>NC_135712.1:14071812-14671812 GCF_964656455.1 Halichoerus grypus
TCATGGACTGGATAATTTCAGTTGACGTACTTTAAGTTCACGGATTCTTTTTTTGTCAGTGCAAACCTGTTGTCCAGCCCCTCTGGTAAATTTTTTCACTTCAGTTATTCTATAGTTCAACTCCAGAATTTGTATTTGGTTCTCTGAAAAAAAATTCTTTAAATTTCTCTCTTGATATTCTCTATTTGATGAGATATCATTCTGATACTTTACTTCTTCTTTAGACATGATTTCCTTTAGTTCTTTGGATATATTCAAAATAATTGATTTAATATCTTTGCCTAGCAAGCTACCATCTGGACTTCCTTAGGGACAGTTTCTATTGACTGCTTCTTTTCTTGTGTATGTGCCATGCTTTGTTGTTTCTTTGCATGTTTCATACGTACTTGGTTGAAAACTACATTTTGCAGAATATAATGTGGTGACTCTTGAAACCGGATCCTCCCACCCTCACCCCCGGGGTTTGTTGATGTTGATTGTTGTCACTATTGCTTATTTGTTTTTTTTTTTTTTTTTTTTTAAAGGAATATGTGTCTTTTTTTTTTTTTTAAAGATTTTATTTATTTATTTGACAGAGAGAGACAGTGAGAGGGAACACAAGCAGGGGGAGTGGGAAAGAGAGAAGCAGGCTTCGTGCCGAGCAGGGAGCCCGATGCGGGGCTCGATCCCAGAACCCTGGGACCATGACCTGAGCTGAAGGCAGTCGCTTAACCAACTGAGCCACCCAGGCGCCCCACTATTGCTTATTTGTTAAGTGACTTTCCTGAAATCTATAAAATATTTATTCTTTGTCATGTATGGCCACTGAAGCCTCTGCTCAGTTAGTTTAGTAGTCAGCTAATGATTGGAGAGATTTCCTTAGATGCCTGGAAGCAATTAGACTTCCAGTCTTTCCCAAAGATCTCTGTGTCTTCAACACTCAGGGAGCTAGTTAACAACTCTGCCTTAGCCTTCACCTCTGCTTGCACAGAGCCTCAAGGTCAGCCAGAGGGGTGAGCATAGGGCCTTCTCAGGGTTTTGTGGATGTGTGCACAGTCCTATACATGTATGTGACTTTCTAGATTTCCAGAACTATGGATATCTCATGAATATCTTATTCGTCAGCTTTTTAAAAAGTTTCTTGGTCAGCTACCTCTTTTGCCCCAACTGTCATCACTGCCTCAGGCAGCTGCGATATTAAACAGTTCTTACTGATTATTTTTCATCAACTCCCTTTGGAGTAAAGACTATCTGCACAAGTGAGTTCTGAGGTCAAATAGCAACAAGCCCTGTGAATGGAGGTTTTCTGTGAACTGTCAGATAGGTCAAATAATGACAGTTCTCTGAGAATGCTGTTTTGTGGGAGTTCATTGCCCCCTTCAGCAATTGCTAGACTGCTGTTTTTCATGTGATTGTGGAGATAGGGAGATGAAGATGGGAATAAGGCAAGCTAAAATGTCCTCAAAGCTTGCTATTCTTACTGAGATTCAGCTATCACTTTTTCCAGTAGAAGTACCTAAGATTGTTGCAAGACCTAATTAATTGCCAGAGCTCTGAAAAAGTTGATTTTGGCCATTTTTGCCAGTGTTACTGATTTTACAGAGGAGTAGTTTTTTGAGGTCCTTACTCTCCCCATTTCCACTGATGAACTCATCAGGACACTTTAGAGACTTGATGGTTTTGACAGATATACCAGCTCCATTAACAATTATGCCAGGATAACGGGTATAAATTGCAATAGATTCAGGCTACTGGGATATGTTGCAACCTTTCCATAGGTGCGTTTGGGTTGATCCCTATTTGGGGGGATCATGAGCAATGTTGCTAGAGTACTCATATCTGCGTTCAGGATATGTTTGTCCACATTTCTAGTGGTGTATACCTAGGACTGGTATTGCTGTATCATGGGATAAATGTACACATTCATGTTTAGTAAATACTACCAAACAGTTTCCAAAATGATTGAAATAATTTATGCTCCCATCAGCAGCCTAGGAGAATTCCAGGTGTTCCTTATCCTTGTCCACACTTGGTATTGTCAGATCTTTTATTTTTCACTTGTAAGCTATTTGTGTGAAGCTGAGCACATTTTTTGAGGGTTTAATGACCATTTCAATATCATTTTTGTGAAGTACTTATTTCAAGTGCTTATTCCTGCCTATTTCTCAGTTGGGTTGTCTGTCTCTCAATGATTCATGGCAGTTCTTTACATATTTTGTGTATCAAATCCTTGTTGATTATATGCATTGCAAATATCTTTTTCCACTCTGTGGCTAGCCTTTTACTCTGTTAAAGGTGTCCTTTGTTATGCTGACTTTTTAAATTTAATGTATCTCATTTCTCCAGTCTTCCTTAATGGATAGTGCCTTGTGTATCCTATTTAAAAAATCTACATGCTCTGAGTCATGAAAATGTCCTTCTGTTTAGCTTATTAACCGTTGTTTTTCTGCATCTGGCATAGCTTCTTATTAATTATCTGGATATCTTGTATATGAGGGAATGCCTAACAATGTTAACAATAACAACAGTAATATTATATGATATCAGCAGCTGTCTTTTACTGAGCCCTTATTGTATGCCACCATCTTGAAAGTGTTTTACAATGTAAAAGTCAGATATAATTCTTTAGAAAAATTTTTTCTTAATTTAAGTACAGTTGATATACCATGTTATATTAGTTTAGGTGCACAGCATAGTGATTCGGCAATTCTATATGCAGTGCTCAAGTAAGTGTAGTTACCATCCGTCACCCTACAACATTATTACAGTATTATTGACTATATTCCTTATGCTGTACTTTTCATCTCCATGACGTATTTATTTTATAACTAGAAGTTTATAATCCCCTTCACCTGCCCCCCCCCCCCCACCAGTTTGTTCCTGGTATTTATGCGTCTGTTTCTGGGTTTGTTTGCTCATTTGTTTTATTTCTTCAGTTCCCCATATAAGTGAAGTCACAAGTCACATTTAGTTCGTACAGCAATCAGTGAGTTGGATTGTATATCCATATTTTAACCAATTAATGGGGACTGTGTCCACCATTTGGTGAAGCTCAGGCTTTTATAAAGGCTAAGAATTAGATGCCAGGTGACGCAGTAACTGAGTGTTGGCTGGATTCAAACCAAACCTCTCTTTCTCTAAAGTCTTTTATTGTGTTAAGTATACTATTTATCCCATTTCTATTACTGTTTACCCTAAGAAGAACATGGGCAGGAATCACTGGCCACAGTCAAAAGGTACTGTTTCTCATTCTTAGAATTAAGCCACTCATTGGGAATATTTCAATATTTCGGTCATTCTTGCCACACTACACAATTTCGATGATAATCTGATCAGTTTCAGGATACTCTCCTTTTTACGTACACACTGCTGATGTGAATTCCTTTTGAAAGGACCTTCCTGGCCATAAAATTGCTGGTACAATCTAAGTATCCAATAGGTTGCATTGAATAAAATTCCTTTGTGGCAACATAGGACCTTATTCATGAAAGCCTCTGTGTCCTCTTGTCCTGGTGAAATTTTTATGCTACTTACGTGGGATAGAGCACAAAACGAACCTTCTCAGAAGAAATTGCTGCTGTTCAGGATCCATGAGGGCTTTTTCTACCTTCTACTTATTGTAATCCACATGACTCGGGAGGGGCTAGGTTTGAAAGAAACCTGTGTGTGTGAGGGGTGAGGTTAATGCAAGGGAGATCAACCACGATTATGGAAATAATTTGTAGGTTATTCCAGCCCTGGGGCTCAATTCAGTGTGCACAGTTTACAGAGCCTATATGCTGCTGATTTGATGCTGTTATTCAGATCGGCCCACGGTAAGGAGGTTCATGTTACCAGCAAAAGCAGAAAAGAGGTTTTGTGTGCAGGATGGGGGTGGGGATGGGCCTGAGTATTAGAGCAGTTTAATGGAAGAATTGCTATGCTGTCTGCAAAGGGCAGCAATGAGTCCTGCATTTCAATGATTTTAGAGATCTTTCCTCCACCTGGAAGTCAGAACCAGCGCCTACCACCTACAAAGTACAGTTTCATATTGGGCCTTCCTCTGTCCATGACTGGTGGATGTTACGTGCACTTCCAAAAAGCTCAGTGGCTTTTATGGTAAGAGTGATGCCTGATGGGAAGCAAAATCACATGCAGTGATATAGCTCAAGAAGTGTAGAAAATCTCTCTCAGGGGTCACTGCCTTTCCATAGAAAGTTTTCTTATTATAGAAAGTCCCCTGGATGAGGGTATAGCATGCATATTAAAAAGAGACTAGTGAAAAAAGAATAGTATTTACACCATTATGATGAATTGGGGATTAGATGTCATAATCCAAGTCAGATGTCTTATAGATAGCAAATGCTCATTACATGTATGCTTCTCATTTTAATTATAAATACGTATCTTAAATACGTATCTTTACAGAAGTTGAGTGTGGTTTCCCTGTGAAGAGGCTAAGGCTTTGAGTGTTATTAGGCTCTGAGGCTCCAGACAGTTATCTTGAAGTGCTACACCTGCTTCTGTGTGGACTTGATGAAGGTCACTGGCACACATGCCCTGAACCAGGGCAGCCAGATTAGGGAAAAATCTGGAAATCATCTTTCACAAGGAGGCATCAAGTGGACTTGGTAGAAGAGACTCCAGAGGGGATTTAGCATCTTGGACTTGAGTAGATGAAAGTCCAGCCTCGCTCTCAAGGTAGGCACTATCTCCTCAAAGCCCCTGACAGCTGGTCAGCCTGCGCACTGCATGACCACCTCCCTCCCTGGGAAGCTTCCAGCTCTTCAACCATCTGCTTTGCTGGTTAGCTCCAAGAATTATCACGTTCTTTGTTGTGTTGAGATAATACATTCTTTCTGGTGGCTTTTGTCATTTTCCTTTGTTTCCCTATGTTTTCCAAGTCTAAAGCAAGTCGTCTTCTTCCTTCTCATAACCTTTCAAATGCTTGAAAACAGCTCTCATCTGTCTCCTGCCATGTCTTCTGTTTAGGCTTCCCTGTGTAAGGTTTCTGAGCCATTCTCCCTACGATTCAGGTCTTATCGTTGATGTTCTTCCTTGTAAGTAGTTCTGGAACAACCTGTCCCCCATGAGAAAAGTCCTGTGCAGCCTGCCTACAGTTGCTCTTCCCATTTTCTTCCACAATGCTAGTGTCAGTTCCTTAATTTATTAGGAACCACACCCAACTGTTGACTCATACTGAGCTTGTGGTTTATCATACCCATGGCATCAACTCTTACAAGGTCTCTTCCATCTTATTTTAATAGGTGTTTCAAGAACTCTAAATGCAGAAGTAAATTTACTTCTTTGAAATCTTATGTTTGTGGTTTCTGCTCTTCTAATGAACTTGTTGAAATCTTGCTTGGATCCTAGTTCCATCTTCCCTCTTAACTTCATGCTCTCTGCAGATAAGACAAACTGGATGTTTTCTCTTTGTTCTCTCTGTGGGTTTAAATGTTGCCTTAGTCTGTAGCTAAGTCCTATTTTCCCATCATCATAGATCATCTCCCTGCCTCTAGCTAGCCACTTTAGAAATATTTACCATTGGTTTTGACATGGATTAGTTGTGAAGATGGGTAAACGCCTAAGATATATGGAGCCCCAGGCAAATTTTTTTATCTATATAAAGAATTTGACTCACCCCAGATCAGCTTTGTCAACACCATTCTGGTGGCTCATCTCATGCAGTCTGGTGAAAGAAATACCAGATAGACTAATGGGAACAACCACTAGGCATAGACTTATGTCCAGGAGCTCATTAGCATATCTTACTGATAACACATATGGGATACAGGGTCAGAGAGCTCCCTGAAAGGGAGAAAATGGATGGGGGGGGGGGATCGGGTATTCCTTCTGGACCCTGTCCTTTTCAGGCATCGGAAGGGGTCTTTTCAAAATATGGGGCCCCATTTGCCTAGCTCTTAGGAGGGTACTGATGGAGAGTGTGGATGTTGAAGTACAAAATGAATACACAGGGCTGGTAATCATTTACAGCACATGCCCTACTATTAGCATATTCAGAGGTCTCCTCACATATGTTAAAAGTACAGTGCAGAGATATAATTGTGGCTGAGCTAGATTTTAGTATGTAATCTGTATACTATTATGTATTATCCAAATAATATGTTACTAACAGTATTTGTCTTCCTTGTTACATTATTTTAAATTTGTATGAAGTCAATACAAGCACATAGTTTTAAAGAATTCAATTAACCTTAAAAGACTTAAAGTGAAATTCTCTTCTCATCCTCTACCTCTTCCCCCAGCCTCAGGCGCCCAAAGCAACTATGCTCAATTATTTTAGCTAGGTTTTTTTGTTTGGTTGGATTTTTTTTTCCTTGTATTTACCCTCATTTCTCATTAACATGTTTACAGTATTTCTTAATTGACTTTAGGCATTAGCTACTGACTTTCTGTGATGTTAGATGAATATTTAGCTGTATTATATATGAATTCTCCTTTTCTCATATTCCTATATCATTATATGAACATTTAGGAGTAAACTAATAGTCTCTATTATACTGTTAGGATGTTCCATGCTGCTATGACCATATAAATAATATTAGCTGCTGGGCCAAATAGTGTACCATCATTTTATTTCCTTTCTTGAACAACTTTTTGTTTTTTTTTCCCTGTAGTTAATGCCTGCCTTTTTTTTTCTGCTCCATTTACTTATTTTTATGCTTATTTTAGCAGTATTTTCTAAATCTCCAATTTATTACCTAGTCACTTTGTACTATTTTGTTCCCTGGAGACTGCCTTTTCCTGACCCTTTATCCTGCTCCAATCTGTTTGTTGTCTAGGCCTCAGGCATAATAGTTACACTGGTTTCCCCTTCATTACCCTAGTTAGATTCTTGGATTGCAAGTCTTCCTTTTTTCTCCTTCATTTTCATAAAAACAAACAAATAAACCCATAATAACTTCCTATAAAGTGGTTCATATTTGAAAATGTCTTCATTTTACCTTTTACTTGAATAATCTTTGAGTAATTTGGAATTTTGGTTTGAAAATTATTTCCCCTTTGTTCACTTATATTCTGATACCAGTCTCATTTCTGATTATCTTGTGTGTGCTTTATTTCTTTTGAGGTTTTAGAATAATTTTCTATCACCAGGGTTATGGTTTCTCAAAGGGATTTGCCTTCGCGTTGAGATTTTAATTTTAGTTATTTTTTTTATTCCTAAAAGCTTTCCTGTTCTCTCTCTTCCTCTCCCTTTCTCTCTCCCTCGCCTCCCCTCCCTTCCCTTTTCTCCCTGTCCCTTCCACCCTCCCTTTCTATTTTTCTCTTTCCTTCCCTACCTCCTACCCTTCCTCCTCCTTTCCTTTCTTCTCTCCCTCTATCCTTCTCTCCCTTTTCCTTCTTCCCTCCTTTCTCCCTCATTGTTCCTTTTTCATTGTAACCTGTGCATTTGTTTGTTTATAGCTTTAGATTCCTTTGTTTCTCTGTCTCTGAGGATGTTACTGGGTTTTCAGGAAATTTTCATGGCTTCAGGCATTGTTTCTGTTTCTTCGTGATGCATTTTCTTCTCTGTGCTTTTGTCTCTGCCTTTCATGCTAGAGGCTTTCATCAAATGTCTGGTGGTCCTTGATTATCTGATCATATTTAAATGTGAGATACCAAAAAAGTGCTTGGATATTGTTTGGGCCATCTACTGGGGGCTTTTACAGCATGAACAGATGGTAAGACCTTTTTGTTGAGGGTGTCCATTTGACAATATTTGTTGGTCTTTTCTGTTGGGCTACTCAGCTTTGCCAAAGATGAATCCTGCCATTGCCATTTACTGGGCAGGCTTCCATTTATTCTCATTTGCAGCAAATGGTTCCTCCTTTTGTGCCTGTCTTCCTAGAGTCTGGACCCTCTCTTCTCCAAAGGATTTACCTTAGGTGGGTGAGGGGTTAGGGAGGTGAGGGAGTACAAGGCGGGGGGAGAGTGCCCAGTTGTATGACTTTGTGCAGTGGATGAGGGGAGCCCCATATTAAATTCTCTTTACAGATGTTAAAGACGATAGCTTACTGGGGCACCTGGCTGACTCAGTCAGTAGAGTATGTGACTCCTGATCTTGGGGTCGTGAGTTTGAGCCCCTTTTTATTACTTAAGGAAATTTAAAAAATGACAGCTGACTTAAGTCTTGTATAAATAAAATGAAAAAAAAAAACAATGGAAAAAAAGGACTTTCAAGAATTCACACAGGAACTTCATTCCCAACTAACCTCTTAAAAACACATAACTTTATTCCCCTTTATTTTCCTTTTTTTTTAGAATGGGAAAAAGAAGTTCAACCTACTTGACAATTATTCTTGTGTCTCTATAAACTCAAATTATCTGAAATTTTATTTTCCTAGATCTGGCATATATTCCCTAGTATTTCTCTCGTTTAAAATGAATTTCCCTTTTCCTGCTACTCACGTAAACCATTGATTATCTGAAATCACTGAGTATCCTCCATTCAGTTGGATAATTGAAGCTAGATCTATTTAAATACATAATGAAGCCCTGAGCTTCATCTTAACTCTGCACTCAAAGGGGCTCTTATGCAAAATGCATTTTTTTGCTGATTATATTCCTGTGTTGGCAAGAACTTTGCTTATTCCCTTCACTGAACTTTATACAGTATTTATAGCATCTCCAGAGGGCAAAGGAAGAATCACAAACTTCAGTTTTGCTACCTGTCTGCTGCTGTTTGTTTAATGGAAGCAGATGAGTGTGGAGGAAATCACAACCATGTTGCGGGGGTGGGGGGTGTCTCTCCTTCCTGCCCCTTTGACCACTGGATTCTGATAGAGAGCGCTTTAGTAGACCTAATGTCCCTAATTAAACTTGCCTGGTTCAAGAAGATAATGCAAAGGTAGCGGCTTTGAAAAGCTTTTTCTGGCATGTCAGATTTGAAATTCTGGAGAGTCCACACTGGGAGACATTCTATCAAGTTAGTGGTCTGCTGTGAGCTGCTCTGAATTATTAAGCCTGTAAACTGCCATGAACTGTTACAGAGTTTTTCTACTTAACTCTATGTTGACAGCAGTCAGGGTAGACCTAGCCTCTCATCGACACATAGCTCTGGGTATGCCCCTGGGAATGGACCAGCCCTTTCAAAAAGCTCATTTAGTGAATTGTGCTTCTTAGAAATAGATTTGGCTTTAATGATGGAGAAAGGCAGAGACTGCTGTGTTGTTGAGACAGGACAGCAGGAGGAAAAGTTCTCTCTAATGGAACTGCCTTCAGCCACCGACAGGTTCTGGAGAAGCTTGGAGGCTTGAGGCATGCTTAATGGTTAAAATGACTGGTGGATACATTTTTCATAAAGCTGTAAGCAGACTTTTCTCTCTATCCTTCTCTAGGCTGTGGGGCTTGGTGCTTTTGTTTATTTCTTAAAATCTTAATTGTGGTAAGTTACACATGACATACCATCTTAACTATTTGTAAGCGTGCCGACGTTCAGTGGCATTAAGCACGTTCACATTGTGGTGCATCTGTCCCCACCATCCATCTCCAGACTCTTCTCATCTTGCAAACCTGAAACCTGGAACACTGGCTCCCACTCCCATCCTCCCCAAACCCCTGGCAACCACCATCTTTCTTTCTTTAAATAAATAAATTTCAGGGGCACCTGGGTGGCTCAGTTGTTAAGCGCCTGCCTTCGGCTCAGGTCATGGTCCCCCCAGGTCCTGGGATCGAGCCCCGCATCAGGCTCCCTGCTTGGCGGGAAGCCTGCTTCTCCCTCTGCCACTCCCCCTGCTTGTGTTTCTGCTCTCGCTGTCTCTCTGTCAAATAAATAAATAAACTCTTAAATAAATAGATAGATAGATAGATAAATTTCAGGATAGCTGCTCTGCCAAAATTAAATATACATCTTTCAAAGGCTGTTTAGCTTCATCAGCTAGTATCAGTTTTTCTTTAAACTTTTCTTTCTTTTTTTTTTTTTTTCAAAGTAATCTCTGCACCCAAACATGGGGCTCAAACTTAAAACCCCAAGATCAAGAATGCATGCTCCACTGACTGAGCCAGCCAGGTGCTTTCTTTGCACTTCTTAACTGGGATGCAGACGTAAACTCTCTGGTATCGGAATGGAGTGTGTTGCCCTTGGCTCAGTTTGGCAGAGAGCCTCAAAGGTGGAGGGAAGAAGGGGCCCTGCTTTCATTAAATAAAGAGAGGAAAAGGCTGTTCCGTAGAACCTATCAGATTATGGCTCTTCTTGGCAGTTGAAAGTGTGTGACATAGACTTTTCTAGAAGCGTTGAAATGGGATTCTTACTTAGCTAGTGTATCAGTCAGGATGGTTAGATTATGCTCTAGGAAGGACCAGCCCCCATATCTCCATGGCTTAACACACCTTTTTCATTCCTGCCACACTTCTGATGGACACTGGCTATGAAGCTGTATTTGTCCTGGATACTCCGGGACCCAGGGTGACAGAAGGTTCCCTGACACATGCTTCCACGACTGTAAGCAAAGGGACCAGAATGGGAGTGAATTGGGCTTTTGTTTAGTAATGACACATGTCGCTTCTCCTCAAATTCATTGGCCAAAGCCAAATGACAGGGCCACACCTAATTTTAAAGGGAGCAGGAAAGTTCCATCCTCCTATGTCCCTAGGGAGAGCCCAAAATATTACATGTACAACAGGAATGACACCACAGGGGCCCAGTCTTCGGAAGAATCGATGAGAACTAGGGGTTCGGGGGCAGAGTGGCGTGTTTAACAAAATGATTTTAAGCACAGGATTGGTAAAGATCAAGGTTTATAATAAATTACTGGGTTATACCTAATTTTTTTCTGGGCTTTGGTTTCTCCATTCGTAAAATGCACCTGGGCCCCTTCTAGGTGAACTTTCTATTAAAGTATAATATCTACACAGAAAAGTACACATTTCGATGGTGTTTCAAAAGCTCGTGCCCCCATGTCGGAGGTACGTGCAACCAGCACCCAGACCGGGGAGCTGAACGTGGCCAGCACCCCAGAGGCCCCCCTCGTGGTTCCTTGCAGCTGCTTCTCCCTCCCCCGCTCCCACCAAAGAGCTCCTCTTCTGACTTCTCACTGTGCATTCGTTTTTGCCTGTGTCTATACTTTATACAAATAGAATCTTAGTCTATATTCTTGCATGTCTGGCTGCTTGTCCTCAGTGTTATGTGTGTGACTTCTTCATGTTGCAGTCTTTCGTTCTCCTTGCCGTGTAGTATTTCATTGTGTGATTATACCACACATTATTTATCCATTCTGCTCTTGACGGGTGTTTGGATAGTTTCCAGTTTTGCCCATTGCAGATTATGCTGCTATAGACATTTTGGTGTATATGTTCTGTTGAGCATATGAATGCATTTTTGTTGAGTGTATACCCAGGAGTGCATTTTTGGGGTCACAGGGCGTGCACGTAGTTAGCTTTTCTCAGGTAGCGTCCAGCAGCTTTCCAAAGCACTTATACTAGCAGTATATTCTCCATCCAGTAACCAGCACTGCCTGGGAATTCTGGTTGCTCCATATCTTTGCCATCACTTGGTATTTTCTTCCTGGAAGCTTTTTTTTTTTTTTTTTTTTAAAAGATTTTATTTATTTATTTGAGAGAGAGAGCAGAGCAGGGGGAGGGGCAGAAAGAGAGAGAGAAGCAGACTCCCTGCTGAGTAGGCTTGATCCCAGGGTTCTGGAATCATCAAAGGCAGAAGCTCAACTGACTGAGCCACCCAGGCGCCCCCTGGAAGCTTTTCTTTTAGAAAAGAATCCTTACTAGATTGTTCTTCCATCTGAGCTAATTCCTCCCTCCTTAGCTCCCTCCCTAGATAGATAGATAGATAGACGAAAAATAACTCCACTTGGTAACATACCCACTGACGCTGAGGCCCTGAGAGACCCCAAGGTCAAGCCCTGTGCTCTATACAAGGCAGGAGCAAGCCTGGTGCATTTATCATGTGTGGGAGGACCTAAAACTCTGGATTTTTCTGGAGTTACTTGAAAGTGATATATAAAGATAAAATGTAAGATAGTGACTTTCTAAGAGGAGATACATATTAACAGTTTGAAGCAACGTTAAGCGTTAAAGGGGAGTCGTCTATACGGACCTATGGGTCCCTACAAGTATTTACCTGGGATTTCCGGTGTTGCTACCTCCTCTTTTCCCCCTCAGCTTTCACAAGATGATCCCGTTGGCTTCGCTCTGTTGCTTCTCTGTGAGACTGTTTCGCTCACTGATGTCTTCTTTAGGTGCAGGCACGTACTTTGCTATAAAGGTAACAACTGCCATATTGTTGAGGTTGGCCCAGTGGGTCGGGACTCTGTTGGCTGACACCGTGTTGCAGTTTCCACTGTGGGATAGCAAACTGAGGAGATTCAGAAATAACAAACTGGGGTGGTCTTTGGTTGCCGGGGTGCAGGGTACCAGGTGGGTGGGGGCCTGTTACTGGAATTTTGTTTGCCAACCATCACTCCAATGAGTTTGGAAGCTAAAAAGATGCATCAGAGAGAGAGGGAAAAAAAATCAGTGTTTTGTGCATGAAAATGATGTTGGCTGTTACTTCAGTACTGAAGTGGCTGAATAGACCTTTTTCTTCAGTGAGCTAATTTCTGAGTGTTTATTAAACCTCTCTGGGCTTAAGGGGATACCCGGAAAATTCTAGCATGTCCTCACTTATAAATACTCGTTGACTGAGTTCCTGAAGTATTTGTAATGGTGGGTTAGTGCGAATGAGCTGTCTGCCCCAGACTGTTCTCTGACTTTTGCCTTTCAGAGCACCTTGAGTCACTTTGAGGTTGCTTGTCCATTGCTGGGGGTGGCCATTTTAAAAGAAAATGGAATGTGAAAAGCCATTCCTCGCTGCTGGATGGCCCCACTTCCTAGATAACTCCCATGTGTCCCTGAACATAATACTGCTTCTGGCTGCCTTGAGCTCCTTCCACAACCCTAATTGTGTCATTGCTGCTTGCCTCTGGCATAGGGCCTTTGGATTTGGGTCACAGCATTTCACTGGGGGCAGGGCTGTTGTCTTCCTTGGACAGTGATGTCCCTTGGCCTCATTCTCAACCTTGGAAGTGGCCAACCCTCTGTGAAAACTGACCTTTGCTTCAGAACAGCCCTCTTCACTAGAAACTAAGCTCTCCGAATAGGATTATCACATATTCAAGTGTCTTAATTTCGACTGCTATTAACATAATTGCACAAGTAAATAAATAAATGGGGGGCTTATCAGCGATAGACATTGATTTCTCACATTCTGGAGGCTGGAAGTCCAAGATCAGGGTGGGAGCATGGTTGAGTTCTGGGCAGGCCTGCCCCCTGACTCATAAACTGTGTCTTCTTGCTGTGTCCTCACTTGGCAGAAGAGGGACTAGTTAGCTCCCTGGCCTCTTTTTATAGGAGCACTAATCCGCTGCAGGAAGGCTCCACCCGCATGACCTAATCACTTCCCAAAGGCCTCACCCCCTAATACCATCACACTGGGGGTTAGGATTTCAACATTTGAATTTGGGAGAGACACAAACATTCATTCCATCACAACAAATGAGTTCCTTTAGCACACCGAGTGAGCAGACACGGAGACTTCATATTCCAGACAGCTCTTGGGGGCTGGGGGTGGGCGTGGCATCTGACCTAAGGCCAACTTATTTCAGCGTCTCTGCAAGATGAGATCAGGGTGGGTAGCCTGACCCACGACGTATCCAGACCTGTCACCCTGACTCCTGGGGCCATGGCTACTCCAGAAATGCACTGGTTCCCTGCCGATAACCTAAGAGGCCACTGTTTCTTCTCGGCCCCCACCTGTCCCCCCCTTACAGACCACCAGCCAGACGGAGCTGGAGAACTGGATCACCGCCATCCATTCTGCTTGCGCAGCCGCCGTCGCAAGGCACCACCACAAGGAAGACACGCTCCGGCTCCTCAGGTCCGAAATCAAAAAACTGGAACAGAAGATTGACATGGATGAAAAGATGAAGAAAATGGGCGAAATGCAGCTGTCTTCCGTCACCGATTCAAAGAAGAAGAAAACTATATTAGATCAGGTAATCATTCTTCTGTGTTTAGGCTTGGGCGGGAGTGTTGGGTCTTTCAAGTTCTTCCGCTCCTTGGAATCACAGAGTGTCTTGGGTCATGTCGTTGTCAGCCTGTCATCCAGGCTGCTGAATTCCTTACTGCAACTGTCAGTGCTGCTCACCCATCGCTCACAGCCCATTGTCATGAGCGGAAGGGAACAACATTACATTGAAGGAGAGACAGGAATCTGATAGAGGAGGCTTCCCGCTCCCACCAGGGGCAAGCTCCTTCTAGGGCCTCTGTGAAATTGCGAAGTCTGCACTTGGCCTTCCCCACCTGCTCAGGTTGATGTGGGGCGCGGCTGTGGAGGGACGCACTCCCGACTCCTCAGTCAACTTAGAAAAGGTAGAATGTGTTGTTGTTAAAAAATGCATTGCAGTGTATGAGCAGAAGTATAAGGAAAGATTTAGCGAGGTGACAGAGGACATTTTTGCCTTCTCAATTGTTTCCAAGTCAGTGATAGCCATTGAGTCATGCTTTGAAACTTTGTCTTAATGTTTAGGAAATAATTATGTGAGGAAGTGAATTTAAATCACTGAACGGTTGATGGCATGGGCCAGCCTGTGGTTTCCCATGGGTCTCGCCCTCTGTTACCTGACACGGTATTTATGGTCATTGAGGCATAAAATTACCCATTTCAAAGTGTCCGATTCAAGTGGCATTTCGTTCATTCACAATATTGAGCCACCACAACCTCTGTCTAGTTGCCAAACATTGTCATTCACCCCAGAAGGAAACCCCGTACCTGTTAAATTGCTCCCCTCTGCTCCTGGCAGTCTGCCTCAATAGATTCACCCATTTTGGATGTTTTATGTAAGCGGAATTACATAATACATGACCTTTTGTGTGTGAATTCTTGCACTTTGCGTCATGTTTTGGGATTGATCCACATTGTAGTGGATCTTTGTACACACCACAGTTTGATAATCCATTTGTCCATTGATGGACATTTGGGCTGTTTCCACTTTTTGGCTGTTGTGAATAGTGCTGTGGATAGGCATGTACGCTAACGCTATATTTCAAGTCAAAGTAAAAAGTCGATGTCCGCCATTAATCATTATCCGTATCATTGTTAACATCACCGAGCCTTCACTGTATACCAGACCCTGTACCAAGTCTTATTCTTGCATGATCTCATTTAAATATCACTTCAGTCCTAGGAAGTAGGTATACTTTGCCATTTTGAAAAACGAGGACACATATCTTGGATATATATACTCTATGGTTGGAATTCTATTCCAGAGCCTCAGTCTTCTCTTCACCTTCTAGTGTTTTCTGCTTCCCACCCTGTATTGTCTGCCATGACCTCTTCCCAAAAGCTCCTGGTCTCTTCGCCTCACTTTTCTTTTTTCTTTGTCTTTCTTTAAAAAGTCCTCTCTTGGCAAGTCCTAGAATTCTCCAGTGGTAGAAATCCTACATATTTTACTTCCTTGGGTTTGTGGCCCAGAGCTTGGAGCTGATGGGCTAGAATGCCCACAAACGTGACATCTGTAACAGGAGGACACAGAGTAACTAACATATACTTTCTTTTTACCAAACTGAATGTGTGACTGTAGATCTTTGCGGGGGGGCGGGGGGCGGAACACGTTAAGTTATGAAAACAGTAAGACTTGAGCTGCTGTTCCCTAAGAAACTTAGAGTACCTGTTGTTTACCCTTTAGGATTATAATCAATACCTTGAGAACATACAGATTTGTCAAGTTGTGTAGGATGAAGTTGTTAACGTTTGTTTTCCCTTTTACTCACCTTTTCACCACTGTAGATCTTTGTTTGGGAGCAAAATCTTGAACAGTTCCAAATGGACCTATTTCGTTACCGCTGTTACTTAGCTAGCCTCCAAGGTGGGGAACTGCCAAACCCCAAAAGGCTACTTGCTTTTGCAAGCCGACCAACGAAAGTGGCAATGGGCCGTCTTGGGATCTTTTCTGTATCATCCTTTCATGCCCTGGTGAGTAGAAGCTGAGGTGTGTTTAAGAAATATTTATCTTGACTATTAATCCTGAGCAGGACTCGACAAGAATCTCTGCAGTGTTTTTCTGCTTTACTGTGATGTGTGGATTTCTGACATGTGCTCTTGTCTGCGGTGGGTACAGATCTTCATTTGAATCTGTCCTGAAATTTATTACTTAAGCCTCTCTTGATGGGCCCTAAATTATTGTGCAAAGAAAATATGAAAGGTATTATCTTAAGAGATCTCTGCATGTAGTGTTTGTTGATAATTCGTGTCATCTTTAGGCAGTGTCCTGGTTTTAATCCAAATACAGATTTTTTTATATTAACCTCATGGAAATGTTAAGTGGAAAGCTCTCTCATACATAAATGCATCCTCTCTCTTTCACACACACGCACAAAAACATATGCACCATATATTGAACATAGATCTCTTTGGAGATCTTCCTTTTCACTTTATTTTTAAATGTTATAATTCTGGAAGTCAGTTCTTGACAGTCATAAATACCTCATGCACTCGAGGAAGGTAAAGATGTTCCATGATTTTCCAGCCCGACATACGTATCTGCTTGGGAAAGAGAATGTTCCTCTGACCTCCGGAGCGGCAGATTGCATCGTGTTGTGTGTTTGCAGTCTGTAATTTTATGTACTTGCTAAATTGCGAACAGCTTTATGTTCTTTTGGCTCCTTTCTTCTCAAAAATTGCTGTGCGAGTAACATGGTTTCAGCCCATCCAAGTCAACACCCACTTAAAACGTACTGCACCTTAGCACATTTGCTGCGGAATTAAATGTTAAGGCGCAGGTTCCAGAAGCGGCTTTGGAAAACCTTAGCTGTGCTGCTCCTGGATTGTTGTGTCAGCTGTACCCTTCAATTGAATTCAGAGCTGTAATTCAGTCAAAGGCGTTTGTATTCTTTATAAATAGATTAGCGTCATCATTCAGATAATTAGGGGTAGATTTACATTTTTAAAGAAGTCTTAAACCAATTTCTGGACTTACTAAAACTGGCATCCTGATTTGTTCTGCTAATTACAGCTCAGCTCTTGGTCTCTCTTGGTCTCCCTGGCTACCACCTCTCCATATAGCTATTAAGTCCTTTTTTTTTTAATAGTGATGGGTCAACGCACTGTGATGAATAAGTCTTTTTTTTTTTTAAAGGTTTTATTTATTTATTTGACAGAGAGAGAGAGAGAGAGAGAGTGAGAGCAGGAACACAAGCAGGAGGGAGTGGGAGAGGGAGAAGCAGGCTTCCTGCCGAGCAGGGAGCCCGATGTGGGACTCGATCCCAGGGCCCTGAGATCATGACCTGAGCCGAAGGCAGACGCTTAACGACTGAGCCACCCAGGCGCCTGAGTGATGAATAAGTCTTGCAGATGTTTTCAGTTTGAGACTTTAGGGCTGTCTCTCTGAGACCTGGACACCAGTTTGTAACTTGACCAAATCTCAATTGGCTTATTCTGGAAAAAAAAAAAAAAACTATTGGGATAAAAATTCTTGCAAGAATGTCGTAGACCACATCTATAACACGTTAACGTGTTAACGGAGCTCATGATGCCAGTGATGCAGATCCCATATTCGTTCTAAGCCCCAAGCATCCAAATGGCCTTTTCCTTTTCCTGGGCTTGATTAGATTTTTTGGAAGAAATAATTTTGCTGTCCACCTAAAACTTCGTTGCCTCATTTTCTTCAAAGCCACTGGAGCTAACTTCTCTGAAACAAGGAAGTAAGTCACTGTATTGTTACCCTTCCGTAACTTATCTCCCGTCCATCTAATTTCCTCTACCTCACTATCTGTGATTTGTGTATCTTTTTCTTTTGATGGGCAGGCTGTGACAGTCTGGCCAGCTCAAGATGGGAAGGTTAGTAACTTAGGCTTTTTGGTCATTGATTTTATTTTATTTTATTTTAAAGATTTTATTTGTCAGAGAGAGAGAGAGAGAGAGAACACAGCAGGGGGAGCATCAGGCAGAGGGAGAAGCAGACTCCCCCGCCCCCGCCGAGAGCAAGGAGCCCCATGCAGGGCTCAATCCCAGGACTCTGGGATCATGACCTGAGCCAAAGGCAGCCGCTTAACCAACTGAGCCACCCAGGCGTCCCTGGTCAGTTATTTTAAAGAAGAATATTTAATTCCTCATGTGCAGCTCTCTTTTCCTCGGGTGGTTCCCCCCAACCCCCGGCCCCAGCTGCATCTGCAAGGTGAATCTGGGTGCCCGTATGTCTAGATGCCCTTGCAAACTTCTCTTTTCCATGAGGGGTTTCGCCTCAGACAGAACCAGTTAGGCAAGCCTGTTAGGTATCTGTTCGTGTTTGTTGCTCCAGTTCCTGCAGGAGATCCCAGGCAGGGAATTTTGCAGTCTGATTTATTGGATACTTATTTTTTCCTCCTCTCCTTGTCATTTGACCCCAGGGAATTTTTTTTTTTCCCCTTGGGATTGAAACAGGCTTCAATTTAGCCTTTGTCCAGACCTTTTTTTTTTTCTTCCTTCTTCTTTTGGGGGGGGCATTGGAGGAGGAGGTGTGAGGTCAGTCGGGCTGACGGGGGGGGCGGGGGGCGGGGAGATTTGGGCTACAATTTAAGTCCCATTCACCAGGAGGGCTTCCCATAATGCTCAGTGATTTGGTAATTAACTGAAGGGTCCCCGCTGTACTCTTTGAAAGAAGGTTATCATTGTTCTTGTTTGCACAGATGAGCAGAATGATAGAGTAATCAGGTTCCGGCCACAAAGGGAGGCATTGTCTAGGCAAAGATCATTGAGAAACTCTTGAGCTCTTGTCTACTAGTTCTTTTGCCAGCCGCCCCCCTCCCAAATCCCTTTGCTTATTTTGGGTCATTATTGTGTTGGGAGTAGCACTTACTTTAGCAGTTTACAAGGCCCCCAGCAGTTTAGAATAGTTACTGTGAGAACCCTCCATGAAGTGCCCATTGGTTAAACAGACTAAACCAACTGGTCAGCTGGTAACTGAGAATATTTATGGCTGTAGAAGTTCCTCTTCTGGGCTCTGCTCTCCTAGAACTGTAAACTAAAGCGTTACTGTTGTAACCACGTTATGTAGGATCTCTGCTTTTGCTTTGCGATGTTGGTTTATTTATTTTATTCATTCAATCAACAAATCCATGTGAGGCCTGGAATATGTCAGTTATTGTCCTTGTGATTAGGGCTATAGTAGCAAACAACCCCGGGTTCTCTTCCTGTTGGAGATTATGTTCTTGTGGGGGGTGATGCGTAATAAATAAGCAGTTAAATAGGCATGGTAGATCCAGGTATTGATGTGTGCTACAAGGAAGGAAACAAGGTAATAATACATGTATATATAGACAGGGTAATGAGACCAAATGGGCATTTTTTTCCCCTCTAGGATTTTTAACTTTTTTTTTTTTTAAGATTTTATTTATTTATTTGACAGAGAGAGAGAGAGAGAGAGAGAACAAGTAGGCAGAGAGGCAGGCAGAGGGAGAGGGAGAAGCAGGCTCCCCACCGAGCAGGGAGCCCGATGTGGGGCTCAATCCCAGGACCCTGGGATCATGACCTGAGCCGAAGGCAGCTGCTTAACCAACTGAGCCACCCAGGCGCCCCAAGGATTTTTAACTTTAACAACATTTATTTAGTGGTTCTTAGCCTCATTTTGTGATGACAGTCTTATACTGAAATAGTCATGTGAGCATGTATGTATGTATGTCAGCGCATTGTAAGTTATTCCTTTTACAACTTGTGTTTACCTTTAAGAAAGTGATGAGAATAGAGAAAATGTTTATCTATTTAAAGTAAACATGTGCCTTTTGGTTTGTGATTTTTTTTTTTTTTGTCCCCTTCTCAACACCTTGAGCATAATCCTAGATTAGAGCTCTTTCTGTAACGCGGTCTTGGATATGGGATTTTTATCTGCCCGGATCTGGGTTTTCTTCTTTGCCAAGCTGGGAAAACATAAGACTTCATCTGCCTATTTTCATTTGGGACCAAAACCTTCCCCCTGATACGCAGAGAAGCTGTTTGGATTCCTGTTTGTAGTATCTTTGCCAGTCCACTCATGGGGCTTCCAGAGTACTTAAAAGCCCGGAGAGGTGTGCCTTCTAACCACCATGCTGATGGCTGGGGGGCCCCTGAAGTTACCCAAACATGTTTCATCCCCTAGACTCCTGCCAGTTGGCAACCGTCACCCTGGGAGTGGCCCGTGTGGGAATCTATTACAAGGAAGTTCCAAGACTCATCTCCAGCTCCAAGAATGGGCGGGGAGGTTTCATTTCAAGTCTGACTTGCTGTACCTCCTGGCACTCCCTTATATGAAAGGAAAGCCTGTGGGTGGCCTAGTAAGGCCTCCTGACAAAAGTTCCCTTAAGCTCCTGGGACTTTGCTTGTAGCCCATAGGATGCACTTCAAGCATGAATGTATGCTTAGGAAGGACTCTGTGGAGTCCTCACGAAGATGTGGCATCTCCTTGAGTTGTCCGAGAGGCAGACTTACACCTGGGGTGATGCCCTCAGAAATATTTGTCTGGGTTGCTGGCATCTTGCAAATATCTCAACAGAGTTTAGCTTCCCTTTATTTATTTTTTTTAACAAAACAGAACTTTTATTCCCCTTTTACCTAAACATAGGACATGTAAGGCTAATAAGGTGGCTTCACCATTTTCACAGACCCAGGTCCCTTCCATCTGATTGTCCTGCCATCTTGGAAAGGGTTCTGTCTGAATGTCCTAGACTAACTGGTTAGCATATGGACCTTCCTTCATTGAGAAGGATGGAAGTGAAGGATAAGGGGAAAGTCCCCCTCTTGAGGATGATTCCTGGAGATTGCAAATAGCCCTTCTGCTTATCTCCCAGTGACCAGAACTTAGCCACAAGCACATGTCCTGCTACAAAGGAAAATAAGTCAACTTTGGGTAGCCATGTGCTCAGCTACCTGGGGGGTTTCTCTGATAGAGGCAGAGGGAGAATGATATTGGGGGACCGCTATCACTTCCCTAAGAAGGGAATTGTGTAATTCTGAGAAAATTAGTGGAAGACTTGGTAAATTTAGCTTTTTCACGTGGAATCACAACAACCAACACATACTGTTTGCACTGTTTTGCTGACACTGAGGCACCATTTTTCTAGAATGTAGAAACAGCTCTATAGCATTTGGGGAGAATCTCAAGATAGCATGGTTAGTTTAACTTGCTGCTCGAGTTCAATCCTGTGACCAGAGGGGCATCTACTTCTTGGAAACAGGACCTATACATTCTGTTACTATTTTACATATTACTGTTTTCCTGATGATTTCAGACAGTGATTGAGTTTGCCAAACTTTCAGTTGCATTTTAAATCCACGAAGGGCCCTCAAAGTCCCAACGTATATGAGTCAGAGATGAAATGCTCTGGTGGTGGGATCAGTGTTGCCTTTTTTAAAAAACATTTCTATGAATTTGAAGATCTAATTGGCTTTATTAAGTAATTCACAAATCAGGCAGCATCCCATCCGGCAAGCAGAGAGCTGCTCCCTGGAGGTGTGGCTTCGTGGGGAACCCGAGGAGCAGGTGAGTGGTCCTGACACCTCTCTCTTGTTGATGTGGTTGCTCACTGTCCTCAGGTGGCAGCTCGCACTGGTGAGACTGGAGTGAGACGTCGCACTCAGGCCATGTCCAGATCTGCAAGCAAGCGAAGGAGCAGGTTTTCTTCCCTTTGGGGTCTGGACACTACCTCCAAAAAGAAGCAGGGACGCCCCAGCATCAGTCAGGTAAGAAGCAAGCCCAGATCGCTCCCACGGCCAGCTCACCTTGGGCTGGGTGAGCCTTTATTGCTACTGGCTCTTACTTCAGATCAGCTAGTTGACACGAAGAAGTTGGTTGCGCTAGACGCTTTTAATAGATAATGTATACTCCTGACTTTGAACTCTGCTATTAGTCTGTCACCAAGCTCCAGTCTCCCCACCTGCATCCTTTCCAAACCCTGGTTAATTATAGGCCTCCTGAAAGTGCACAATTCATCCTGAGTCTTCAGAAAAAAGCAGGACTTGTTGATGAAGCCAAGTGGGCACCTGAGCACAGAGTTTTTTAAGCTGCCTCTGGCGCGGGATCAAAGGCAGCCTCTGGGGAAATTGGATTGTTTCTTTGCCCTTGACTTTTTGGGGTTGACATTAAGTGGGCATCTCCTCTGCCCTCCACCCAGATGCTGGGGCTTGAAGGGGATCTCGGTAGGTGGTGAATGGCATCACCAAGAGTGGTGCAGGGTCATCCCTCTGTAGCCAGATGCTGTGGCCTTGTCCCTTTGACCCCTTCTCACCCAGACCGCTATCCTACTAGAGTCACTTCTGGGAACCTCTCCCCATTTTCATTGTCATGCTCCTCTCTGGTTTTGTGAAATGAGTGGCTCCGGGACCGCTCATTCAGGTTTTAGGGACTGAAGGAACACGGCTGTTGGTCTTTTCCAGAGAAGGAGAATGTTGGATTCATGGTTCATGGCGGCTAGAAAGTGAGGCAGTGAGCATTTTGGATTCACTCTGTGCCTTTATGCAAAGTGAGAAGCCAGTTGACCGGCTTGATAAAAAGATCCCTCATTATTTGTTCTGATAATCCCAGCCGTTAGTTTGCTTAAGAACTGAAGTTTAATAGAGACATTAATCCTGGAAACTGATGTCCTGCGTTCTTCACTGACCACCATGCTCACTATTTAAATGTGGATTATCTGTATCCTTGATGGAGTTTGCAGGAGACCAGATGAGCAAATGATAAGGTAGCCTGGACCGATCAATCATGCGGTCTGTTCTGTGGTCTTTGGAGAAGGCGGGTCATCAAGTTTGTTACCAGGGGATTTGCTTCTGTGTAAATTGGAAGAAGTTTAGAGGAAGGTCATTCATTTTTTTTTTTTTTTTTTAAGATTTAATTTATTTGAGAGAGAGAATGAACGAGAGAGAAGGAGCAAGGGGAGGGGCAGGGGGAGAGGAAGAAGCAGGCTCCCCCCTGAGCAGAGAGCCTGACATGGGACTTGATCCCAGGACTCCGGTATCATAATCTGAGCCGAAGACAGACACTCAACCGACGAGCCACCCAGGCGCCCCAGGAAGTCATTATTTCATCCAAAAAATCACACAAGAGACTTGGTGGCTTTTGCTTAAACCCACAGAAGGAGGACATTCAGAGTCAGGATTCCCCCCTCCTTTTATGAGGTGGTGGTGGTGTTTTGTGTGAATCCTCCTGTGATGGCCGATGACTCAGACCATCACTAAAATATGTGCCAGGACTTCGCAGCTGGCAACTCGGCTTGACCTTCTTTTCTATCAAAAGCCTTGGTTCATGTGGTTCTACTTCATCGGCGCCAGGTTATGTCATATTCCTCTTGCTGCTGAAGTAGATAACTCGAGTTAACTGAGTCCAAGAGAATGCTTTAACATTATTTCAAAAATCAAAGGGTGATGCAACATCTTATAAGCAATTCTTGTTGCTCTCTCTTAAAGTCAGGGTTTAAAAAAACTTCTTGCTTAGCCATAAGCACCAAGAGAATAAGCCTTAAGCACCAACAGAAATTTACTGACTAATTCAGTGCTTTGAATTGGACAAAAATGGTCTGTTTCTATCAATCTTATTTGCATCAGGAGAAAGCCTTTTTCTTAATCATCTGTATTATCCTGACAGTACCTGATTGGTTTAGAGCCAATATATGTAATTTCTCCTGTCTGCGTGTTTAGATTTTGACTACTTAGCAGAATTCATTTAATTTCAAAGAACAGACAAATTTCTGTTTTTTAAATTAAAAAAAAAAAAACAACCTTTTCTGTGGTGTGGAAGGTACTATAAATGTATGTTCTCAGGTTCTACTCCACAGAGTATGAAAAATTAATTATTGATAAATGTTTGATCGTGTCTAGGAGGGAATTGCCGAAACTTCAATGTGAAGAGACCTAGCTCATTGCTTTTGCAAGCATATTGTCTTTAAATCTAAACGATTTTTCCAGATCTAAAAGCTAACTTTTTCTTTTCTTCTTCTTTTTTTTTTTTGAGTTGTCAAAAATATGGGAAGTGATCCAGTTAGAGGAACATATTTTTCATGGTCTGCTACCATGGAATTATGTTCCCTGTTTATGGATCTGATAGAGTAGTAGCTGGAAACTTCTGTAATGTTTTCTAAGAGCCATGTCCATTTTCCGTCCCCCTTCCCATGCTTCGTTTGCCCTCCTGCCCAAGGTCCTTTTTAAGATGATCCTTTTGTATGTGCAGGTGTTTGGAGAGGGAACGGATGCTGTAAAGAAATCTTTAGAGGGAATATTTGATGACACTGTTCCAGATGGCAAGGTAAAAATAAACACATTCCTTTTCTAAAAGTACCACAAATGTATCAACATCACACAGTTCAGTGGGTTCTTGGGATCCTAAAATTAAGTGGACTCTGTTAAATACTGAAATGATCAGATCTTCAAAGTTATGTAACAGGTCAGTAAAAGATGGAAAAGCCTTTTATGTTTAAAACTTGGAAACAATAAGAACATGCTCCTGCTAACATAACATTTTCAATACTTATCATTTGGATGTGTAATTTCCCGTCTAGAATTTAAGACAAAATTTGGGTTCTGGGGAGCTGAGTATTTTATGTCATTGCCGATTCCTTTTATATCCAATTTCCATTCCCAAGAGTGAGTTCTTACTGCCCTCCCTCTCTGCCCACACATGCTGTTTTGTTCCCATTAATTTCAAAGAACTGTTCCGATAGTATACTCTAAAAAAAAAGCTGCATTTGCCTCCTGAAGACAAGTATTCAATTAAAGATTCACAGACTCGTTCCAACCTTGTGCTTGGATTTAAAAGGGGTTGTCAAACTGCTCTGATTGAAAGCCCATAAAGAATATTGATTTTTTTTTTTTTTTTTTCTGGGCCACTTTTTTCAGCCTCTAAATAAATGGACATCCCGAGTTTTAAAGACCCTGGTAGTGATACCAACAACCTCTTTGTTCAGGGGGTTCTGATGTTGATAATGCGACCTTGGAATGATCCTCTGGTTCTCGGACTCGGAATCAATATGACAGAGAGTTCAGCCCCCGGTTGCCATGCAACCAAGCAGCGGTGGTCAGCAGTCAGCCCAGCCCCGCATTCTAGATGGAGTCGAGCCTCTGAAGCCAGAGTGCGATGGGGAGTTCGGGCCATTGGAGGGGGAGGAGAGACGAGTGGCCGCGGGCAGGCCTTTTCTCACTTTTGTACTCGAACTACTCCTGGATTATGTCATCGTGGGTGCAGAAGCGGGTGTCCTTGGAAATACCCATCCACAGCCCTCTCTGAAAAACTCTCTCTGATGAGATCTGGTGTAATTAAATCGCTGTACCTACGTGCAATCCAAGCATAGTTTTTGATGTTAATGAAGCCATTTCTGAAGTTAGATAACTCATCTTGCATACTATTATTAGTTCACTTTTATTTTTTTAAGATTTAATTTATTTATTTGACAGAGAGAGAGAGACAACTAGAGAAGGAACACAAGCAGGGGGCAATGGGAGAGGGAGAAGCAGGCTTCCCGCCGAGCAGGGAGCCTGATGCGGGGCTCGATCCCAGGATCCTGGGATCATGACCTGAGCCGAAGGCAGACGCTTAACGACTGAGCCACCCAGGCGCCCCATTATTAGTTCACTTTTAATGTTGGGATACCCTCTCCAGGCACACAGATCCTGGAGCCTGCAAATGTTTTTCCTTTGGATTTCTGTGTCCCTTTTGTTTTTCCATTTCTCAGAGATACTTCTTTATTCCACTTCTTGGCTAGAATGCCTTGATCTCCAAGAGCAGTTTAGATGTAAAACTTGGGCTGATCCAGTGCTAAGGGGCATTTATTTTACGTGGTGCGTGAGGACAGTAGGAAAATTCCAATTTTAGTTAATGGGATTTAGCCAAGTTGATTGTTTTTTGCCAGGCCTTCCTTGGGGTTCAACTTATCTGCACAAATGACATCATTCAAAGCCAGAGCTGAAATTGTTTTCTCAAGTGAATTTAGTTTAGTAGCCTTTACAAAAATATGTCCCCCATTCTGGGATTCGTTCTTTTTATGAATGAAAGTTGTTACATTACCACCTCTCAGCCTCTGTTTGGAAATTTGTTTCTTCTTGTAATTTGCCAATACCAGCCTTGTTCTTGGTAACCTATAGATATGTATTTCTGATCGGTGGCCTGGTTTTAAACCAATAATCAAGTCTTATCAAAGCACATCTTGCCCATCCATATTCTTTCTACATTGCTGAAATCTAACATCATTCTTTGTTTGCTAATTTCAAAGAGATTGGGCTCCTATTTCATTGCTATGGAGTGTTTTAGTTGCGTATGCTTAGATCAACCCAGCTGCTGAATGCGTACATAAGACACATCTTTTCCCATCCTTACAAACTTGGTGCTACTCCCTGGCCCTCAGGCAGAGTGTTGGGGAGGGTGGAATGTGGCAACAGCCTAATAAGGCCAGCAAGCTCATGCCTTAAGGTTCCCTGAACCTCATCTGGGAAATGGAACTGTCTCCCTCCCGGAACTGTGCTGGAGGTCAAATGCAAGCACAAAGATGATGCTCCCTGTAAATATGAGTGCTAGAACATAATCTTTTCTTTAAAAATGTCCTTGGGGCCTCACTCTTGCCTTTGAAACATATAACTCACACAGTAGATATTCTTGCTGTAGGAATTCCCTGCTCTAAATTAAGGCGGGTTGGTGGAAGAAATCATAGCAAGAACACTGAGCTGAATGGATGATCCATTTCTTTCTTTCTTCCAAATTTCAGTGCCCACTCACTCACACACTGCCCACCCGTGCATGCCATGGACCGGGTCTAAGAAACCATATTTAAGAAATCTCTCCTTCCTCTCCTTCCGCTTCTCTCGGTAGTTTCTTCCTGCCTCGGAATATTCCCCTCTGTCCTTAACCAGTGCCACCATTTCTGCTCTGGGCCATGTTCCTGGGAATAACTAATCCCATATACAATCTGGGGATCTGAGATAGCAAGTCCTGACTACTGTTGCCCGGCTAACTTTATTTCTTACCGTAGAGGGAAAAAGAAATGGTCCTGCCCAGCGTCCACCAGCACAATCCTGACTGCGACATTTGGGTCCATGAATATTTCACTCCATCCTGGTTCTGTCTGCCAAATAATCAGCCAGCCCTGACGGTTGTCCGGCCTGGGGACACTGCCCGGGACACCCTGGAGCTGATCTGCAAGGTATGAAAGTACTTGGGGTCTTTTCCTTGAGAAGAGCAGAGGGGGCTGGAGGAACCTTCCCTGCCACACGGGGGAATTGAGAGGTGTGCCAGAGAGGAAGGCATTCTGGAGTACCTCCATTTCCTCTCAGAGCAGCTTTGGATTCCTTTGTGATCATACGCATAATAAGCGGAAGTGAATTCTTTGGCTTTGGGAGGAGAGGGATTCTTTTTAAGTAGCTCCTTTCAATATGTGTATTTCATAGATTTGGTAACAAGCGTATCACATGCTCACTGCAAAAATGTTAGAAAATTTGGGGGAAGAACAAAGCGAGTGAAACCCACCCTTATAGGATCCAGAAGTTATGCTGGAAACAGTCTGGCGTTTTGCCTTCCCTTCTGTTTTCTACACACACACACACACACACACACACACGCGTGTATTTAATGATACCATGTTATGTGTGCTGTGTGTAACCTACTTTTTGACAGCAACAGACACACCATTGCATCTGGGGAGAGAAAAACTGAAAGAAATATGTTTGACCTCCGTGATGGGAAACTCCCTTTCCTATAAAACACCATATTTAAGCCTCCTTTTGCGTGTGCGTGTATGTGTGTGTGTGTGTGTGTGTGTGTGTGTGAGACAAATGCCTGCGCTCACTCTCCCTGCTTTCACTTCAAGCTGAGAAACTTCCTAATCTTTTTCAAGGTTAACATGGTGTTATTTTTTTGCCCCTGATGGGCAGCCAGATGAAGTCAAATAAGCAAAAGAGGAAAGAAAAGAGCTTTTCTCATGGGCCTGTTTTTACTTCCACACAACTAACACTAATAGTCCTATTATCCTATCAAGTCTGAGAAAGAACTGATGCCCCCTGCCCATTATACAGATGGAGAAGGGGAGACCCAGAGAGCCATAGCTCCTGGCCCTGAGCTCACACTGCAGTCAGTTTGCAAAGGAGGGACTGAACCTGCATCTACCTGGCTGCTCTGAGCCTGGGTGTATCCTCCTGCACCAGATCAGTCATCAGGAAGGACAGTACATAAGGGTCAGAAGAATCTAGAATATATTCTTTAGACAGTGTGATGGTTTTCCCCAGGACCATGAAAGGGCAAGTGGAGACCTTTCTGGCATAATTTTGCCCTGGGAGAAATTGGATGGAGACAATGACATTTTGAGGACCTCCTCACTCAACACAGTGGTTTATAAACACTGCCTAACTTTCTCTCCCAGAGCAAGTACCTCAGTGCTGTATATAACTCTACAATCAGCGATTCTTGAATTTGTTAAAGAAAACAAATCACTAGGGCCTTTGTAAAGAAAAAAAAATATGGCTCTTTCTCTGAGTGGGAGAAATGAAACAGTCTGGCTCAAATAAGCCTTATGTGCAAGAAATGTAGAAGGACTATTTGTTTCGGGACAAAACTAAAACCAGCCCCCACATAGGTGTTAAAAATAAATGATACTCTGTTACATGCTTTGAAGTCTTCATGTACGTGAATTCCAGCTTTTTGAAGATAATGGTATTTCTGTTCACATTTTCCATTTTAATTACTTAACAAAATTGGCCTATTGAGGATTTCTGCATTCTTTTATTTATAGATTAGCACGATTCTTTAGAGACCCATTAATATTCTGCAGAGCTGTGGGAGTTATTCTCAGAACTGCAGCTGAAGGTGTCAAAAGTAGGACTCTGGTGCTTTTTTTTTTTTTTTTTTTTTTTTTACAAGCCAAACTCTGGAGGGTCCTTCCAGGGGATGGCATTGCTTTAACGCATCCTGTATCCATCGGCCTCAGACACAATTAGGGATGGGAGGGTAGGTCACAGTTTCCAATGACCATTGATTGGTGGAAAATTGAACAGTGAGTGGGGAAAATCGTGATAGGCGCAATTTTAGGTACTTTTCAAGTGGTTGTCTTGGTAGAAACCCAAGGAACGAGGAATAGTATTGCCACGGCAACTACAGACCATCTCTAGATAGATAGTTGGACTTGTCCCCCTATAAAGTGTTTCTTTCTTTCACTTGAAAGGCTGTTGATGGTATCATGAGGGCAC
This sequence comes from Halichoerus grypus, assembly GCF_964656455.1. Classification (NCBI taxonomy): domain Eukaryota; kingdom Metazoa; phylum Chordata; class Mammalia; order Carnivora; family Phocidae; genus Halichoerus; species Halichoerus grypus. The sequence continues at coordinate 14,100,920 of NC_135712.1, forward strand.
AGATCCCTTTCTCCGACAACAGAAGGTCATCCTGCCCAATTTTCCTTGGATCCTCAGCTCTTTTTCCCCAAACGTAGAAATAAAGACAAAAACAATATGGCGTGGGACAAGCTTACGTGTCACGAGTTTAAAAATGGAAAACTTTCGTGTGCACTTTAAGAAATTGATGGTCTCTGGAAAAGCACCCATGTAGGATAAATTATATAGTGTGCTGAGAGCCAGGTGCCTTCTAAAGCTGGCTTCTTCTTTGGAAAACACTTTATTGTAATTAGTGGAGCCAGTTTTATTCTTAAGAGGGAAAGAGATAACGGGAAACAGTGCCACATGTTATTAATGATCTAATTAATGGTGAGTGGTTTTTTTTTTCTCTTGGAGGAGGGACTAAAAAAAAAGGTGATTGTCAGAATGTGTGTTTTATTTCTTTATTGTCATTCTCAACGTTGGTGATGGATGCTTTTTCTAATATTTAATAATCAATCTCTTTCTTCTGTCTCTTGCATTCAGCTCATTCTCTTTCCTATTCTATCTGATCCACATCATTTCCCATCAGTTTGTCATCTGCCATCCGAGAGCCAGTCAAGTTCTGGTATAGTAAATGTTTCAAGATCTACATTTCATGTACTGTTCATGTTATGGATGTTACAAAAAAGATTGTTGCTAAATATAGCAGGTAACCACATTGGCCTATGGGTTTTCGATATATTCTGGTCATTGCAATTACCAAAATAATTGCAAAAAAATTCATTCATCCATTCTCACTAATATAATTCACGTGTGGCCCTGGGATGAGAGCTTTATTTCATGCCGTCCCTATGTTGGCTTATGCCTTTGATTATTCTAATAACCATTGGCTTTAAAAAAAAATAAAGGTCACCTTGAAGAGGAAGATAAATATCTTCGGAAATTCCACAGTAGCGTGTGTGTGTGTGTGTGTGTGTGTGTGTGTGTGTGTGTGTGTGTTTGCATGGATTTCTATATGTGGTAACTGCATGCTTTTATGTTTCCCTGAGAAGTTGGACCAAAATGGAAGAGCAAACCCATATGGATTGAAAGATCGCATTATTATCTATTGTAATTGGCTCAGACTATTTACTGAAAAAACTGCATTGTGTTTTACTACTTCACCCTTTGAAGTAGATGCAAATTAAAAAAAATATGCCAACTAAACTAATACTTGTTCTATGGTAATATTTATCTTCAGGTAGAACTTGAGGCTACATGGCCTCAAAATGAATCAAATGCTCTCTAAGTAACTTAAGTAAATGCACGTTGGGAAACAAATTGGTACCATTTAAATTTTTCCCTCGCTGAATTTCTCTTGAGTTAGGAAGGTTTCTCTTGAATGTTTTACAAGTCTACAGCAGGCCAAATATTTAGAATTGCCATGTTGAAATATTCATTGATATTTGGAATTCTTTCTGCACAAAGATGTATTGTGAACATGGTAATTTGCTCAACCTGCTTTGGTTTTGACTTGCAGATATTTAGGGAGCATAAAATTCTTCTTGAGAGTTGTGATGATCTGATTTAATTCTTTAGGATTAAGTGTTCCGTTAGTTAATTCATTAGGATTTTGCCTTTATGTTGGAGCAGCCGTGACTAGTGAGGGCTTGTAATTGAGACATATTTACCAAAATGATAGACACTCTGGTATATTGAGCCAATGTCCCATTTTTAGGGTAACTGTTTACTGACCAATCTAAGGGCACCTTGGTTACAAGTAAGACCATTAAAATTTTTATTTGTTGCATGTGCCATTTTTATTTTTCAGAATCATCAAGACATTATTGTAACTTCACGAAGTTTGAAAAAGGCGGTGGTGGAGGGGGAGGGTGGCAAGAATCAGCCTCATTATCATTGTTACATTGATCACTCTTTGGTTGTCTTTGCTGTGTTCCTTTAAGTGAGGTACCTCGACAGCTGTCGTTTGTCATTCTCTGTACATCCGTGTAAATGTTTTAGCACAGTAGCATTTAAGGTGTGATGAGAATCTCCAGTCTTCATCAGGACCATCTGAAGATCTTTGGTGCCTGACAGTGGGCCATCTGTCTCTCACACTGAGGGTTCAACTTCTTAGGTGAGGTTGCTGTTTGGGTCCAACTTCCAGAAGACTGTTTAAGTGGCAGCCTCATTGGGAGCATCCACAAAGTGTTTATTAACGGTGACAGTAACGGGTGCCAAGTAGATTTGTTCCTGTTAATCAAGACCCTATGGAGTTTCATTTCTTTCCTTCCCACCTCAGTCAGAAACAGATGGGGAACAAAATTTTTTTCTTCTACTTAAAGATTTCAGTGAGGACCTAGGTAGGTGGGAAGCATTTGCAGCTTCTGTCTCTGGAGGGAAACGTTTCTGATCCTATTACCCTAAATATTATTATTTCGTTGATGTTTGTCTCAGCAGCTCTCCCACAAGCAATAGATCGCACACTTGAAAACTTGCCTGTTTTATGCTTCTCTGGATTACCCATACACTCTTATTATCTTAGACCCCAACCATCTGGGTCTGTGAGACACTGAGCATTTAATCAGTGCCTGGGATCACACAGCGGCTTCAGATCATCACTTGACTCAGGAGAGGATGCAGGTTGGGGGTTCCGAAGAGTCACTGATAGAAAACTTCTTTATCATTCTGCTAGGTGTGCAGAACAAACTCATTTGCAGTCTCTGGAAATGTGCTTTTGTGATAATGCAAGATGCATATCTTGCATGTGTATTTATTTAAAAAGCGAAGCCGCCACCACCCCACCTTCCATTTTCTGCACACCCCTTCCCCGTAGCCACACACACTCCCGAAGACTGCATTTATGTCTTATTAATTGCTTTATCTGCAGTGCTTCTCACAGTGCCTGACACACTTAAGAGTTTGTTAGATGTGATTGAATGACTCTTATTGGAATAATTGTTGGCATGATCTTAGTTTGGCCTTTAAAATGGTTTTGGGGGAGTGGGCAGGGTAAGCAGAGGATGAATGCAGTGAAAAATCAATTTCACTTATATTGAAATAATTCTCACCAGTAGAGCTTTTGGTGGGAAGAGATTTTATATTTATGAAAAATTTCAAACTTATGTAAGAGTTAGAGAATCCTGTCATAAACTCCTGCGTATCTATCACCAAGGTTCTGTGATTACCGGAATTATGTTTCATCTGTTTACTAACTCCCTTCCACCCCCTGCTCTGGATTACTTTAGAAGCAAATTGTAGACATCATATCTTTATCTCCTAGTCCTTGAGGATGAATTTCTAAAAGATAAGAATGCTTTAAAAAAAAATGACCCGATTTAAACATTTTCTAACAATCCATTTTCAGGCTTGCCATGTAACTTTCAAAGAGCATTTTCTTACTTTTTTCTCTGCATCTTCATGAATGTAGACTGGGGATTAGTTATAAAACCACGTTGCCACTATGGCTGCCCCCCCCCCCCCAAACATTAAATCGAGGATGACTTTCTAGAGGGGAAAGATCAGTTGACCCATTCTGGACCAAAGGAGAAGGCCTGGAAATTTCAATCCTTAGCTATTTTAGAATTGTTTTCTTTGGGCAAGTCATTCAATGTGTTTCCAAAGCTGGACCCATGCCCGTCTGCACTGCCCCCGGAGGGAGTCTCACTCGGGGTGTATATAAATAAGATTGAAATCCAAATGCCTTGTCTTCACACTGACTCGCCTGCAAATGAACTATTAACAACTGTCCCAGTGTCCCCATGTGGTTAGAAAAACAACTTTGCCAGGGCACAGCTTTTTTCTATCCCTGGGAATACTTCCTTGCCTTTCTGTTACTTTTCTTCTTTAATCACCTTTGTATGTTTGGAATTGTGTGGAAGGGCCTCTCTAATCTGATGCAAAACCAGTGTTAAAGCGTATGACTCAGATAAGCAGAAGTGAAGATGTGACTCAGTTATTTCCGTGGAATCATAAGCTATCCGTGGAATATTATTCATCTGTTCAATGAAAATGCTTTCAAGGTTTGAGTTTTGGATGTAAACCTTCTAAGAGGTTAGAAACCTTTCCCCCTCCACAGTGAGAAATCTCTAGAATTCTCGGGGGATACATGGTAATATGTCAGTGGTGCGCTAATTATTCCTGTTTACTATTGAACACCCATTGTCTTTTCTTTTTCCTTTCTTTTGTCCCAGACACATCAACTGGATCATTCTGCTCATTACCTGCGTCTGAAATTTCTAATAGAAAACAAAATGCAACACTATGTTCCAAAGCCTGAGGAGGACATTTATGAGCTGGTAATGTTTATGACTGTTGTCCAAGTACATTCTGTAGGAGATTATTTTTAAATTATGTGTGTGCTCGGGCTAATTGTGGTTGGTGAAGTGGAATGAATTCTAAAATAAAGAGCTCTAAAGTTTGTGAAGATGGCCTTACTTATCACGATGTGTCTGCCGAGTAGAAATGCCACCTTTGTTTATGCAAGGAGCGAGGCCACGCGATCAAGAAAAATTGAAATCCAGAGCTGCCTCTCAGATGGAATTTTAGTTGTTATTCCTAGCTGTCCCTGCAGCTTTGGCAGGCCTTTGTTTTAAATGGGTGACTCAAAGATCAGCTGGCTGTTGTCAGGAAAAAAAAAAGCACTAACTCCAGGGTTGAGTGACTTCTACCTGCCTATTGATACCAGTGGGTCGAATCCCGTGAGATGAAAAAGCCGCCATGTGATCATATGTCCCAGTCTTTTGTTACTGTACTTGTATCGATTCCTGGGGACATTATGTATGTTTGAGTTTCATTATGGGACTCGGGTTCTAAACTAGAGCTGGGTTTTATATGGGCCCTACCGCTTACTCATTTGTGGTACTGGCAAAAAATGAGGTGCTAATACAGTTGACCCTTGAATATAGTTGACGGTGCAGGGGGTAGGGGCGTTAGTGGCCTGCACGGTCGAAAATTCGAGTATAATTTTTGACTCCCCCACGACTCAACTGCTCATAGCCCACTGTTGACTGGAAGTCTCACCGATAGCATTAACAGTCAATTACATGTAGTTTGTATGTTATATGCGTTATGTACTGTATTTTTGGAGTAAAGTAAGCTGGAGAAAAGAAAATGTTATTAAGAAAGTCATAGGAAGAGGGGTGCCTGGGTGGCTCAGTTGGTTAAGCGGCTGACTTCGGCTCAGGTCATGATCTTGGGGCCCTGGGATCGAGTCCTGCGTTGGGGCTCCACACTCACCGGGGAGTCTGTTTGTCTCTCTCCCTCTGCTGCTCCCCCTGCTCGTGCTCTCTCTCTCTCTCAAATAAATAAATAAAATCTTTTTTTTTTTTTTTTTTTTAAAGTCATGGGGCGCCTGGGTGGCTCAGGTGGTTAAGCATCTGCCTTTGGCTCAGGTCATGATCCCGGGGTCCTGGGATCGAGCCCCACATCGGGCTCCTGGCTCAGCGGGGAGTCTGCTTCTCCCTCTCCCTCTCCCCCTGCTCATGCTCTCTCTCTCTGTATCTCTCAAATAAATAAATAAAATCCTTAAAAAAAAAAAGTCATAAGGAAAAGAAAATGCATCTGCAGCCCTGAAAAAAATCTATGAACCCATGCAGTTCAAACCCATGTTGTTCAAGAGTCAACTGTGCTTAATTTCTAGGATTTTGCAAAGATTAGAGATCATGGTGCACATAGTAGATGCTCAGTAAAGATGGTCATGGTAACAAGACACCGACAAGTTCCTTTTTTGTTAGCCGAGTGGATACATTTTTCTGTTCCAGGAAAGAGCCATTTGGGGAGCAAGGCGCCTCTGTCTTGGAATTTGCTCTTCCCTCTCTGCACTTAGTCATTCCTCTGGGGGCCACTGAGTTGCTTGCCACAGAAATGCGAGTGATAGCAGCATGACTTCAGATGCGGTTGCACCACAGAAAGCAGAACTGGAAACTTAGACCCCAGTAGTCTGTCTCTGAAAAGGAGAAGCGTGATTTAAAGTTTAGTAGGGAATTTTGTTTTCAGTCAAGTTTTTTTTTTGACGTTCACTTTATATACGGTAAAGCTCGGCGAGTTGGGAAGCACACAATTCAAGGACTTTTAACCCATGTATACCGTCCTGTTTCCAGTGCTACAATCCTAACTTAATTTCCATCATCCTGAAATGTTCCCTCGGGCCCCTTTAAGTGTCGCTAATGAAATCGGAGAGGGGGTGTGTTCGCAGCGCTTTTCCGAGCCAATGCAATCAATGGAAGAGGATCAAGACCAGTCTATTTTCAACCATTGCCTAAATAATTGTTAACAGAAGAGGGAACTTTTAAAGGAGAGTAGCTGATTTATTTTTACCCCCCTCTGGCATGTGGAAGAGCCCCAACTTTGTTCTCTCTGAGCAGAGGAAAGAAAACCCCGTTCCTTACTTAAAAAAGGAACATGCGTTGCCGATAAGATTGAAACAGCTGCTAGATCATCCACGTGTTTGCATCGTGGTGGTCATGACTTTCATATATTGCACCTGACCAGCTTCCGTGTCCCTTGTATCTCACACATAGTACGTGCTTGAGACACATCTTTTGAAATGATATCAACTCACTTACTACTTTTGAGTCTTGGCCATTGTGTGGTTCATCCAGTATAGGAGACGGAGGTGTGCCAAGCCTAGTCTCTTTGTATCTACAGTTGCTGGACAGATGTTCTAATTATAATTTTTTATTTTTTTGTTTTTTTATTTTTATTTTTTTTTAAAGATTTTATTTATTTATTTGACAGAGAGAGAGAGAGCTAGAGAGGGAACACAAGCAGGGGGAGTGGGAGAGCGAGAAGCAGGCTTCCTGCCGAGCAGGGAGCCCGATGCGGGCCTCGATCCCAGGACCCTGGGATCACGACCTGAGCCGAAGGCAGACGCTTAACGACTGAGCCACCCAGGCGCCCTAATTATAATTTTTTAAAAGAATCTAAAATGCGAAGAGAGCATGGCATTCTTTCTTGCTCATTGCCAAAGGTCTCCAGCTCAGAGATCCCTGAGGAAGCAAATGCCATAGACTCATTAATTTTATTGTTCGGATTGCAAGTGAGTATTGCTTACTCACATCTCTGTTTTTACCAGATTCTGAACTTTTTTGTTCTTCTTATTTATTTATTTTTTTTTTAAGATTTTATTTATTTGAGAGAGAGACAGTGAGGAAGCACATGAGGGGGGAGGGGCAGTGGGAGAGGGAGAAGCAGACTCCCCACTGAGCCAGGAGCCCCACACAGGGCTAGATCCAGGACCCCGGGATCATGACCTGAGTCCAAGGCAGATGCTTAACGGACTGAGCCACCCAGGCGCCCCTGAACTTTTTTGTTCTTAAGATAGCTTGGGAAACTTGGTAAAGCCTGCACGAAATAAAATACACAGGATTACCTATGGCCTAATTATGTTGAAATAATTATCAAAACATTCTTAAAATTGTAGATAATATATGTGCTTATTTATTGGCTCATTAAATAATAAGAGCTAGCTGTAGGTCTGATAGCTACCACCGTTTTGAAGTCGTGATGAGCATGAATAACACTTTGAGATAGTAGTGGTAGCTAGAATGTGACTGGAAAATAACTAATTTTACTTGTGACAGGTCACAGCGGCTGCTAATACTCCTGTATTTGTTGCCTGCATTTATTTATGGTTGGAGGTTTCAGTTGCTTCAAATGCTAAGGTTCAGTTACTGGTTAGTGAATATAAAGATGTCATTTTTTTTTCACCATGTAAGTTTACGCCCCCCTTGAATTCTGCCCAGGGGTCCCTGGTTTCCGATCCCTGGTACAGGCCATTAACTGGTTCTAATGTCATTCCAAGGCAGGGGGTGTTTGAACACACAGTGTTCCTGGAGGCTTTTTGAGAGTTTGCAGATTTCAAAGTGTTGACCCCTACTGAACAAGCATCAGACCGCACATGGTTAATTGGTTCCCAGTGCCCACCTGCATTTTATTTTTTTATTATTTTTTAAAGATTTTATTTATTTGTCAGAGAGAGAGCGTGCACGTACAAGCAGGGGGAGTCGCAGGCAGGGGGAGAGGGAGAAGCAGGCTCCCCACTGAGCAAGGAGCCCACTGCGGGGCTCGATCCCAGGACCCTGGGATCATGACCCGAGCCAAAGGCAGATGCTTAACTGACTGAGCCACCTAGGCGCCCCCCTCCATTTTATTTTTGACAGACCAGGGAAGCTCACGCATGTACGAAGTTGTTTCCTCAAAAGGAACTCATTTATAGATGACTGTCCCAATATGTCTTATTCTCTGACATCGTTTTACCCAGCGTTCTTTCATAATAAAGCCGGTAGTTATTAGCAAAAGTGTATACTAGATTTTAAAGACCTGAGGGGTCTGGTATGTTCATTCGGTGGCTTAGGGGATCCTCTCGCTTGTGACTGGCCATGACGCGTCAGTCATCTGCTCATCTGCTTTGCTGGTTACTTTCTAGTATAAGTGGTACCTGTTTGGCTACTTTTTCTTATTTGGTTCTTAGGCCCCATTGACGGAATGATAATGAATGAGAAACACTGGCTTTTCAAAACCCATGTTAAGTGTGTTTTTCTTAAAGTGGTAGGGGGGAAGAAAGAGTTTACAGAAACACTGATTAACTGATTTCCTTATCCAGCACATATTTATTTAGCACTTATGTGATACGTAATCAAAAATCCCTTCTCCTAGGGGCGCCTGGCTGGCTCAACCCATAAAGCATGGGATTCTTGATCTTGGGGTCATGAGTTCAAGTCCCACATTGGGCGTGGAGCCTACTTAAAAAAAAAAAAAAGACGGAAAATCTCTGCTCCTTGTGGAACCTATATTCAAGTTTGTGGAGACAGATATAAAAATATAAATTTTTTGCACAAAAACCTGTAAACGCATAATATTTCGGAGGATGTGAAGAGCTTGGAGAGAAAAGGTTAGATCAAGAGGATAGAGAGATGGGGGCATCCAGAAGCAGAGGGTGCCGCTCCTTTAGCTGTGTTTGGGTTGATGTGTGAACAGGAAGCGAGGTGAGAGAATGAGTCGTAGAGGTAGTTTGGAGGAAAGTGTTCTGGGCTGAGGGAACAGAGCTGGGTGAAGCCTTGTCGGGGCGGGTGGCAGGAGTGGAGGTGGTTTGCTTGTGTGTGAGGAGGGCAAGAGGAGGGTAGGTGAGGGGGCTGGGGAGGGAGGCTTGAGGATGCAGGAGAGGAGGGAGGAGGGGAACCAGATGGGCCATCTAGGGCCTAGGTGAGAGGGGAAGCCCCAGGGGAGGAAGGACATTCGTGGACTTCTGTTTTTAGTAGGCTCACGTGGCTGATGTGTGGCCAGTGGACCGTAGGGCATAAGAGAAGGAGCTGAGAGCAGGCAGGGGGTAGTGAGCCGTGGCTGGGGTGGTGGGTGATGCTGGCTTGGACCAGGGCACCCAGAGGAGATGGGATAACGAAGGATTGTGACTTCATGATAACTTGAATACCTGGTAATCAAGGTTTTTTTTTTTTTTTTTTTTTAACATCTGATGACCTTTTAATCTGGTGTTTGAAAAGAGGGAGAGCGTGCGACATCATTGATTTAATAAAATAAAGGGAATGTGTGTGACGCTTTGCTGTTAAAGGTGTTTGTATAAAAGTACAAAATTTTAGCAATTCTAGTTTCAGATATTGATTGTCGTTGCACTGAAAATATATTTTAAAGTGTAGACCCTTCTCGAGATTTTGATATATTTTATTAGTGCTTTTTATTAAACACGATATTAGTCTAAGTACCCTAAGGAAGGACTGTGGCCAAGGGGCTTACCTAGATGACACTAAGTTATTGTCTGAGGCTGGTCAAAGACACAGTGGCTTTCACACCAATCCAAAGAAAAGTAGGAGGCAATATTATGAAAGAATAGAAAGATTATTCACAAAGCTGTGTTCCCGCTGGATCTGTGGAAACCACTTGGAACTTTACGGACACGATTGGAACAGACAGTGGTTTACTGCCACCTAGGGTAAGAGTTTGGCTCTCAAGGAAATTTTGAAAAAGGGTGAGGTGATGAGCACTGGGCGTTACACACAACTGATGAATTAACTGAACACTACATCTGAAACTAATGATGTACTCTATGTTGGCTAATTGAATTTAAATTAAAAAAAGTAAAAACTAAGGCTCAAAGCAAGTTGAAGTGAACACAATTCATGGCATTTTATTGAGCATTCCGTGGTGTTCTAAAACATGGCATAAGACATTAGTATGTTTGGTATTTATAACTTTGGTGACTGTATTTTCTGAATTAAAGATCAGTTTTATAATTGATTTCTTCTGATTTGTAGAGTGTATTGGTATGAACATTTTTCTGAAGTATAAAAAGATTTAAAAAAAAAAACCACATGAAATTATACCCCTGACACACTGCATTTGTCAGAAGTTGCATTGAGTGAGGGTGTTCTAGAGGCCCTGGGCTGGGTGGTCAGTGGTCCCAGGCCTTTGCTTCCCTTGGCTTTCTATTACAGTGGCCCCTTTTCTAGGCTCCTGAGTCCCAAGCTTCGGATTCACCTCTCCCACCTGTCAGCTGCCCTAAGAAAGGGAAGAGAAGGAAACTACCATTCTTTTCTACTTGCCTGAATTACATTATTTCCAGAGGAATGACCCTGTGGTCAGAGATGGGAGCAAGTTTAGATAACCACCAAGACTTCCCTTCCGTGCTAAAGGACAGCCTTCTCTTATTGACCTTGGCACAAATAGATTTTCATTTCAAAATTGAATGATAGTTTTTAAGTTCCATATGAGCTTTGACACGCATATTTGTTTTGGAATATTTATCATAATTTTTGGAAATGGCCTTTGGCTTGCTTACCTAAGAAGTAAGGTTTGGTACCTCCAAGTGAAAATGAATTAAAGTAAATTGAGATAAAGTTTCTGGCATGTGAACTACAGCTTTTTTTTTTATCCTTCCCCCCCCCCCCCCAGGCTTTCTTGGGTTTGTAGAGAACCGATTAATTTATGTGCTTTAGTTTTCTAGCTAATTTGGTATAATGCAGTGGCTAAACGAGAATACCCTCTATTTATATAATTCTCTGTCCATTTCAGTGCTGTAACTTGTTGCCACCTATTTGTGCTACTGTGAACATTTTGGGCAAAAATGATTTGTGAACAGAAGAGAATGGGAAGCACAGAGATTTCTCCTATTTCTAGGAGTCCCTTGTCAAGATCTTTATAGCCTCTTCCTAATTTTAATAATTTTGTTCCCCAGTACCAGACATTTCTTTTCTTTTTGGGGGGGGCAGTGAGAGAGGAAGAGAGAGAATCTTAAGCAGCCTCCACACCCAGCGCAGAGCTGGATGGAGGTGGAGGCTCGATCTCACAACCCTGAGACCGTGACCTGAGCCGACATCAAGAGTCGGACGCTTAACCGACTGAGCCACCCCAGGCGGCCTGAGTACTGGAGATTTTTGATTACTTTAGCAAATTTATTTTTCAGATCTGTGAGAGATACTCGGTGGGAAAAGACATAGAGTGGTGTTGAGGGATTATTTAGGAACTGGAACTGTAGCCAAGTCTGGGAATATGAGTTTTAACATTTCTGTTGTGATTCTTAATGGATTGAGTTCAATAAAAAGACTGGGATATGATGAGACTTTACTTTCAAGTATCAATTGCAAAAAAATAGACTTAGAAAATGATGTCTATTCCTAATAAGTTATTTATAATGAAATCCTCATCAGACTCCTCTTTGTCACTTTTCAGCTGTACAAAGAAATTGAAATTTGTCCAAAAGTCACTCAGGACATCCAGATTGAGAAGTCAGATACGGCCAGTGATAATTATGGTACGTTTATTTTTCTTTGATCTTTGGTGTTTTTCAAGTTAAAGCAATTCCTGTGTAAACATGCACTTATTTACAATTCAGTAAAATGCCTTTGGGGCCTATTTAAAACAGCACATCTGGCTTCAGTGCTAGAAACAGAGCAGTCAAAGTCAGGAAAAAAGAGATATTTACTGTGGGTACGATGAAGACTTCAGCCTAAATTTCATAGCCTTAATCAGCGGGGTTCAACTGTCATAAAAAGGAAATGCCTATATCGGGAACAGATTACTTTATCTTGTGGTATACCCTTAATAATGAAGACATGATCTTTTCACACCTCTCTCCCTCAAATATGCTCATTATTCTCCCTTCCCCAATGAATCATGTTAAAAGAACTCATTTTGGTGTTGTGGGGGGAGGCGTCCCCAAGACCATCCCTAGATTTGCTGATTCACTAGGAGGACCTGTAGGACTCAGCTTATAGTCCTACTCATGACCATGACTTATTACAGGGAAACCGTACAAAGCAACATCAATAGAGGGGAAAGGCACATGGGGTGACGTCTGAGGAAATGGGGTACAAGCTTCCAAGAGTTCCCCAGTCACACAGGACGGCCTTAATTCACAAGCGGACAGCGCATGGGGTCTGTTGTCCAGTGGGGAAGCTTGTTGGAGACTCAGTGCCCAGTCAGTCACACAGATACCCTCTGCCCAGCGTGTACCAAAGCCTCGGACTCCCAGGTGGAAAGCAGGTGTTCAGCATAAACCACATTATTTGTACACATGCGAGGCCCAGTGGGCCTCGTGAGGGTGTTGCAAGTTCCCGGATGCCAGCCAGGGGCCAAACTTGTAAGCAGGCCTTTCAAAGACCAGTAGTCAGGGTTGCCATGTTAACGCTTTTCCACACAGTTGCCCGCATTCTGGCGTAGTTGAATATATCATCCCTTCCATATGTTTCAGACTACTTAGGTATGATTTGAATAGCAATGGAGTTGGTGCTTGAGTAGAAGACGTGGGGAAATCCATCCTGCGATATTAGGAGCGGTGGGGTTGGCTGAGGCAGCTCCAAACAGGGAAATGTGCTTCCTAAATTCACCACGCATCCCTTGTGGGTTGGCTGGGACTCTTTATGTTGTCCTCCCTCCAGGACACGGGCCACAGCGGCTGCCACCTGGGGCATCGTCCATGTCTTGGCAGAGGGAGAGAGAGAAGGTGGTAAGCCAGGCGCTGGTGCACCCGATGGTTTATTGTTAGAGCAGGGCGCACGGCCCCCAGCTTCCTCCAGGGGGCAGAGAAGCGTCGCCCTGCTCTGTGCAGGAAGGAAGAGGTCCTGGAAAGACATGAGCCTCCTGTGTCTGCTCATTTACAGTTTCTCTCTGAATTAAGTTATTCGGCTTTTTAGCATTTGAGCATCTTCAGATCCTTTCCTGCGCAGCGGGAATAGCAGAGTCCTTCTGCACTCGCTCCCACAGGCACCCAGTCTTCATCTCCGAATGCTCCCGAGACGATTTGGCTTAATGAAGAGAACCTAATTTTGAACCGCGGTCACTTGCATGACACCTTCCTGCTCTTTCCTTCTGGACCCTAAAACTAAAGACATCATAAACCCAGAGGGCGTTTTTGATGGCAGAGGATAAATGTCTGTGAAGGGCTTATTATGCATCAGAAGCGTGACCTTGGTTATTAAAGCAGTAATTGGTAGCAGTGCTATAAATAAGTGGGTTCTCCAAAGGAAGATGCACCATGAAACTTACTCTTTTCTCTTTAAGCAGCAAGAAGCAGGAGAGGGTGAATTTCAAGCTCCTGATATGGAACTCTAAGGTTGACTGGTACTTGGACTCAGAAACGGGGCATAAAACTGCTATACTTGTTATATTTTTTTTATTGACATGACAACCCATTTACATTTCCACGCTGAAGGTGTTACAGTGCATCAGGCATCCACCCAGAACTCTTGTCAGCAGTGCTTCTCAAACTATCTGATGTCCTAAAGAAGCAGGGTTTTTTGTTTTGTTTTCAATTCCAATCTGCTATGGACCACCACCGCTTTTGTAAACTACGAAAGCTCATGTGTGGAGGTGTGCCAAGATTACACAGCGGGGTTCTCAGTATTTAGTCTCAACTTCTGTCCTTACATGACTGTCAGCAGCCAACTGTACTGGGATCCTGGATTGCACTTTCTAGAGCCTGCTGTGTGTGGCTCATAACCTGAGCTCGACCCTTTATTCTGAGGGCCCAGTTCATGTTGGCGTGAGGTCTTCCAACGGCGTATTGATTGAGAAGTTAAAGAGTCCCCCAGTCCTAAGAGACCTGGTTGCCTCTGACCTCAGAATGACCAAGGATTCTAAATTCAGCGCATCTGTACCTAACACTAGCACCCAGCAAGTGTGGCTTCCCGCTGTGTATCGAGCTCAGTATATATTGAGTGCGGTAAATGTCAAAGTTCCCAGCACGCACCAACACACAAAAAGCTAACTACAGACCACATGCTGCCTTCTATCTCGGAACACTTTAGGGAGGGAAATAGCACTTAATAATCCAACTGACTGAACCAATGGGAAGATCCGACGCTTCCTTAATTTCTCCCAGTTGCCCTTCCCGCCACCTGAGCCTGCAGGTTGTTTGCAGACCTTGTTGAAATGAATTCAGATGGTTACGAGATTAAGCATGATCGCCTCGGCCGCCTTGAAGTGGAAGGACGCGTCATTTAAGGAACGTCCGTTCCTTTTTCTCCGGGGACTTCCGCTGTTGTGTTTCTGGTCGTGTGAACCATTTCAATCAGAGGTGTCTCCCCTTGTCCCATTCTCTGACTTTCGCTGTATCCTGGAATCTGATTTTGGGTACTTCCCTGCTGTTTCTGATGCTGTCATGATTTTTCTTTGGCTATCGATTTTAGTATGAGGAACCTTCTGGTTGTTCATCACAGGACTTTGTCTCCTTGGTTTCTTTTCTTAGTTTTAATCACTTCCTTCATTCTCGAGGGCATTATTGCCACTCATAGTGCCTCCCCATCTTTGTAACTGAGAGCCTTCTGATGGGGTGGATACATTGGGTTTATATCCAGTAACTCCCTCTGCCTCCCGTCGGCAATCATTTGGGGGCTGTATTACATTTGTTGGCCGGGAATTAAGATTGTTACTATCTTAGGGGCAGCTGGGTGGCTCAGTCGGTTAAGTGACTGCCTTCGGCTCAGGTCATGATCCTGGAGTCCCGGGATCGAGCCTCACATCGGGCTCCCCGCTCAGCAGGGAGTCTGCTTCTCCCTCTGACCCTCCCCCCCTCTCATGCGTGCTCTTTCTCTCAAATAAATTAAAAAAAAAAAAAAAAAGATTGTTACTATCCTATTTAAAAGGAAAAAAGATCCTGACTTTGCTGATTAACTGTTAAAATCACTGTGTTCTTCAGTGACCTCGAAATAATCCAGCTGTAGGATGTACCATATTTTCTTTATATTTGTCAGTGTAGGAGATGGATATATCCCCCTTTCCCCGAGTGTGCTCACTACTGGCATCTTGAAATGGAGGCTGCTCTTGGGGACTCTGAGAGCCCTAGGTGGTGTCTGTTGCATAGCCGAGTGTGGCGAGAGCTGCCTTTCTGAATGGCGAGCGCTGCCTCTCTGAACGCCGAGAGGGGCTCCTGTCTGCTTGACTCCTCAAACAGGTGTCTTCTGATATGAATTCCAGCGCAGAGCTAAAGTGCTATTTACCTTTGTGCATGTCGGCTTCCATTTGCCTGATCTTCCAGAAAAGATTGCTAAAGCTTTCTTCAGCAATCCTATCACAGAGACTCCCCACCACCTTGAGGGGTCCGATCTGTTTCTCAGAGCCATGCTTGCCCAGTGCCAATTTCATAGTCCACTGTAGTCTTTGTTATTATCTTTTGGTTATTAGAAAAAGAAGACCAAGGGGCGCCTGGGTGGCTCAGTTGTTGGGCGTCTGCCTTCGGCTCGGGTCATGATCCCAGGGTCCTGGGATCGAGCCCCGCGTCGGGCCCCCTGCTTGGCGGGAAGCCTGCTTCTCCCTCTCCCACTCCCTCTGCTTGTGTTCCCTCTCTCGCTATATCTCTCTCTGTCAAATAAATAAATAAGATCTTTAAAAAAAAAAAAAAAGACCAAGAAACGAGGGAATAGGGGCAAAGAAATAGCTCAGCCGTCTCCACTGACTTTGGCTGAAAGAGGCTTGGAGCAGGCTCTCCACCATCCCCTGTTCTGGTATCTTCCATTCAGGCGGCTTGTCATTTGCTGCTCACTTTAGTTTTAATAAAAAAAGAAATGTGGCCTCAAAACGTTATAGAGTCACAGCATTTCAGAAAGGAGATGCCTGTATTTTAATGGATCTTATCCATTCTTTCTCTTGACCTAGCCCCTGAGTCTGCATCTATTCCAACAGATAAGGGGAAAAACATTCTCTACTGAAACGCAGATAGATAGACCTATGTTAAGGCTAATGTCCACTTCAGTAGCTCATGTATAAAATTGTTTTTACTTGAGTGAGGCTTCTTGAAACGTAATCGGAAAGTTGCAAGTTGCTGTACGAATGGAATTCAAAATAGGAGAGTAAAATGAAGAGCGGAAAGTCCTCGGGGTGTGGCCTGTGTTGTCCCCGTCTGAGCGAGTTATGGTACCAGAGTGGGCGAGGACAGTTGGTAGTTTTGCCCATGTGTGGGTATTTATTTCCTGGTCCTGTGAACGAAACAGAAAAACACACATTCGTTATGACATGGCCTGAAAAGCCTTGATGACTCCCTGGGTCCCCGTCCTGTAATTAATTCTTCTATTTTGTTGTTATTTGCTTATTGGTTCTTTAAAACCAGTGTTTTTTTCTGCCTTCAGCCTTAAGGTAAGTACCTATATTATGGGATTATTCTTCACCCAGACCTGAAATTATCTCGGATCTTTACAGCTGCATTCATTCCCGCTGGTCCTATAGGGGTGTTCGCCAGTGTCTTTTACTTGAGGGAAAAGAGGTATTGGTTGGGATGTTCACTGATGGATCAGAAAAGAGGTTTTTTTTTTTTTTTAAAGTAATCTCTACACCCAACGTGGGGCTCAAACTCATGACACTGAGATCAGGAGTCAGATGCTTTGCTGACTGAGCCCACCAGGAACCCTTATCAGAAAAGAGTTTGAGTGAGACTGTCTAGAAACAGAGGTGACCAGGGCTTGTAGCCACAGGATCGGGAGCACCTCAGATCCCCAAACCACCTGCAAGCTCAGGGCCTTGTTCTGCCCTTTGTTTCTGAAGGGTGTAACAACCCCAAGATTAATTAGCTAATGGGCTTTGGGCTCGGGAAGCCTGGACAGGTAATAAGATGATCTTATGATCACACACTAGTAGAATGTGGAATCAGTCCATTTCAGTAGAAAATAAGATTTGTCAAGTGAGTTGCTACTCAATCCCCATTGCAGAATTTTATTAAATCAAACTAGTGTCTACACAGCATTACATACAGCGGAACACACACCATACATTTGTTCAGTTGTAACATATCCTAGGACAAGGATTGGCTGAGAAAAGTCAAGAGGACCCAGGTGAGATAAGGTGATCATTCTGTTTGTGCTGGTGGAGGGGACAAGGAAAAAGATAAAGTGATGGCATTTACTAGCAAGCAAGGTAAAACAAAATAATTGTCTTCTACTTGAACTGATAGGTAGGTGGTATGAGGTTAGATGTACCTGGTAATGTTAATTTTTGTAAGTGGTGACTTTTTTTTAGAGTCATCTAAAATACATTTTTCTGCTTTGTAAAATAATATGAACAAGGAAAAACAATTGCTCCAAGCTGTAACCAAAAACATTGAACATACGTTGTTCACAGCGGGTACTTCCTGTTGTTTGGTAAACATTCAGAAGGTGTGAGCCCTAACCATCCTGGCTTCGTGTTTTCTAGGGTTTTCACTTTCCTCTGTGGAAGAAGATGGTGTTAGAAGGCTCTACGTGAATAGTGTAAAGGAAACTGGTTTAGCTTCCAAGAAGGGTAAGTCATTGGCTTGTTGTCTGTTTGTCTGTCCGCCTCTCTTAAAATCCCCTTGGGGTGTCTCTGGTTGGTGGATAAGAAAGATATGCCCCAAGAGTTCACCTGTGCAGATTATTCAAACCTTGTCTCATTGAAAACCCTTGCAGGGAATATGGATATTATTCTCTAAACTCAGGTGTATAAGAAATGTCACATTCTTGGATTTTAAATCTGATTCTGAGCCCATGTCCTTGGGGCAAGTGGGAAATTCCATTCTAATCTGACGTGATTGTCCTTCTCTACCGTCTGGGATGGTATGGAAGTCCTAGGGGTTTTCCTGAAGCAGAGCATTAGGAGCCTGCAAAGCTCCTTCAAAGTGGATGTCGTCTTGTTCCCATTGATGGAGGCATCTTTGTGGAAGTTGGGGAACTTAAGGGTTCAGGATCCCGTCGTCTTGCCCCACGTAAAGAGCTCTTCTCTGCCACACCCCGCCTGTAGCCCTACAAGGGCTCACTGGAGTCTGGGTTATTTGTGAAACCCCAGCTCTCTTTCCTCGTTCTGCTCAGAGAGAATCTTTTCAATCTAGATTTTTTTTTTGCTTCCTGTGATGGTTTCCTAGGGCTGCAGTAACAAATTCTCACAAACTGAGTGATTAAAAATGACAGAAACTTATGCTTTTATAGTTCAGGAGGCCAGAAGTTCAGAATCAGGGTATGGGCTGTTTCCTTCTGGAGCCTCTGCAGGAAGAATCTGTTCCATGCCTCGTCCTTGCTTCCAGTGGTTGCTGGTGGTCCTCGACACTCCTTGGCCTGTGGCTGCCTCCCTCTAATCTCTGCTCTGTCATCATGTGGCCTTCTTCGCTGTGTTTCTCTGTGTCTTTACGTGGCCTTCTTAGAAGAATACCAGTCATCGCCTTAAGGCCCATCCTAATCCAGAATGATTTTATCTTAACTTAATGACCTCTGCAAAGACCCTGTTCCCAAATAAGGTCACCTTCTGATATTCTGGGTGGACATGAGTTTTGGAGGACCCTTTCCAGCCTACCATACTTAGCATAAACACATCAGACAGGTAGGGAGGGCTCAAAACCCACCTTCCTTTTATTCTCCTTGTTATGGAATTCTTAGTTTCATCCGGGCAGTGGCAAAATCATACCTGCTGAATGGAGAAGACCAAAACATCTGGGTCACTTGGCCTTAGATGTAATGCCCTGTGTCTGCTATTTGAGGGCTGCTGAGCGGAGCAGCCGAGGAAATGGTGGAGTGCCCTACCTTGCCACCTCCTTCCATTCTTGGGACAGCTTAGCTCTGGGTGTTTGTGACTTATGAGCCACCTAAGCAGGTTACCTCCCCCTGTGCTGTAAGCCGTGGAGAAGAGCAGCCTGCAGACTTGACTATGCACAGAAATGGCAAAAGCGTGACAAAGGGGAAATAAAGTCAAAGTCATTTATCTGCTGCTCTCACGGAGGAGGATTTTCCTTCCATACTTTTCAAGGCCAAAGGCAGCCTGGAGGCCGGGGTCTGATGCTATATCTCAGCTAAGAGCAGAGGTGGCAGGGCTTATTCACCTTCAAACCCAAGGCCTGATTGTTATCTCTCGCAGCACGATGAGTGTGCCCATTGGGGGTGGGGAAATATGAGCCTCGGCGTCACTCACTTCCTGTTTTAGTTCTTTGAATCCAGGAACCCTGGTGTTAGATAAAAGCAAATGGCTGCCTGCTGCAACCCACTTGCCCCATATTGCACTGTTCTCTATAAAGAGTGATGCCCGTTTGTCCACCGGGGCCACAAACACCATCCTAATACCCGGCTTGTAGAGGGCGGTGTCGAGAAAGATATTTGGGTGGTGGGTTTTGTTGTTGTTGTTGTTTTTAATGTTAAGTCTAGCCTCTATGTGCAGACCTCTGGATAATGGAGAGCTCACTGTGGACCATAAGACATCTTCACAGACATCTCTAATCGAGAAACATTCTCCTCCTTCAGCGTCCATTCACTGTTTTACCTCATTCTTTGTAGACAACCTTGGATGCCCATCACGTTCTAAGTCTTTTATTTATTTTTGGTGGCCACCTTGGGCTTTTGGCTTGTCTTGAGCTAATGGTTAATCCCCCTTTAATACCCACCTACCCCTCTGTTGGATCTCCCATCGGCTATACTTACAGAATTGACTTTTTGAACCAAAGTGTGTTCTTTTACACTTCTCTTTGATCAGCTTGGCCATGCTTGGGCCCGACCCCTTCTTGGGGTCATCTGAGGCTGGGATCTGGCATCTCATTGGCTGTCATCGAAGTGTTTTTCTGATGGCTACACTGCACAGAGCCCAGTTGAGAAAGCCATGTGCTTCTTTCTCCGCATCTTCTAGATACTTCACTTTGCCATGGCCAGTTATGGGGATTGCTTCTGAGCAGGCTCTGATTTTCTGTGAGCAAGAAGAGCTTCCCATTTTCTTCTGCCATGTACTAATGAGAGTTAAAGTCTAGTGAAATAGATCCTCAGTGTGCCAGATGCTGTGCTTAACCTCACTGAGCGCATTGTCGCTTTTACGTAGGAGGAGACTGGGACTGGGAGAGACTCAATAACATGCCTACGGTCACAGAGCAGTTACATGGTGACATTGGGACAGAAGGACCCCGGCGGGGCACTTCATGGCTCACTCCTGCTGGGCTGCCCACATTCACATGCTAATACTGAGAATAAGTCACTCAGGCAACTGCCTGGAGTCTTTTTCTGGGGCTGCCTGACAAACAACCATGAACTGGGGAGTGTAAAGCAACAGAAATGTATTCTCTCCCCGTTCTGGAAGCCAGAAGTCTGAAATGAAGGTGTCAGCAGGGCTGTGCCCCCTCTGAAGTCTCTAGGATAGAGCCCCTCCTTGCCTCCTCCAGCCTCTGGTGGCTCCAAGGGTTCCTTGGCCTCCAGCAACTTCACCCCAGTGGCTGCCCCTGGCTTTACATGGCCTGCTCCTCTTCTTTCTGTGCGTCTCTTCAAAGGACATTTGTCAGTGGCTTTAGGACCCACCAGATCATCCAGCATGGTCTATCTCAAGATCATGTATTTAATTATAACTGTAAAGATCCTGTTTCCAAATAAGGTCCCATTCACAGTTCTGGGACATGGACGTATCTTTTGAGGGGTCACCGTTTATCCTACTACACACTTTGGTTCCACCATTCATAGTAAACCTGGGAGTTCTTTTATTTTTTTTTTTTTTTTTTATTTTTTTTAAAGATTTTTTATTTATTTATTTGACAGAGAGAGACAGCGAGAGAGGGAACACAAGCAGGGGGAGTGGGAGAGGGAGAAGCAGGCTTCCCGCGGAGCAGGGAGCCCGATGCGGGGCTCGATCCCAGGACCCTGGGATCATGACCTGAGCCGAAGGCAGACGCTTAACAACTGAGCCACCCAGGCGCCCTAAACCTGGGAGTTCTTTTAAAGAAAGAAACAACCTTGGGGTGCCTGGGTGGCTCGGTCGGTTAGGCGTCCGACTCTTGATTTCGGCTCAGGTTATGATCTCAGGGTCATGAGATCAAGCCCCGCATCAGGCTCTGCGCTCAGTGTGGAGCCTGCTTGAGATTGTCTCTCTCTATCTCCCTATGCCTCTCCCTCTAAAGGAAAAAAAACCAACCAAACTCATAAGATGTTTAAGTCTTTTCTTCTGTTCTTTATATAACTGTAATATCTAACCAAAAGGGTTGTCTCCAAGAGAAGACTTAAAAAAAAAAAAAAAACCCAAAAACTAACTACTTTTTGCATGGGGGAAATTTTGTATTTTCAACTCAAGTGCTGTGATGCCAGAATCTTTTACCTAAAAATGGAGTGTTTAGCTTCCCAGAATCCCACCTCCATACAGAGAAAAGTATTCTCCTTTCTCTGCCATTGCCTTCCCACTCAAAATGTTTCTTGGAGTATTTTCTGATACAAGATTGATGTCAAGTAGTTTGGGAACCCGAGCACAGATGGCCAAGGGGTGTGACTCGGTGAAGCTGGGGAGTGAGAACGTCTCTCTGGAAACACTTTTCCGAGGCATCAGGGGTGGGATCCTTGGATGCCTGAGGAGTCGAGTGGCTTCTCCTTTCTGCAATTCGTTCCTTACCTTTGCCCTTCACTCACTTCCTTTGTCAAGTTTGCTTTTCCACCCGAGTCTATAAAGTAAGAGTTGGACTCTTTTTTTCTTCTTAGTTGAAACAATACTTCATTTCCTTTCACGTTCTGCTCTAACCTCTCCCTTTCTCAAACCACTGGCTTGTTCTTTGAAACCAGGTTAAAATGCCCCAGGGTCAGTCAAAACCTCTTGTTCTTTTGGGTTGGCCTCGTTCACAGCTGGTCCTTTAGGTCTCCAACTTTGGCGGCTCCCCCAGCGTGCTTTGCAAAAGCAGCAGAACCTTTGGGGACCTTCCAAAAGATGGGTGTGCATTTTAACTCAGCCTGAGGTCCTGATGTAGTTAAACAAAGGGAGGAGGGCACAAAATGATCATATTTGGTTCTGTAGAGTGTGTTGGGGATCGAGTGCTTTTCTGTGGTCGGAGCCAGAAGCAGCTCCCCGCATGCTGGTTCTCCAGCTGGTTCCGTGGCGGTGATCAAGAGATGTGAGCTGGCCGTGCCACACATGTGTGCTGTGCACACGCGTGTACAAAACTTACCGCAGTAATCAGAGCAGTTCTACTTTTCCCCCCTCAAAACCGAGGACAGCAGCCAGAATTAGCATTTGTGAGGAGGAATTGGCTGATGCCCAGAGCATATAGATTGATTCGGGAAGGAGTCAATGTGTTTAGTCGGTGTGTTCAGGACAGGTAGGCATGCTGTCACATCCAAGTCCAGAACCTTCCGAAACCGAGGCCCCTGTGATCACCTGACGCTCACTGCGGAGGATGAGCACCCGTGTGCACCAGCGCTGGGGCCGGGGTGGTGGTGGGGGGGGGCCGTGACAAGTGAGCTCCGCGTGCCCTTTCTCAGCACTTCTGTGCTGTTGTGATCTGACTCGCTGCTACGGCAGATGCTGCTTTTATGTGCGTGTGAAATTAAACATTTTCCGTCTCACGTTGGCAGGCCTGAAAGCGGGAGATGAGATTCTCGAGATCAATAATCGTGCTGCAGGCACCCTGAGCTCATCTGTGCTCAAAGATTTGCTCACGCAGCCGTCCCTGGGCCTCCTGGTGAGGACCCACCCTGAGGCCGAGGGAGGCGTGGAGCTGCTGGCCTGCCCCCCCCACCGAGCGGACGGCCCCGTGGACCCCGGCGAGAGCCCCCTGGCCTTTCTCAACAGCAACCCAGGTACGGCTGCGACGTGGACCTTGCGGGGTGTGTGTGTGTGTGTGTGTATGTGTGTGTGTGCCACTGGACTGGGGCCAGCAGGCATAAAGATGTGTGAGTGAGATGCGCTGGTTCCTCCTGAATGCATGCTTCCTGTTAATTTCCGCAGTTCAGGGCACTTGTGTTCTTGTGGAATACGTGTTTGGTCACCAGCCAGGCTGTCCCACATGGAGAGCTTCAGCGAGCCTCTGCTGTTTGTCATTTTGGAGAAAGTCGAATGGGTAGAGGCCACCGTCTCTTGGCTGTGGATAGAGATAACAGAGCTACAGAAGGGCCAGGACTTGCTGGGGCTCTGGGTCCTAGCTCTGCCGTCCACGTCACCATCCCCCAGACCACCCAGCCCTGGCTTTCCCTTCTGTGTGAGAGAGGGCATAAGCTGCCCAGAGTGGAAATGCACTCAGAGCTCTCATTTGGTCAGCTTCTCTTGGGCTCCCCCAATCTTGCGTGTGAGCCATGCCCTGCCCCATCTGCTCACAGCTTTTCTCCCTGTCCCTTTGCAACCTCGTGCTCCTCCCAAAAGAAGGAACCAGAATGCTACCTGCCCCCTTGAAGCCTTCCTGGGTGGGACCCAGCAGAGCTAGCTCCCTCCTCCAGGTCCCTAGGACCCTCCAAAAACATCTTTCACGTGGGCCCCTATCACGTGATACTCTTCTTACTGGCTTGTCTCTCTCTTTGTCCTGAGTTTGTTTCCTGGGACTGAGCTTATGTCTTCTTCCTGCGACTCCACAGGTACCCCATTCTCGTTCCGCAAGAGTCGGTGAATGAGTGCATCCGTCAACAGCATTATTGTCACTTATTCACGACCCCATGACCTAATTCTAGAATTGGGGTTGATTTTAGTAAGTTGGGGTTTTGGATTTATTTTGTTTTTAAAACTTGAGTTAAATTAAAATAAAAAAAAAAGTCTTTGGTTTCAAAATTTGAGGGTAGGTACTTTGAGTATTCTTGCCCTGTCATTGTTTTTCAAATTCCCTTCTGAAGTTTGGCTTGATGAGAGGAGATCACCGGCAGAACCCTTGTGAGAGTTCATTCTTGTGACAGCTCAGCGGCTGTCGCAAGAATTTGGCAAATTGAGGCTTCAGCAAACTGAAGGCGCCTATTGCCGTTGACTTCCTTGAGTCATTATGTCATTGCAGTATCCACACCCCTATCAGATTTTTAGAACAGGACTCAAGTGAACCATGTACCCTTAACAGAGAATGGAGACCATGAAGGCTGTTCTTTTGTATGACCACAAGATGGCAGCATCGAGCCCATAAAACTCAGTTCACAGAGCGCGGTTTCTGTAATATGACTTTGAATGAGGCATGTAGTGGTAGGTTAGGTTATTTAAAGGATTTTTACAAGATCTGGATGTACACGCTATGACCAACAGTGTGTGCACAACTTTTTTTGAATTTTTTTTTTTCCGTCTGAGCCCTTCCTGTGGGTTACGGATATAAAGCAGGGGTTGGCAAACTACACCCCACCAGTCAAATGCAGCCCACAACCTGTTTTTGTAAATAAAGTTTTATTGGAACACAGTCATGCCCATCATTTACATCTTATCTCTGGCTACTGTCTCATTGCAAAGGCAGAGTTGAGTAGTAGCGACGTGGACTCGTGGTCTATAAAGCTGAAAATATTCACCATCTGACCCTTTACAGATAGTTTCCCTGAGAGAATGTGACTGGAATTGCTCACAATTTGCCCCTTTAAAGGTAGTCACTATTTTAGGGGTGTTTCTTCATTAAAAAAAGATTGTGCGTGTATGTGTGCATTTTGTAAACTTTTATTAAAATTGTTTTAATTAAAATGCATTTGCATACAAGTATTTTAGAAATACTTGAGTATAGAATATAGAGTATACGTATATATATAGTAAGTGTCCCATCTTTTATATGATGGAGTTTTAAACTTACCAACTGACCTTTACCTACTACGTATTACCTCCTTTAGGCCAGTCACCTTTGAAGGCTGAGTGCTAAACCCACTGAACCTACCGGTGTTCAAAGCATACTAAAATTTCCATTTTGGAATCATTCTTAGAAGATTCATTGACTCCTTTGCTTTTTTTCCGGCTGAACGATACGTTGGATCTGACATTTGTTGAGTGAGGTGCTCAAAGTCATTTTGACGACTGGGCCATGACTGTGTTCTCAAACTTAAATTTTAGCAGATGTTCTGGTTTTTAATCAGTTCCCCTTTCAATATTTTGCAATGATTGAAAATCCTTCAGAACAAAGTCTTCTTCAGTCCAGGTCAGATCACCAAACTGGTTCAAGATGAAAGCAAGAAAGTCGGGTCACTGTGTTAGTTTGCTTGTGAGGTCTCTAGGCCGTCTTCAACATTAATAAGTTCCAGAAGAATTCTCAAACGCTCTGGGCAGTCGCAGCCCAGTTGGTGGGGCTGAGCGGGGGAGCCTGAGTCTCCGCCTCTCTGCCTTCTGGTTTGCTACTGCTTCCCAGTCCCCATTTAACCGTGAAGAATAAAAGAGGCAAGTAAACAGGATAAAATAACCTGAAAGATTGCTCCATAATGAGGCAGAGATAAAGCAGTGTCTAAGGTCAGCTGCGGTTAAAATAGCAAAGAAAACAACTAGCAAAATGGTACAATGGGGAGGCTGGACTATAGCCTTAGTCTAAATTTAGAAGTAGCTAAAAATAAGCATCCTGAGTAGCAGGCTTGAGGTCTGATGCAGGGACCATCTTAATGGTGGTCACAGTGCGTGGTTGGCAGCCTGGGCGGAGGGCCTGGCAGTGTCTCAGGGACCTGGGGGTCCACGTGAGCCTTGGCGGGTGCCCGTCCATGGGAGGCTGGCCCGGCTACTCACCCTATCCTACGAGCCCAAGTAGGCAGGCTTGGTCCAATCCTGCCCTCAGAACCTGGACTGAAATTTGGAATGAACTTGCAGGGCTGGATTATTTCTGAGCCCCCTTTTCTCATGGAAAGGTTTGTTTCCTCTCTGAAAGCATCACACCCTAGTGGCTAAGAATGGGCTCTGGGACCAGGTTTCTCGGGACTAAGTCCTGTTTCTGTGTTTATTAGCTTCATCTCCCCAAGCCCCGGTGTCCTCATGCATAAAATGGGGATATTACCACAGTACTATCTCACTAAATTGCTGTGAGGATGAACTGAGTTATAAAAGTAAAGTGTTTAGAATAGGTCTTAGGAAGTGCTCGATAAATGTTACGTATTCGAAGCACAATCTCTTATGGGGACATGAAGATTTTCTGGCTTGGAACCAGAGGCTGCTCATTTCTGATCTCACTGGTCTCTACTCCATCCACCTCAATCTGCAACAGGTGAATTGTCTGATAACTATGTTTATGAATACCTTACTTAAGTATTTTCCTCTCCTGGGTGGAAAGAAATGAGAGACATCTGGGCCCCTTTTCAGAGATCATGATTCACATGGTCCGAACTGGGGCCTCGGGTGCATTTGTTGTGGTTTTGCTTAAAACTCAGGGGATTCTAACGTGCAGCTAGGATTGGGATCCACCACGTCGGGTTACCAACTGTCCTTTGGTTGTTGATCCCCTTTTTGTTGTCTTGGTGGGATGTTATGGTCACATGCAAACCATCTGTAGTGGTATTTGTTGATACCATATCATGGTCTGAGATTTTGTTCTTTTAAAGATTTACTTATTTATTTAAGTAATCTCTACACCCCACGCGGGGCTGGAGTTCAGGACCTGGAAATCAAGAGTCACATGCTCCATTGACTGAGCCAGCCAGGCGCCCCTGAGATTTTTGTAATGAAAATCTGTTAGGCGATATGGAATGCATCTCCAGACTCCTCTCCTTGTAGAGCAAGGAAGCGTGGTTGAATGTTTTGCTGTGTTGGCTTAGAAAACCAGGGACCTCATCCGGAGTGTTCTCTCTTAAGACCCAGTTTCCCATTCTCAGTCACTGACCATCCATGGGTCCTTGTTGAAATCTTTCTTGAGCTACTTTCAACCTTTTTTTTTTTTAATATTTGTTTACTGGCACACTGGTAAGAAAATGGAGGAAGGATGTCTAGACAAAAAGACAGTCCCTTGAGTGACTGTTATTATAGAAAGAACCTTGGAGCAAAGGGGAAGCTGGGGTAGGAAGTTGCAAAACTGTTTGTGTGAGTTTCCAGAAGACCTCTTGAATGTTCCTGTGTGATTTATTTTGAATACTGGTCTCATCTGGAGCTACTAACGTTTTGGGCCAGATAATTCTTCGTTGTGGGGGGGCCCGTCCTAGGCACTGATGTTTACCAGTGTTACTACAAACCACTGTAAGTTAGTAGTAAGGAGCCCCTTCCCCCAAGTGGGGCCAATCACAATATCTTCCGATGTTGCCAAATGTCCCCTGAGCAGCAAAATCTCCCCCTTTTGAGAGCCACTGGCCTGATTTATCAGAAGGTAAACCTACTTCACCCAGTTAGGGAACTATTCACAGCGAACATCAATATAGGAAAGCAAATCTGGATGTAAAATAATTTTTAAAGGTTTTATAAAACATTTATTGAGGGAATTCTAACACAAATACCCTTTTCTGGCATCTCCCTCCCACTCCCCGCCCCCCCCCCCCTTGAGTCAAGGGAAGAGCAAAGAACGAATAAATGCTTAGTTTGAGGCCTTTCTCCCAAATGTGAGTGAAACTGTTCTGGCAGAAGATATTTATCACTGACATTAACTCCTGAAACAAAGGTATTTCAGTTAGTCATGATGCAAAAGCCCACATTTTCTGCAAGTTGTAAGAATCATACCAGTGGCATCGATGGTATCTTCCCAAGGTTGCAGAATATCTGTGTGTCTTACATTTTAAATTCTGCCATCAAGGCTCACAGCCATGCCATTTTTATGGTGACTGCAGCTCTGCTTTATCTTCCCTAAAATTCCACCTGACCTGTGGGGGTAAAGCAGGTGCCCTCATTCAGCTCAGTATTCCAATAAAGATGCCAGGGCTCAGCAAACTGAAGTTGGTTCTTGTTTGAAAGATGGTCGTTCCAGAAACTGAGCCTGGGAGAGCCGGGCGTGTGCGGCTAACTCTGGTCCGTAGGAGTTCAAGACAACTGGGGCCATCGTTGGGTTTGGAGAGTCAGCCCCCCCTTGATAGACCTCAGGCACATCTGTCTGATGCCCAGTGGAAGAGTGGAGTCTGTTTCGAGTACAGAGATCCCTCCTGCAGGAAGTAGACCGGGCAGTGTGTGTTGTAACGGGAAAAGCTTCCGTGACAGCAGGGGGAGTCGAAGGCACCTTGGTCCGAGAAGGAATGGTTGGGCGCCCCACGTGGACAGCGTTTTGATCGGCGGGCAGAGCATGCTTCCCTAGAGTGCCTGTGAAGTGGAAGAGTCTATTCCAGAGTGCTGTTCCGTGCAGATTGTCTGGAGCTTGATTCTGATAACAAGACAATCAGGCCTCAGGGAGAGGCAACAAAGAAAGAGGAACCGCACAGATTTATCTCCCTACAAACAAATATGGCCCCGTCCTTCAGAGGCTCTAACATCTCATAGATACCAGGAGCGCGTGGTCCTCTGTTTGTTGATAAAATGTGGAGCCATGTGCGTTTTGTAAACTGTCTGGGTTCTGTGATTTTGTCACACAGCACCTGGCCTGCTTCCTGAGGCCCTGCTGGGGCCAAACCCCTAGTCTTGATTTCCAACTGGAATGGGTTGATGACACCTGTCAAATCCTGTGGAGGGGGGGATGGTTGAGAATTTAAGAGCCTCCATTTGTATATTTTTAAAGAACATGAATGAACCTTGTATTATTTCACTTTCACAACCAATTAACCGAATCAGTAATGCTTATATCTACAGTTTTCATGGATTTAAAAATTTCTCTCCATAGAGAAACAGATGCTGAGATTTTGTGAAATTTGGCTGGAAAGAAGTTATTTTTCTGCTAAGTTAAAGTTGGAGGGTTTTTTTCATAATCCATATTAAGCTCTCCGTAATTCTTTTTTTTTTATAATTATTTTTGTTTCTTAGCTTTGTGGTAGAGAGAGTGTTTATGCTGATCTTATATATATTATGAGTGTTTCTATGGAATTCTTATATGACAGTCAAAAGACTGAAAAGCAAAATAAAATCCTGGCCTAGTGACTAAATTTCATTTCAGCTGAATGTTTTTATTGGTAATATCTAACCTTTTCTTGCCCCCTGGCCCTCAAATCATTTTTTCCTCACAGAGATTTAAACGCAAGCATTAATCAAGGCTTTCAGAAAATCAACGTTATAATTGGTTCTTCTTTGGAAATGTTTGAATTAGAGGATCCGCTTATTTAATAACCATGGTTAATGTATCTCGTGAGTGGAAGAGTTTTATCTTCTTTCTTTAAATTTAAGTCCTGAGCAGACTTGAATGAAGTCAGAGTGAATGTGTCTCCACTGAATCAATGAAAGAGAAATCTAAATGTTAATGTCTGTCCTGCTGATGGCGAGTGGGACGTGCTAGTTCAAAGGTTTCTCGGTCCCAAGAACGTTGTTATGACGTGAAAACCATTCTGAAAAGTGAAGAAACGATCAGACCTGTTTACAACAATGCATGTTATTCATGGTGCCTGTGGATATAGCCAGTAGGTCCCGTCCTGCCCAGCCTCAGCCCTGCTCTGTGCGTCCTCATCCCCCGGGGCTGTCCAGCCCCCGTCCATCCTTTGTCTCTTCCGATTTGGCCCCACTTCTCTGTGCTGCCAGAATGGCGGCCGGGCACCTCCTCTATGCTGGACATTATGCTAAATGTGGGGATGGAGTGGAGGTGAGGCGGCGGTTCCCTTGCTCTGACCACTTCTTCAGCCACCTGTCAGCCTTGTCCTTGGCTTTCCCATCTCTCTGATGGTGAGCAGAGCCATCTGTTTGTGTGTGCGCACTGGTGAGTAAACGGGGGCAGCTACCTCCCGGACAAAGGGGAATTCCTTCAGTGTCTGTTGTTAGAGGAAAGTGTCTTGTAGTGAAGGGCGTGGGGAGCTGCGGTAGGATGTTGCAAAACTGTGGCATTGGGGTTGCCAAAAAAGTCAGTGGTGTTGTTCCACTAGATTCTTAGGCTAGGGGGCCTTCAGAGAAGCTGTCAATTCCTGCCTCTCTGGCTCTGGCTTTCTTTGATGGCTAAATCCCCCTTACCTGTTCATTGGTTATCTTCTGCTAGGTGCACCCCAGGACCATCATTTTATTTGCTCGTTCTTTTGGGCTGGGCTCAGCTGAGTGCTTGTTCTGCTGTGCTTGCCTGGAGTCACTCATGTGGCTGTGTCATCTGGCGGCTTGACCGGGGCTGGAGGATTGAGCTGGCTTCACTTGCATGTTTGGTGATTGGTTGACTGGATGCCCCCCCTTGCCTGAGGCCTGTCATCCTCAAGAGGCTAGCTTGTGGTTTCTCTGTATGGTGAGCGCAGAGATCCTGGAGGCAAAACCAGAAACTGTAGGGACACTCGAGGTCTTAGCCTGGAGTTGATGTATCATCATCTATGTCACATTTTGTTGGTTGAAGCAAGTCACAAGGCCAGCCCCAATTCATGGGATGGAGAAAAAGTAACACAAAAATCTGTGCTCAAAGGGATGGATAGAATCATCACTTTGCAAACTCTCTTTCACAAGCTACATTGCTTTTTCTCTTCTTATTTTATTAATTTTTGTCTTCAGCTAAGGGCAGAAGCATGGCATATTGGAGTAAAAAAGAATACATGCTTTAGAATCATATATACTGGGGCGCCTGGGTGGCTCAGTCGGTTGAGCGTCTGACTTTGGCTTAGGTCATGATCTCAGGGTCCTGGGATCGAGCCCCAAGTGGGGCTCCCCGCTCAGTGGGGGGCCTGCTTCCCCCCCTCCCTCTTCCTCTCCCCCTGCTCATGCTCTTTCTGTCTGTCTCAGATGAATAAATAAAATCTTTTTTTAAGATTTCGTTTATGATTTTGACAGAGAGAGACACAGTGAGAGAGGGAACACAAGCAGGGGGAGTGGGAGAGGGAGAAGCAGGCTTCCTGCTGAGCAGAGAGCCCGATACAGGGCTCAATCCCAGGACCCTGGGACTATGACCTGAGCCGAAGGCAGACGCTTAACCACTGAGCCACCCAGGCGCCCCTGAATAAATAAAATCCTTAAAAAAAAAAAAAAAATCATATATACTTACAAGATACTGATTCATAGGAATTCCTTTATATTCTAGATATTAACATTTTTGCCAGTTACGTGTTGAAGATAACTTTTCTCAGTATGTGTCTTGTGGCTTTTGACAAAGAAGAGTTTTTAATTTTAATAAAATCTGATTTTCTGTCTCATATGATTTGTGCTTTTTATATCTTATTTAAGAAACCCTTCTCTTGCCTAAGGTAACAAACATTGTCTTCTGTATTTCCTTGTAAAAGATTGTATACTTTGGGCTATTCACATGCTTCTGATTTACATCTCCCTGGTGCTGATTCTTGTGAATGGTGCATGTTAGGGTACAACTGTGCATTTTTCCATCTGAGTAATCTGCTGTCATAACGTCTATCAGATATGCCTTTCCTTTCCCCAGCATCTGCAGTGGCTCATGTGCTGTATATCATGCCTCTGTATGCCGGAAGGCTGCTTCTGGGCTTTTCTTTTTTTTTTTTTTAAGATTCTATTTATTTATTTGACAGAGAGCGAGAGCACAAGCAGGGGGACCGGCAGAGGGAGAGGGAGAAGCAGGCTCCCTGCCGAACAAGGAGCCTGATGCGGGGCTTGATCCCAGGACCCTGGGATCATGACCTGAGCTGCAGGCAGATGCTTAACCAACTGAGCCACCCAGGCGCCCCACATCTTTTTTTTTTTATTATTGTTATGTTAATTACCATACATTACATCATTAGTTTTTGATGTAGTGTTCCATGATTCATTGCTTGTGCATAACACCTGGTGCTCCATGCAGAACATGCCCTCTTTAATACCCATCACCAGGCTAACCCATCCTCCCACCCCCCTCCCCTCTAGAACCCTCAATTTGTTTTTCAGAGTCCATCGTCTCTCATGGTTCGTCTCCCCCTCCGATTTCGCCCCCCTTCATTCTTCCCGTCCTGCTATCTTCTTTTTTTTTTCTTAACATACATTGCATTATTTGTTTCAGAGGTATAGATCTGTGATTCAACAGTCTTGCACAATTCACAGCGCTCACCATAGCACATACCCTCCCCAGTGTCTATCACCCAGCCACCCCATCCCTCCCACCCCACCCCCCACTCCAGCAACCCTCAGTTTGTTTCCTGAGATTAAGAATTCCTCTTATCAGTGAGGTCATATGATACATGTCTTTCTCTGATTGACTTATTTCACTCAGCATAATACCCTCCAGTTCTATCCACGTCATTGCAAATGGCAAGATCTCATTCCTTTTGATGGCTGCATAATATTCCATTGTGTATATATATATATATATATATATATATACCACATCTTCTTTATCCATTCATCTGTCGATGGACATCTTGGCTCTTACCACAGTTTGGCTATTGTGGACATTGCTGCTATAAACATCAGGGTGCAGGTGCCCCTTCGGATCCCTACATTTGTATCTTTGGGGTAAATACCCAGTAGTGCAATTGCTGGTTCGTATGGTAGCTCTATTTTCAACTTTTTGAGGAACCTCCATACTGTTTTCCAGAGTGGTTGCACCAGCTCGCATTCCCACCAACAGTGTAGGAGGGTTCCCCTTTCTCCGCATCCTCGCCAACATATGTCGTTTCCTGACTTGTTAATTTTAGCCATTCTGACTGGTGTGAGGTGGTATCTCATTGAGGTTTTGATTTGGATTTCCCTGATGCTGAGCAATGTTGAGCACTTTTTCATGTGTCTGTTGCAGGCACCCCACATCTTGTATTTTTAAACCTACAAATGCTCTCCCTTTTTTTGGAATCTGTGGGGTGTTGTTTTATAAACTAAGACTTGCACGTGTGTATATCAGCTCTTTATTACTTTATTGTATATCAGATTGTGTGTGTGCATGTCCCCACTTGAAGTACAAGCATACCCTATTTTATTGTGCTTTGCTGTATTGCGCTTTGCAGATACCGTCTTCTACAAATTGAGAATCTGTGGCAACCCTGCCCTGAGCAAGTGTGTTGGCACCACATTTCCAACAGCATTTGCTCACTTTGTGTCTCTCTGTCACATTTTGGTAATTCTTGCAATATTTTAGGCTTTTTCATTATTATTATTTGTATGGTGATCAGTGATCAGTGATTATGATTTGCTGAAAGCTCAGGTGATTAGTATTTTTTTAGCAATAAAGTGTTTTTAAATAAAGATATGTACTTTTGGGGGTGCTTGGCTGGCTGAGTCAATGGAGCATGCAACTCTTGATCTCAGGGTTATACATTAGAGCCGCATGTTGGGTGTAGAGATTACTTAAAAATAAAATCTGGGCGCCTGGGTGGCTCAGATGGTTAGGCATCTGCCTTCGGCTCAGGTCATGATCCTGGAGTCCTGGGATCGAGTGCCGCATCGGGCTCCCTGCTCAGCGGGGAGCCTGCTTCTCCCTCTGCCTCTCACTCTGTCTCTTATGAATAAATAAATAAAATCTAAACATAAATAAATAAATAAAATCTTAAAAAAAAAAGTGCATTTGTTAGACCTAATGCTATTGCGCATTTATTAGACTGCAATGTAGCATAAACATAACGTTTACATGCACTGGGAAACCAAAAAATTCATTTGACTTGCTTTGCTGTGATATTCACTGCATTGCAGTGGTCTGGAACTAAACTCACAGTATCTCCTAAGTATGCCTATACATCCTTTTAGAGAGTTTTTTAGTGAGGTTCTGTTTATAGCAAGCTTTCTCACTCTTTGTTTCTCAGAGAACATTATAGTCTTCTTATTGAATAATATTTTAGCTGGAAATACAATTCTATATGATAGTTTTAGCATTTGAAGACTTCTGTGCTTTAGGGAGGTCATGTCTTCAGATCTTTTATTCTTTCTTGAACTTTTATTTTTATCTTTTTTAATTTTTTAATTTTTATATTTTTATCTTTTATCTATTGAGTGCTTTTTAATGTTTTTATTTATTTATTTGTTTATTTGAGAGAGAGGACACGAGCAGGGCAGAGGGAGAGAGGGAGAGGGAGAAGCAGACTCCCTACCGAGCAGGGAGCCTGACATGGGGCTTGATCCCAGGACCCTGAGATCATGACCAGAGCTAAAAGCAGACACTTAACCACCTGAGCCACCCAGGTGCCCCTTGAGTGTTTTTGTTTTGTTTTGTTTTGTTTTTTTTTATCTGAGGCACCTGGATGTCTCAGTCAGTTAAGCATCCGCCTTCGGCTCAGGTCTTGATCCCAGAGTCCTGGGATTGAGTCCCATTTCGTGCTATCTCTCTCTCTCTCAAATAAATAAATAAAATCTTAAAAAAGAGATTGATTTATTTATTTGAGAGAGAGAGAGAGAGACAGAGAGAACAGGTGGAGGGGAAGAAGGAAAGGGAGAGAGGGAATCTCAAGCAGACTCCATGCTCAATGCAGACCCTGATGCAGGACTTGATCTCACGACCCTGAGATTATGACCTGAGCCGAAATCAACGGTCAGACACTTAACTGACTGAGCCACTTAGGCGCCCCTCTATTGAGTGTTTTATTTGAGTGGTTATAGTTCTCATTTTTAAAATTCTGTTAATTTACCTGATCTTTTTTGAAGTTATCTCTTTTCTTGTTCCTTCTTAAAAAAAATTTTTTTTTAAATGTACTTGACATTCTATATCTATGATTGCAGTATCATTCCTTGGGAATCTTATTCTGTTGCTTATTGTGTCTCTTGCTTCTCACTCATGAGGACCTGGTTCTTCCTGGGTTTTATGATAATGAATTATGGGTTTTTATTTGATCAAGCTTTAACTGGGCATTATATGATACCATCATTAAGTGTGGTTTTGATTAAGAGGGATTTTGATTATGTCTTTGCTGGAGTGCTTGGAATACAAATATACAACAATCTTAAGGCAGTTTTTCATCTTGAGTGTCATGGACGAAATATTTGTGTCCTGCCAAAATTCATATATTGAAGCCTTGAGCCCCGATGTGATTGTTCTTTGGAGTTGGGGCCTTTGGGAGGTAATTAGGTTTAGATAAAGTTGTGAGAGTAGGCCCCCATGATGGGATTAGTGTCCTTGTAAGGAGACAAAGAGAGCAGAGCTCAGTCTTTTCCTTACACACACAAGGAAGAAGTCATGCGAGCACATAGGGCGATGGTGGCCTTCCACCGGTCCTCACCAAGAACTGAATCTGCAAGCCCCTTGACCTTGGACTTCCATCCTTCAGAACTGAGAGAAATAAGTGTGTGTCATTTAAGCCACCACATCTGTGGTCTTTTGTTATAGCAGCCCAAGCTGACGAAGACATGGAGTCTCCTGGATGCAGTACATGGTGTAAATTTGAGTCTCAAGCACCCATGGGGCCAGCCTGTGGTTATCATCTTTGGAGAACCCCCCCCACACCCCCACCCCTTGCTCCCTCCCTGCTCTCCTGTCCTGGAGTGTAGGCAGAATCAGACAAGCTTCCTTTCCTTTGTTTGCTCCTTCCTCCTTCTTTCCCTTCCCTTCGCTTCCCTCCCCCTCCCTTCCTTCCCTTCTGCAAGGGAATACTTTTTTCTTTTATCTTTTTACATCTTTTTAGACCAAGGGTATAGCCCTTCAGGGGAACCATATGAATGTGGGAGATTCAGTTCTAATTCTCCAACTCGTACAGATCTAACACCTGTTTTCTTTTTTTTTTTTTTAAAGATTGTATTTATTATTTATTTGACAGAGAGAGAGAGAGAGACAGCAAGAGAGGGAACACAAGCAGGGAGAGTGGGAGAGGGAGAAGCAGGCTTCCCGCGGAGCAGGGAGCCCGATGGGAGGCCCGATCCCAGGACCCTGGGATCATGACCTGAGCCGAAGGCAGACGCTCAACCGACTGAGCCATCCAGGCACCCCATGACACTTTTTTCAGTATCATGTCTTTATAGAGTTGAAACCAGAGTCTCCAGGGCATTGGTTCCCAGGCTGGGATGGTACTGCTGTTGGGAAATGTGTGGGTGCATTTTTATTGGCACAGAGACCAGGGAGTGCTAATTGTATTTACTGCCCAGGAGCGAGGGAGACTCAAGTGTCCCTGCCAACTATGTGATTTTGCGCCCCCCTCCCAAACTGTGCATCTCCTACCACCAAAAGATTTCTCTCTCTCTTTGGGAAACACCGCACTAGGGTTAGGGGACTGATGGATTTCCTCAACATTGCTTTCAGACTTGCCCACCAGCTCATTTTATTGTCTTCATTTGGGGCTCTGGGATTTCTTGGAGCTCAGTTCTGTGTTTAAAAGGATTTTGTTATGTTTTATTTAACATTCCTAAATGTTTTGTAGAGGTAAGTTTTCTCCTTCCTTCCTTCCTTCCTCTTCCTTCCTTCCTTCCTTCCTTCCTTTCAGGATACCTAGCCCCACAGTATCATTACCAATGAAAATCCTTTAGTTTGTTTTCCCACTATTTGGTGAGCATCAGCTATACCCCAGGCAATGTGTCACGTGGTGAGATATGCAGGCTCACAGCATTTGGCTCTGCTGTCTGGGGGTTGCTGTTCTGCAGACTACAGTGGGGATGGTGCCCCTGCATGGCGTGCAGCCTGGCTGCTCTGGATCCTGCTGAGGGAGCCGTGGTTCCTGTGAGCCAAGAGCCTAGTGCTCTAAGCAAAGTGTCTCTAATTGAGCTTATCCACTGCTCCTTTTTGGGGATCAACTCTTGCCCTTTTTCCTGGCTCCAGCATCTAGGTTATTGCCCCCATACAAAGTGTTCAATCAGCTTTTTTCCCATGGAGGCAACAATATGACATAGTCGATAGCCACCAAGTTACCTGAGCTTCATTCTTTGACTGCTACCACCATATGGTAGAGGGAGCAAGTAATCAGAAAATCCTAGAGCCAGGGGCACCTGGGTGGCACAGTTGGTTGGGCGTCCGACTGTTGGTTGCTGCTCAGGTCGTGATCTCAGGGTCGCGGGATTGAGCTCTGTGTTGGGCTCTGCTCAGCACGGGAGTCTGCTTGGGATTCTTTCTTTACCTCTCCCTCTCCCTCTTCCCCTCTCCACTGTGTATGCACCCTCTCTCAAATAAATAAAACTCAAAAGAAAAAGAAAGGAAGAAAGAAAGAAAATTCTAGAGCCAGAGCAAAAAGGAGGACACAGATGGAAACTTCCATCGAGGTTGTGTTCACTTCATTGGTGCTTCATCACAGAGGAGGACAGGGGACCAAAGGATGCAGCCTTGGAGCTTAAGTGTTTGCTTAGAGGTCGGCTTCCTCCCTGTTTGGCGGCCAACTTTGAATTTGAACAGAAAGTGATGCCAAGCAGATGATGACTCTGATAGTGTCACTGGATAAAACAGCCTGTTTGCAAATAGAGGCTTTCATCCAAAGGGTCAGAAGGTGGCTCCTTCACTCTCGTTTTCTGTCTTGCCCATTTGTAGTCCTAGTGCTGTTGTCCCTGATCCAGGTGTCGAAATGTCTTAGAGCCTTACTACTCCCAAGTGTGGTCCATGGACAGTATTGATCGGTGTCCTCTTGGGGCTTGTAAGAAATGCAAAAGTTTCGGTCCAACCCCAACCTATCGAATCTGATCTGCAGAGCATGATCCCCTGGGGGTTCAGATATTCTTTAAATTTGAGAAGCCCACCAGAGGACCGTGTTTGTAATGTTCTTTTCCTTCACCTTTGCATAGAATATGGCGGGAAGTATGGAAGTATGGTGTTATGTTTATAGTTTGCCAGACTTTTGCAAAAACAGACATCACACATACTACGGACTGAATGTTTATTGTCCTTGGGTCCACCTCCAAATACCATCACGTGGGAGGTTAGGGCTTCAACATACGATATGATTATGTGTTATAAAATTTTTTAAAAAATGTGTGTGTGTATATATATATATATATATATATATATATATACTGTCATGTAAAAATAATAGTAGTAAGAATAAACATAACAGAACACACTTACTGAGCCAAGATCGTGGAGCTCATAGTTGGAGGGTCTTAACAACGTACGTACGTACGTGTTGGGGGGCCTGACCCTGTGCCCTGCCCTTGCACAGGCCTGACTTGTAGCAGTTGCTCTCCATGCTGACCCATGTCTTCTGATTTCATCTTGCAGGACACGGCCTCTGCAGCGAGCAAGGCAACAGTGCCGAGACCGCTCCAGAGGAGACCGAAGGGCCGGACTTGGAATCCTCAGATGAAACTGATCACAGCAGCAAGGTGAGAGATTTTCATTTTCACGTCCCACGTGTCGAACCACCGAAGAATCACAGCTGACACGTCACCTTTGCAGCTGTATGTGGTTAGAAGTCCTCTCCACGGGACCGAGTGTTTTTACCTCTGAGATGTCACTGAGATACGAAATCCCAATTACAGCCTCGATAACAAACCTATACGTGCGAACACAGGGCAGAAATCAGTTTTAATGAGCTCCCATCTCATTTCACCTGTTTCCCTCTCACATTTCCATTTGTGTTTGAAGAAATAGCATCCAAAATGTGTGTGGCTGGGCCAGATAGACTTTCTTGCTGTGCGTGGTTTCTGCAACAAGCTCTTTTTGCATGATCTGTTTGGTTCTTGTTAAACGTGAGCAGTTTTTACATGAGAGAGAAAGAAACACTCTTTTTCTTTATTCATATAGCATGTCCCTCAGTTGTTCAAGGCCTGTGAGAAAGCCCTTATTCTGACTCTTTGGTGGAACACCGTGAATTTGTTTTCCATAGTTCATCATGCTTTTATCCCACTTCACAAAGGGTTCTGTGGATCAGTAGCCTGTTATTGGCACACTGTCCAAAGTACAACAATTTAAAAACTTGGTGTTACCTCTGTCCAAAGGCCCTTCCCCAGCAAAAGTAATTGTACGTGATTCTGTTTCTTTTTTTTTTAAGATTTTACTTATTTATGAGCGAGAGAGAGAGAGCGCATGAGCAGGGGGGAGGGGCAGAGGAAGAAGCAGGCTCCGTCCCAGGACCTTCAGGATCATGACCAGAGCCGAAGGCAGAGGTTTAACCGACTGAGCCACCCAGGGGCCCCACGTGATTCTGTTTCTGTATTTATTCACCTTTTATAGTGTTGTTGACATATGTATGTGGATCCCCACCCACCTTTCTTTGGTTTGACATTTACCAGTCACTCTCTGATCAAATCACGTAACTTTAAATTATACCTTTGTTTTCCCTTTTGCAGTGTGGGGGTGATTCTTGCCTTTGCTCAGTGATGGATGATGGGGGCGGGTGGGGGGCTGTCAAATAATATATTTGTAGGAGAGCATGATAATATAACTGTAGGAGAGCATGTTGGTCATGAAAATATGCTATTCAAATATGAACCATTATTTTATTTATTTATTTATTTTAAGATTTTATTTATTTATTTGACAGAGAGAGAGATAGCGAGAGCAGGAACACAAGCAGGGGGAGTGGGAGAGGGAGAAGCAGGCTTCCTGCCGAGCAGGGAGCCCGATGTGGGACTCGATCCCAGGACCCTGGGATCATGACCTGAGCCTAAGGCAGACGCTTAACGACTGAGCCACCCAGGCGCCCTGAACCATTATTTTAAAAAACTACATTTCTCTGCATGTGTGTGCCTATGTTTGAGTAGTCAGCATCACTTTTACCCCATGTGTATTTCTTTGATCATCATAGATAAGATCACCCTTCTCCATGTCCTAAGTTGAGCACAGTATAAAATTTAATATTTGAAAGTAATTCTGATAATTAAAAAGGCTTTATGTTGTTGGCTATTAATTAAAACACAGATGAATGGAAATATATGCATTTCATTTAAAGCCAAAAAAGACAAACAAAAACTTGCTTAAAGTTACTTTTTAGGTGTGTGGCCCTTACTTTACTTTTAGGCACTTGGGGGAAGGAGGAGGGACAGAAAAATGGATTATTTCCAAACTGAGGTAAGATATTTGGAAGAGTATTTATTAAGTCATTTTGTTATTGAACTTAGAAATGTTAATTCTCAGTTTCTAATTTGATTTAGAATACAGCTATTTTTCCTATATCTAAAACATTTATTTCTGAATACTTTTTAACTTGGGTCATTTCTACCTCACTGTAATAGGCCAATGTTCTCATTCCTTGTGGAATTTTGAGATTGTTTTCATTTGAAATTTTGTGAGTCATGAGGTCCTAAACAGGGTCCTCTCTAATACTCGGTCTGGCAGTAGAGAGGAAGGAAGGGGCCCCAGGGTTTTGTTGAACTGCCCTGGATGCCTGTCTGTCTATGATTCTTTCTCCAGAGGATAGGTCTAAAACTCACCTGGCACAGACAGGGTTAGATGCAGGAACAGAACACCCCAACCCCAGATTTCACTGCAGAAATGCATGGTGGGCTCTCGTAGAAGAGAATGTCTTCAAAATTGTCAATGACAAGTTTGGGTGATGATCAGTATTTTTAAAGCTAGTACAGTGACCTGCACTAAAACCTTAAGTTTGTATTCCTTTTTACTAGGTTGGGGAGCACTGTGTGATTCCGTACCCAAAAATACTTCCTGGTTTTGGTTCGATTCACATTTTATCTTCTTTATTTGAACTGCTTTGTCATGTAACCCAAGTTAATTAACTAAATTGGGGCCTTTAATGAGTTAATGTCTCACTTTGGATATTTTAGAAGCAAAAAAATTAAATTGAGCAAATGGTTCTTGGAGTCTGGGTCCTACTGTGTATTTTTTTTTTTTTTTTTAAGATTTTATTTATTTGAGAGAGAGAGAGTGCATAGCTGGGGTTGGGGAGGGGCAGAGGCAGAAGGAGAAGCAGGGAGCCCAACATGGGGCTGGATCTCAGGACCGTGGGATCATGACATGAGCTAAAGGGAGGTGCTTAATGGACTGAGCCACCCAGGCACCCCCCCCCCACCACTGTGTATTCTTAATAGTAAATGAGAGCTAACACTTATTTCGTATCTTGTATATATTGGGCACCATTCATATTAACTTATCTCATCCTCACAACACCTCTGAGAGAGAAATACTATTATTCCCTCTATTTCATAGGTAATGACATTGGAACAGAGAGGTTAGCAACTCAGTGAAGGTCACACAGCTCTGAGATGGCAAAACCAGGCCTTGTGTTGTCACCTGCCATGCTGAAACTACCTTCTGGCCAGATTGGTTAAAGTCTGGTGTTATATACCAGGTTTTGGAAAAAGAAGGAATTAATTAATTAGTGTGCTATGTCAGTCAATTAGATATGTACTCATGAACCACTTACATATTTTCTTAATGCATAACCTTTCTGGGTGTATTTTTTTATGATTTAAAGTAAGAGCAAGCACATATCTTGAGTTTCTTGATCAAGATTAAATATTCTTTTGACACGTCTCCTAGATCAGTAATTTTTCTTGAGACTAAACCGCACATTAATTTTTAAGTCGTAAGCTGCCTTTAGCTGTGGAAGGATGACTTAGCCTTACCTTGAATGCACCAGGCTGTAAAAGTAAATAAATAAGCAAACACATCAAGGAATGAAATGAAACAAGCAATCCTTTTTTATTCCTGCTGCATCTGTGAGGGCTCTTGATTTTTTTGTTTAATATTTTTGCTGTTCTTCCTAAATGAATTGCTTTACAAAATAATGGGCAGAATTAAGAGAACACAGGTTGGAGCGTCATGTGTTTTTCGATTTTTTTTTTTTTTAAATAACAGTTTTTGCTCCTCACGGCCTTTTGGGGTTCCGCAAGTAAGTATTTGCAGGCTTGCAGAAAGAGCATTGGTGGCCCTGGAAAGTGGCATCCACAGGGTGGGGGTGGGGCTCCCACACTGCAGGGGCAGTCTAGCGGCCTTTCTCTTTGTGAGCCTCCTCCTTCCTTTTGTGACGGTGGGTGACAGCCTCCAAGGGGCCTCCTCCACTGGTCACTTGTTTCTCTGCTTCTAATGGAAAAAACTCTTGTCTCTGGAAATGAATGCTAATGAGCTCCCGGCTGTCCTGTTCTGCATTCCAGGCCCCCTGGCAGCTGTGATTTTGTTTTCCACTTAGCAAATGTATTAGAATAATTTTCAGAACATTTCCATTCCGAAAGCCATCTTTTTTTCTCTTTTTAATCCAAATTGGGATTGTCTCAGAAATGTCTGCTTTAGTAACAACGCATTAGCGGAAAATGTGAAAACATAAACTGTTCAAAAAAAAAAAATACATAGCGTGTTTTTATTTTATTTTTCTTAGTGCCTGCTCCCGACTCAGTGAGGGGTGTCTTCAAAGTTGTTTGAGCTGGCCGGGTTTAATATCCCTGTGCAGTGCATGACGCTCGCCAATCAGCTGATCGTGGTCCGCAGAGCAGAGAGACGCTCACATCCTGGGCAGGCTTTTTCTGCTTTGTGTCTGGTCTCTTTTGGTTCTCCCTTTCTGGAACTTTTGTTGGTGAGCCAGGTGAAATGAAAGCATGAATTCCTGTCCACGAGTTAGCCTTTGACACCATCCCAGAGGCCACTGCCGGGCAGCAGGGGCTGCAGGGCTTCTGTCCAGTCTGTTGAGATGCAGCAGTAGGTTTCCCGGGCGCGCCGGTATGGGCTGTCTATACGAGAGGATGCTCCCTTGGGAACTGGAAGGCGTTTGGCGCTCTCGGGGTATTTTAAGAAACTTCTGTTTCTGTGCGGAACACGTCAGGTGGTAGAATTACCATGAGAATACATTCCTGATGATGTCTGCACTGTGGAAAATAAAGCGCAAGCCCAGGATTGAAAACAATGACAAGTCCGGTGACTCTATATATCGGACCCTTCATCTGGTGAGCATGTTTGAATTCTCTCTTGCTAACCTTGTTTATGTGACGACTTCCCAGCTGAATTGCTTTCCAGTCCAAATGATGGTGATTATTCTTGTCCCGTTTCCCCACGACTGCATCCTTTTACCTTCCGGATCCCCTTGTTGATAAAGAATATATAGTTTAGCATGGGGGAGGGGTGGGCATCGGTAGTTGGTGTGAAATCGAATTTGCCTAGAATCTTCACATTTGTCTATTTGTTCATTCTTAAATGGCATAAAGATATATTCTGTATTTTTGAAACAGTGTCATTTGAATTCTTCTCCTTTCTTTTGGTTGTTGAGATTTTGAGTGTGTTTGTATGATGTGTATGGCAAATCTCCCCGATCCCCGCCTCAGACTGGGTCGTCTGAGTGCTCATCAAGCATTTCTGGGAGAAGGGAGTTCACCTTGGCCTCCTACAAAGTTTTAAGTGTTTTTGACTTTATTTCTGCCTACTTGAGAAGGAGATGGTGATAGAAGTGTTGGCTCAGGGATTGCGTTAATGCTTTAATGTCCACTGACTTAGATTGTACATGGCAGTCCCTCTAGTAAATGTTGAGTCCCTGGTAAGAAAATCTAGTAGGTTAATGACAAGGGACAATTTAACCAAATCCAATTAAACTTTTTAGTAGTTCAATATAAATATTGGAGTCTGTCCACCATTCGATTTTGTGTCATTTAAGGAAACTTGAAATTTGGCAGTGAGTACACCTGATGGACCCAGCTAAGCCTTCGTCCTTCTTGGCTGTTTCTTCTTCAGTGTCTGTTCAAAATGAGACCAAGAAGGTGATGGAAAACCGTAGGGACTCCCACTGTAGATAGTGGTCTCTGAAATTATAGAGAATATGACTTTGGTGTTTGTCTCCAAAAAAGCTTAAGTAAAGGTTTTAAGAATTGAGGCCACTCTGGCCCCTTTTAAATCTGTGGGATGTGTTAAATCGGTCAGACTTAAAGGACAGTTTTAGAACCTGAACTCATCTAGAGATAGAAATTGCCTTTAGTGGTTGCATAACAGGAAGACTTTAAACAGCTGGGTAGCTTGAGTCAATAGTATGTACTTAAAAGCCTCCCCCCCTCTTTTTGTACTTTCTTTTCATCTTCCACAGGAAGAAAGCGATATTATAAACATTGAGCTTCATGCTGGCCTCAGTAAAGTGGCCCATTTCCCCCTGCAATTGTGTGCTCTTCTCTGCATGTTGGTTGGATCATTCTTAGGCCTGACAGGGGAAGGCCTCCGCTACCTTGAACAGTTTTAAACTGGCAGCCTGAAGGGCCCAAAAGTGCTTTTCTGTTTCCAGGGTGACTGACCGCAGTCCTCCAGGGGGGAGAGGTTTGCACTTCTCCCATTACAGAAGCCTCGACCATCTCCTTCTGAACAGTATTTCGCGGTCTGTCCCAGTTCCAGGAAACTTGGCTTTGAGGAGTGTGTGGAGAACCTCCCACGGCAGCTACCTTTCTAGGCATCTCTGGCTGCAGAGCTTGGTGTAGAATAAAGAGGACAGCACAGAATGCTCAGTAACCGAGCGGGGAGAGCCCTGCGCCCCTCGTACACCCTACATTGTGGCTAAGCTACCCAGAGAAGGTCTCCATGGATCTTGATGCAAAAAAGTCTGGCCACAGTATAGGGCCAGGGGGACTTACAAGTTGGGCCACAACATATAAAATCTCTGCATTAGAGTTATTCTGGAAAAGACCTGCATTTCATACTTCCTTCCAAGGATGTTTTTGGGGTAATATTTTAGTAAAGCAGAATTCTCAAACTTGATGACATCATTTTAATGGTTTCCAAGTAAAAATTTCATTAAGAGCCTTGCAAAACATGCTGTGACAGTATGCATTGTAACTTGGAATTCTGTCTTTTTATTCTTTATTTAAATAACATGTAATTGAAAGTGAAGAGATTACATCCCTGCTGAGATTCTGTGCATGCTCCTTGGAGCGTTTATACCTTGAATCAGAGAACAGGGTTGCCCGTGTTGAGACTGCTTTGCCCCGCCTCCATGTAAGAGAGCACCTGGCTAAATTTATCCTAAGTTTAGGATTGTGTCTAATAAGGATGGGATGCCTAAGGCTTTGAACTCTCAGAAGAGGATTTCAGGGAATTTGGGGGTGTACCTGGGATGCTCAATTAT
The DNA here is from genome assembly GCF_964656455.1 of Halichoerus grypus. NCBI lineage: Eukaryota > Metazoa > Chordata > Mammalia > Carnivora > Phocidae > Halichoerus > Halichoerus grypus. The sequence goes on from NC_135712.1 coordinate 14,145,709, forward strand.
AGGATGCTTTTTCCCTACACTCCAGAACTTGGCTCAGAGGTGGAGAAAGATGAGCAGGCTGGGTGTTTGGGAATGAGGTTGGGTAGGACATGGCTTTAGGTCTGTGGCATATGTTTTGAGCACTAAAGCCCTAGCCCACATCCCACTAACCTTTAGCTCTGCCCTTGGGCCTGCTTAACATAAGGATGCCAGACCTTAGAAGTGGTGAACTTCATACAAAGTCAGAAACTCACACTCTTAAAAATGGAAACCTCAGAGCCCTGATGGTGAAACAGAGGGAATGAAAACCTAGAAAGTCCATCCCATACCTTCCACTATTATACACAGATATAGGTGGGAATGGCAATAGGTGAGTCTGATGAGTATTAGCACAAAGAGAAGCATCTTGTGGAATTTCCTGCCTTTGCTATGTGCCTGAGTCCCCAGGTTGTAACTTTGGCCCATCCTGGAAGTATGGGGCACCCCTGTGTACTCCACGAGGACACTGGATTTCCCATGGCAACTTGTCAAAATGATAAAATCGTAGAAAGGCGTATTGCGTCACTGATAGGAATGAAGCGATAGATTTACTTATCATGAGGAGTCGCTTTGAGGTTAATGTGCAGATTCATGACAGACAGCTGTGGTTCCTGTTGGGCCAATGAGAAGAGCATTGTGTAAGGGAAGGTGCCTGTTAGACGTTTGTTGTGTTGGGTTCCTTTGCAGGATGCTGAATCGAAGCAATAAAGGACAGTCGGACAAAGCTGGGGGGCAGGGCCGTTAGTTGTCAGTCGTTCTCATTGGCTGTCCACAGGATTTTAGTTCTGGTGAGGGTGACCCCCCCCCCCATCGTGTCTATGTTATAATGCAGTGACCTATTATAGGTATCACTGGATCATTTAAAAGATGTGTGAGCATTTTTATTATGACGGGTCACGGGTCTTTTGTTCCTGTGGAATTTGTAAGACAAAGCCATATTTAACTGGATGTTTAAGAATGACAAACTAGTAAAATACGAACATAACGAAATAAAACTGTTTAGTTGATTCCTACAGAAACAAGCTTTGATGGAATTCTTTCTTAACAGCCTTATTGAGATACAATTCACATATCATACAGTTCCGCCCATTTTGGTGAGCGTTTTTGTTAGCCACTGAAGGGAGAATTCTTTGTGGGGATATACAACGTCTGGAACACTGAATCCATGGACAACAGTGAACAGTGCCCCTGGAGGTGACTAATACCTTCTGGAACATAAGACTAGGGTTAGTGCTAGCACCACATAAGCTGTGGTCATTGTAAGAGAATTGAAATAGGGGTGCCTGGGTGGCGCAGTTGGTTGAGTGTCCTACTGTTGGTTTTGGCTCCAGTCATGATCTCAGGGTCCTGGGAATGAGCCCCCCATCAGACTCCACGCTGCTTGAGATTCTCTCTCCCTCTCTCTGCCCCTCCCCCCAAAATAAATAAATCTTAAAAAAAAAACAAAACCCAAAGAAATAATCATTATGTGGATTTGGGTCCTGGCTCTCCTCCTTGCTGTCATGGCATTGTTGTGAATGCATCCTTGTTAGGTTCTGATTTCCCATGTCCTTGTACTGCCTTTGTTCCAGGCTCCCTTCCCTTTGGGATAATGCCAGTGAGGGGAAGGCATGTTAATGTTGGCTGCCTTTTTCCTCTATGTTTAAGGGATTGTCCCCATGGAATACCCTTGGTTTTAGCTCCTCTGCCCAGCACCAAATGCCAGCCTTGAGTTTCAGCTCTGGGCAGCAACTGCTGTTTTGGGGAGGATGTTCTTCTCATGTTCTTCCTGGGTAGGTGGGTGATAGAAATAATTCTTTATTTGCACCCGTGTTTGCTGGGAATACTCTGTGCCTAGGGATGAATTAGATGGTGGAAGCCAGGGAGAGGAGGATGGGCAGGCAGCTTACCTTCAAGGAGCTGTCCAGCGAACATTCGTAGAGTGCTACATTTGGGCAAATATTAATAAACTAGATTTTGTGCTACAAAATAGCCTCTGGAGGCATTCCAGCAAGAGCTTTAAATAATACGCTGGCTCATCCCATCCTGGAGGTCCTGATTGAATTGATCTGGAGGGTGTGCTGGGCATGCTCGTCAGGTGATTGCTATATGCAGCTCAAGTACTCAAGCTCAAGTACTAATTCCATGGGGTTTTCAGCAGCCCGCCTGCCACCCATTCTTTGGAGAACTCTTTTGCATAACTGGAAATGTTGCAATTTTAGAATCCTAGAACCCTAAACTTCTACCTGAATCATCCTGGACAGAGATTAGGTGGAGGCTGAGCTCCCCCACTGAAGCCTTGTTTAGGGCCCAACAGCCTTTATTTTGAAAGAGAGGAGAGGTGTCTTTCTGCTTGGAGAAGCCGGAGAGACGAACTTTTTTTTCTTTCTTAAAACATATGGGTATCTATCATTATCTAGAAAGTTGCCTTAGGGCCAGTTTTTAACAGCGCCAGAAAGAATCTTAGCTTATAAAATCATCTTCCGCCATTGCAAAGTAAGTATAGTTTACTTAAGTGGGGGCTGTGATAATTAGCCTTGTATTTGGGGTGAAATGCGTTTAATTTTTCTGTATCTCCGTCTCCTTATTTGTAAGCTTCTTGCAGAGTAGTTATGAACACAGGCTTTGATCCACTCTGCCTGGTTCAAATCCCAGCTGTGCCGTTTTTGAGCTGTGCAATCTCAGATGAGTTACTTAATCTCTCTGGGCCTCCTTTGTGTCACCTGTTTCATAGGAATGCTAACAGCCCTTACTTACCATGTAGGAGGATTAAATACATCAGACCAATGCCTGGCATGTGGTGAGCCCTTGGAATATGTTAGCAATTGTCGTTATGGGTGTTTTGAGCATTCAGTGAGCTCTCCTATGTGTAGAGCAGTCGGGAGAAGGAGAAATGTAATTCACCTGTGGCAGTTCATTAACCAGGAAGGACACCTTTAGGCGGAACAGATATCAGACAGGTCTCTCTTGTGAGAGGTAACTTCATCTGCCTTGCCTTTTAAACTGTGCTCCGAAGAGCACGGAACAGGTGGCCGCATTTTGCCGCAGTCTGCATGAGATGAACCCCTCCGAGCCGAGCCCATCTCCGCAAGACGCCACTGGGCCTCAGCTGGCCACCATGAGGCAGCTCACGGACGCTGACAAGCTGCGCAAGGTGATCTGCGAGCTCTTGGAGACAGAGCGCACCTACGTGAAAGTACGTCTTGCTGGTCTACCCTCCCTTCCCGCCTGGCATGCCTTCCCTCCTCGTTTTGAAGGAGGGGCTTTGTGGGTTTACACTGTGTTTGGTCTCCTGTGGAATCTGGCCTTTCTTAATGTTCAGATCTCCTGCATCTTAAGGAAGCACCTCAATTCTTAGAGCAGTTTATTGACATATGTAATTGATCGAGAAAGGAGATGATGGTGAATATTCAGCGAGCCTTCTGACCTTTCTAAATCTGTTGTTGAGCTAATACTAAAATTGAATTTAGTTTTTGAAGGATTTAAAGGTATTGTTTTCGGTATCTAATTTGAGTCTAGGCAGAAGGGTATCTGTTTTCTTTTTAGTCTCACTTGTGTTCGGACATTTAGTTATATTTCTGTAATTATATAATTTATTCCTATATAATTCTTAATGTCTATGTAATACATATAACAATGTATGCACTATACATACGTTACAATACATACATTGTAATACACTCCTATGACTGTAGTAATTATCTATTCCTGTAACTATATAATTAGTTAAATATCACAACAGTGTGATCTGTTTTTAATGACCTATTTTAGTCTTTAACTCAGGGGTCAGCAAATCATGGCCCTTAGGCCAAATCCAGCCTTCTGCCTGTTTTGACAAATAAAGTTTTATTGGAACACAGCCACACACATTCATTTACATGTTGTCTGTGCTGCCGTAACAGGAAGCAGCTTTCCTGTTACAGCAGCAGAGTTACGTAGTTGTGAGAGAGACCACATGGCCTGCAGAGTCGAAAATACTACCGAAGAGGTTGGCTCACTCCTGCTTTAAGGGAACTTAATGACCTAAAGACTGTAATGTTAGCATTTGCGACATAATCTGTTTTTTTTCTCCTTTAGATTCCTTCTAGGCTTTTAGATGTGCTAATGAGATATCCTTTCAACCCTTAGGACTTAAACTGTCTCATGGAGAGATACCTAAAACCTCTTCAAAAAGAAACTTTCCTCACCCAAGATGAGGTATGGTGGACATTGTCTTAACTTTGTGAGGGTTTTCCTGCAGCTTGACTTGAAGAGGAAGGAGCGAGGCACACATGTAGTACCGAAAACACTTGGAACGAGTTAAATGATTGCGAGTTAACGCTCTTGGCTTGCACCCAGAGAGTGAGGAGCGGCCCCACTCCCTGCCCCAACCCCCCCACCTCATGGTGGGCTCATGATCTTAATTGATAAGTATTGATAGAAAAACTCTGAAATCAGAAGCAGATAAAGTTTCTGAACACCAATGAAATATGGGTGGCTTAAATTCTTTTTCATTTTCCAGCTCGATGTGCTCTTTGGAAATCTAACCGAAATGGTAGAGTTTCAAGTAGAATTTCTGAAAACTCTAGAAGATGGAGTGAGACTGGTACCCGATTTGGAAAAGCTTGAGAAAGTCGATCAATTCAAGGTAAGTCCACCAATGATGTCAGGCTGCCTCCCCCTGTCATGGGTGGGTTATTCCGTAGGTTAAGTGGAACCTCTTGAGAACACATCGCAGGAGGCACAGGCTCTCTTTGGTACATTCTTGTGCTCGTGGTGTTGAGTCTTCGTTGGACCTCCAGTGGGGTCAGTCCCTAAGGGGATTCTGAGAGGGGGAACCTTGTCTGGCTAAGGTGACGCCAGTGTCATCAACTTGTATGAAACTGGTGCCCCTGCGGGCTTCCACTCTGGAGGATAGACCAGCCTTGACCTTTCGTTCTGTTGACGTGGGGCCTTTTAATACTTGATATTAGCAAATGAGACTAGCACCCTTGGCTTCCCAGTAAACAAGTTAATTTATCATGTTCTGGAAAACTTTGCTTAATGGAAATGCTTATCATGATCCAGGAGGAAGACAGTCTTCCAGCACACAGTGTCCTTATAGCCTTAATGAGGATTTATGACTAGTACCTCAGTGAGGATGCTTACAGCTTATTTCCCCCTCCTTGGCTGGCTCTTCTCCATTACAGATACTTCCTGTGCTGCACCTCCAGCCGACAGAGCTCCTCGATGCACACACGGTGGTGTCGGCTTCTCGTAAAGTTAAAAAAAATACCAAAAGATTAATTCAGGTGTAATTGACATACAATACCCTGCATCTATTCACATTGTATAGTGTGATGAATCTTGCCATATGTATACACCTGCGAAACCATCACCGCAGTCAGGATAATGAGCATCAGCAGCAGCCCTTGAAGGTTTTTCCCTGCTCTTTGTTACCATAGATTAGTTAGATTCGTTTGCAATCTGGAATTTTATACAGCATGTACTCTTTTTTTTTTTAATGTGGCATCCTTTACTTGGAATAATCATGTCACGTTCCATGCACGTGGCTGCAGATATCAGTCTATGGCTCTGTGGTATCCCACCGTACTGTGGCACCTCATTGTAGCTTTCATTTCAATTTCCCTTATGACACGACAACGAGCATCTTCTAATGTGCTAATTTGCCTTTAATATATCCTCTTTGGTGAAACATCTGTTCAGATCATTTGCCCATTGATTGTATTGGTTGGTGGTTTTCTTTTTTTTTTAATTATGTTATGTTAATCACCATACATTACATCATTAGTTTTTGATGTAGTGTTCCATGATTCATTGTTTGCGTATAACACCCAGTGCTCCATGCAGAACGTACCCTCCTCAATACCCATCACCAGGCTAACCCATCTTCCAACCCCCCCTCCCCTCTAGAACCCTCAGTTTGGTTGGTTGTTTTCTTACTATGAGACTTGAGAGTTCTTTGTATATTCTAACTATAAGTCCTTTACCAGAACCAGGATTTGTAAGTATCTTCTTGTCGTACAGTGTCTCTCAAAGAGCGGAAATTTTAAATTTTGATGAAGTCCAGTTTTTCAAGTCTTTTCTTTTTTGGGTCATGCTTTTTTGTGTCACGTCTGTGAAATTTTTGCCTAAACTTGGGTCCTAATGATTTTCTCCTTTTTTCTCCCAGAAGCTTTGTAGGTTGGGCATGTGCATTTTGGTCTCTGATCTGTTGTGCATTAAATTCGTTAGGGTGTGAAGTCGGAATCAAAGTCATCTTTTTTCCATACGAATGTCTGATTTTTCTGGTGCTATTTGCTGAAATGACTATCCTTCTATCCTCCTCCACTGTATTAATTTCGCAATGATGTTGGACTCAGGTTCAATTGTCTATATATGCGGGGCCCCCATATACTTTGACCTCTTCTAGAGCTTACAGAAATCTGGCTGAGTGCTGTTAGCATACACGTTTAGGGACTGGGGTGAAGGCTGCTCTTTCTATATATGTTTTTGTATGTCACTGCTTCTCTGCAACAGAAGTTATTCAGTATACACACCCACGTTCATACACTTAGCATAAGAATATATATTTATATATACTTACATATTTTTATTTGGAGATAATTTGAGACTTATGGAAAGGTTGCAAGAATAGCCTGAAGAATTTCTGGATATCCTTCACCCAGATTTCCCAAAAGTGAACATTTGACCACGTTTCCTTTATTCTTTATCTTCCTGTCTCCGATGTGTGTGTGTGTGTGTGTAATATAATTTTTTTCCTCGAACCGTTGAAGAGTTTAGTTGCAGGCATAATACCCTTTTAACCCTAATTACTGCATACAGTTCATTTTTTGTGGGTTCAAATGCTGCTTAGGTGAGTTAATTTTCTCCCCTCCTTATCTTCAAGGTGGTCATGCGGTCCATTTGAAATACAGTTTTGTTTGTTTGTTTGTGTTTGTAATGATAACATGTATTTTCTAAATTAGTACATTCATTAGGACAGTTAGAACTCATGACAAGGGCCAGTAATTTGTTACTCAGAAAATTGCTTAATGAGGATCATAGTTAAAATGGACACAGACATTCCTTAAAACACTTGTTTTTTTGTTTGTTTTTTAAGATTTTATTTGAGAGAGAGAGAGAGAGAACACAAGCAGGGGGAGGGGAAAGGGAGGGGAAGAAGCATACTCTCCACCGAGCAGGGGAAAGGGAGGGGAAGAAGCAGACTCTCCCCCGATGGGGCTCCATCCCAGGACCCTGAGATCATGACCCGAGCCGAAGGCAGACGCTTAACTGACTGAGCCACCCAGGTGCCCCACAACACTTGGTTTTACTGTAAGACATCTAACATTGATTATATTCACTTGGTCTCTTGCTGTGGGGCCAGTTGTGTGGGTTTAGGTCTGGTTAATCGCTTGAGGAGAGGTAGGTGGACAGAACTTGATGTGGACATGGCTGCATTATGAGCAGGGTTGTTCTAGGAGGGATTGGTGCGTGGATTCTTTCAGCGAGCTATTGCTAGATGGTCACAGTTCTAAATTCCATTCAAGTGGGACTCTCTTCCCTGACCTTCACTGTCCTGGTTTATGGCCACACTTGACCATCTCCATTCTGTCAGTAGAGCAAGACAACCTATGCATACTGAATATTCATGGCCCAGGGGCTTGTTTCTAGCACCTCTGAGTTGGCTTCTGGATTGTCTGTGTTTTCTCCCAAAACTGTTGCTGTCAGTTGCACCATTGCTACTTGGTTTAAATTCTGATTGTATATTTGGCCAAAAATATGAAAAACTTGTTAAAATATTCAACTGTGGGATGGCTGGGTGGCTCAGTCAGTTAAGCATCTGCCTTCAACTCAGGTCATGATCTCAGGGTCCTGGGATCAAGACCCGTGTCGGGCTCCTTGCTCAGTGGGGAGCCTGCTTCTCTCTCTGTCTGCCTCTTTCTCTCTCTCTCCCTCTCTCTGACAAATAAATAAAAATATTAAAAAAAATATTCAAACTGCATTGCCTAGAACACTAGTCCTAAGGCAGTATTAGAAAAAATTTAGTTCTGAGGTCAAACAAGCTTTGATAAAATATCCTCTTGGAAATTTGCAATGTCCGTCAGTGGGAGGCTCTGTGACCTTCTCTGGAAGGGCAGCTTTGGGGAAATGCAGTCTTTGTGTATAAAGCCCTCATACCTGTGCACACCTTGTGCCCTGAGATCATTTGTTAAGGCCAGAAGAATAAATGAATACCTTAATGTTTTATCTGTGGCTGCCTGTGTGGTAAGTTAAACGAATGACCTAATATGGTTAATGTGAGGGGTTACAGTTAGAACTTTTTCTTCCTCATCTTTTCTTGTCTAATTATTGAGTATGTCTCGAAGGATAACTGCACTTGCAGAGTCAGACTGTGCCTGCTGGGACCCTCTCAGCCGGGGTGGTGAGGTTGGGAGGAGGTGGGGCTTGAAAGGGAGAAGAGGAGAAGTAGAACGTGTAAGAAACTAATGTAGGTCTCTAGTTACCCATTCTGGGCGGTTCCAAATAAACTTTTTGTTGTTAGTAGACAGTCTATCAGAATTCTGTGCATTGTTTGTTAGATAAATTACACATTGAAATCCAAAACTTTTTTTTTTCTTGGAACGTCACTTTTGATTCTAACCTTGAATTAAGCAGTCGCATGCTCCTTCTCTCTCTCTCTCTCTCTCTGAACAAGACTACATCAGTGTGGAACATATAGAAGATATTTTTCTTAGGCTTGTATATATATTTGGGTATATATACATATATGTATGTAAAATGTTTAGGATACAGAGTATCCTTAGCCATGGGTTTTTTAATTTTTAAAATTTTTTAAAATTCTGTTGTTTTTTAAGATTTATTTTTTTTATTTGAGAGAGAAAGAAAGAGAGCAAGGGCAAACAGGGACAGAGGGAGAGGGAGAGAGAGAATCTCAAGCAGACTTTGTACTGAGCAGGATGCGTGACGCGGGACTGCATCCCAGGACCCTGAGATCATGACCTGAGCTGAAATCAAGAGTCAGCTGCTCAACTGACTGAGCCACCCAGGCATCCCCAAGGCATATTAAATTCTAACAGGGAAGGCCTTCCCCCAATTTTGATCCTTTTGAGGCGGAGGGTGTGGGCTGGGATAGGATACCGAACTCATCCCCAGAGTCCGGCGTGTTTCTTGCATCTTCACCTGCTCCGTGCTAGGAGAGGGAGCCGTGTTGCAGAGGACGGAGTTAGTGACCAGGGACGCGTGTCTTCTATTTTTGGGGTGTATGCATTTCCTGCCTGTATTTGGTGTGTCACTTTGACCTCCCAACAGGAGCTAATGAGAGATTGCAGGAGCGGTCTGCCTTTTCCAAAATGCCATCGGTATTTTCTCATTAACATTCACACATCCCAGCTGGGGCATGTAAAGACCCAAGGCTGGAAAAGCAGGGACATCGCCGGTGTAATTAGCGAGAGGGACAGCTCAGGCACCGAGCACGCGAACACATAAGCCCGTACCCTTTCCAACAGGCAGTTTCAGGCCATCGGTGAGCAGAGCGAGGGCTGTGACAGGTGTGACTGGTGCTGATTTGTGGGGAGGGTCATGCAGTTGTGAGCTCCCTCTGGGTCCTGCTGATCTTTCCAGATGAGGATGAATGTGAACTAACTGAGGTTTTTCTCGTTAAATCCAGAAAGTGCTGTTCTCTCTGGGGGGATCCTTTCTGTATTATGCTGACCGCTTCAAGCTCTACAGTGCCTTCTGCGCCAGCCACACGAAGGTTCCCAAGGTCCTGGTGAAAGGTAGGCGGGTGACGGCTGGTGGCAGGCGGGCACATCTGTTGTAGGTTCACATGGGTATGGCTGGCGGCGGTCGGGGCGTTTGGACAGAAATCCAAGAGTCACTGATGTGCCAGATAGATGTTTCTTAAATAAGGGTACTGAGAAGTGAAATGCGTGCCTGTCTTTTTTTTTTTTTTTTTTTTTTTTAATTAAACTGCCCAACGTGGGGCTCAAACTCATAATCCCTGAGATCAAGAGGCACACGCTGTACTGACTGGGCCAGCCAGGCAGCCTGAGATCTTGAATTAACCGTCTTGTCAGTTTTCTTATTTATTTATATATTTATTTTTAAAGATTTTATTTATTTGAGTGATAGAGCACAAACAGGGGGAGGGGCAGAGGCAGAGGGAGAAGCAGACTCCCTGCTGAGCAGGGAGCCCGATGCGGGGCTCCATCCTAGGACCCTGGGATCATGACCTGAGCCCAAGGCAGATGCTTAACCGACTGAGCCACCCAGATGCCCCTTGTTAGTTTTCTTATAATGCAAGTTTTGACTCAGCTATTTGGGGCCAGAATTAAGGGGTCATTTTGTAATTATGCAGAAAGGGGGGGGGCTTTAGAAATTCCCTGCTTTATTCCTAATTTTCACTCGTTTCCTTATAACCTCGCACACTTCATATACCTTTTGGTGGCATTCCATCTCCCCCTCACCTATTTTTGTTCGTGGGCGTGTGATGATAACCACCCCCAGCACTACAAAAGTTGTTTCCATTGTTCACGAGAATCCCTCGACTCGCGGTTATATTTTGCATGGAATAGAGTGGAGTTTTAAATTGGCAGGCTCCTTTCCCTCAGTGTTCTGGGCAGCTGATGGATCATTCTGAGAGTCTCCAGAAAGCTGTTTCCCTTCCCTGGTTCGGCATGTGATGCTGGTGATAGGTAAAAGGATTTAAAAAAACAACAGCAACAATTTTCCTGGGGAACAGTATAACCAGTACAGAGTTCGATTACAGAGAATCTCTGGAAAGCAGGCTGCTCAGTCTTACCACTTCCCCGTGGCTGTCATGTGCCATGTGCACAGCTGCTGATCCAGTATCTGGATACGTAAATAATTTGTACATGTTATGCTTTCCTGCCAGAGAGAATGAGCTTGACTTAATTTAAGACCTGTTAAGGAAATATTAGTACAATGCAGGTCTCTGGGTAACGGAAGAGCCTGCCCCAGATAATGACATACTTAATGGCAGAGATAGTTCATGCAACAGAATCTACTTCAGCCCAGAAATTTAAAGGGCACCTGGGAATCTCCTTGTCTCGTTGCCTGGCCTGGACGGCGTCTTCTCATGTGCTGTATTGGTCCTATCGCTCTGCATACGCATATCTTTTTTAACTTTAACTGAATGCCAGTTGTTATGAGATCGTTAATGTAACAACTTCAGAGCACTTTGCTCTACTGTAAAATTATATACACGTTCCAGTCCTTAGAGTTGTGGTATTTTTAATCACTCAATTAGATTAAAGTCTGCCCCTGTAGGTTTTCCATAGTTCAATAACATTGTTTTTTTGCACCTGAAAATTATTATCGTGTCTTTCCAAACGATCCCTGAAAACATGAGGCATGACCTACATTTTTCTAATGGCCAGATGTGCCAAGAGGGTGAAGAGAACTCTTAGAGAACAGAAAGTACCCGTCTCTGACTCTTAACAGGCTCACGGTGAGGCTGGATGGGAGGGACACTCCTTTAGCTCACAAGGAGCCGAGAACCATGCCCTCTTTAGTTCTGACGTGAAATATAGCTGATGGATTAAATGCCCATGGCCGTATTTTGGGACTTGCGGATTGTGGGCAGATTTCTATGCCCCTGGTAGATGTGGATGTGTACTTGGGATGTCCTACGGAAGCCACGGTGTCCCCGTGCATCGGCCTCGCTTCCCTGATGCATAGGCCATTCATTCCCAGTGTCCTTTCTCTTTACAGATTTCTTCTTTGAAAGGAAGAGAAATGGTGGCTGAACCCCTGGAGTCTGATTCCTCTGAATGGGGCTTAACGGGGATGAAACGATTGTGGTCTTTATGAAGCCACCTTCACATGATTGCTGTTTTAAAGATAGAATAGTCATTTTACAATTCATGATGTCCTTTTACCACATCTTCTGGTCTTTCCCCGGATAAGGAAATAATACGTTTTTATCAGAAGCTTTTTAAAACACGTAGGCCCACCGTTCACTCACTTTGATATAATGTCCTTCCCCCCCACCCCATTTTTTGCGCTCACTCTCTTCTCCACCATTTCTTTGCACCTGGAAGGCATTAATTAGCCTTGTCTTCCTAATTACCCACTGGTGGGTACCTCTCTGCTTGTCTGGGGACCCACAACTCCCCAGGGTTGCTTTTCAGCCCAGCTGAGACACAGATAAAAACCAGGCTGGTGAGGAGGGAGCTCCCTGAGTTATATGAGGTCAGATGTACGTTTCTCTGGGCAAGAACTCTGCAGTCCCGGGCAGGAGGGCCTGCCCTACAGATGCTAATGGCTGGTAGTACTGAATTAACATAGAATAGATCTGAAAAGGCATTCGCTGGGGGAGATGCAGCCCTGCCCCACTTCCCAGAGCTGCAGAACAGTGCTGCTTCTGGTTTGTGCTTTCCGCCCCCCCTCCTGTCTTTTCTCAAAAAAAAGGCCCCACCAGCAATGAAAGGCTTGAAAGGCAGAGAAAGCCAGGGTAAAGAGTGTTTTAAAATGCAGGCTTTCCGATGATTGAGATATGGCAACGCCAACAGATCAGAAGACAATTGCCATTGAAAAGACAGTTTGTTCCTCGCAGCTCCCAAGAGGAAGGGGCATGACGTGGTGCCTCACGGGGCCCCACGGGGAAGTGCCAGGGCCAGTCAGGAAGCAGAAGGAGCCAGGGGGAGATGGGGGCAACTTTATTGTGGTTGCTGCCAGGAGGCAGGAGCAAGGCAGGGTAAGCAGACTTTTAGGATTGGGTCGTTTCAATGGACTCTGGGATATCACGGCTGGCCCAGGTTGTCTGGTACCTGGCCCTGAGGCGAGTAGGGCAGGGGAACAGTGGCCCAGAGTGAGAGAGCCCTCTAGAAGGGGTAGCTACGGCTGTAGGGGCTCCAGATTGGTTGGTTTGCATATGAAAGTGTGCTCCCAGGTGAGTCCTTTACCACCTCTAGAAATTGGCTAGCCCTGGGAGGGACAGTCCCCAGGGTCTGTAAGGCCCCAGATGTCAAAATAGCAGAATACAAAGACGCTCTTAGTACAACGAGGATTAACAGCAACCCCTGAGAACCCCAGTGTGTAGGATTTACAAACCCTGTTATCCCTTTACTCAAACCCCCGTTATTGCCCCCAAATTAATACCACGGGCCCTTCCAGTTGTCTGTCTGGGGCCCCCACCTTCCTTCTTCCTCTCAGTCCTGGGGAAGGGCGCCTTGGAATAAGTGAGGGGAATTGTGAGGAGGGGGGCATTTTGGGGTTCCGCCCTGACAGTCTGTGTTTCTTATTCTCTCCCAGCCAAGACGGACCCGGCTTTCAAGGCGTTCTTAGACGCCCAGAACCCGAAACAACAGCACTCCGCCACTCTCGAGTCTTACCTCATCAAGCCCATCCAGAGGATCCTCAAGTACCCGCTTCTGCTAAAGGAGCTCTTTGCCCTGACAGACGCAGAGAGTGAGGAACACTACCATCTGGATGGTGAGCCCTGGGCCCCGAAATCTGCCCCCCTTGCGTGCGTCTCCACGAGAGCCTCCAAACAGCCTTTCCATTTCCTGCCCGTTGTCTTCCAGTGGCCATCAAGACTATGAACAAGGTTGCAAGTCATATCAATGAAATGCAGAAAATCCATGAAGAATTTGGGGCTGTGTTTGACCAGCTCATTGCGGAGCAGACTGGTGAGAAAAAAGAGGTAAGGATGCCAACTTCTCAGGACACCGGGCAGCGAAGCTGGGTTGGTTTTGTTGTTTTTTGAAGGTGGTATTTATAAGTAAAATAGTTACGAAGCTATTATTTCTGTTGGTGGAACTTTTATCCTTTATCCAAGGCTGCAGGTGAATTTTCTTCCTCAGCTGAGTTATTTCCTAATATAGGAACCGTGTTTCTGAGTCTCACCCCATCCCCCTTAGGACTTCTGGTTTTGTTCTGTTCAGTTTGAGCCTGACCTTCCAAACATAGCTTAGGCAGCTTCTATAAGCACCATAAAAGGTCAGAGCTACATCCCTGGAAATCAGAATAACGCTTGGCATATAGTAGGTGCTCAGTCAATATTTGCTGAATGAATGAAAGTTTCGAATGACTCTAATAAATATATATATTTTTAAGTCTACCTAAAAAACCTCCTTAGAAGAAAGAGTGACAGGAACAGATACACCTGAGAAAAACTTAGAGCAAACTCTAAGTAGTGCCCAAGTCATTGAGAAGAGCTTTTGCGAATAAAAATTCTGATAATACTGAGATGAATCAGAGGGCTATAGGTGCATGATAACATTCATCACTGCCTCTGGACATTAAACTGGAATATTCTCCTCGGTTTTGCTTTCTGCCTTAAAAAAAATAAATAAATAAATAAAGGGGAAAAGCCAGGAGGGAACCAGGCAGAAAAATCACTCTTGCTGGGGTGAAGGGGAGAGTTCAAGGCAAGGGGGCGGGGAAGCTTGGTTGTTGAGTCTAGCTGAGAGAAAACTAGCCTCATCTTCGAGGTATACAGAGTTCCTATCCAGGTTCAGTGTTAAGTCCTCAGGGAAACGAAGCAAGTTTTCAGACTGCTAAAAGGTAACTTTCAGAAAGAGCTAAAATCTTGGCATCTCCTATAGACGTAAAAGCAAACACATTCTAAGAAATTTATTTTACTCACATGATCGGAGGGAGGCAGGCAGATATCGTAAGGGTTTGTTGGAAAGGTCGGAATGGCACAGGTGTGTATATGAAGTGAAGAAATATTGCGAGGCTTTACAAATGGAGGCACTCTGGTTTCTCCATAATGGGGGGAAGTTGGTCAGGTTGGTGCCTGACAGGACACCTGCTGTCTGCACCTTCCAGAGAGTTGCAGAGGCGCTCAGAGACCTCCACGTGGCCTGGAGTCTCACGGCCTGGGAGCATCGTTTTCCACTGAAACACGATTTATTCTTTCTACTGGGGTGGCAAGCAAAGCATGAACATGCTCTCAATCTACCTGGCAGATAATTCAGTCAGTCAAGAGCGTAGGAGAGGTGGGCGCTGCGACTCTGGATTTAGTTCTCATTTTTTTTTTCATAAAACTTTTGTAAGAAGAAAAGCATGGTATGCTTATGAAAGGGCAAAACAACAGAAAAAGGCAAGAAGAAAAGCCATTCTCCATCTCAAAGAACTTACCACTCTCGATGTCTGGGTGTTTATTTTGATTAAAAAAGTTATATATCTGCACATGCTTGAATAATTATATTTTGAAAGTTATAGTATGCCTTGCTTTTTATGTTATTTTAAATTATTCAAAAGAATCATTTAAATTATTGTGTAATATTTCATTGTGTGGCTGAGTGATTTACTTAATTCCTATCATTGGACAATTCTCTTGGCTTCATTTATTGACTACTGTGAGTAATCCTGTAGACATTTTTTGTCATAACACTTCTCCCTCCTATATTTTAGTTTATTTCATTTTGACAGAAGTGAATTTTATTGAGTCTTGGAAATGAACATTTTCATTAAATTTCATTATATTGTTCGTTATCTGCCAAACTAGTTTCTGGATTTTAATGACCTTGGGAGCAAAGGACCATTATGCTAAAGACTAGAAGATGACGTGCACGGTGGATTGCAAAGCATTTAGAAAAAAAGACGAATATGATTCAAAAGTCAGGGACTGTACAAAGGGACACGGCTTTGGTGAAACTGCCCGTCCTCTGAAATGAAATTCTGACAATCAAGTGAGGAATCTTTCCAGCGAGGAACAAAGAGACAAAGTGCTGTACAAAATAGCCTCCTGTGAGCTGAGATTTTGTAAAGAGAAATGTGCAAAAAATGGAGGGAATGGGAGGAGGGACATTTGACTGCCTACCAGTGTTAAAGGGAAGAGAATCCTATCTCAGTATTCCGACGTCCAAAGCCCAGGAAGATCAAGGCTTAGAAAAGATGCCAGAGACAGCAACAAGAGATTGTGTTTTAACATTGTAAGAAGAAGAAGAAGGAAGAAACAGGCTCCCAAAGCGGGGCAGAGGTATCGTAGCTGAAGATGATTGATCACTCAGGGAGAAAGGACTCAATTTCCACAATTCTCACAAAAGTGATTCCTGGTCATTGTCGTTCCCTTTTAATGCCAATATCCAGTAAAAACCTAGAATGGCTTTATTAACAGTTTGTAAACAGTTACGAATAGGAATATTTTTCAGTATCTGTTGAGAAAGGTAGGCCACTGTTGAAATGGTAGCATTCCAGGGACACGGGGTACCTGATCCTGTTATCAGCCAACTTTCCTGCAGGTAGATATGTTCACAGAGAACAAAGCTGGTTAGCAAACACTGTATGATGAAGCTGGGCCTTCAACCTCCTACTCCATGTTAAACCCTAGGGAGCTGGGCTGGACCACCTAGATCATTCCTTTTGCTTAGGTAAGAGGAAGAAAAAGCCAAAGAGGGCATCTCCCCTTAGAAGAAGGGCTCAAAGGACCCAGGGTGGTAGGACATCCCAGACCCCAAAGCAGAACTTAGTGTTGTGGTTTGGGCAGAAGATTCAGAAGTCAACCAGTGGAAGGCCAAGGGAGGTACTGTTGGCCGAAGGGGCAGCCCTACCCCCTTATTCCATTTGCCATGTGGAAACTTGAGGGAAACCATGTGGCCTGGACTGGATCAGTACATTGTTATAATGTAACAAACAACTCAACATCTTCGAGTTTGCTACCACAAACACAGGTGTGTGGGCTAGCTGAGCTTTGGCTTCTCTTGGTGAGCTCCAGAGAATAAGGCTCAGGTGTGTTCTTGTTGAACACAGCTAGGCTCAGGCATGCCCTTTCCATGCCTGGAAGCGGGGAGCTCAGGAGGCCTGGTGGAAACTTGTTATGCCAAGTCCATGGCCTAGGGCACATGGCCAAGCCCAGAGTCATCAGGGATTTGCCTGGTCTAGTGGGAGGTGCTAGAAAGATCACATGGCAGAGCGTGCAGACCCAGAATCCTGTCGGAAGGAGGAAGGAGAGTTTGGACAACCATCTGCCCTAGTGAGCTTTTAATCACTTTTAAAGACGTACCCCCTAAGGCTGGAGCCCAGAATGCTACCTGGGAATTTGACTTTTGTGTGTAAGCACCGCTGTGTGGGTGCTTGGGGCAGGGGTGGTAGAGACTATATGGTTTCCTTGGCTGATCCTGTCCTGGGAGGTTGGTTGGCTCGTTACTTGATATGTCCAGACAAGCTAGTCTGATGGCTGACATTTTTTTTTACCCTTGCCTATACTACTAATAACACAGGTCAATAATAGAGTAATTTTTATTCTAATGAGCCCCCAGTCACGACAGTGGCAGCAACACCACTGTATTTTTTACTGCTGGAGCCACATTGCCAGCATCGTAGTCTGGCTTGGTGACTCAGGAAGAGCAATGCCAAATGGCCCTGGGTTCAGCAGAGGGTTGCTCAGTCGCTGCTATCTAGAAACCCTATCAGAGCATAAGCAACAGAACATGTGTCTTTGAGAAGCTCAACATCAACGTTTTATTTATTTATTTATTTAGTTAGTTAGTTAGTTATTTTTTAAAGATTTTATTTATTTATTTGACAGTGAGAGACACAGTGAGAGAGGGAACACAAGCAGGGAGAGTGGGAGAGGGAGAAGCAGGCTTCCTGCTGAGCAGGGAGCCCGATGCGGGGCTCGATCCCAGGACCCTGGGGTCATGACCCGAGCCAAAGGCAGACGCTTAATGACTGAGGCACCCAGGCGCCCCTACATCAACGTTTTAAATATCTGAAATGCTTCCTTGAGCTTGATTTCTGCGGATGCAGAGCCTGCCCACAGCTTACGGTATTTATCGGTGGGTGGACTGTGGTCTCTGATTGTTACGAAGCCTTTTTCTCTGATGTGGTTGCCCTGAGAGCAGGTCGAGACACCAGACGATCCTCCCACCGGTGAGTGTGCTGCTGAGAGGGTAGGAGGAGACTCGGGTGGGCTCGCACGAGGGCCCCGGATTCCGGTGAGAAAGGCAGACAGGGCTGTCGAGAGGCGTAGGCACCGGATTACTGCAGAACCGTGTCTGGTGCTCTCCAGAACTCACCGGGATGGGCTGGCACTTGACCTTCCCGGCTGTGCGACTGGACCTCACGGCGTCTGCGAATCCCAGAGCTCATGCTGCACACCCTTCCAGAGCGCTCTTCAAACTCCTCGGTTGGCTTCTCCCTCCTCGAAAGCGAAATGAAATCTTCACAAAGAGCTGGAAGAAGAAAAAATAATTGATTCCACTGTTTCCTGGAAAAAACCTTGGCTCCAAGGGGGCTTAAACTCGCAGGTGGAAAGGCCTAGTTTTCTGGGGCGGATCTCTGTGATGATGGCCATTCGTCTCTCCTTGGGCACCTGTCTCCATTTGAACACAGACCTTTGCCAATTTTGGAGATAGTTTTGACAGATTTACTGTGTGTGAATTTGGAGGGGCCCCAGTTTCTACCTTTTGCCACTTTATTCTTGAAATTCTTATAGACAAACGTGGGATAAAGGGAGAAAAAAAAGTGACCAGATGTTTTTAAAGACAATATTTTCATGAGGTAAGATTGACATCAGCCTGCCAGATTTTAAAATGTGAAAATCTGTATGTTTATAACACCACCTGCTACGGTTTGCCCTGTCCCTGCTTTTCAGGTGGCAGATCTGAGCATGGGGGACCTGCTTTTGCACACCACGGTGATATGGCCAAACCCGCCAGCCTCCCTGGGAAAGTGGAAAAAGGAGCCAGAATTGGCAGCTTTTGGTATGTATCAGAACAGGGTTGGGGCGCCTGGGTGGCTCATCAGTTAAGCATCTGACTCTTGAGTTTAGCTCAGATCAGGATCTCAGGGTTGTGAGCTCAAGCCCCGTGTTAGGTGTGGAGCCTACGTAAGATTCTCTCCCTCTCTCTCTCTCTGCCCCACCCTGCTTGCTCTCTCTCTCTCTCTCTCTTTCTAAAAAAAATAATAATAACAGGGTTGGTAGGGGGTAGCACAGAGAGGGAAGCTGGGCTTATTTTTCAAAATAAGAATATTTCTTTCTCAAGACCCAGTTTATTAACGTTAAGTTCATTACAGTTACCTGAATCGGTCTCCCTGCCCCAGCCACCAACATGTCCCAAATAGTAAACTAAACCTTCCAGGTCCATCTGGCCAGTGGCACCACCCCGTTACGTGGGAGAGAGAGGATGCCCTTGCCAGGGCTGCCCCGTGTATCAGCACACAGGCAGGGAAAGATTTTGTTGTTGTTGTCACTGCTCTGATTATCTTTTGAAAAGAACGTGTTGGGGCGCCTGGGTGGCTCAGTCGGTTAAGCGTCTGCCTTCAGCTCAGGTCCATGATCCCAGGGTCCTGGGATCGAGCCCCGCGTCGGGATCTCTGCTCAGCGGGGAGCCTGCTTCTCCCTCTTCCTCTGCTGCTTCCCCTGCTTGTGCTCTCTCACTGTCTGTCAAATAAAGTAAGTAAAATCTTTAAAACAAAACAAAACAAAAGAACGGGTTAATAATACGCCAAGGAAAACTCATGTGAAAAATGAAGACAACACTGCCTTGTTCTGAGACCTCAAATCTGAGCTCTCTCCTCGTCTCTCTGACTCCATTGCTGTGGGTGGTGCTGGGATTCAGGACATTGGTTCACAGCTGACCTTTTGGGACCACACTGGGGTGCCTTGATCAGTTGTGAGGTGCTTTTCAGTCGCGTGACTAATACTAGCCAAAGCAGAGATGCTTGCGAATGATTTATTTTTTAATAAACTAGTTTGGATGGATCCAGTTGCTGCAATCAGAACTCTCACTTGGTTGTATCGGGATAGGCATTTTGAGAGAGAAAACTATGGGAATTGCGTGTAATTCAGGAACTATGGCTCTTGGTTGCAGGAAAATTGTTGTTTGACATCCAGTGCTGTTCTGAGTATAAAACAACCAACAGCGCATGTGTTTGTTTTATGTTGTATCTTTTCCAAGCCCCCACAGGAGATTCATGGGTAGGCACACAATATAAAAGAAATCTAGTATTTTCCGTTCTCTTACCTTACCTCGTGTTTCTAGGGGAAAGGGGTGGTTGCTTATTGCTTCTTTAACTGAACACTTCTTTTTTTCTTTCCCCCACGATGTGAACAGAGTATCCCCAAATGGAACATCCTAGTGGTATTAAGATCAGAGCGTTGAACATAAAGACTATCATACTTCCTGCCTAGATCACTCAGCCTTCACTGAAAAACTTAGTGACGTTACTAATATTTTCAAAGAGTAACTAGAGCTGTTGATACCATTTCCTTAAAAATAACAAAGATGGGTAGAAGTGTGCAAGGAAAATGTGTGACCAGATATGACAGACAAGAAAGTATTGGGATACTGTAACATGTTGGTAGTTTTTGATGAGCGGCTGCTTTGGGCAGGGCTGGGGATAATTTTACCAGTTGTGTCTCTTACACTGTAATTTCTTCTTGGAAGGGTTGGGAGCTTTCGGATGCTTCTTGGTAGGTCGCTTCTGGGAGGTAGGATTCCAAAGTAAATGACCCACACCGTCTACCTGTTTCTGATTCTGGGCTACAGATGAATGGTTCCAGAGTTCCACACTGGGATTTTTCATGACTATCTCCTAAATTGTACAGATTTCCTATGGTTAGAAATCAACAGATTTAGGGGTGCCTGGGTGGCTCATTCGGTTGAGCGTCTGCCTTCGGCTTAGGTCATGATCTCAGGGTCCTGGGATCGAGCCCCGCGTCGGGCTCCCTGCTCAGCGGGGAGTCTGCTTCTCCCTCTGCCCCTCCCCCTCCTCATGCTCTCTGTCTGTCTCTCAAATAAATAAAATCTTAAAAAAAAAAGAAAGAAACAGATTTAAAAGAAGAAAATAATTTGGGAGAAAGGAGGGTCGACCAACTTTCTCTGTAAAAGGCCACATAGTAAATACTTTAGGCTTCAAGGGCCAAGAGGCCATATGTCGTCAAAGGCAGTCATAGACGATATGTAACCAAATGGGCACCTGTATTCACAGGCTGTAGTGAGTGGGCCGCGGGCCCCAGTCTGCCAGCCAGTGGTATAAAGGGTTCTGGAAAATGCTGGTTTTGAGGTTTGGGGTTTTTACTTGCCCCTCGCTGCACAAACAGTGTGTGTTTCACTCTGCGTCACTCTGTTCCCTGCCCCGTGGGTTGCTTCCTGGGGTTAGGAGGGGGGGTGGCTCCCCAGAAGGGAGCCCCCAGCCCATCATCAGTGATCACACTGCCCGTGGATCCCACAGGCGCCAGAGTTAGCAAGGGGAGACGCGCCCGAGGCTCTAGGGGAGGCAGGCTTTTTCAGAGTTGTCTCCAGGGTAATAGTAAAGAGGAGCAGGAAGGATTAAAGCCAGGGTTATGAGTAAAGGCAGACTGTCGTCACCATAATGAGATTATTTATGGATTCCCAGTCTGTAAAGGTGCCATGTTGGGCCGTTTTGGTGGCACGAACAGAGCCTTGGAAATGCCTTTCGAAATCAGGAGGAGTTGTTTTAAAGGGAAGCAGAGTGATTACCACGGAACTGGCAGCTTTGGGGTTAAGACATGGTTGTCTCTTGTCTTGATTTAAATCTCTAATCTCAGGAAACAGTGCAGCTTTCTTCTGAAACTGAAATCGATGTACTGCCAACCTAGTACCTTGATATTTTGCTCACAGGACAGCTAAGCTGTACTGCATGTTGATGATCCTCACCTCAAAAAAAAAAAGAAGAAAAAGAAATAATTTGTCTAGGCTCCCGCCTTTGGGGTATTAGATGATCAGCTCTGGGGGTGTGGAGGGAGTGCTTGGGCTGGCAGGGGTAGCTAGGAGTTTTGATTGAGGTGGTGTCTACGAGATTGGGCAGCACTTGGAGTCAGTTGAGTGAAAATAGCCCCAGGGGATCAGGGAGAGCTTAAGGAGGAGGTGGCCATAGCCCCGGCTGGGGACCACGCTGCCCCACCACTGTGATCCAAGATGGCTGAGGTCAAGGTAAACTGAGGCAGACCAGTAGCCTTTTTAGAACCATGGCAACTACCCCCACTGAGATGTGGTCCCAGGGACGTGGTGGGTCTTCTGAGACTCAGGTCACTGGACACCCTCTCCTGGAGTGGAGCTCCCTCAGTTTTAAAGGACCCGGTTATCCTGGCCACTGTGAGTTCTGGAGGCTTCATGGTGAGCACACAGGGCCCCTTCAGGTGCCAGCCTCAGCCTCTGTGCAGAGCTGGTGCAGCTTCCTTGGCCAGTGGGAACTTTAGAGAGGGAGCCTCTCAGTCCATCCTCTGGGATTCTTGAGGGGGGCCGGATGCTGTGAGTGTGCGGGGCCAGGAGCAGTCCAGACCCAGTGGCTAGAGTTTGTTTCTTTATGCCTTCAGGCTCTTTTCTTCAAGGAAGGTGAGAGCCATCCTGCACAAAGGGGAGGCGGGATGGAAATAGGATGGAAAATGAACCAGACACTTTGGGTTGGTCTCCATAGGGCCTGGGAGCCTACCCCCACCCCACCCCGATGAAGAATTTTCGGAACATCCATTCCCTTTGTAATTCTGGGTCTGGTACACCAGGCGTGCCCCCTCCGGCTGCCGTGGGACTGACGGGGCCTCGGCTCTGCCTTGGGGCCAGGGCATGCAGGGGGATGGAGTCCCTGCCACCCAGAACCAAGGATGGGCTCGCTCCACTTCCGGCCCTCTGGGCGCCGCTTCTTCCTCCCCTGTAGGAGGGGTCAGAGTCGCCGAGTGGTCACCATGCTTGGCATTGTTCAAGGAATTCTATGGACTGTGCATAACTATTGTGTCTCCCCACCCCTCAAAGACTGGAAGAATAAACCGGCCTACTCCCTGTTTCTAAATGCTTCCTGTGATTCAGCCTTTTGGGAGGAAGTGCAAATGCATTCTGCTTCATAAACTAATTTTCATTTCTTCGGGTCAGAAAGATGAATTCTGTGTCCCAAACTCTGAACACTCTGTGCGTGTATGTGTACTAGTAGGCTGGTTGGCATAAGTCTAAATCGCCGTAAGCGATATTGTTATTATCACTGACCTAGTACATTTCTGTTAACATGTGTATCGCTGGTGTTTTAAACTTGAGATGACACCATAGTTAAATGGTGTTTAACCCAAAAGTTTCCAGTGGGGCGGAAGGGTTTATTTCCATTTATTTGGGCTTTCTGTGTTTTTATGGAAGCTGGAAAGCGTTGTCTCAATAGGCTGGGTGAACGGGCGGAAGGTGAAGTCAGCGCTGGCTCATCTCGCTGCCTTCTTCCGAGCTGTAGTGTCGATAACCCCACGTTAGTGGGGTTCAGGGGAAAGCCCCACACGTTATGTGCTGTAACCGCCTGTGTCTTATTTCTTTTTTTTTTTCCAGTCTTCAAAACTGCTGTGGTCCTTGTATATAAAGATGGCTCCAAACAGAAGAAGAAACTTGTAAGAATCTTATTTCTACCCCTTGGCCAGACACCAGCCTCTTAGGATTTTCTTGCCTTTTGTTTTTTTTTAAACTTTTAAACACATTTGCAGTGTTGCTAAGGACTGGAGGAAATTGCCCATCCTGCCTTCTCTCTGGCAGGCTCACGTTGAGAGCATGAAAGCGAATAGCTATCGGGCCTGCCGTAGCCGGAACCTTCCCCACACTTGTTTGCTTTTTCTGTTCTCCTTCTGGGGGTCTCTATTCTCCGCCTTCCCGTGTCTCTCTTTTACCTGGATCTAGTCAGTGAACTCATTTGCACACCCCATGCTTGTTTATCACACGGCCTCTCGCTTTCCGCTGGACGAACCAAAGTGCCAGTAGGGCTGATGTCCCTCCAGACGAGCGTGGGGGTTCCAGACTCACTGATCTTCTGGGGGTGGGGCGGGTCCACTCGAGGCTAGAGCAGACTGTTCTCAGGCACCTGGTTCCTTCTCTTCCTGCAGGTAGGATCTCACAGGCTTTCAATTTATGAGGACTGGGACCCCTTCCGATTTCGGCACATGATCCCTACTGAAGCTCTGCAGGTTCGAGCTTTGGCGAGCGCAGGTAAACCCTGAAATGTGCCGGGTGCACGTGTTTGATGTGTGTGTGAATTGTTGGTCTGAACCCATGCTCTTGGTCGAACCACCCTACTACCCTTTTTTCTCCTATATTTAACTCTCTTTTCCCCCAGTCTCTCCCCTGCCTCTTGTTTACCCAGCCATTTATTAACTATTTGAATGAATGAATGACCCGAGTGAATGGATGTGATGTCTTCAAAATCTTTCTGAGGAATTCCAGTCGTTTTGTTGTATATATTAATATTACAGTGCCTGATGTCAGAGTAGCAGTGAGTCTTGTACTTCTGGACAGAATCCTTGAGACCATGAGCAGATAAAGCCCATGTAAAATAACTCACTTGGTTTTTAACCAGGAGACTGGAAAAGACCACCAAAAGCACAAAAAAGCCATCAAATACACATTTGTGTGTGTGTGTGAAGCATTACAAACTTTGTATTAGTGTGGAGGCCTTTGAAATGTCAGGCCTTTTTCTGTGATCCAAATAGCAGTGAAGCGAGTTGTCGGATAGCAAGGAATATACTTGTTAATATGAATTAGATGGTGCTGTAAGCTCAAGAGAAGAGCCGTGAACGCCAGCAGGGTATTGACCAAGAGGACTATTTCTGTCACTCGGAGGCCCCATCCAGGGCCTAATTTGAGGCCATTCTAGGGAAGACCTGTCAGCAGGGGCTCTCCTGAGCACACCCCAGAGGGGGCACCTTGGGGGTCAGGTAGAAACTCTCAGGCCAGCAGGTGCAGCCATCTGGTTAGACAGGGAGGCCATGGAAGGGACCTCCACACATACACGGTAGATCCCTCTTTCTATATCCTCTCTGGCATCCGATATGTCCACTGTGTATTGCTCATCTTTCCCCCACTTCTACCTGTCACCTCCATGAGCAAGAAAATTGGCTGTGATCCTCATAAAACCACGTCTCCTTAGTCCAATGTCATGTGGTATTTAGGAAACCTTCAATTATTCACCCAAATTCAACTAGATATAGCTTCCTACACTTTTGTGATCCCTTGCAGTAGAAAATGTCAAATGCAAAACCCACATCAGACAAATGAATACATTTACCTTAAGAAGGTTTCTTCCTGATCTTCCAGCACAGAGATTTACTCTGGTGCCTTTTTACTTAACAATTTGACTTGCGAGACCCTGTAAATTGTAGATCTAACACAGCTGTAATGGCATTCTGAGGTTCGGGCACTTAAACACTATTCTTGTCCTATTTTGCAATCTTAGGTTGCAGATTATCTAGTTTGTGTTTCCTTGTGCCTGGTTTATAAGATGGAACGCTTATGTTTATAGAAAACTGCAGGCTTCTGAGCCAGAAATTTTCCCTTCATTGAGGACTAAATACATGAAGAATTTAAATTTTGAAAACAAAGCCATCTTTGTGATATGCCATTCCGTTCTCACTCTGCTTTTCATTCAAATCAAGCTTAAAACAATCAAGATAAAAGCTTATTCTAACAGAGTTATAAAGACCAGCCAACATGTTTCTCATTATGAGATACGTTCCAGTGGATCTGAGAAATCAGAACGTGCAGTTGCTTGATTTTTATCTTCATTTGGGAAGATTTGTGGAAATTTTGGCAGATGAGCCCTGGTTGGGATTACATAATGTGGGCACAGTGAGGGTTTGTGACCAGGGCTCTGACCCACTGGAGAAGGCCGAGACCTCACCGTGTGCAGTCTCGAATGTTTAGTGTGATTGTTCCTTTCACAAACAGTCTGTTCAGGACCTAAAAGAATATGGTACTGCAAGCATTGTAAGGCTTAGAAATTAAAGCCTAACTGTTCCCCACCTTCTCAGCATCCCATTTTTGCTTCCCTCAGAGTGGGTACCCTGGGGGTGCCGAGAAAGCAGAACCCCATTTGTCCAGGGCCCTAGGCCTGGTCACTCGCAGGGAGGGCTCCCGCCATGGACACGAGGACCTGCCTCTCTAGCACTGGCCTGATGGAATCTGCCTTTACAACTCCTCACTCAGCTGAAACAGTTCTGCCAAACAGGCTGTGCATCGAAAGGGGGCAGTTCTGGAATCAATATGGTGGACTGATTGCCCTCTAGACCATCGAGCAGGAGATTTCAGCAACTGGAAATTTTCCAAGTGTTCTTTTCCTTCACACCCATTAAGGCTTTCCCTTTGTCTCTTTAAGATGACAAGGATGGCAGCGAGGTACCTTTGGCCTTTGGAGGCTCTGCACTCTGGAATCTTAGAGCAAGGCGTAGAAAATGCTTTTGTAAAAATGCAAATAAATCTGAGACACACCCTAATTCGTTCTTGTTTTAATTTGTCTAGATGCGGAAGCAAACGCTGTGTGTGAGATTGTCCATGTGAAATCTGAATCTGAAGGGAGGCCGGAGAGGGTCTTCCATCTCTGCTGCAGGTGAGCCTGGGGCCGGGAGGGATGTGATGGCTCGATGTCCCTCCCCGCTCCGGGGTCTGCACGTCAGCCTATGCGTCCCTAGACGCTGCATGCTTTTTCTTGTACATTTCAGAAATGAGCAACACTTATTAAATAACACTAATTGGGGGGCACCTAGGTGGCTCAGTCAGTTAGGCGTCTGCCTTCGGCTCTGGTCATGATCTCAGAGTTCTGGGATCGGGCCCTGTGTCGGGCTCACTGCTCAGTGGGGAGTTGGCTTCTCCCTCTGCCCCTCCCCCCACTCATGCTTGCTCTCTCTCTCTCTCTCTCTCTCAAATAAATAAATAAAATCTTTAAAAATAAATAACGCTAATTGGACACGTTAAACTGATTTTATCAGAACATAGACAATAACCTCATTAACTCCGTATCTTTCTAAAAGGAAGTAGGAATTTTCTTGTATATGCGATGTTCAAATGAGGGCTTTCTTCCCATAGTTATATTTGATTAGAAGTAGATTAGAAGGACGTGGCTGTCTTGTACAATTTTGTTTTGGTGTTTAGACGCATTGTTTATACTGTGGCATGTCTGAGATGAGGCAGATGGAGAACCAGCTGGGACGAGGTGAGAGGGCGTGCAGGCACTACCCGGCTCCTGGTCATGCAGAGAAATTTCGGATAGGGAGGTGCCACAGGTTGCTCAGGTTCACCTACAGATCTCAGGAGGAAGCTGCACTTAGAAGGGCTTCTACTGATTTCTTCTTGTTCTTTTCCTTCCCCCCTTGTCCTTCCCTCTCCTCCTCCTCCTCCATGAGACTTTAAGACCTTTTTCCAATGCAGCCAGTTCTCCCTCTCTTTGTTTTTTTGCCTAAAAAAATGTCACAATGAATGGTCCCGATGGCCAGTGTTCCGGTGTATTTTGCTTGACATATGATCTGTACTCAGTTAGGCTTTAAGCTAATCGTGTGTACTTAGTGATTTACTCAGTACTTCCCCAGTACCCCACACCCCGGGTAGTAATATGCTGTAATTTCCCTGCAAAGAAATCTGACAGAGTTGGAATGCCTGGGTGGCTCAGTTGGTTAAGCGTCTGCCTTCGGCTCAGGTCATGATCTTGGGGTCCTGGGATGGAGTTCTGCATCAGGCTCCTTGCTCAGCGGGGAGTCTGCTTCTCCCTCTGCCTCTCCCTCTGCTTGTGCGTGCACGTTCTCGCTCTCTATCTCTCACAAATAAATAAAATCTTTTTAAAAAAAAAGATCTGAGAGAATCAATGTTGTTATGATTATTAGCAGTATTTTTTCATGTTATTGCTAGCATCATAAGAAGGCACAGTAACCAAGCATGAACTATGCTAAGCCCCTTGTATGCATTATTTCATTTAGCCAGACTGAGGTACATTCTTCCATTTTACATATGGGGAGCCAAGGCTCTTGGAGGGTACTTTGCCTAAAATATTATAGCAAATGAACACTGAGTTCAAACTCAGGTAGGTTTGACTTCAAAGCCCCTGTTTTGTGTATCTGCATCACCTCTCTGTGTTGAGTGAGAAATCAATAAAGGGCGGAATGTGGGAGGCTCCTGGGACTAGAATTGACTTTTTTTTTTCAAATGATCCACATGTGGTTTGGGTGCCATATTTACCATTTGTGGTTTTGTTGGTAAGGTCCATGGGGTCTGGTGAGCCTGCTCCTAGAGATGCCATATTCGTCATTAATAAGGAATACCAGGTGACACTTACCCGGGTAAAAATACTGAGAACCTAATGAGAAAAATGACTCTTACCTAGGAAGTACCTTTTTACTGTGGGAATTAGGACTTGGGAAGATTGTTCGGTTCTCTACAATGTAGCATTAACTTGTTGAAATGTGTCATGGGAGTAGTTGGTATTTAACAGAAGGCCAGCTCAAGAGGGAACTAAGGATGTTGGTTGGGACATCAGACCTCGGGTGCTCTGCAGAGCTGAGAATCCTGTGGTTCAATTGCCTGCAAAAGCGTTTTAGAATGAAAGGCTTTGCCGTTAAGTATCAAGAGCAGAATCTGGCAACGTCTGGGTGCAGGATCAGTCTATTCATTAATGGGCTGTCTGTCCCACATTAGCTGCAGGAGATGAATCACAAAGCGTAAAGGGAAAGAAGTATGCGTTCTCTATCACCAGCGATGAAAACATGGCTCAGCCTAGAAATTGGAGTTGTGGCCTCAGTCTTTATAACCTTTGGCCCTCGGGGATGTTTGTTGGGCTGCACGTGAGAATATTAGAAGTTCCCCACGTGTTAAGTACTTTTCCCCTAACACGTGTCAATCTTCTTTTCTTTTCATAGCTCTCCAGAGAGCAGGAAAGATTTCCTGAAGGCTGTGCATTCAATCCTGCGTGATAAGCACAGAAGACAGCTCCTCAAAACCGAAAGCCTTCCCTCATCCCAGCAATATGTACCTTTTGGAGGAAAAAGATTGTGTGCGCTCAAGGGGGCCAGGCCAGCCATGAGCAGGGCAGGTACTGTGGGGATTCCGACGTTCAAGATCCCCGTCACCCCCGCTCCACTGTAGAACTCCAGTGAGCTTGATGTTTTTGTTGAGCAAGAATTAGACGTGGCCTTGTGGGGGCTAACGTTGGAGCACAGCTCTTCCCTGGTGTGAGCTTCCTTGCCCTTGCCTCCTTCCCAGCAGCTCCCTGGGGATCCGCCCTTCGTTTACTCCTCTTGCCCTCCCTCCAGCTTCCCTTTGCTGCCCTCCTCCTTTTGGCTGGGGACTCCTCTCTCATTCGCCAAGCCAGGAAGTGAGCGCATTCTCTTTCTGGAGGGGCCCTCTCAGCCTGCTTGTGGAATGAGAGTCGCTGCTTTGCATGACAGCTTCTAGCCAAAAGCAGTGTGTCATGTCTCAGCAGGGTCATGGCCCACCATTCTGAGAACATGGTGGCCTTGTAATCTGGAAACACGGCAATGCCTGCTCTCAGTAAGGAGGCCATGTTTGGTAGACCAGATGACACATCAGATTTTTACCCTTGCCTTATGCCTGCAACTTTATTTTTAGCTTCAGTGTTAGTTTGGGGAAGCCTTGAGCTGCTATTGGTAAAGAGGAATGTAGAGTTTAAATGGTCCCAGAGTAAATAGTCTTTTAGGACTAGAATTGTCACTGTGGAGCGGGGAGGAAGGAAGACCTATACTACCATCTATAAACAGCAGTAAAATATATCTAGGAAGAAAGATGTTTTCATAATGTAGATATATTAATGACATCAAGATATTAACACTTTTATCACTCCTTTCTTAAGAGGCAGCCCCGAATTTTTCAGGGAAGATTCCAATAAAAGAGCCTTCCTTTGCATTTGCTAAAAGGTTCTGACCTTTGTCTCGATGACCTTTCCGCCTATTCTCAGTTGTGTTGAAGAGGCATGGATAAAATTAATTGTGAGTGGTTGGAGGTTTTTGCAGACATAGCTTACAAAGCTTGACATGGGATATTACATGCTTTAAGCTCTTGACTTGGACTAATGTTGGGGGTTAGTTATCTTGAATCTATTCTCCAATCAGTTGATAAGTGTTTATTGAAAACCTGGTGCAGTGAACCCCCAGTGTTCTATTGGGTTCTCCAAGGTATCTTAAGAGTCTTGCATACCTCTGTATCCACAATTTCTCATGGAGTCCTCATGTTAAGAAAGCTTTGTGGATCCCTTTATAAGCTCACAACAGAGCATTTCTCCTGAGACTTGTCTCACCTAATCCTTTTACTTGACAGGGGATGCTTAAGTTAGGATTGAGAATTCATGTCCCAACCTTAGGAAACCCGCCTGTCATTGACCAGGTTTCGACTGTTATTCAAGGGACTTCAATTCAGAGCTGCATTTACTTTGAAACCTAAGCCACTGTACTCTGTAGGACCCTCAGAAGTTTTCCTGCTGAGACCCCTTTGGAAAGAAAACAAAACCAACCCACACCTTACACTGTCATGAAACCCAAGAGAAACCCTCCATGTCAGCCTGTTGGCTTTGGCTAATTGAAAGATTTTCTGCCCGATGGCTCATTTTCGGCTATTCTGCTTTTGAAATTCCTCACTATCATCAGGACCTTCACGTTAGATAATTTTAAAGATGGTGCTTGAGTGGGTCAGCTAGACTAACTTGTCAGTTTTAACAATGCACTGGAAATACTCAAATCAGAGATTGTCTCCCTGAACCCCAGAAGGCTGGCTGGGCTATTACGTATCCTTTTAATAAAGGATAAATACTCATGCTTCATTATGCATTGTCATGAATACCCAGGTAGTTTATTTCTCTGTTCTTTTGGAAAAGGACAGTAAAGCCAAATATCCTGCCTCAGTACTCAAGTCTGAAAGTACTGTATGTCTGCCCAATTAAAAAATTTTTTTGTTTCAACATTTTCTTATGAAAAATTTCAGATACAGCAGCTGAAAGAATGATACACATACAGAACCTACCATCTATTCTTATAATTGATCTTTTTCTGTATTTTCCTTATCACATATCTATCCATCTATCCTCCATCCACTCATCGTTAGTTTTGACACATTTTAAAAATACAGACATCAACACATTTTACCTGTAAATACTTTAGCATGCAGGTCATTGGCGAATATTTCCAAGAGCCCAGTTTTGAACTGAGGTAGTTCTAGTAAGGTGATTGGAGAGAGCCAGTCTCCACTACAGGGTGTTGGGATAAAACTGACCAGGACATCTGCTTCTTTCCAGTGGAGGAGACACAGTGGGTGGTTTTTTTCTTTTTTTCTTTTTTCCATTTTTTTCTGGAAACCTTTTTTCAGTTCCCCTCCTTGATCAAGAGGGATGTCCATTTGTTCCGTATTTTAAGATGGTAGAACACCTCGGAACCATAATGGGAACACAGGGGTCTGAGGCAGAGGATGGCCCGCTCACTGGCCTGGGACCTGCTGTGTTTGGTAGTCACTGTGGATGGTCCTCTCGCTTCCAGCAGCACTGAAGCAGTTTAATGGTTTTTAGGGCTTAGGTTTCAGGAATGCTGGTCCTAACTGGTGTCTGGGCTCTCCCCCTCCATTGGAAAGCCCACGTTGCATTTCACCTGCTGGGGTCTCACGCAGTAGCCACTTGACTAGCAAGGGGCAGCATTTCCCGGCGTGTGCGTGCGTGCGTGCGTGCGTGTGTGTGGTGGGAATGTTCGTTTGCCTGACTGGGTGGCGTCTTGTGTGTTTTGTCTGGAATAATTCTGGCTTCCCAGAAGGCAGTAGGGTGAACGAATGAATTCTGAGATTTGTTTTCTCTTGTTACTCACTTCCTAGAGCACTTGGAGGCCCAATGGCATGGGTGTCATATATTATTTATTTCTCATGCCACTCAGGCACCAATATTTTAATTGCTTTGTAGGAGAGAAATCAGTGATACACAGAACGTAGTCAGCGGGGGCTACAGCTCCCATTTGCATAGCTTCACAGTGGATGTGGGGCTTTGGCAGAACGAGGGCAGGGCGGCCACCGGAGAGTTGGTATGTCCAAGAGTAGCTCTGCTCTAGGCTCTGTGTGAGGGATGCCGCGCCCTTAACTAAGTGCAGATCCTCCAGAAATGGTACGTTTGGTTTCCCAGAAAGCAGTATAGCTTGGCCCAGTGCTTCTGGTCCTTGGCACATCACGGTGATGTGGAACTCTAGAAGCATCCCCCACCCTTACTAAAGACCCATTCCAGCTAGATGTCCCTGGGACAGCCCTTGGGGACCCCCAGAGCTCTGTGCCATGTGACAGTGTCAGGGTTGAGAGCACTAACTAATCCCAAGGTCGGTGGTCTCCTTGGGTGCAGCACAGGACAGAGAAGTGGATTGTCTCAGAGGGAGGTGAATCCCCTTTTCCCCATAACCAACACCCCTCCCCGTGTCCCTCTGTCCACCCCCCTCCTTTGCCCTTCGGTCAGTTGCTATAACATCCTCCAAGTCCAGACATCCATGCGGAGTAAAGACTCTAAGACAGACTGATGAAATCTGGACTTTAAGCCCCGAACGACAGCAAGGCACTAAATAAATCCCATGTAGTTTTTCCTTTCTTTGCTTTCCTGTCTGGATTGTCATCGCATGTAAAGCATGTGGGGGTTTGATTTTTATATTTTTGTGTGTGTGTGCAGTGTCCGCCCCAAGCAAGTCTCTTGGGAGAAGGAGGCGGCGCCTGGCTCGAAACAGGTTTACCATTGACTCTGATGCCATCTCTACCAGCAGCCCGGAGAAAGAGTCCCAGCAGCCCCCCGGTGGCGGGGACACTGACCGGTGGGTGGAGGAACAGTTTGATCTTGCTCAGTACGAAGAGCAGGAGGACATCAAGGAGACAGACATCCTCAGTGACGATGATGAGTTCTGCGAGTCCGTGAAGGGCGCCGCAGTGGACGCAGAGCTCCGGGAGCAGCTACGGGCTGCCTCCATCAGTCAGCGGGAGAGAGGCCGGAGAGCCCTGGATAGTCACGCGTCCCGCATGACGCAGCTCAAGAAGCAAGCCGCCCTCTCGGGCGTCAATGGAGGCCTGGAGAGCCCGGGTGAGGAAGTCATTTGGGTCAGGCGTGAAGACTTTGCCCCGTCCAGGAAACTGAACACGGAGATCTGACTGTCCCTTTCCCCCCTAGAGAGTGTGTGTAGATAACCGCCCCCGCCGCCCTGCCCTCACTCTGCCCCCCCTCCTGTCCCCCTCCTGTCCCCGCGAGGAGGAGAATGTTCCCTTAGGTCGCACTCTTGCACACACGGTCTTGGCGGCTGACTTTTTTTCTGAAGCCACGTAGCCACCCAACTTCGTCATTTCTAACGACATCGGAAAGAATTGTTCAGAATCCCAAATAAGCTCGAGTCCTATCTTCTGTATATTACTAAGGGCTTTTATTTATTTCTCAACTAATCAGGGCTGGAAGAATTAAAAAATTGAAAAAAAAAAAAAAAAAAAAAGATCCTACAGCACTGGAAAGCGAGTGACCCCCAGGAGTTTAAAGTATGTACAACAGATTAGTTGAAGGGATAGCACAAAAAAAAAAAAAAAAAAAAAAAATTAAAAGTCACTCTATCTGAAATCAGTCCAGAAGCCATCTCTTAGTTGGGGAAACCACCTTCAAACACAAAATGCCACAAACAACTGTACAGCTTAGCAGTGTTCTCACTCCTTTCCCTCTTCAATGTCTGAGAATATCTGTGTATTTTAAGAATGTGTGAGGAGACGGTGGAGATGTATGTTTTGATGAGCCGTTGGTGTTTTTTTTTTTTTTTTCCTCTCTCTCTTCTGTTTTGGTCTATGGCTGGTCTTACTCCATGTCCGTGTCGGAAGTTCTAGTTTTGCATAGAATTGTAAAGATGCCAAACTCTTTGAGAAGAGATCCAAATTTATCACTTGAAAAAAAAAAAAAACCACTATTTTTTCTATTTTACCTGAGATGCAGGGGCACAAACAGATGAGAATTTTACAGTGTTAGTGTAACTGAGTCTAAAAAAAAAAAAAATGAGGATTTTACCTTTTACAGAGAGAGTGAGGCATGGTGATTTATATTTATATATGAAAGGCCAACAAGATGCTTAGGAGAAACTTTTTTTCCAAGAAGAAGATTTCTTTTTGTTTTGTTTTTTTTTTTTTAATGTTTGAATCTCTGAGATGGGAGTTTGGCTGGATTAAACATGACACCCGATGGGCGTGTGTGTGTCTGTTGCACATGGCGGGGGAGGGGAGACTCCTTCTCAAGGGGTTGCCATGGTGATCATTGGTTTTCCCATCAGAGTTGCATCTTCATCCATAGATTACCTGTCCCTTCCCTGACAGTCCATACCAAACCTCTTAACACAACAGCCTCTTCAAAAACATACCTTGTGTTTCATACTTTGTACATGCCAACGAAACAGGGTAAACATGCTAAAAAGCTAAAGTTCTAAACAGATTTCCAAATAGGAAGAACAAAAACAAGTTAAAGCACTTTCGATTTTTTTTAAACGGTTTAT
This sequence comes from Halichoerus grypus, assembly GCF_964656455.1. Lineage (NCBI taxonomy): Eukaryota > Metazoa > Chordata > Mammalia > Carnivora > Phocidae > Halichoerus > Halichoerus grypus. Next base: position 14,179,859 of record NC_135712.1, read on the forward strand.
AGCTTTTTTTTTTTTTTTTCCTTCTTCCCATTTCACAATGTCCACTTCCTAAGAAGGGTTTAAATAATATGAAAACTTTCTTTTTGGGGAAAATATCTATTTGGTGTTTGACACATCAGTAGGTACTTTAAAGACCTGAATTTTATAGTAGCTTTAGGAATTATATTTTATAAAAATCAGTTATGACTTTATATTTCCAGACAATAGAGAGTTCAGAACATCATGCTCCTAGGCCCCTGCTTGCTTTCCCCGCTTCCCCACCCTGTATCCTTCCCCTTTTTGGGTTTCCAGGGCTTTGAGCTTGATCTTTTGAAAGTTTTATTCTATTAAATTTTTGCTATATCTTCTGATTTTCTTAAAAAGCTTTAGAATGGTTTCTATACCCTTTGTACCACTGCATTGTTCCATATCACCTCCAGTTCGATTGTGTCCGGATGGAAAAGTGAAGCAGAGGCTTCTGATAAAGTCACACTTACTAATCCCAGTGCAACAGTTCCGTCTGAAAAATGCTGGAAAGTCAGGTGCTTGGAGAGGGTGCCATTGTGTCTTGTACATAAGGTCATGACGTGTCTATGTCAAAAGTTCTTATATATTTCTTTTATAAGCTGAAAGAAGGTCTATTTTTATGTTTTTAGGTCTACGAATGGAACGTTGTAAATGCCTGTCAAACAATAAAAATACTGAAAAGTATCTGGACAGTCCTGTGCCTTTTTGGGCGGGAGGGTGGATATGGACCGTTGGCTGGAAAGAGTTCTGTGAGAGGAGATTCTTGGGAATGCCCGTTTTTTTCTCTCTCTCTAAATAATTAGGAGCATCAAGGGAAAGCTGACTTGGTAGAGCTTAAAGGTCTTTTGACTGATTTTTTTTCCAAATCGAGGTATAATTGACCTATTATGTTAGTTTCAGGTGGACGACATTACGATTCGGTATTTGTATATGTTGCAAAAGGGCCACCACAGTAATCCGCTGAACATCTGTCCCCACACAGAGCTATAAATTTTTTTTTTTTTCTTGTGATGAGAAACTTCAAAGTCCACTCTCCTAGCTACTTTCAAATATGCAGTATGGCGTTTTCACTGTAGTCACCATGATGTAAATTACTTCCCCAGGACTTTTCATTTTAGAACTGGAAATTTGTACCTTTTGCCCCCTTTGACCCATTCTGTCTGGTCTCCCATCTCTGGCAACCACTGGTCTGTTCTCTGTGTCCATGGGCTTGGTTTTGGTTGGTTTTGGTTGGTTTTGGTTGGGGGGAGTTGTTTTTAGATTCCCCATATAAGTGAGGTCATATGGTATTTATCTTTTTCTGTCTGTAGAGCCTGAAGTTTTTTTTTTTTTTTAAAGATTTTATTTATTTATTTGAGAATGAGAGAGCAGAAGTGGGGGGAGGGGTACGGAAGGGGCAGAGGAAGAAGGAGAAGCAGGGAGCCTGATGAGGAACTTGATCCCAGGACCCTGAGATCTTGACCTGAGCCAAGGGCAGGTGCTCAACTGACTGAGCTACCTAGGCGCCCCAAGCTTGAAGTTTTAACCAAAAAATAAATAAATAAATAAAGCAATTGCTCAGCATCTTGGCCTTTTTTTTTTTTAAGATTATTTATTTTTAGAGAGAAAGAGTGAGCAGGGGGAGGGGCAGAGGGAGAAGGAGAGAGAGAATCTCAACCAGACTCCCTGCTGAGTGCGGAGCCCAACACGGGGCTCAATCCCACAATCCCGAGATCGTGACCTGAGCCAAAATCAGGAGTTGGATACTTAACCGACTGAGCCACCCAGGCGCCCCAGCATCTAGGTCTATTGATTTGAAGACTAGGAAATAGCACAATTCTGTGTCTATATCCACACTGAGCACTTTCCCAGTCTTCTGTCCCCTCCCGGAAGGGCAGGCTGAGGGGTGCCTGGGGAAGTATTGGGGTAGAGTGCAGAGCTTAGACTGGCCTGGGTGGGTGAGCTCTTGAGCCCGCAATCTGCCACCACATTTTGTCACTGGGGGTCTTGCTGTGTGGGTCTTCCACAGAATCACAAGAAAAGTAAATGCGGTCTTGGGCATTCCCTTCCCTTTCAGAGTCGTGATCTAACCATTCCTCAGTCCCTTATGAACCTTACCCAGAGTTTACCCCACCGACACCTGCCCTCCAGGCAAACACGTTTTCTCCTGCCTGCCTTGTGCGAACTAGAATACTCCCTCCCCACATGAGCAGGTGAGCACCTGCTCTGCAGTGTGGTTTGTGGACCAGCCACATTGGCCCTGAACCATGGGAGCCTGGGAGAAGCACAGAAACTACCCCACCCAGACCTACTGAACCAGAACATGCATTTTAACAAGATCCCCAGGTGATCCCTATGCGTGTTCAAGTTTGAGAAGTGTTGGTTTGGCTATATCCAAACGTTTTGATGTTGAACAATGATTCGAAGCACGTCATACTACTTAAAGTATATTCAGGCTCTGCTGCATCCCTCAATTTTTGAAAGTTCGAATTCCACCCATAGCTTTCTTTTTCTTTTTTTAAAGATTTTATTTATTTATTTGAGAGAGAGAGAGCGCACAAGCAGGGGGAGCATGCTCCCCGCTGAGCAGGGAGCCCAGTGCCGGGCTCGATCCCCGGACCCTGGGACCATGACCTGAGCCAAAGGCAGATGCTTAACTCACTGAGCCACCCAGGCGCCCCAGAAACATTTCTGCACCCATCGTATTCCTTTTAGGGGATGACTGAAGCCAGCTTGGCGCTTGATGGGATTATTCTAACAGTTTGCTCGTGGTATTGGTGAGACTGGAGTTGGGGCTGCTCTCCTGTCCAGTCTCTGAGGCCATCAGCGTGGAGCCGGAGAGCGCTCCAAGTCGGGTACACAGACATAACCGTGCCTTTTTCACCCTAACTTAGTTTCTTTCTCAGGCTCGTATCCCGCCGGGCTGGCAGGAAACACCCTCAGTTCCCTGCTCTCTCCAGTCCTCCAGCCACGGAGGTGACAATGGCCGTGACGACTGTCCTTGCCCACAGGCTTTTTCACGTTTGGTGGCCGACTGGTGTTTCCATTAGCCCGACTCCGGCTCCCCGCGCAGGGCATCTCTGCAAGCAGGGCCCCCAGCATTTTGTGTCCCGCTGGGATGTTGCCCAAGTTCTTCCCACTTAAGTGGATATGCCTTAATGCTTGTGTGTGGGGTTATGGGGGTTGAGGCTGTGGGGGTGCTGTGGGGCTGGGGGGCTATGTGTGTGGGGGTGTGTGGGTGAGGCTATGTGTGTGTGGCAGGGGTGGGGCTGTGTGGGAGGTGGGGGGGTCTGTATGGGGAGCTCTGTGGGGGGTGGGGGGCTGGGGATGTGGGGGTGGGGAGGCGTGTGGAGGGGGCTGTGTGGGAGGTGGTGGGGGTGTGGGAGAGGGTGTGTGGTGGGGGCAATGTGGGAGGGGGTGAGGGGTGGAGGGCTGTGTGTGACTGGGGCTGTGGGGGGTGCTGTGTGTGGGGGGGTCTATATGTATGGCAGTGGGTGTAGGTGGGGGGGCTATGGGGTCGTGCCTGTGGGACTGAGGATGGGGGCTGGGAAGGGCTATATAGGGGGGCTGTGGGGGGGGGCTGTGGGAGGTGGTGTGGGGAATGGGGGCTACGGTGGGGGTTCGTGTATGTGGGTCTGTGTGAGTGTGGGAGGGTGTGGGACTGAGGATGGGGAAGGGAGGGGCTATGTAGGGGGGCTCTGTGTGTGTGGGGGGGAGGCCATGTGTATGGTTGTGTAGAGGGGCGGGGGGAGCAGTGTAGACAAGGTCTTAATTCTTTTCCAGACTCTTTGTTGACACTTCTGCTTTCCATCTTGACGCAAACCTGTCCTGGAGTAGGGAATCCCTGTAACAATCGCTCCGAAGAGAGGAACTGGGCAGGTAGGGAAGAGGGAGAAATGAAAATACAGGGAGAAAAATTTTTTAAATACTCAAAATATTCAGCCACTGATTCATAAAGTAAGTGGAATCAGAACAGCAGCATCATAAGCTTTTCTAAAAGATGTCAATGTTTGAAGAAAGAACAAATATTCAAAGCACAAATCATGACTGTGTCGGGTTCTGTGGAGAGGATGGTGCTGTTGGGAAGGGACGGTCTTTGCTTGACTTGAAGCAGTGGTAGACCCCCCCCCACCACCACCACCAAACACATCCCTGGGATCGCTTTGTTTCCGTTGTCCTCCCTGTTGTCACCTCCCCTCCCTCAATATCCATAGGACGCATTGAGTATTAGACCTACTATATCGACAATAGATTATTCTGGTCTATTCTGTCCTTTCTACAGTATGAAGCAAATAGACTGTCCTCTGTCAGTGAGACAGTGTCTCATCACCCATGTCCAAGCCTCAACTACGTGCTCGGTGTAAAGTGATGAATCTGCCAAATGTGCAAATCCTCCCTTCCCTGCTTTTAAGAGTGGACTCTTACTATGGGCTGGTGGTTTCTAACTTGTGGGCAATAGATCCTGTGCCGGGAATATTATCCACATGCGCACCTAGCACTGCCCACTGCTCTCAGATTGAGGTGGCATGATGCTTTTCTAAATTCCCTTAATATTTTAAAAATCAAGTTCCACTATAGAACATATCCGTTGGAAAAGAACTCCATTTTCCATGTTCTTTCAACATGCTCCACATCCAGGTCAAAGCAAAGTCGGATTTTCACCACTGGGACCCTCACCGCATTGCTGCCATCTGTCTGAGCCCCAGCCCCATCGTCTTAGGCTTCGGGACTTAGCCCGTTTTCCTGGAGCTCTTCCCAAGAGCTCGTTGGTCTCTGAGGTCTGAGTCTTCATCTTAAATAGGACGTCCTGTGTTCTGCTGTGCTTGGCTCTGTGCTTGTGTTTTGTGCCTGGTCTCATTGCCTTGTGCTTTAGACATTAATGGTTGGTTGATTATAACCCCTTCACTTTTTTTTAAGATTTATTTATTTATTTGAGAGAGAGAGAGAAAGAGAGAATGTGAGCAGGGGGAGGGGCAGAGAAAGAGAAAGAGAGAGAGCATCTCAAGCAGACTCCCTGCTGAGCACAGAGCCCAACGTGGGGCTCGATCCCAGGACCCTGAGATCATGACCTAAGCTGAAACCAAGAGTCAGATGCTTAACCCACTGAGCCACCCCGGTGCCCCATAATCCCTTCACTTTCAGTCAGGATGTTAATGTTTTGGCTCATGTCCTTCCTGACTGGTTCCTCAAATACATGCATGGGTGTGCATTTGTGTGCAAACACACACACTTACAAAATGGGTTCGTACTATTTTTTGACACATACTTTTTTATTAACCTGATTTTTACCCTCAGTGCTACAAATTGTGGCCATTTGCCTAACACATTATATATATATAGGTTTACATCACTCTGACTCATTGCTACATAGTAATCTGTTTTATTTTTATTTTTTAAATTTTTTATTTAAATTCAGTGTAATCCATTTTAATGGATAGACTATGATTTACCATCATTTATATATATTCCAATTCCCTGCTGATGGTCATTAAGGATTCTGGTTTTTATTATTAAAAAATACTGTGAATATCTGTATCGCATAATCTTTGAGCACGGGTCCACTTATTTCCTTAGAGTACAATCATAAAAATAGCTTTGAGTGTATTTATATGCATTTTTAAAGATTCTGATGTACATTTCTACATTGTAGAGAGACTTACTCCTGTTCTGTTTGGCTTCTGGTAAGTCGTCAAGATCCAATATCCTGTCTGGTATCTTCACTTTTTCTTTTCTTTCTTTTTTTTTTAAGATTTGTTTATTTGAGAGAGAGAGAGCACAGGTGGGGGGCAGAGGGAGAGAGAGAGAATCTCAAGCAGATTCCCCAATGAGTGCAGAGCCTGATGCAGGGCTCGGTCTCACGACCCTGAGACCATGACCTGAGCAGAAACCAAGAGTCGGATGCTTAACCGACTGAGCCCCCCAGGCGCCCCTGGTGTCTTCATTTTGCCACAGAAATGCCTGTGGCCTTGCCGTGGAGGCTGGCCATTTTCACCTGCATTTATATTTAGATATTTGGGTCCGATATGCCTACTGAGCTGGATCTCCTCCCAGTCCTGTCCTCCATTGCACCCTCAGTTTTGCTGGAACGTTTGGCCATTAGGCTCAGGATTCGGGTACTTCACGTGCCACGAGCTGAACATCCTTGCACAGTCTCCCTTTCAGAACTCCAGGGATTTTTAAATAGCCTCAGTCCTTACATGCTGCTTCTGGTTTCACCCCCAGATTTCAATGAGGGATGAGCTCTTACAGTAGCGATCAAATAATTTCAAATCACAGACATGTTTGGGCAATCCACTCCTCTTCCCAATGTCCTCTTACAACTAATGAATAAAATGGTCTTTTGAAACAAAAATAAAAGTTTATAGGTTCTTTTATTTTTTATTTTTTGCAAAAATATCAGAGAAAGTCAAGGTGGGGATAAGTGGTTGGGATGAAATTTATGTTTGAAACAAATCCTGATGTCTTTTACTAAAAGCTGTTATGAGAAAAGAAAGATTTTTGTAGAACAGAGAAAGGGACAATGACTGGTAGATTTTCAATAAACCCGTAAAGTCTCGGGGAGTTTCTCAACACTAGTGAAAGGAAGATGAACCAGACTCAACGGAGTAATGATCCTTGAGCCAAAATGTGACTTTGCAGGAGGCTCAAGATGCAGGTAGTGAAGAGGAATCCACCTTCAAATTTCTTTCCTCGCCTTCATCTGCCTGGGAACATGCTTATGAGGGAAATGTAAGTTTTCTCCCACCGTTCTCAGAATCCTCTCCCTCTTTATGGAAGAGAGACTATTCTTATCCATTGCAGAACACGCTCGGGAGCATGTACCTCTGGGACCTCAAATAGAAACAGAAAAACAGGGTGCTGAGAAAGCAAATGACTCTACTGACCAGGAAGCTAATCCTTCTGCAAGTCAGGTGGTTTCAAATTTGTCTTCAATCACTGTGAAGGAGGACTGAATCACGTTGTCGGGTGATAAATCATTGCAAACAATTATCAATGATATCGCTGATTTTTGGCATATGACTCAAGAGGTCAAGGAATTGCCTGGCACTGCCATAATCGGACTATGTTCACTCCCATCCAGTCTGCAAACTAGGCTTCTCTGTGCTTGCATCTATAAAAATGAAAAACAGAAATAGAATTGGTGCTGAAGTCTACATGCAGCTAAAAGTAGGATCCCTTCTGGACACATGAACTAATTGAGAAAAGTACCCAAACACTTCCATGTCATTAGGAGATCATTTCCAGCGAAATGTTACCTTTTACATCTAATAATTTTTTATCTATATATTTTTTCATATTGATCAATTGTACCAATAACAATCGTAATCCTAACTCAATCTAAAACTGATTTTTAAATAAATAGTTGGAGTCTTATGATCATAGGAAACGCCAAAACTTTTTTTAAAAAAGATTCTATTTATTTATTTGAGAGAGAGAGAGAGAGAGCACATGAGCAGGGGCGAGGGGTAGAGGGAGAGGGAGAAGTAGACTCCCTGCCAAGCAGGGAGCCTGAAGGGGGCTCCATCCCAGGACCCTGGGATCATGACCTGAGCTGAAGGCAGACGCTTAATGGACTGAGTCACCCAGGCAGCCTGGAAAGGCCAAAACTTTTTACAAATAAATTCATACAGATATTTTTATTGTAAAGCAACATATTAGGGTGATAGGGGATTAGAAAAATAAATTTAAAGGAAAAGAAATGATGTGAAATTTTTGAATTTTAAAATGTATTTTTAGGGATGCCTGGGTGGCCCAGTCGCTTAAGCATCTGCCTTTGGCTCAGGTCATGATCCCAGGGTCCTGGGATGGAGCCTCGTGTGGGGCTCCCTGCTCGGGGCTGGGGGGAGTCTGCTTCTCCCTCTGCTCCTCCCCCTGCCCTTATTTTCTTTTGCTCATTTTTCTTTAATAATTTAGAAAAGCTGGTGTGGTTTTTATTTCTAAAGAGCTGTCTTATGAAGACAGCCAGTCCAAGAGCATTTCTCGTGTTTCCATCTACACATTCTAGCCGTATCCCCAGTCTGGGGAGCAGGGTCACTAGACCGCCACGTCCCTCTAGCGGAGCTGGGGTGCGGCAAGCTTGCTCTCTGCCGTAGAGCTTGTTTTCATAAGTGAATAAACGGTAACAGCTTTCTTCAAGGAAATGTCCCTGCCGGACCTTCGTGGACATATGTGTAAGAAATTTTGACATTATAAAAATAAAATTCCCTCGGGGAGGTGGTAGCAAAGCATGCATGTCAAGTTGGAAAAGGCCAAGTCGTTTGTCAGGCTCTGGAAAGACAAACCATTCTGCTTTATTGCTTCACTGAGAACTGGATGAGACAAGGAATTGGGGGGGGGGGGTGGCTCAGAGAGGGAGAGGGATGTTTTAAAAAATGACTTTTAAAACTGAGGTATAACATATATATATACATGGGGCGCCTGGGTGCCTTAGTTGATTAAGTGTCTGCCTTCTGCTCAGGTCATGATTCCAGGGTCCTAGGATCGAGTCCCGAGTCGGGCTCCCTGCTCAGCGAGGAGTCTGCTTCTCCCTCTGCCTCTCCTGCTCCCCCTGCTTGTGCTCACTCTGTCTCTCTGACAAATAAATAAATAAAAATCTTAAAAAAAACCCCACCATATATATATATAATATACTATAAAGTGCACCACATAAGTGAATACCTTGGTGATTGTTCTATGTGTACACCCCATATAACCACCACTCCGAGGAGGGTTTTGAACACTTCCGGCACCCCATAAGGGACCCTGTATCTCTGCCAGTCAATGCCCACCCCCTTCCATCACTGCTATGGGCGGAATGTTTGTGTTCCCCTCCACACCTTCAGGTCCTACACTGAAGCCCGAAGCCCCAGGGTGATGGTACTAGGAGGTGGGCCTTCGGGAGGTGACTAGGTTGTGACCAGGTTCCACCCTCATGAAGAGGATTAGTGCCCTTATAAGAGACAAAGGAGAGGGGTGCCTGGGTGGCTCAAACGTTAGGCGTCTGCCTTCGGCTCAGGTCTTGGTCCCAGGGTCCTGGGTTCAAGCCCCACACGGGGTTCCCAGCCCCGCGGGAAGCCTGCTTCTCCCTCTCCCACTCCCCCTGCTTGTGTTCCCTCTCTCGCTGTGTCTCTCTCTGTCAAATAAATAAATAAATAATCTTAAAAGAAAAAAAGAGATAAGGGAGAGATGACTTCTCTCCACCACGCGAGGACACAGCAAGAAGGTGGCCATCTGCAAACCAGGAAGGGGGCTTTCCCCAAGCACCAAATCTTCTGTCACCTTAATCTCGGGCTTCCTCGCCTCCAGAACTGTGAGAAGTAATAAATAAATAAATTTCTATATTTTGTGTGGTAACTATAGTTAACGAAACTGTATTGTATATTTGAAAGATGCTAAGAGAAAAACTGGAACTGTGCGAAGGGCACAGTTTAGTTACTATACACATTAGTTATAGTAAGTAACTAAACTTACTATAGTAATCCATAAAATATACATGTAGCAAATCATTATATTGCACACCTTAAACTAAAACAACGTTATATGACAATCATATATCAATAAAACTAAGGGAAAAAGAATTTTATATCATTTTCACATGTCAGGAAATAACCTTTAATCTTCTCCATTCATTAAAACAATACAAAAACAACAAAAAAGGTCTCTTGTTTAAACCACCTAGAAAAAAAATAAGCTACCTCGTCTATGATATTTTGTTATATCTTAGCATGGACTAAATCATCACCAATTAGCTCTGCCTGCTTTTGAACCTGACATAAATGGGATCAGGTAGTATGCACTTTTTTTGTGGCCAGCTTCTTTCACTCCTAAATCTGTGAGATTCACCTCCTAGTAGTACATTATTTTTCTTGCTGTATTTTTTTAGTATGAATAATGCAAAATTTGTCTATCCGTTGGATGATGGGTCTTAAAACAAGCTGCGCAAGTGAGGGGATGGCTCTTACCATCACGCTACAAAGTGTCTGATGGGATCAGAGCTGTTGCTTGCCTGGGACAATTTATTCATTTATTCAACAAATACATATTGAACACCTACTCTGTGTATGAAGCCCCAGGCACTGTTCTATGTGCTGGAGGAGTGAAGGAAGTGCACGACAAAGTCCTTAGCTTCATGGAACTGACATCATAGAGGGAAGGGATGGGTAGAGATGCTGAGCCTCATGTATGCCAAACCAGTCTTAGCGATGGATGGAGACTGATGGAGACCACAGGAGGAGGGCTTCCCGGGGAAGGCTGACACTTTCTGGGATTAGTGTCATGCGGACTTCTTCGAGGGGAGACGGCCACCTCCCCAAAGTCAGGAGAGATACACCTGAAACCACACAGGGAGCACATTCTGAAGAGCCTTCTTCCTCCTTTCTTAGATGCAGACTGCAAAGGAGCCCAGCTCAAAAAGGAGCTGGAGTTTCCATCAGTCCTGGCAGAGTTTTGATCTGTTCCGTGTGCAGACAAGCTTAGCTCCCGGGGACAAGAACTGGAGGGAATTCCCAGGATTGTTTCAGATGGAGTCACAGGTCCAATCTATGCAAAGGTCAAAACAGAACACAGACAGGGGTTTGAAAATCAGGCTTCATGGTTTTTTTTTAACCTCCCCTATTTGTTATTTTTTATTCTGTTTCCTCATAGAAATTTTAACCAAAAAAGAAAAAAAAAAAAAGCTCAGTTGCATTTGATTTCTGGGGCAGCAAGGAAGCGAGGTATAGTTCCACAGATACTCAGCATCTCACTGCTAATACCTGAGAGCTGAACGTGGGATGTGACTGCTATGAAGAAGAGGGTCAAGTGGGCAGAATCCCTTGGGTCCTTCGGAAGAAGGAGTCAGTGGTGATGCCCAGACAGTGACTGGACTCAGCAGGTGGGAGCCCCCCCACCCAGCCACCCTGCCTTGCTCTGTGGGACACTTTCACTTGGGGGTTCCTGCAATTCTGGAAGAGGCCAGCCCTTCCTCCAAGGGAAGCACATGATAGCTTAATGTGCATGCAGGTATCTTCTGGTGCTACCAAGGAGACATGTAATTAGAAAATCTTAACGCATCAGCAGTACTCAAACCTGAGAAGCTTTGAAAATACATTGATGCTGGGACCCACCTCTGACCTCAGAATTACAGTCTCTGGGATGGCATCAGTGTATTTTTTTTTATGCTAGACTATGGGAAGCCCAGCTTTTATTCACTTTATATGAGTAAGTAGAGAATCCCAGAGCTTTTATCAATTTTTAAAATAGCCTAATGAAATGATCCATCTGCCTTCAAATAGGGTCTGAGACAGACTCAAATGCTACAATTCCTGATTTTGAACTGGACTCACAGTAACTAAAGCAATCACACTTACACACATGCTGGGCAGAATGACGGGTATAGTTCTCCACCTTAGATAAATATTTATAAAATCATATGTATTGATTAACAAAATGCTCTTTGGTGGCCAAAGAAAATCCTCTGAATTCTGAGGTGTCCATAGTAAGAAAAGATACACAAAGAGGGGGGTGGGTATTGGTGAGAGAGAAGTTTGGATCCATACAGCTTTGTGGTTTAAACCCCATGGCTCATGATGGAACAGGTTAGTAAATTAAGAAGCATAGAATCTGGCTGTTTGGTTCTGTTTCTGTGTTTTCCATAAAAAGGATGTCCCCCCTGCAACCAGGGAGACCCTCCTAAAAGCCAAACAGCAGAGGAGATACCCAGACCAATAAATATTGAAGCCAGAGAGGATCCCTTCAGGCAAAGAGAACTGGTAAGTCTCACTCGGCAGACCGCTATCTCAGGCGTCAATCTCACATCCAGTTGGAAAAATGAAAGCATGGGCCCAATATTAACTATTATAACCCCATTATGGACTAAAGCTCTAGGTAACAATATCTAATCTATTTCTAATTTGTTTCTTTATATAAACCTCTGCTTTAGAAAATAGGTCTTTGACATTCTCATCCAAGCAAACAGCTGTGTGCATGTGTTACAGGATTTACAATAGCAGCAAATGTTAAAACAGATGAGAGAGAGAGGTATGGAAAAGTTCAATAAATGATTCATACCAGAGAATTTTACCAGCAGTTAAAAAAAAAAATAGGGTAGTGCTACCAGCACTGACTTCAGTTTATTTGGAAGTATTCAGGTGATTCTAATGTGCCCATAGACCTGTGAACTACGGGACTCCATCAATCACAGGCAATACTCCTCTGGCTCTGGGTCTTGTAATTGGATTGAAAACTATTGGATCTAATTTAGCTTGGAATTTGAAAGTCCATACATCTAATTAACGTTTATTGAGCACCTATGATATAATAAGAGATGGGGGAACGAGGTGGAGAAGCATAATTCTCGACCCACGAAGCTCACAATTTGGCAAAATGAATGCATGAAATGCCCCTGATATACACACCATATAGAATTTCTGTTCACGGAGAACCATTTTCTCTTCCTTCCCATGCACTTCCCGGGAAGGAACTCAGTATTTGAAACGGGAATAGGGAAGCAACACGCTACCTGAGGATGTTCAAGGATGTGAAATCTAAAAATCCTCGCATTGACTGAAATACAATTCACTTGAATTCGTTTTTGTGTATTTATTTTTTAAATTCACTAAATTAATGGGAGTTCAAATGTATAAAATTTAATCTATGTTAAGATACATTCATACTAAATTAAAATAAAGGGAAACCCACTGAGTCATCCCATTAGCTCATTTCTCTTTCTTCAGTCTGAAAAATGACTCAAGAAGGCAGCCAAACGCAGTGGGTCTACTTTGTCCAGACATAACCGTTGCTTCCATGGGGTATTGGCCTCCGTTTCCCCCTGTTTTTTATATGCATATGCATATCTAAGTAATACACAGATATATGCGTATTTAAAGGGAGTCATATTGTACCTTACTATACTGTAGTCTGCTGAATTTCACCTACACATAATGAACAGCTCCCCGCGCCATTAAGCATCCTTTTTTTAAACAATTTCTTCTTTTTTTGTTAGATTTTATTTATTTATTTCAGACAGAGAGCGAGCGAGAGCACCAACGGGGGGGAGGGGCAGAGGGAGAAGCAGACTCCCTGCTGAGCTGGGAGCCCCGTGAGGCTCGATACCAGGACCCTGGGGTTATGACCTAAGCGAAGGAAGATGCCTTAACCGACTGAGCCCCCCAGACATCCCTTTATTAAGTTTCTAACCGTTACAAAGATTTCGTTTTAGTGGACACATGGCAGACCCTCAAATACTTGCTGACAAATGCGGGTCTCAACCTAAATTCGAGAATTTTGGATGATTCATGTTTTGGGCTAATTGTAAATAAAATAGTGCCAAGCGACCCCTCACCTCTAAATGAGTTTCACCTGGCATTTGCAGCCCTTTACACGCAAAGCACCGTGTTATCCATACGCGGTCCGACCCTCACGAGACCCCGTGAGATGGGTTGCGCTGCTCTCCTAACCTCCATAGCAGAGGTGGGAAAAGAAGCCTCAAAGGAAGTGTGACTTGCACCTTGGCAGCTTTTCTGTTAGGTGTTAATGACCAGGATTGGACCCCACACCGGGAAACAGTCTGGCGAATCCCAGTATCTCCGGCTAGAAAATTCACTGATGGACTATAATGACAGAATGCTAGAATTACAAGGACCAAGACACTGTCCCTGCTTCTTTGAACAAGAACAAACGTAATGTTCTAGTATTTTCTCTATGAGTTTTTGCCGTTGGTAAGGATGGTAAGAGAACCACTCTGCGTTAACCACCGCGGTCCCGCTTTTCGCCAGAGCGGCTTCGAAGGCACCACGTGTACACGAGTGCCCCCTGCTGGACACCTGTCGGATGGTCTCAAGCTTTTCTTTCTCAGGGTCGACACCGAGGAGAGCCGAGTTTGCGGGAGCTGGGGGGGGACGTGAGCGGAAGCAGGAATCTGTCCCAAGCTCGTTTCTTTGCTGAAGGGAGATCTGTGGCTTCTCACTTGGCTCTGGGCTGGGATCAGTATCTTGAAAAGCATGCAGGGGATTTTAATGAGCCAGTAGAGCCGTGAACTACAGGTCTGTATCAGTCATGGGCAAGAAAATCCTCTTCTCCTTGTCTGTCTTATAATTGGACTGAAAATTATTGGATCTAATTTACTTTGAAAATTCATACACCTGTCTGCAATTCTGGCAGTGAAAAGCAAGCAGTAGGATGCTTTCTACCTTAATAAAGTGGTGAAGAATATAAAGTTGCCTGCTACGTATTGAACGGTTTTTTCATACTTAAGGATCTGCCGGAGTAAGGAGGATTTGGAAGGATCGAGTCCCACCTCTTTTATCTTCTCGGTTGCGGCGCCCCGCATAGGTCCCCGGGTTGGCCGCGGGCCCTTCCCCTGCAGCCCCGGAGAAGGCGCCTCTCTGGTGTCCCCTGGTGGTGGATCAGCGAAGTGCCGCGTCTTATTTAGAACCAGAGCCCAGTGCACACGAAGGACCCTTAGAGGTCATCTTTTCTAACCCTCTCATTGTACAGATGAGGAACTGAGGCCCTGAACGGTGAAGTGGACTTCCCAGGCTCTTACATGTTAGTGATGAAGTATGTTTCGCAGGCTCATTCATGTTAGTAACTGGGGTCTAGCTGGGGGGTGGTGTGCAGGGATAGGAGAGAACAGTCTTCAGAGGAGGTCAGCCTGAGCAAAGCTTGGAGATGAGCATCAGCTGATGATAGGCAGAGTTAGAACAGCTGCTGGTGCCACATGCAAGGCCCCCGGGTGACTGCTGGTGCCACTACGTGAGCCTGAGCATCTGGAAACTTCTTTGAGCTTATAGACTTATAAGCCCCTCAAGCTAAGTGTCTTATCATTTCCACCCCTCCTTTTTCTTCCTCCATCATGTTTCATCCATCTCAGTCACTGGCATCACCTCCTGGGTTGAGCAAGCTGGACAACTAGTCACCTCTGTCATCTACATCCAATCCATCACAGAGCCCTTCTCTTGAACCCTCTACCTCTTGCTTCCTCTTGCCTTTGACTGGAGAAGGCTTGGTAGTAGACATCTGCCAACCATGGCTGCAGTATGATTCGAACCTTCTGGTTGTAACTAGATAGTGTCTCCCCATGGCAGTCTTGTCCTGCCTTCTCAAGGTAGAATTTGGTACTCTTCCTTTCCCAGCCCTTGCCCACCTCCCTTCCAACCGGAAGGCAGACATGTGTCCCAGATTTCACCAATCCAGGGCAAACTCAGCAGGTTGCAACATGAAAGTGAGCAATGCGATGGGGGCTGAGGATGGAGCTGGCTGTTCATCAAAGCTTGAGCATCCTTCAGGACATGATGGGAGGATTTGGGAGGAAGATGGGGCAGGGGGCACAGAAGGAACATGAAGAGAGAGGGGATGTTAGATGATTTGAGGGGGCTTAAATTTGGGGCCATGACCTAGTGTGACCCTAAGTGACGCATGGTGATAAATTACTCAGGTTGTCATTTGCTGACTTGTAAACATAGTTGTGTTGTTGTAGAATGAGCTAGGACTCCAAGTAGAACTGATGAGCTATGGCATGGAAGTTCAGGAATGTGGGTGCTGAAGACCCAGGCAGGAGCAGAGTCTGGTTGGAAGCAGATCCTCACGTGTAAGACACTGAAGCAGACGCAGCAAGTGGTCATCATGTAAGTAGAATGGTTATTTTTTTCACCCCAAAACAAGGTATCGCCAAATTGGGCAAAATGGACAAATTGGACAAGAAGAAACAGATAAGCTGGGTTTCATCAACATTAAAAACTTTCATGCATCAAAAGATACCACTGGGGACACCTGGGTGGCTGTCGGTTGAGGGTCTGCTTTTGGCGCAGGTCATGATCCCAGAGTCCTGGGATCAAGTCCGGAATCAGGCTCCCTGCTCAGCGGGGAGTCTGCTTCTGCCCCTCCCCCTGCGCACGCTCTCTCTCTCACTCTCTCTCTCTCTCAAATAAATAAATAAAATCTTAAAAAAAAGACACCATTGGGGAAGTGAAAAGACAACCCACAGAATGGGGGAGAATATTTGCAAATCATATATTTGATAAGTGTTTAATATCCAGAATATAAATAAACACCAACAACTCAACAACAAAAAGACAACCCAGTTAAAAAAAAATGGGCAAAGGGCTTGAACAGACGTCTCTCCAAAAAAGGTATACAGATGGCCAATTAGCACATGAAAAGATGCTCAACATCTTTAGTCATGGAGCAATGCAAGTCAAAACCGTAAAGAGATACTACTTCACACCTGCCAGGATGGTGATAACAGAAAAAAAAAAAAAAAAACCAACCCAGAAAATAACAAGTGTTTGTGAGGATATAAATACATTGCAACTTGTATGTCGAGCATAGGAACGTAGAACGGTGAGGATGCTCTGGGGACTAACTTGGCAGCTCCTCAGAAAGTTAAGCATAGAATTACCGTATGACCCAGCAATGCCTCTGCTAGGAAGAATTGAAAACAGGGACTCAAACAGATGTACACTAATGTTCACAGCAGAATTATTCACAATAGTCCAAAGGTGGAAGCAACTCAAGTGTCCATCAGCAGATGAGTGGATAAGCGAAATGCAGGTAGATACAATGGAATATTATTCAGTCATAAAAAGGAAAAACGGTTTTGATATATGCAGCAACATGGATGAACCCTGAAAACAGAATGTTAAGTGAAATAAACCAGATCAAAAGGACAAATATTGTATGATTCCACTATGTGAAAAATCCAGAATAGGCAAATTCATAAAGACAGAAGGATCAGGGTTGGTGGTGGTTGTGGTGGTGGGGGGGGCGCTGAGGAGAAGGGGGACAGGGAATTATTGTTTAATGGGTATGAAGTTTCTGTTGGAGGTGATGAAAATATTTTGGAAATAGTGGTGATGGTTGCACAAAGCTGGCAATGTAATTAACGCACTTACACACGGTTAAAATGGTTTATGTTATGTATATTTTACCACAATAAAAAAATGTAAAAGAAATTATCTTGTTTTTTAAAAGAGTATAGATGTAAAAGTAGAAGAGCTAATACGCAAATGTTGGATGTGTGGTTTAATGAGAAGCTGTGCTGTGCTCAGAGATAAGCGTCCCACGCAGGGGGAGGCGCGAGGTTGCCATGCTTTCCCCGCCTGCTTTGTGCTTCATGCTCTCTCGTGGACTCCTTGGAAAAACCCTGAGAAAAGCTGTTCCCATGCTCATTTTCCAATTGGGAAAACAGACTGTTCGGTCTTGGCCCAAAGTTACCTATTTATACAAGCCCAGCTTTCAAATCTAAGTCTGTCCTACTCCAAATGGAGCCCAGGTGGGGCGAGTGTGGCCTCACGGGGACCTCCTCGTATGTCCTGCCACTTCCCGTTCCTTTAGGATCGTGAGTCTAATCTTTGCTCCTGACATATTTTGGAGAAGTCGCTTCACCATAAGAGGATACATTTGAGCTGCTTTTAACTGGGGAAGGATAAATCCGGAGGAAGAACATTATCCAAGTCTAATTTCTCACTGGATTTGGTGGAACTCGGGACACTGTCCCTCAGTTGAGTTTGCTAGTTTGTGGGGTTCATTTTAGTGCACAATGGCAGGTTTAGTAAACTTTGAATGCAGTTCTTTTTCAATGTCGTAATTCATCCATCTTTGAAGTTCCGCGGACTTTGGTGAGAAAGAGAAGTTCCTGCGTTTCCTCCATATGACCAGTAGAGGTCGCTCTTTCACTACGAATATTTTTTAAGACTCTACAGCGAGTTCCAGAATATTGGTCCGGTCAAAAATTATCGTTCTTACTACCCTCGTTCTCTGTCTCCTTTTCCTTCCTTCTGTTCCTCCCTCCGCTTTTCCTTTTTTTTTTTTATTTCTCCCTTCTTTATTCCAGTCAGCGTAAGATATGACAACAGGGGAGTGATGTTTTTGCTTAGCACGTTCTGGCAACATTCATTCACCGCTTGCCTGCTGAATACTACGATCCCCCCTAATGACAAACTCCCCGAGTACAGACTAAATGGGAAAGATAGTTAAACTTCCCCGTTACAGCTTTTACCAGATGGAAATGGACTTTCGTTTTGGTGTGTAGATAAAGTCTGGTCACCTAGCTGGGGTTCTGTGTTCCTTTTCCCAACTATTCATTTTCTGAGTCTTACCTGTCCTGGCCCCAGAGAGGACAATGGGAGTTGTTCAGAAAAATCCATTGTCAAATCTGGGAAGCACTGAGATTTTGACATTTGATAGTTAAAACTCATTTTCTGCACGGAGACTATATAGCTTTCCAGAAGTTCTCTTATTAAGCCATTGACAGGAACTTGAGGTTTTATTATTTTCTTGATTGATCACTAAAATTATTTCAGAAAAAGTATTTCTTTTTAGTGTTTTCAACCAGGTTTTCGTCTTCTCTGTTCCATATCTTCACCTGTGTTATTCGAGAGAGGTATCCACAGAAGGCTTTTAACTGGGAGAGTTAATCAAAATCAGATTTCACCAATTAGAAAAAAATTGATCAAATATTCTTTTTTTTAAAGATTTTATTTATTTATTTGGTAGAGAGCACAAGCAGAGGGAGTGGCAGGGAGAGGGAGAAGCAGGCTCTCCGCTGAGCAGGGAGCCCGATGCGGGACTTGATCCCAGGACCCTGACCTGAGCTGAAGGCAGACGCTTAACCGACTGAGCCACCCAGGTGCCCCTGGTCAAATATTTTAAAAGAACTCTGTAGCCTGAGAGACATGGGAAACAGGTGTGTGTGATGAGGGGTGGGAAAGGTGTGTTGCAAACACAGATGTCTTCTCTATTGTAAATCACTTTGGTGTGGATGGCATCCTTTAAGTGTGGGGTGATTTAGAACCCCAAAGAAAGGGCGCCCGTCTGCAGAAGTGCTTCATCTCACAGCTTGGTTAGTGGTAAGTTTGACAGAACTTGGTGTTTGTGTCTTGGGCTCCACGGTTTTTAAGGACCTGAAATGTCCCTGGCTGGTAGGGAGGGCCATAACCTGCCCGGTTCTCATTTGTATTACCTCTGCTTTTCCTTCTCAGGCAGGCTATTCAAACTGGCGGGAGGAAGGTGACATGATCTCCCCCACTGAACTGGTTTCGACTGAATGTTCTGTTGCTTGTGTGACCTTGAGCCAGTTTCTTACTCTGTCCAGGTGTTGGCTGTCCCGGTCACAAAATAAGATGTAGAATTATGTTTATCTGCTAGGTGTCTCAAATGCCATTTTAGGATTCTTCCTGCTTTTAGTCTTTGAGCCTCTGATTTAAGATTTTATTTTTAAGTAATCTCTGCACCCAACACGGGGCTCGAATTATACAACCCTGAGATCAAGAGTCGCGTACTCTACCGACTGAGCCGGCTACGCACCTCCTCCCCCTTCACCCCCCCCACCCAGTTCTGATTTATTATTCCAGTTGTATTGGTCAAGGTTCTCTAGAGAAACAGAACTAACAGGATATGTGTGTGTGTCTGTGTGTGTATGTATATATGTTTACATATATATAAAATCTGACGAGATTTATTGTAAGGAATTGGCTCACGTGCTGAAGGAGGCTGGGAAGTCCTATGAGCTGCTGTCTATAGGTTGGAGATCCAGGGAAGTCGGTGGTGTAATTCAGTCTGAGCCGGGAGGCTTGAGAACTAGGAGTGCCTGGGTCCAAGGTCAGGAGAAGGATGTGCAGCCCAAGCAGAGAGTGAATTTGCCCTTCCTTTGCCTCTGTGTTCAATACAGACCCTCAGAGGATTGAATGATGCCTACCTATGTGGGGGAGGGCCAACTGCTTCACTCGGCTCACCAATACACGTGGTAATCAATTCTAGAAACACCCTCAGACACATCCAGAAATAGTGTTTTACCAGCTATATCTGGGTATCCCTTACCCACTCAAGTTGACACATAAAATTAACCAGCACACCAAGCAACTGTCTCACATCACAGTAAAGGTAGAGACAATCAGTAATTACAATATTTGTATTTGTTTTTCTCTTGGTTCTGACAAACCCTCTGACACTACTCCGAGCCTTTATTTGGCCAGGAATAGGAAAAAGGGAAAGTGAACCAAGAAGATGAAGGACGAAGCCTTTGGAGCCCACCTTTCTGGGCTTCAGTCCCAACTCTGCTGCTTACTAGCTAAGAGGACAAGCTTTGGAAATGCTTTTTGTCACCATTTTCTCCTCTCAAAAGCTGGGATAAAAATAGTACCTGCCTCGTGGGATTGTTGAGAAGAGTAAATTATTTAAATATGTATGTTTGTGTCTAATAAATGACAGCTTTCACTATATTAATTATTGTTCCTGCCAACTTTCAGTTATGTTTTCTAGGAGATCAGCTTCATTCCTTTCCTCCTTGTGACCCACTGACAAATGTGAAGGGCACTGATTTTTGTGAAAAACACTGTCCCGGGGGGTGCCTGGGTGGCTTAGTCGTTAAGCGCCTGCCTTCAGCTCAGGTCATGATCCCAGCGTCCTGGGATCAAGCCCTGCATCAGGCTCCCTGCTCGGCGGGAAGCCTGCTTCTCTCGCTCCCCCTGCTTGTGTTCCTGCTCTCGCTCTCGCTATCTTTCTCTCTGTCAAATAAATAAATAAAATCTAAAAAGAAAGAAAGAAAGAGAGAAAAACACTGTACTGGGCCCAGGTTCCTGCGCTCGTGGTATTTACCATCACATTGAAAGGTAAACTCAACATACCAGTAAAATCTAAATGGTTAGTCTGACAGGTGGTTGTTGGAGGAAGGTGCTTCAGAGGTCACAGGTCACATTTGGGGTCTCCCCTTGTGGTCTTTTTGCCGACACCCCTTCAGAGAGCAAGAACTGTCCTGTTGGTGTGAAGAAGGGCTGGGATAATCCAATACACCTGTATTATAGGCTGAAAACCACATGCCAAGATGGGGAAGGATCATTATAATATATGTATATAATATAATTATAATAGATATCATAATATATTACATAATATATATTATAAATATACATATGATAAAGGATTATTATCTGTGATTTACAAATCAGTAAGAAGAAAAACTCAAAACAGAAAGAGGACAAAATTTCCAACAGGTAATTCACAAAGGATGAAAGTTAAATGTGTAGCAAACATGAAACCTCACTAGGAATCAGAGTTTAAAGTTAATACCACAGAGAGATCATGTTTTGCACCATCAATGGAGCAAAAAAAGAAGACAGATACCAGGCGTTGACAAGGGTCTGGAGAAATGGGAATTATCAGTCGTGACTGGGAGGATTCTGTCAATACAGTAACCTCAGAGAGAAATTCGTCACCACTTAGTGAAGCTAAAGATCCTCATGCTCTTGACCCAGTAATTCCACTTCTAGGCAGGAATGATATTTGATATATTTAACATCCCATGGGGAAAGCCACCCACCAATCAGAACCCACACCTTCTCCAATTAGAGTGGAGGCTTCTCATACCCAGCAGGTGCATGTGTGTTGCTGAAAACATGCTGAATATCAGCCCTGCTTCTAGCAAGATTCCTAGAAATGTCACACATTGGATAGGCAGGAGGAGAAGTGTATAAGAATGCTTATTGCAACATTGTTTGTAAAAAAAAAAAAAAGGTAATGACAAAGCAATCTAGCTCTTCAGAAAAAAGTGGATAAATACATTTTGGTTTATTAGCCAATAGAATAATATACAGCAGTGAAAAGGGATGAAATTGAACCACATGTACCAAGTGGATAAGTCTTGGAAATCTAAAGTTCAGGGAAACAGCAATGGCAAAGGATATGTCCTATAAGACGGCACTTATGTGTAATCTCTATACCCAATGTGGGGCTCAAACTCATGACCCGAAGATCAAGCGTCGCGTGCTCTCCTGACTGAGCCCTCCAGGCACCCCTGGAAGATGCCATTTAAAAAAAATTTGAAAACAAAGCAATACTACAGTTACATGTAATAATGGTGGGAAGCATCATGGGAATGACCACCCCATTCAGTATGTTGGTTATTTCTGGGGAAGGGAAGAAGGGGGGGGTTTCAGCTTGACTCCTTGTTTCTTATCAAAGATGGGAAACAAGGATGGGAGGCTATTAGGGTTTGATTGACCTGGTGATGGGTCCTAGACGTTCAGTGTGTCATTCTTTCTATTTCTATATGATGGAAATATTTTACAAGGCAAATTAAAAATCAACATGGGATTATGAGCCGAGGGTCAGTTTTCATTGGTTTGTAGACATTTGGCTGCTGCATTGCTGACTTCTTCCTCGCTTCTAACCCCGTTCCCAGTGCCCTTCAGGAAAGAGTCTTCTCCTTCAGCCCTCACTTCCAGGGCCTCTCAGGGCTGAGCCCCTTTCCCTTTGCTGGGTTCACCTGGAGGGTGAGGCTGGAATGCCATTCCGTGGCTCTTCTAACTCCCAGTCTGTCTCTCCGTCTCTCCCGTCCCACGCAGAGTCACCAGGTATCAGACGGCCCCGTGCCTGAACTTGAGACATCATTGCAGATGGTTCCAAAATGTTGGTTATCCCAGCATTCTTCATTAATCTGAAGTCTCAGCCTCTCCTCCTCAGCCAGCCTTCGCAAAGCTGCCCTGAAAGCAAATGATGTGTTTCCTGAGCAGCTCATCTGGGGGGCTCTGCGATGCCCGTGGGCTGACCTCTGACTGACAGATGTCGCCCAGGTAAGATTTATGACTCCCCTTTAAAGCCTGCGGCTCTGGAGGTCGGGACTGAACACAGGGGCTTCAGGTGAAAAAGGCAATTACATCTGACGAGGTACATTCAGCAGCTCTAAGATGTTGCTTAAGCACACTAATTTCTTCCAGAGATAACCCTTTTCACCCCACTTCTAGTGTATCACTTAATCTGTTCTGTCCTTTCCTTGGAATCCGGTTAGACTTAGCTGTGCTCCCGACCAAACAGCAAAGACCGACCGGAGTCCGTTTCTTGAATTACTATAATTTAGGGATGGTAGTTTCTGGGTGATTGGGTACAACTCAGTCACGGAATTTCTGACTGGAGGTGGCAAATCTGAAGAACTGGTTATTTGTATTTGGGAATTCTCTGGAACCCTTCCCCAGCTCCTGGGGCAAGGGGAAGGAGCTGCATGTGTGTTTGGGGCAACGTGGTCTGGCAGACCAAACTTGGGCTCTGCAGTTAGTCAGACCTGCTTTTGAAGCTGGTTATGTGACCTTGGGTAATTTATTTTACCTCCCAGAGCTTTGATTTACTTCCTCAATGACAAAGTGAGGGAAGTGATGTCGGCCATTAAGGAGTTGGGGCAGCATTAAATAAGATGATGGGGAGGGCAGCTCGTGCAGTTCTGGGCACCTGGCTCATTCTCTCCTTTGCCCCATATGCACAAACACCCCCAAATTCTCTGGGTCCTGCAGTTTTTTTTTTTTTTTTTTTAGAGAGGGGAGGGGCAGAAAGAGAGGGAGAGAGAATCTTAAGCTGAGCGGGGAGCCTGATGCGGGGCTTGATCTCACGACCCTGAGATCATGAACCGAGCTGAAATCAAGAGCTGGACGCTCCACCGACTGAGCTTTTATTCCCTTTCTCAGTCACATCCAAATCTGCTCTCAGGAAGGTTTTAATCTGAGGGCGGGTGGGCAGAGGTAAGGGAGGGGTGAAGCGGGAGGCTGCTGGGGAACCAGTGTGGGAGGTGGGTTTGGAAAGAAGGTTGTCAGGCTTTTTCACAGTAAGAATGAATTCCTGCTTAGTGTTTCTCTTCCCGTTTTTTTTTTTTTTTTTTTTTTAAAGTTAATCTTGAGTTACAAAATCCGAGGCTCTCTTGCTGTAGTTTCTGGAGTGGTGAGATTTGGGGTGGGAGGAGGTCTGGGGGCGGAGGTGTTTCCCAGCTCTGGATTCATACCCTAGACTTGCTTCCCTCCTCACCTACACCTGTAGTCAACCACATCCTAAAAGAAAAGCCTACCCAGGCCTTTCGTTAGCCACCCGGGGTGGGGGGTGGGGGGAACAGCTGAGGGGATGCAAAGCTTCATTGTTCTTCGATGGAGGCAAAAGAAGCAATTTGCAGATTTGCCAGAGTGTTGCAATGGTGTGGGTCCTGGACTTCCCTCTGGACTTCCCTGAGCCTCAGTTTACTCATTTGTAACAGACAATGTATCATTCTGTTCCTGTCTACCATTGGGGGTATTACATGTAAGCGTAAATGGGAAAGCACTTTATAAACCGTAAAGTGCCGTACGAATCTCCAACATCATTAATGTCCGTGCCAGCAGTCTGGACAGACGCTGCCTTCAGGTAAGAGGAATGTGAATTGGCCATTTTTTCCAGCAGGACACGAAGCAAAATCCTTACCTAGTTAACCTGATGTTCAGTACATTCTGCTCCTGTTTTTTTTTTTTCCATATCAACAAAGCTATTATTTTTTCCCCAGTTTTATTGAGAAATGATTGACATACAACACCATTTAGGTTTAAGGCACACAGCGTGATGGTTTGAGTTACATATTTTGTAAAGTGATTACCACAATAGGTTCGGCTCACATCCATCTTGTGATATAGATACAATAAAAAGAAAAGAAAGAAGAGTAAAGGAAAAAAAATTCTCCTTGTGATGAGAACTCTTAGGATTTACTCTCTTATCACCTTTCCTTTTTTTTTTTTTTTAAAGATTTTATTTATTTGATGGAGAGTGAGCACAAGTAGGGGGAGGGCTGACAGAGGGAGAGGAAGAAGCAGCCTCACGGGGCCTTGATCCCAGGACCTGGGACCATGACCTAAGCCAAAGGCAGACGCTTAAATGACTGAGCCACCCAGGTGCCCCTCTTATCACCTCTCCTATACCTCAGGCAGCAGTGTAAACTATAGTCCTTATGGTGTTCATTGCATCCCTAGTGCTTATTTATCTTATAACTGCAAGTTTGTATCTTTTGACCACCTTCCTCTAACCCTCCCTCCTCCCACCCCTGCTTCTGGTAAAAAGTCTGATCTCTTTTTCTATGAGGGTTTTTTTTTTTTTTTAAAGGTTCCCCATATAAATGAGATCATACAGTATTTGTCTTTCTCTGTCTAACTTATTTCATTTAACATAATGCCTTCAAAGTCTATCCATTATCACAAATGGTAGGATTTCCTTGCTTTTTTATGGCTGAGTGATATTCCATTGTGTATATGTACCTCAACTTCTTTATCCATTTATCTGTCATTGGACACCTAGGTTGTTTCCATGTCTTGGTTATTGTAAATAATGCTGTTTGAACAAGGAGGTACAGATATTTTTTTCAAGTTAGTGTTTTTTTGTGAACTATTACCAGAAGTGCAATTGCTGGATCATATGGTAATTCTATTTTTGATTTTGTGAGGATGCTCTGTACTGTTTTCTGTAGTACCAATTTACAGTCCGATCAATGGGGCATAAGAATTCCCTTTCTCTACATCCTGGCCAACATTTGTTCTCTCTTGTCTTTTTGATGATGGCCCTTCTAACAGGTGTGAGATAATATCTCACTGTGGTTTTGATTTGCATTTCCCTAATGACTAGTGATGCTGAGCATCTTTTCACATACCTATTGGCCTTTTGTATATCTTCTTTGGAGAAATGTCTATTCAGGTACTTTGTCCATTTTTTAATTGGGCTGTTTTTTTTTTTTTTGCTCTTGAGTTGTATGAGTTCTTTATATGCTTTGTATATTAACTCTTTATCAGATAGATGGTTTGCAAATAGTTTTTTCCCATTCCGTAGGTTGTGTTTTCACTTTGTTGATGGTTTCTTTTGGTTTTTAGTTTGATGGAGCCACACTTGTTTATTTTTTTATTTTGTTCTTGTGCTTTAGGGGTCATATAAAAAAAATCATTACCAAGACCCATGTCAAGGAGCATTGTTCCTATGTTTTCTTCTAGGAGTTTCATGGTTTCAGGTCTTAGATTTAAGACTTTAATCTATTTCAGGTTAATTTTTGTGAGTGGTGTACAATAGGGATCCAGGTTCATTCTTTTATGTGTAAATATCCAGTTATTCTAGCACCATTTGTTGAAGAGACTGTCTTTTCTTCATTGAGTACTTTTGGTCCCTTGTCAAAAATTAGTTAATTGTGTATGTATGGGTTTATTTCTGGGCTTTTGAATCTGTTCCACTGGTCTACTTGTCTGTTTTTATGTCAGTACCATACACTTTTTAAAAAGATTTATTTATTTATTTAATATATATATATATATAGGGAGAGCACCAGCGGAGGGAGGGGCAGAGGGAAAGGGAGAGAAGCAGACTCCTTGCAGAGAATGGAACCTGACACAGGGTCCAATTTCACGACCCTGAGATCATGACCTGAGCTGAAATCAAGAGTCGGACGCTCAACAAACTGAGCCACCCATATAGCATTATAGTATAATTTGAAATCAGGAAGTATAATACCTCTTGCTCTCTTTCCTAGGATTTCTTTGGCTCTTCAGGGTCTTTTGTAGTTTCATGTAAATTTTAGGAGTATTTTTGGAAAAAAAGGCCTTTGGAATCTTGATAGGTATTGCACTGAATCTATAGATGGCTGTTAGTAGTATTGGCATTTTAGCAATATTAATTCTTCCAAGCCATGAACATGGGATATCTTTCCATTATTTGTGTCATCTTTGGTTTCTTTCATCAATGTGTTGTAGTTTTCAGTGTTGAGGCAAAGCTTTCAGCCTTTCACCACTGAGTATGAAGTTAGCTGTGGACTTATCATATATGGCCTTTATTATAAATGTTCCTTCTATCCTTAATTTGTTGAGATTTTATCATGAACAGATGTTGAATTTTGTCAAATGCTTTGCTGTGTCCATGATCATAAGATTCTTTTCTTTCATTCTATTAATGTGATGTATCACATTGATTGATTTGTATATGTTGAACCATCCTTGCATCCCAGGGATAACCCCACTTGGTCATGGTGAATGATCTTGTTAATGTCGTGTTGCACTCAGTTTCCTCATATTCTGTTGAGAATTTTTTCATGTATGTTCATCAGGGATATTGGCCTGTGGTTTTATTTTCTCGTGGAACACTTTTCTGGTCTTGGCATCAGAATAATGCTGGCCTTGTAAAGAGTTTGAGAGCGTTCCCTCCTCTTCAGTTTTTTGGAAGAAATTGAAAAGGATTGGTGTTAATTCTTCTTTGTTTGGTAAAATTCACCAGTGAGGCCATTTGGTCTTGGGTTTTTCTTTGTGGTGAAATTTTTGATCACTGATTCAATCTCCTTACTAGTAATTGGTCTATTCAGATTTTCTATTTTTTCCCAGTTCAGTCTCAGTAAGGTTCTAAGACTTTTTCTGTTTCTCTCTAGGTTGTCCAGTTTGTTGGAATATAATTGTTCAGAGTAACCTCTTATGATCATTTGAATATCTGTGGTATTAGTTGTAATGTCTCCTTTTTATTAATAATTTTATTGATTTGGGTCCTTTGACTTTTTTTCTTGGTTAACCTAGCTAAGGGTTTGCCAATTTTATTTATCTTTTCAAAGAACCAATTCTTTGGTTAATCTTTTCTATTGTTTTTCTATTCTCTATTTCATTTATTTCTGCTCTAATCTTTATTATTTCCTTTCTTCTGCTAACTTTGGGCTCAGTTTGTTCTTCTTTTTCTTGTTACTTAAGGTTGTTTATTTGGGATCTTTCTTGCTTCTTAGTGAGGCATTTATTGCTATGAACTTCCTTCTTAGAACTGCTTTTGCTGCATCCCATAAGTTCTGGTATGTGTGTTTTCATTTTCATTGTCTCAAGAGACTTCTTAATTGTCCCTTTAATTTTTAATTTGGTCCACTGGTTGCTCAGGAAAGTGTTGCTTAATTTTCATGTGTTTGTGAATTTCCCAGTTTTTCTCTTGTTACTGATTTCTAGTTTCATGCCATCACAGTCAGAGAAGATGCTTGGAATGATTGCAGTCTTCTTGAACTTGCTGAGACTTGTTTTGTGGCTTCATATATGGTCTATCCTAGAAAATGTCCCATGTGTACCTCAGAAGAATTTGTATTCTGCTGTTGTTGGATAGAATGTTCTGTATATGTTTGTTAGGTCCATTTGGTCTATAGTGTTGTTCAAATCCTCTGTGTCCTTATTGATTCTCTGTCTGGGTGATCTATCCATTGTTGAAAGTGGGGTATTAAAGTCCCTAACTATTATTGTATTACTGTTTATTTTTCCTTTTAGCTCAGTTAGTTTTCGCTTTATATATTTAGGTGCTCCAATGAACAAAGCTATTATTTTGTACAGCATTTCCCCGAAGGCTGGAAGAATGGTTTAGAGATACTGGTAGGAGGCAAGATTTAATCACCAACTCTGAGCTGAAAAGATGCGATAACTTAGTGCTTTAGGAGTCAGAACAGAGGCAAAGTCATAGAAAACTGTACCAAGTAAAATGAATGTATTTTTTGATTTGTTCTTTCATTTTTCTCTTGGTCTAATTTTAAAACCACAAAATGATAGGAATTATTATGAATATTGGTGTTCAGGTTATTCTCACAGAAAATCTCAGTTGTCATTTATGTTCTTGGGGTCTGTGGTGTTTTGAGTCCAGAATTTGTCAGTTGTAAGTGAAAGAAAGTTAACTCAAAGTAATTAAAAAAAAAAAAAAAAAAAGACATCTTTAGCTCACTTAACTGAAAAGTTCAGGCGTAGATTAGCTGGATTCAGGGGCTCCAAGGATGTTTCAGGACTTGACACTTGACATCGTTCCCGTTACCCTCAGTTCTCCTCTTTTCTTCACTGCTTTGTCTCAGCATGATGTCCCTCTGTGGTCTCAAGATGGCTTTCAGATGACTTTTGCCTATCTAGGGGTGCCTGGCTGGCTCAGTTGGTAAAGCATGTGACTGTTGATCTTGGGGTTGTTAGTTCAAGCTCCACACTGGGTGTAGAGATTACTTAAAAAATAAAATCTTTATAAAAAGAAAAAGAAGCCCTGTCTAGTCACTGATGGTATTGAAAGACTGACAGTTGCTTCAGATACCACCTTGGACCATTCCTTATAACCCTGTCTCACAAATAGACTGACTGACAATAAGAAACCGTGTGTGATAACTCTTTAGAGTCTCCAGGGAAACTTAGGTTCCTGTAAAAGTGCAAAGCTCAGGGTGCCTGGGTTGCTTAGTTGGTTGGGCATCTGACTCTTGGTTTTGGCTCAGGTCCGGGTCTCAGGGTTGTGGGATCAAGCCCCACGTCAGGCTCTGCGCTCAGTGGGGAATCTGCTTGTCTCTCTCCCTCTGCATTCATGCTCTCTCTCTCTTTCTCTAATATATTAGATAAATATATAAATTAAAAAAAATCTTAAAAAAAGTGCAAAGCTCATAAACCTACTGTTCCTATAAACATTTGCATGTCAAATTACATGTTTAATTTATGATAAATTTTATTTTCTCCCATCCCAGGCTGGTTACCATTTCTGAGAGTTGCTAATGTCACTGATGAAAAGATAATCCACCAGCTCACATGTTTACACTGGGTGGGGAGGGGGCGTAGTGCCACGTCGCTGAGGAGTAGGTCACCTGCATTTTATTTTGATTCAGCCACTTGGGCTGGGCTCAACTGTACTCCGATTATGGCTGTGATTACTGTTCCTGCTTCTCCCAGCACCCTGTGGTCTGTAGTAATTAGCAGGAGCACATGGAAAGTTCTAGGAGCTCCTTGAAAACCGAAATGCCAAGGGATATTACTCTGTGACTAGAAAGAAGGGGTGGAAAATAACCCTGATCCCTCATGCTCCTTCCATCTTTGGGAATTGGCCCCTTAGACACAGCGAACTGAAAGTTTCACACTCGTCTGAATCATTGGGGTGAGTGAGGTCCCATGGCGAGGGCTTTGCAGAGTTGTGTGTGTGCACAGTCTGCTCAGAACAGTAAAGGAGGGACCAGGTTCCTCTGCTTAGTTGCACTGGTCCATTGGTGATACGCTCCCAGAAGAACCCATCCCAGAAGAGCCCAGACTCCTCCTGTCATCTTGTTATCCGCTTGCAAGTTACCAAGTTATATTGTCCAGTTTCAAGCCAGTGCTACTGCTTCTGGCACGTGGAAGACGTGGTATTATGTAAAAATTATTATGTCCTTGGAGTTTGTATCAAGTCCAACTTTATGTGCCTTTCTGATTTGCTAATCTTCATATTCCCCAGTATTATACCTTTTCTTTCTCAGGGGCAAGGGTTCTTTGGACACCCGCCAACCAGCCTTATGGCCTCAGGCTTACCTCCTCCACATCACAAAGCATGGCTATGACAATGCGGTGTGACTGCTGTGACCACCATTGTGTTCATGGAAGCAAGAACCACAGCAGATCCAGTGTTTAAGGGATGCAGAGTTTTCGCCCTGTGGCCAAGAAGGGACAAGGTGGAGGCACAGCCTAATTTCCCTGGGGATGAGTTGTCTTAGTTTACTGAAGTCCTGAATGCAGTCACCAAAGAGTGAGGCCAGGAAGGTTTAAGGCCCCAAGCCCCCACCAGGGTCTTTCCTGCAAAGGTGGCCCTAGAGACAGAGACCCTTCCCTTCCCTTCCCTTCGGTTTGGTCAGATGGATTTGGATTTGGAGCTGGCCAAGACTCAATGGGACTCTGGCCTTTCTACTGCTTCAGAATTGAGTTGAAGGGCCATACCTAAGGTGTGAGCTCTGACTTCCTAGTGGCTTCCCGGGGGTGCCAGGTAATACAGCTTGGGTGAACTTGGACCAGTGGGAGCCAGGAGACAGGAATGAGCCCACAGATAAATTTCTCTCCTTTCCTCCCCTATATGGTTCTCAGGCTCTGGTTTGTTTTCAGTTTCATTTGGAAATGGTCCACGCAACTGGGCAGAATGTACTTTATGCTGAAGGTGTGAGCAACGGGTACGAGTCCACCTTTGATTTGCTGTTTTCTACTTTACTATCCTTTCACCCCTCACTCTGGCTTTCAATACATTGCACCGCCCAAGAAAACAGTATGAAAGCTTCACCTACATTTCTGTTTCCTAGGGAACCCTGACAAGAAAATCTTAATCTACATCTCCGTCTCCTGTCTGGACTCTCCTCTCCTCTGCTCTCCTCTCTGTTTTGTTCCAAGCAAGATCATAGAGAGTAGAATTTCTGTGGAGGATTCCCAACATTTCTTCATCATTGAGGCTAATGCCTTATGAAATCATGGGGCAGTAACTTTCTGAGTGTGATTCAGGAAGCTAAGCTTTATAAAATAAATGTGGACGCACTCCAATTTTAAGTAATCCCTTGAATGAAAATTCTTATTTACTTAAAAGATTAATTGAAAGGGTGATTATTTTCTTTACAAAAGAGTTTCACATAAGCGTCTATCACATATAAATAATGATTTGATTAATACATTTTCAATTGTCAGTGAACATCGCAGTTGTAACCCAAGTGTAAGAGACTGTGAGGAGGCTGGCTATTGCTTAGGACTTCAATACTTCAAAAATACTTCGAAAACCCTCCACCTCAGCACTGCGGTGCTTCATAAATGCCTGACACGGCTACCTAGCCGTGTGTGTGTGTGTGTGTGTGTGTGTGTGTGTGTGTGCGCGCGCGCGCGTGCATGCATATGTGCACACCCTGGGGGGCGGGTAGTAGATAGAATAATGACCTCCCCAAATGCCCATGTCCTAGTCCCTGAAACCTGCAGATACGTTACCTTACATGGCAAAAGGGATTTTGCCCTTGTGATTAAGTTGAGGATCTTGTGATGGGAAGATTCTCTTGGATCACTCAGGTGGTTCCTAATGTCATCACAACTGTCCTTGTAAGGGGGAAGCAGGACTGTCAGAGTCATGGAAGTGTGAAGATGCTGCCTGGCTGATTTTGAAGACAGAGGAAGGGGCCATAAGCCAACAAATGTAAGACACTTTTAGGAACTAGGAAAGGCAAGGAAATGGATTCTCCTGCTGAGCCTCCAGAATGAACATAGCTCTCCTGATGCCATGATTTTAGCTCCATAAGACTTTGACCAACAGAAATATAAGATAATAAATTTGTGTTGTTTTAAGCCACTAAGTTGGTGGTAATTTGTTATAACAGCCATAGGAAACTAATATAGGGGATAGAATATTAATTTTTGAGTAACTCCTAGCTAATCATTTAAATAATTTTTAAGCTTATCTTTGGTGTTGGGCACACTGGTCAATAACATAGGCATGGCCCCTTTCTTCTTAGAGCTTCCAGTCTAGTATGCCAACTATGCTAGCATCCACTGTGTTCATAACTTCATCAAAGTACATGTTGTATTTGTTGGTTAGGATGTTTCTCTTTCTCCATGTGATTTTCTTTTTCATTAAGAAGTCATTTCTAATTTAAACCATCAAACATTTCACATTTACTACATAGAAGGCATGGTAGTTGGATACTAGGAAGATAAAAATTCTTTTCAAGAAATTTCCAATCCATTTGTAAAACTGGAAAAAGTCCAAATTACACAACTAACTGTACAAGGCAATATATGACTTTTGGTAGAAGATATTTGGTCTGGAAGCAGAATTGAGGACTCCTTGATTCTCCCTCCAGTTGGTAGCTCTGTACTAGGTAGCTACCATATTGTACTTGGCCTTGCAGGAGAGGAAGGCCTATTGCCTTTGGACCTAGTTTCTTTCTTTCTTTCTTTCTTTTTTTAATAAAGTTCAAGGTTCTTTTTTTTTTAAGATTTTATTTATTTTTTGACAAAGAGAGACACAGCGAGAGAGGGAACACAAGCAGGGGGGTGGGGGAGGGAGAAGCAGGCTTCCCGCTGAGCAGGGAGCTTGATGCGAGCCTCGATCCCAGGACTCTGGGATCATGACCTGAGCTGAAGACAGACGCCTAACGACTGAGCCACCCAGGTGCCCCCATAGACCTAGTTTCTTTGGCGATCCCAACCCTGCTTGCTAATCTAAACTATACCCAGAACTCCCCATGTCCCTTTCAATGTAGACTTACTCTAGAGGCAGGTCAAGGTTGTACCAATTGCTAATATTGTCCTGATAATTTTTTACCACACACAAGGGAAGAAAATTCTTTTAAAAGCAGACCATTCACCTCATTTTTATTCCTCTATCTAAATACGTCCCTCCTGTGCTCTATCAGCAGTGTGACCCAGTTGTGTGTCACTGCTTTATTGTATCCTTGGACCTTGCCAGGATCTAAATGGGAGGAGAAGGGCCTTGAGCTTTCCCAGAAGTCAGAGTATGTATGGCTAGCTATGCTAAGTGCCTCAAGAGACTCCTGGAATTTCTGGGCATGAATGGACCCCAGGGGAGGAATGCATCAGGAGGTCAGTGGGTCATAGACTCTTTCATGGAGTGAAACCATGGAGGAAGGGAACCATCTGTGCCTCAAAGGACAGGGATGATTTAATAGAGCTGAGAGTGGGGAGTGTCGTCCAGCCAGGAGCCTGGAGTGAACAAAGCAGAAGAGTGGGACTCTAGTGTTTGGGGTCCAGATGTTACATTATTTTGACCTGATTTTGTAAATGCAATTTTAGTTGTCTGATTTGAGTCTTTCTCAAAATATAGCTGGTATTTATAGGATACTGCTGCAGCTGAGGTTCTTAGATGGAGTAAAGTGATTACGCTGAGAAATTGGGGAAGCTTAGGACAGGGATTTGTTCTTAATCCTTTTTAATTGGAAGCCCCTGAGGAAACAGCAGTCTCTGGCCCTATATTCACCTGCAGATTAAATGAAACAGAAATTACTTGATAATTTCTCTTGTCCTTGTTTAAAAAGCCTATTTCAGAGAGGAACGTAATGAACAGTCAACAAGATGGTGAGGATTGTTGTAGTTTCCTACAATTGCACTATTGGTGTGCAAAGAACAGACCAGCAGCAAGAGATAATGCAGATGAGCTTCAATCCCATGAATTTACTCTCTGAGTAGTCTGCAGTAAAACCTGTTCCTCATAGTGAAAAGGGTAGATGATATCTTTTTTTTTAAGTAGATTTTTCTTTTTAAAATTTTAAATTAAACTCCAGTAAATCCGAGTGTGGAAGTAACCAGCATAAATTGTCATGGTCTTAGGTACAACATTCAACAACTGGTTAATTAAGAATCTCTCAGATTCTCTAAGTGTAAGATTCCATAAATTATGGAATATTCTAGGGCAGAGGGTCCTGGATGACACTGTTTAGATAACATTAATTGTGATAGATTGTTCTAGAAGCCTGTTCTGGAACAATCTATCATAAATATATTACTTTTACTTTATTTTACTTAGCATATGTGTGATCTCATCATTGGAGTCTCACTCTTCTGTGTCTGCAGCGTTTTCTAGTTTTCTTGGGTTTCCCACTGAATTAAAATTTTTTTTTAAAGATTTTATTTATTTATTTGACAGAGAGAGACACAGCGAGAAAGGGAACACAAGCAGGGGAAGTAGGAGAGGGAGAAGCAGGGTTCCCACGGAGCAGGGAGCCCAATGCAGGGCTCCATCCCAGGACCCTGGGATCATGACCAGAGCCAAAGGCAGACGCTTAACCCAGGTGCCCCTGAATTAAAATTTCTTTCAGTAGTTGATACAATTTGAGCTATTATCAGTCATGACTATTTTAGATGGGATTAGTTGCTTATAGCGAACTGATCATGCAAGAGCACATCCTGCAAATATAGACATCCAGGAGAGAAGGATCCCTGGAGCCCAGTGTTACAATATGCCAAGGGCAACTTGGTTTATCATTTCAGGTATTTGGGTTTATGGCAACAGAAACTGATTCTAGTCAGTAAAGGGGGAAGAAATAAAGAAATATATGGAACTGAAGGAATAGATGAATGAATGAAATAAGAAGCACAAGAACCTGGGCAGAGCTGGAGAAATAATGACCAGAGTCTGTGTGATGTCTTTGGGATGTCAGTTATTTTCTCCTTTTCAATCTCTGCACAAAATCTGAATCTTGGGTGGGTGTGGGGAGCATCCAGCCTTGGTTTATCTCCCCTTGGTCAGGAGAGGGGAGGGCATATTGTTGTTCTTGTTTTTTTAAAGGTTTTTATTTATTTATTTATTGGGGTGGGGGGAGCAGAGGGAGAGAGAGAGAGAGAGAGAATCTCAAGTAGACTCTGTGCTGAGCCCAGAGCCCAACACAGGGCTCGATCCCACAACCCTGAGATCATGACTTGAGCTAAAATCAAGAGTCAGATGCTTAAACGACTGAGCCACCCAGGCGCCCCAGGGGAGGGTATCCTGAATGACAGACAGCTCTATCAAAACCATAAACCAGGAGGAGGGTGGTTCTAGGCAGGAAAGGCAAGGGGTTGTTTTCAAAATCAAGTGAGTTGGGTTTCGGGTCCTGAACAACAACAGACATCATCTCCAGAGAGCTAGAAAGTTCTCTAATGTTTTCAAAATGGGAGGACAGTTTTTTCTGTTCACTTTCATTATAAACTTCAGAGTTTCCAAACAAGTTTGTAAAGGCTTAAACACAAAGGTGCTTGTAAAATAGGTAATAAATACTAGAGCAGAGGGACAATTGGTAGAGGCTGCAATAACTTTGAAGTCTCCCTTTTGAGATTCATGACTTTATTTTCATTCTGAAGCATAAAAAGGTAAGTAATATCTTATATAACTAGTTCCATGTTTCTAAAGGAAATTTCCATAATATTGTAGATAGCATCAATGTAATATGTTGGAAAAAGCCAGGACCCTGAGCTGGTGGGGTTTATAAACTTGAGTTTTGTTTTTGGCAATTCTTTTTTTTTTTTTTGTCGTTGTTGTTGTAATAGAGAACTAGCAATATCTATCTCATAGGGTAGTTGAAAGGTATGTGAGCCTCTTGGTATATATTAAACCCTTAATAAATATTAGTTTCCTTCTTCCCACTGTGTGTTTGTGTATACATTTTGCTTTTTACATGAATCATGTTCTAATGTAGCTTACATTTCCCTGTAATGAGCTGAAAACCATTTCTCCTTCCTTCAATTTTATTTTTCTGCTTTGGAGCTGATGTTGGTAACTAGAGTAAATAGCAGATAGGTCTGTCTCTATTCTGAGGTCCATTTTACAAAAATATATTCATCTTTCCCTTAATTGCAGATGGGGCAATTTATATACCTGGTTGCCTTAAACATCTCATACAGCAATAGTTGGCTATAGTTTAAAGGCAAAATGAAATCCTCTGTGGATCTGAATCATAGCTTGAAGCAAAATCATCTAGTTATGAGTGCTTGGTTGAGCAAAGAAAAAGGAATATCTTACCACACTTAAATTGCCATGGATGCTAGTAGTATGTCATTCATTGCAATTTAAGTAGTCTAAAATACTTCCTTTTCTCTGCTCAACCAATTCCTCATATTGAAATGTTTTAATGGGAGTGAGTCTTCCTAATTTTTAAATGAGGCTGAAAGTAGAAACTGGCATAGGAATAAACAAGAATCTGTTTTACAGAGGCCTCTGGAGGGAGGAGAGGATGGATCTCAGAACGTGTAGAAGAGGGAACAAATCATCTTGGAAAATACACAGGATTCCCGCCCTTATCCAAAGTTTTGCTTTCTGTGGTTCCAGTTACCTTCAAGTAACTGAGGAAAGATGACCCTTTCTCTGACCGATTGTCAGCAGGTCAATAGTAGCTTACTGCTTTGTGACGGTGCCTACGTCACTCCCCTCACTTCATCTCTGGACATTTTATCATCTCACATCATTACAAGAAGAAGGGTGAGGACTCATTTAATACATTAAATAAAAAACATGTTCTAAACTATATATTTAAAATATGCATTCATCAGGAATATACCTGAAAATTATGCTTTTATTTATGGTTGATAATGTTATTAATTCTCACATCCTAAGACTGAATTGTGATGCCATATAGCGTAAGGGGCGCCTGGGTGGCTCAGTCGTTAAGCGTCTGCCTTCGGCTCAGGTCATGATCCCAGGGTCCTGGGATCGAGCCCCGCATCGGGCTCCCTGCTCGGCCAGGAGCCTGCTTCTCCCTCTCCCACTCTGCCTGCTTGTGTTCCCTCTCTAGCTGTCTCTCTCTCTCTCTGTCAAATAAATAAAATAAAATCTTTAGAATGTAAAATTTGAAAGCGAACCTGGTGCGAATGAAGTTTCAATATTGGTCATTGATGTGCCAGTCCTTCTGAAGCCTCCTTGGTAATTAAGTTGCTGGTTAATTTCTGTAGTAGCTAGTCCCTCACTGCCTTAGAATGGAGAGGCCATTCTACTTATAGGCAGCTTTAACTTTGTCAGAAAATTCTTTATGTTGAACTGAAGCTTCCTCCTGGCAATTTCCCCTCATTGGTCATAGTTCCAGATCCCCACGATCTTCCTATCACAGCCCTTTGTTAATTTCGAGTGTGCTCTCATAGAAGAGCACCTGGCCTGGAGTGGGCCCCTCACCAAATATTTCCTAAATGAATGACAGA
This sequence comes from Halichoerus grypus, assembly GCF_964656455.1. Classification (NCBI taxonomy): domain Eukaryota; kingdom Metazoa; phylum Chordata; class Mammalia; order Carnivora; family Phocidae; genus Halichoerus; species Halichoerus grypus. The sequence continues at coordinate 14,216,968 of NC_135712.1, forward strand.
GTGAGTGAATAACCGGGACAAGAATGAGAACCATTTAATGGTATGAACGCTTTACTGTCTATGCTGAGAATGTTAGCACATTTTCATCTGTGCTAAATTATAATATATTATATCACACATGGTATAAGAGGGAACGCAGAATCATTATGGGTTTTATAGAATAAGATTCATTATAGGATCGCAGCCTTCCACAATTATGGAAGAAGCTGGAAAAGTCGGGGTTTGAAAGGAGTTGCAAGACCAGGGAAGCATCACTAGCCAGCCCCTCTGTACCAGTAGTGCAAGTGGACTAGTGGGCGAGGAATATGGGAAGGCAGAGACATCACCTGAGGAGTAGGGCTGGGAAGGAACTGTGATGGGGCGGTGGTCTAAGGAAGCTGTGGGCACTGCATGTGGTAGTTGGCCTGGAATGGTGATCAGTGTATTAGTCAGGGTTCTCCAAAGAAACAGAACCAATGGGATCCATCATCTATCTATCTATCTATCTATCTATCTATCTATCTATCTACCTATCATCTATCATCTATTATCTATATCTATCATCTATCATCTATCTATCCGTATATCTATCTATCATCTATCTATCATTTATCATCTATCTATCATCATCTAGCTATCCGTCCATCTGTCTGTCTGCCTGCCTGCCTGCCTGTCTATTATCTATGGAATTGACTTACATGGTTACGGAGGCTGGTAAGTCTGATATCTGCAGCCTGGGCCAATAGGCTTGGGACCCAGGATTGCTGATGGCGCATTTCCAAGTCTCCTGGAGAATTTTCTCTTGCGGCAGGAGGCCAGTCTTTTTCTCTCTGTTCAAGCCTGCAACTGATCGGATGAGGCCTGCCTACATTATGGAGGGCAATCCGCTTTACCCAGTATTTGCCAATTTAAATGTTAATTGCATTGAGAAAACACCATCTAGGTTGACACATAAAATTCACCATCACAGTCAGCAAGGCTGGCAGTCAAGGAAAGTTGGGTACAGAGGAGGGAAGAGCAAGGACGAAAGTTGGAATCTTCCAGCACTTCTGTCTCTATCCCTCATTGCATCTAGCCATGATACTCATCAAAGAATAAGGGCCCCCTGAAGGGGGTTCCGGGACTCTGTGCCAGTAAACAGGCTGACATAGTATAAAACTAGGATGTCCCGCTCTTTGTCACCTGGCATCAATATGCATCTTCTTTATCCACATTTAACTTTCTAACACAATGCCACTATCAGTCAAATAGCCTAAAACATGGTAGCTCTCTCTTCCAAAGTATACAAAGTCTCATTTGTCATTTCATCCATCTCCCGGTGATGTTGTTCCTCCCCAAGCTGCATCATGCTCTTCCTTTGATATCTTGTAACTTAAATACGGAGCTATAAGGCCAACCAACTATTAAAACGTCTGATGATAGATAGGGTAATGGGAGAGGGGGAAGAAAAGAAACGTGATTGACTAGCATATACACAAATGTTCTCTATCTCGGTGGGAGAGGGTAGGCAAATGTCCCAACATGACAAGTGGTAGACCTGGGACATGATTGCACAGCTTGTGTACCTTCCACCCACCACAGAGCTTCCCTGGACTGTGAGGCCAGCTCAGTCTAACTTGTGTAGTCTGTGAAAGTGATCCAAGATGTTGACAAGACTATTATATTCCTGTTTGTGTTGGTTTGCTCAGGCTACCATAATAAAACAACCACAGACTTCAAGGAAAGAGATTTGTTTTCTCACAGCTCTAGAGCCTGGAATTCCAGGATCAAGGTGTTGGCAGATTTGGTTTCCCCTGAGGCCTCTCTCCTTGGCTTGTAGGTGGCTGCCTTCTTGTTGTCCTTACATAGTCTTTCTTTTGTGTGTGTGTGCATCCCTGATGTCTGTCTGCGTGTCTAAATTTTTTTTTTAAGTTTTATTTATTTTAGAGAGAGAGAGAGTATGAGGAGGAAAGGAAGAGGGAGAGGGAGAGAGAATCCAAAACAGCCTCTGCTCTGAGTGTGGAGCCTGGTACAGGGCTCGATCTTATGACCCTCAGATCACAACCTGAGCCGAAACCAAGAGCCGGACGCTTAACTGACTGAACCACCCAAGTGCCCCTAAGTTTGTTCTTCTTATAAGGGCATTAGTCAGATTGGGTTAAAGCCTACCCAAGCAGCTTCATTGAACTTACCTCTTTCAAGGCCACATCTCCAAATACAGTCACATTCTGATGTACTGGAGGTTACGTCTTCAACAAACGAATTTTGGGGGGAGACAACTCAGTCCATAACCATGTTCCTACTGCCAGAGTTGGGCTGTGGGCTTTGTAAGACCCACTTTGGAAGGCACAGTGGAACCCAAAGAAAATAAATTCCCTCTGCCTCCTTCCTTACATGTTTTTCACAGTTAGCCTTTCAGTTGATGAAAATTGACAAACAACGAAGAGTTGAAAGGTCCATTGAGAGAGGAGTAAATGTCATCTGATAGAACCACTTTCTCTTCTCCTCCACCCTCTGTTGCCTCTTGGAGATGCTTAGTTACTGATTCCTCATTCATTCATTTGTTCCAATACCATTTGTTAGGTCCCCTCCTCTGCTCTGAGGCACTGTGCTAGGCATTGAGGATATACCTCAATGTGGTATTGCCCCTGTTTGCATGGGGCTTGTCCTCCTGTGGGGGAGACAGAAGGTAATGAACACAATGATTATACACAGGCACCGTGTAGGCACAGGCAACTGTAACAGGTGGGTGCAGAAGGGGTTTGAGGTCAGGCGGTTGATGGTGATATGTGGGCAGAGATCTGAACAATGAGAAGAAGCGACCTCATGAAAAGTTGAAGGAAGAGGTTTCTTTTTGCAAGTGCAAAGTTCTTCATCAGGAAAGGAATGTTCTAGAAACCGAGAAGAGACCAGGGTGGCTATAGCAGAGTGAGGTGGGAGAGGAAAGCAGGACAGTGCCCAGAAATTGTTGGTTTGGCAAGAGAATCCCAAATGAGGGACTATGACCCTTTTATGAAACCCATGCAAGAAGCCAGCTTCAGGCAGAGCTGGCTCATTCTAAGGCAGATTAAACCTAGTGCAGTAAGATTTGGAGGAAGGACTGAGGTGTTGGGGGGCTGTCCTCACCGGAATTTCTAGCTTTCACAATCCTGAGCATCTGTTTATAGAGTGCCATTCTATGACTAAAGAATCCTATATCTTTCAAGTACCTTTGCTTTGCTTGGGAAGAGATGCCTGTTTAAGGGTAGTTAACCCTGGCAGCACATTGCATGAAACCTCTCAACAGTCTGACAGCTGGAGGGGAGCAGCTTATTGGAGAATGAGCTATTTTCCTGGGCTCTGCTCTGACATTCTTTTCCCTGTCTCTCCACTCCACCTCTTCTCAGACTGCAGGCCCCTCTCTGTTGTCCCAGTCTGTCCCCACTCCCTCCTGGTATTCAGCTCTGCACACAGCCAGGACTCATCATGCCCACATCATGCCCTCCTTTCTGTCCCAGATTTCTCACTTTGGGAACTTCCACCACACCCATAATGCAGACTCCAAATCTTGGGCAATCAGATTATCTGCTTTCTCCATCCTGACTGGTTTCTAAGACTCATTGAAGAAAATCTCGTAACTTTGCTGATTGGCTGTGAGATTTCCCCCCATGACATCTTGGCCAGCTGGACCACTGTCCTTTTTCCAAACTTGATTTCATTGCTGAACACATTTCTTAAGGCTTCTTAGTGATGTGCAGAGAAATAACGCATGCTTTGGAATCACAGCCCTGGGTTCAAAACCCCACTCTGCTCCTTTACTTACAGCTGTGTGTTCTTGGTCATGTTATTTAGCTTCCCTGAGCTTCGGCTTCCTTACCTCTAAAATGAGTTTAATAAAAGCTATTTACTGTGCTGTTGTAAGTTTGAACAAGTATTGTACCCAGAGTGGTCATAGATGACAAGCAATGTTGATGAATTTCCTTTTTCCTTCTCAATGTTCACAGAGCAGATACCACATTGGTGTAAAATGTGGCAGCCTCTTCAGATGAAGCCAGGCCACGTCCTGGCTGTGAACCCCTTGTGATCGCCAATGTCAGAGGGAAGGTCACATGGGTTTCTTCCTTTTGGTGGCAGCCCTGCTCTCCAGAGTGGTGTCCCATCTCCAATCACAACAAATCATGTCACAGCCTCATAAATTCAAGCAACACCGCTAAATTTGCCCCTCTTTTCATCCAAGGCCAATGTTCACATTGAATTTAATCAGGACTGAAGTGGCAACAGGAATAAGCAAACTGCAAGATATATGTGTGACAACGAATGAATGGCAGCCACAGGATAATGACAGTCATCAGAGAAGGAAAAATAATTAATGATCACAGCAAGAAACTGATTCCAAAGCAATCAGGTTGCTCATGATACACAGATTGGAAAAATTAGTTCAAAGGGCATTTCTCCATTTCTTATGAGAAGGTGTCAAAGATATAATACAATTAAAACAATATAAGACGTCTTTTATTATAGCTATATGGTCAACTCTACTCTGATGCAAAGATGAAATACAATTAAAGCAATGTAGGTCATCTTACATTACAGCTACAGGGTCAACTCTAAATTTTTCTCTTTAGTGCAGGAAGGGAGGGGGTTGAAGAGAAAACAACTTGCCTTAAGCAGGTAAGTATTTAGGACCAACTATGTGCCTTGAGTAACCAAGTAACCTCTAGGTTATAGTATATGAAGAGATTGAAGGCAAAACCCTATTGAGGTAGAGAATGGGTGCCCTTGAGCTTAGTCGCTGCAATCAGGAAATGTTTGAAAGTGGGAACCAGGAAAGAGCTATGGTGACCAGGGAGAAATTAATGAGAAGTTTGGAGCCAGATTTCTGACTAGAGAGTGATTTTTGTTTCTTTCTCAAGCTAAGGAAGACTCCCAAGTCCCTCTTGCTCTTGAGACAGAAAACATTGTAAGAAAGAGACTTTCAGGTAGCTTTTTTTTTTTTAAGATTTTATTTATTTATTTGAGGGGAGGGGGGGAGAGACAGAAGCAGGCTCCCCACAGAACAGGAAGCAAAATGTGGGGCTTGATCCCAGGACCCTGAGATCATGACCTGAGCCGAAGGCAGATGCTTAACCAACTGAGCCACTCAGGTGCCCCTTTCAGGTACCTTTGAACTGGAAGGCCATATACAGAGGGATCTCTTTAGCATTTTAGCCTTCTTAGTGCCAGAGCAATTTTGTTGCTAAAGTATTTATAATGAAGGAATCCTACAGTAATAATAGTGATGAGGAGGACAATGTGAAAATAATAATTTCCATTTACTGAGCTCTTATTATATGCCAGACACCTAGCTCTACGCACTTCCTAACATAATCCATTTCATCCTTACATGATTCTTAGTCTGAGGCCCTTAATCTCTTTATCTATAATTTCCACTTAACCTCATTAGCTCTCTGTTTCTCATCTGAAAAATGGGGGCATTATATGAGACAATGGACAGAAAGCCTTTGGCACAGTGTCTGTTACTGAGGAAGCATTCACTGTGAGTTGTATTCATTCTTGTAGCTATTACAGGGAAATGTCTGTAGGGTCCCATGACCCGGCTCGCCCTGCATTCACTTGTGTCTGTCCCACTCTGCCACACCAGGTGTTTTCCTCAGCCTTACTCAATCTTTACCAGTACAGAGTGTATTCCCTCCTCCAGGCTCAGTCTCTTAGGCTCCAAGTTGACTTAGGCCATTACCTAGAAGAATCCTGGAAGATTTTATTGACCCCCTGACACTTATCACACCTCATGACTTGGTAGTACCCTAGTCTGTGCTTGAGGGAAGCCCCCAGATACTTCATAAGTCCTGGTATTATAATATCTCTTCCAACCTTGCCCTGCTTTCACTTCCCTCGACCCTTTGGTGACCAACATCACAAAAGCAGGAAGAAGAATGGCTTCAGGTGCATTTCTGTTAAATCAGTGTTCTCCAGAGAAACAATTGGATATCTATCTATCTATCTATCTATCTCTATCTATCTATCTATCTATCTATCTATCTATCTATCATCTATCATCTATCATCTATCTATCTATCTATCATCTATCTATCTATTCTCTGTCCATATTCTCTCTCTCTTTATATATATGTAAATATAATGAGATTTATTATTAGGAATTAGCTCACACAATTATGGAGTCTGAGAGTCCCAAGATCTTCAGGGTGAGTCAGGAAGCTGAAGTCCCAGGAGAGCCAATGGTGTAGCTCTTATCCATAGACCAGCAGGCTCAAGACCCAGGAAGAACTAATGTTTCAGTTTGAGTCTGAAGATAGGGAAATCCAATGTCTCAGTTCAAATGCAGTCAGGTAGGAGTTTTTCTCTTTTATTTTAGGGAGAGTCAGCTTCTTCCTTCTATTCAGGCCTTCAGCTGATTAGATGAAGCCCCCTTCCCCCTCACTAAGCAGGACAATCTGCTTTATTCAATCTACCCATTAAAATCTTAATCTTATCCAAAACACCCTAACAGAAACACCCAGAATGACATTTGACAAAATATCCTTCACCCTGTGGCCCAGTGAAGTTGACACATAAAATTAACCATCATAATTTTCATTCTCATCTCTTTTGAAGCCTCCTCCCTTGTCCTGCCAGTAAAATGGCCTTTTGCTCAAAGGTCCCAAGTAATATAGATTTTGCCCACAAATGGGGGTGAATTTTTATCTCAGGGACAAGAGACAGAGGGAGGGGATGAGGACGGAATGGTGGGAGTAATTAAAAGTAAATTGCTTTTTGTTACACCCAACTAATTGGCAAGAAGTAACTAGGTGGAGGTCATTAATGATGTAAATGTGTGGCTACTCTGTTCTGCTGGAGGTAGAGACATCAGAGCAGAGGATGGGTACCTCTCCACTGGTTAGTTTCTTGAGGGTCTGTTCATTATACTTTGTTCTTTTTTTTTTTTTTTAAGTTTATTCATTATTTCTTTTAGTAATCTTACACTCAACGTGGGGCCCGAACTCAGGATCCTGAGATCAAGAGTCGCACGCTCTTCCGACTGAGCCAGCCAGGCGCCCCTATACTTTCTTATCAGTAACACTTGGCCTCCACAGCACAGGTCTCTGCAATCTTAATTTATTAACTTTTCTCAGCCTACTCCAAACAGGCTGTATTCAGAGTGACCTCTGACCCTGAATTCATGTTGTTTGCCTTTCCGTCACTAACTACCTCCATCCTTTTGATGCATAGCTTGGGTCCCATCTTCTCCTTGACACTGTTCAGTCCTCAATGTATTTCCTTTCTTCTGCTTTCTTTCTTCTAGCCTCTTCTGTACACTGATTGCTGCCATTTGGGAACATAAACCTGTATGACCTCAAGTTATTAATGACTTTTCCCTGCTATCTTCCCATCAGCAGACGGCAGAGAAAACAACCTCAAGATAAAGCTTTGGATCTTGTGTAGTTCCATTAGCACCTGCAGGAGTCCTGAGAATAAAGTCCTGCTAAATAGGTAGTCATCAGTTTTATAATAAGTGACTCTAAAATATAAGTCAGACTGCATCATTCCTCTGATCAAAACTCTCTAATGACTTTTTATCTCAATCACAGTGAAAGCCAAGCCCTACAACTGTTGACAAGGGGTAGGTCAGTCTAATCCCCAGTCCCTTCTGATCTTGTCTCCTGCACTTCTTGTTCAGCGGAGCATCACCTAGAGAAACCTGTGTCAGGAAGGGACCTCAAGTGTTAGGTTTCCCTTGTACTGTAAAGGCAAAGACAAATACAAATAAGATGCTTAATTCTTTCTTTGAAAATAAGGGAAGAGACGTCCCCTTTCCTCAAGCATTTCCTTTAGAAAACTCCTAATTGTAAATTCTTTCTCTCTTTGAAATATATGTAAATCTTTTTAAAAGCTAAATAAGCCTCTTGTCGCGTTTATGACCCAGAAATGTCTTTCTCAAGTGCCCCATCTCCCAATTTCTGTGAGAGGATAGGGACCTAACTTTGGCAGGTGCCTCACTCCAAAGCCACCTCCTGTCATAAAGATGTGAGAGGTTTATTTTTCCTTTGGATAAAGCCAATTAGCAAACACACATCGCAACCTCAGTTACCAGGTGAATCTGGGATGATCTATGTGTGACAAATGGTGCTGTCAGGTCCTGTTATAGACAAGTGGTTATTGTTTATCTTGAGCACATGCATGTAATAGGGTGTATCTGCTTGGCTCTATAAAATAGTAAGATTTTTTCCCCTCTTTGCAATCTCTTTGCGGATTGCCTCTGATACACACCGCATTCTGATTTAATGACTATTCAATGATAGAATCGTTTTATTTCTCTTCTATCTTTGTGAAGAGGTTTTCTGGGTTGGGAGAGATTTTGTTAATTACATTGCCCCAACAGTCCCTGCCTGGATGTGTCCCTCACACTTCAACACTATGGCTCCAATTTCTACCTCCACCCTTTCCTCTTATACTTCATTGCACCAAACAGTGGGGTTTCCACTTTCTTTTCCTTCTTGGAAAGGATTGCCCTATATTATACTTTTCTCCCCACAGCACTGATCTCCACAGACCAGCCTTAATGGAAGAAACTCCATCATCCGAGTCTACCAGGCTAGTTTTTGGCTATGGAAACTCTTTCCTTTGGATTCCCCCAGAAGTTCTTAGATGAAGACTTGAGTGCAAGTAGTTTATTTGGGACGGGAAAGGAACACTGGTTGAGGAGTAGGGAAGTGAGCAAGGAAAAAGAAGGCCAATAATGGGTGAGTTATTAAGACAATTATTGCAGTGGGTGACGGGAGCTTAATCTCACATGGAAACTTGGAGAAGTGTCAAACAGGCACATAGGAATTGTATCACGGAAGGGCCAGGAAGCTGGGGTATTGATGCACTCCCGAGAGTCAAGGCTGGGTGGTTATTCATCCCCTGGCACATCCAACCTGTCTTGCTTGTGGGCAAAGTGGCCCTCGGTGGCTCAGCAAGAAGCCGGCAGGCATAGCGATGTGGATTCTGTCTGAAAGAGGACTGCCCACATTGGAGGTCAGGGCAGTAAAGGGCAGGGCACAGTAGCATCCGCAACTGGAACCTGCAGTAGGATGCCGGGTGGACACCAGAATGCACAGCCCGGATGCCTTCAGTGCTGGACTTGGACCCCGCTGCTGACAGTAGGGTGCCCACATGGCCTTCAGCTGTCATTTCTTTAGGATCAGTGTAGCCTCGGAGCTGTGCCCAAGGTCATGCTCATATCTAATGACTGATCTGTATGGGAGTATAAAGGCTGGGCCACGTTGGCCCTACTTGGCACAGTGCCAGAGGGCTCTTCCAGCTGCGGCAGCCACATGGGTCAGCTTAGGCTATGTCCTGACAGTATCATGGCCCTGCTTCTCCTTCTGCCCAGCTCTGCTCCCTGCTGCTCCCTCCCTTAGGGCTGGTCCTAGGGCTCTGCTTAACAAACATCCTGCACTCGACACCCCTTCCCAAGTCTGCATCCCACACAACCCCACCCGCTTTAACGTGGAAGCAGCAGTTCCCAAGGATGAAAGCACATTGGCTCGATATCCTAAGATTATCATCCCCTGCTAAGCAACTGTAAAGGATCTACATATCCTAGTTCCTCCACAGTAAGTAACAGTGGGTCCTTATAAGGGAGATGATCATTTTTAATAAATGATTATCTCCATTCTTCTCAGGGAAAATTCTCTTCCAGTTTGGCCGTCTTCTTTGTGCTTTGCAAGGTTTTTGCATTGAGATCTCTTTTTCTTGCTTCAGGGACTCCAATTCTCTGTCTTTCAAGGCAGTTCTGGTCAACCATTCCATCTTCATCAACTGATTTCTAAGGAAATATTTATTTCTCTGCAGTATCTGCCCAAAGCTGACTGCCACCTTAAAAGAAACATTGGCCTGAGGTTGCAGCTCTGGGTTTCACTCAGCTGAGTGCTGGGAATCTGTGTTCTTCCTTCACTTGCTGCATTGACTTTTCCTGCAAAGGCAATAGGAGCAGAGTTTGAATTCCTTTCAACGAAGAAGCTCTTCTTCCTCAGTGTCCAGGCTGAAGACACACTCCCCACTGTAGAACACCAGGGCATGTTCTGTGTTATTGTGAGCCAGCCCTTTGGCAGATACAGCTCAAAGATCATATAATATCCACTATTTAGGATTTTACCCCCTAAAACTTAAGTATGGCCCATCAATGGAGAGAAAAGCAAAAGAGAAACCAGAGTTTTTATAAAAACACAAAAATGTTGCTTGTTTACATTTACAAATAGCCTGCTTTCACAATTTGTTCGTGTTTTCTTATAATATAGAGCTATTTTTAAAAAGATTTATTTATTTATTTGAGGGAGAGAAAGAGCACGTGCGAGCAGGGGAGGCGAAGTGGTGGTTAGAGGGAGGGGAGACTAGTAGACTCCGAGCTGGGGAGCCCTACACGGCGCTTGATCCCAGGACCCTGGGATCATGACCTGAGCTGAAATCAAGAGTCAGGCACTCAACCAACTGAACCACGCAGGTGCCCCAGAGCCATTTTTAATTCACCTAATAAGTATCTGAAAGCTTATCCTAATTTTGGAATCATGGTGTTTTTCTACACACCCCACTTATACACAGGGACTTGAACACACACACACACACACACACACACACACACACACACACTTTGGGTTAGCATCTCTACCCCTGGGTACAATTGCTATTTGTCCCAGGAGCTCAAAAATACCTCAACAGTCCCATAGCTGAGAAGCACTCTATATGTACCCACTTACAGAATCAGGCATAATACCTTGCAATTTGCCAAGAAACATTAGTTAAAATTGTTTGCTGTCAAGGCAAGCCACAGGGTGGGAAAAGATATTTGCAACATATACAACTGGCAAATGTGTGCTCATGGGGACTACTAGAAACAACCCAAATGTCTATCAACAATAGAATGGAAAAGTAAATGGTAGTACATTCTTGCAAAATAATACCACACAGTAACAACAAGGACCAAACTATAGCTTCACAAGACACCCTGGATAAGCCTCATAATCATAATGTTGGGTGTCAGAACCAAGCATAAGAGAATACAGCATGAGCCTATTTACTTAAGATCCTAGATAGGAGAAACTAGATTACAGGGTTAGAAATCAGGATAGTGATTCCCTTCGGGGAGCTACTATTAGGGAGAGGGTCTGAGGTGGAGTCCGAGGCTCCTGGAGTGCTGGCAATTCTCCATTTTACTTGGACTTGGGGGGTGGTCAAATGCTCTCTGTGATAAGTCATTGAACTGTTAACTTACTTTTGTGTGTGTATTTTCTGCATACTTGTTATATTCCAATTGAGAACACTCCATGATTTAAAAAAAGTCAGCTAAAACCAGAATTTACCATACATTTTTTTGAGTACCTACCATGTGTTCTTTAACAGGATAGGACATATGTGGGTTTCAAATGAATAAACACATTGCTTTTAGTGTTAAGAAACTCAAAAGCCAGTAATTTATAATAGGGGCATATTTGGGGGAGGGGTTGATGAGTCCCTGTTCTTCTAAGATCGAAGACAGAGTCAGGGAAATTTTTCCTAATGCACCCATGCTCCAAATTTAGGATATCTATACATTATTAGCATCTTTACTTTAGTCATAGGGCTAATCATACCTGAAAGAATATAACAGAAATTTCAACAGTAACCACAAAGAAAATCAAATGAAGAACATGAATTAAGAAACTTGCTTACCTGTTGGTTTTGCTTTTTAGCTTGTGCAGAGAATGTATCCTGCTCAATGAATATTGAGTGTATTTGTTATATAAAAGCAGGCATCGATATTCCACTGGTGATATCAGTAGGAAATGGGTATTATTTGCAGAGAATATAATCTCGCTAAACATTAATCAGAACTTCAATGGTAATTTTGATGCCTGAAAGTTGTTATAGAATTTTTGAAAATTATATACTGGCTAAATTATTCCTTGGGATATTATGTGAGAAAATTTGTTATGTAACATGAAATATATTAAGGAAAATGGTGTTTGCCATTTCTTAAATTAATTTATTTACTCTATTAAAGATATTTGGAAAAATAAAGACGTAAAGTTAATGTTCTTTGTGTTACTAAAAAATATTTTAGTTGGGCAACAGTACTAATGATTTTCACATAGAGCCTTCAGTATTTCAATAGTCTGCCCGATGGGTTTGGGATAGCTGATCAGAGCTTTAACAAAACTGACGTGACTATCAAACATTCCTTAGGCTATTAAATATGTCTGAAAAATGTATATAGGAAAACAATGATATGGTAACCAGGAGTTACTCATGAGGGCTGTTGAACTTGGAGATTGGCATGAATCTTGACTAGGCAGTTGCTTTTATGACCCCACTGCTGACTAGTATCTTCTACTTGACAGAAATAATATACCACACATGGGCCTCTCACTAAATTTAGCTTTCCCTGAATGTTCACTAAGATTTATCTCACATGAGATGGATTGAACTTTGAAGGCCTAGGAAAAACTGTACATTTGTTTCCAACTCACCAGCTAAAAAGTATGCCAAGCTCATGTCACACTTGAAAGGAAGGCCTCAAGGATCATTCTGATGTCCCAGGCAGGGACAGCATTCCATGTCACTACCCAATATCTTAAGACTGAGGCTTTTAAAAACACACTCTTGTGCTGAAACCCAAATTAGCATTAATCATCTGGGCTATAAGTTTCCGACCACCTGTTAAGAATAACTTTTCAGTGCTACTTGAGAATTAGAATTTTTTATTTTATTTTATTTTATTTTATTTTATTTTATTTTATTTATTTGACAGAGAGAGAGAGAGACAGCTAGAGAGAGAACACAAGCAGGGGGAGTGGGAGAGGGAGAAGCAGGCTTCCCGCTGAGCAGGGAGCCCGATGCTGGGCTCATTCCCAGGACCCTGGGATCATGACCTGAGCCAAAGGCAGACGCTTAGTGACTAAGCCACCCAGGTGCCCCGAGAATTAGAATTTTTCATTAAGCTTTGGGTGAGTACTATCTGGAAGTCACTTAGAAGTACAGTTTGCCCTTGGATAACGTGGGGATTGGGACGTCAACCCCCATGCCACCAAAACTCCACATACAGCTTTGACCCCTCAAAAAAGTAACTACTAAGAGCCTACTGTTGATTAGAAGCCTTACTTGTAACATAAAGTCATATTTTGTATGTTATATGTATTATGTCCTATATTCTTACAATAGTAAGCTAGAGAAAAGAAAATGTTATTAAAGGAATCATAAGGAAGAGAAAATATATTGACAGAACTGTATCTATCAAAAAAAAAAAAAACCCCTCACATATAAGTGGACCTGTGCGTTCTAAACCCATGTGGTTCAAGGGTCAACTGTGGTTAAAAAAAGAAAAAAAAAAAGGGCGCCTGGGTGGCTCAGTTGGTTAATTGGCTGCCTTCGGCTCAGGTCATGATCCCGGGGTCCTGGGATCGAGTCCCGCATCGGGCTCCCTGCTCCGCGGGGAGTCTGCTTTTCCCTCTCCCTCTGCCTGCCTCTCTGCCTACTTGTGCTCTCTATCTTTCTGTCAAATAAATAAATAAAATCTTAAAAAAAAAAATCCCTGTATATTTTGTAAAAGTTCTCGATTTATTGGTTATTTTCTTATCTATTATAAATGGGCTATCGATGATAAATATCTAAAATAAAAAAGCAAGCTTTTGCTAACTCCTGGATATGTCTAATTTGTTGTAGAACAGTTGAATCCCAGTTGCCTTCAGACCGAGGAATATTTGTATTTATGGCTTGAAATAGTGTTTTCGTATTAGGATAGCTAGACTATGCTGTGGTAACAAATACACTCTCAGATCTCAGCAGTTTGATCCAGGAAGGTTTATTTCTGACCCTGTCTCCGTCTTACTCAGGTCAGGCACCTGTCCTCGGGGAGGCTGTGGCTCAGGGATCTCAGCGGGCTCACTCACACTGCTCCCATGTTTCAATGTTCCAGCCAGGCCGAAGGATAAAGGAAGAGGAGACAACATGCAGAAGCCATACCAGCTCTTTACGGCCTTGGATGAGATGTGACACACTAGCGCTGTTCCCTTTCCCATCTGCGAGGACTCATCATATGTCTCTGTGTGCCCAGGAAGGGGAGGATTGGTGGTCTCTGCCGTGGCTACTTTCCTCAGCCAGAACCGTATTGTTTTGCACATCTCAGGGGCTCTTTGCTCCTTTCTGCCCCCACCGGCCCCAGCATTTGTTGGTTTAACCCAAATGTAAATATGATGGAGAAATGGAAAGATCAAGTGTGAACTTTCTTCATTTGACATAGGACATTTTTTTCAGGCTAACATATTTTCTTGTCACTTTAAAATGGCACAAGCTGGGGGCACCTAGGTGGCTTAGTGGTTTAAGCATCTGCTGCTGACTCAGGTCATGATCCCAGGGTCCTGGGATAGAGCCCACATCGGGTTCCCTGCTCAGCAGGGAGCCCGTTTCTCCCTCTCCCTCTCCCACTCCCCCTGCTTGTGGTCTCTCTCTCTCTGTCAAATAAATAAATAAAATCTTTAAAAAAAATGGTACAAGCTGTCTTTTGGCATTCCAAGATCAAATAAATATGTAAATTTATGTATCTATCTACCTCTTTATAAATGTTATAGGCATAAAAATCTACAAAATATTTTTAATTTGTTTTCTTATAAGGATAAACAAAAAGATGTTTATATTTTCTTACAGTATTTTTAAGGGGATTTTAAGGGATTATAGGCATTTGAAGGGATTAAATCTTATCTAATAATTATTAGTTAATTTATTTAATCAGGACCTCATTTGGGGTCTTATTGTGCCTCAGAAATTCTGATAATTCTGGTATTAGAATAGTTCAAAGTGTCTTTTTCCCTTACTTCCATCTCTGTCTACTCAACTAAGTCTCTATAATCTTCTTTCCCCACCTGGTCTTTATTATCTGCACACACACACACACACACACACACACATCCATGTACACAATAGCATTTTGACAGATTAGAACCTTAACTGAAGTTTTAAGGGCAGAAGGGAGGCATAGAGAAGTGATCATATGAGATAAGGTAAATAAATACCTTTACCATCTTGCCTAGGAGCTCATTCATACAATCTAGCCCTGCCCACACTCATGTTCTCCATATGTGACCCATTCATCATGGGAATCTCTGAGAGAGTAGTCTTGTATCTCAGTCCAGGGGCTCTCTGAGAGAACAGTCCCCTCCTGCTCTTCATTACCCAAAGAAAATCTGCTTGTCTTTAGGTCTCCTGGATTTTGGCACATAAAATTTTCTCCATCTTGTTACACATTGTTATATCCTACCTACTTCTTAACAAACTTTTAGGTGATTTACAGTAAAAACCAGTTAAAATAAAACTATGAAGCATGAGAGTCAAAGGACAAGACTTGAATAATGAAGAGGGACAATGATGACAGTTAGCCCAGACTGAGAAAAAACTATCGTGATTAACTTGGAAACCTAGCACCAAGCTAAGATCAATGACCTAGGCTGGAGGCTAAGGTCATTAAGGAAACTCATTAATTTTCATCTCACTTGATTTGGTAAGTTTCTTTTTTCAGTTTGCCATGATTCTTCTTGATTTGGGCTCTGTCATCCAATGTATGGCCCACCTTTGTTTCACTTCTTTCTTTTTTTTTTTATTATTATGTTATGTTAATCACCATACATCATTAGTTTTTGATGTAGTGTTCCATGATTCATTGTTTGTGTATAACACCCAGTGCTCCATGCAGAACGTGCCCTCTTTAATACCCATCACCAGGCTAACATATCCCCCCACCCCCCTCCCCTCTAGAACCCTCAGTTTGTTTCTCAGAGTCCATAGTCTCTCATGGTTCGTCTCCCCCTCCGATTTCCCCCCCTTCATTCTTCCCCTCCTGCTATCTTCTTCTTCTTTTTTTTTTTTTTTAACATATAATCTATTATTTGTTTCAGAGGTACAGGTCTGTGATTCAACAGTCTTACACAATTCACAGTGCTCACCATAGCACATCGCTTATTGCTTTAACGTGTATTCCTTGTATGTCCTCATTCATTGATCCAAGTCAATTTGGGTCAATTCAAATTCACTAAGTTGATGAAAAAAATATTAGCAAAACAGGGCCAAATAAAGCTTTGTGGTACATTTTGGAAATAACTTTCAGTGTTAACTCCCATTCATTCATTCATTTGTTCTCTCAAATATTACCAAATGCTGACATGTTCCAGACACTGTGCAATGCATATGGGAAATAGTTATTAGTTCTCCCTGCTCCTAAGTAGATTGCAATCTAAAGAAAGTAAAGCTTAGAGGGGTTTAGCAACTTAGATCTGAGTTTAAACAGAGATCCAGTCAAATTACAGAGCTGGAATTTGAAACTAAGTCAGTCTTTTATCAAAACCCATGCTCTTAACTTTTATCCCCCTACTTCCTCCATGGTAGGCAGAATTTCTACAATTCCCTCCACAAAAATGTCCTTCACTGATCCATAGAAGCTGGGAATATGATGAAATATCACTCCTATGGTCTCATTATGTTATCTGACAGAGTTAACTTTACGATTATTTGGGTGGGCCTGTCTGATCACATGATTCCTTAAAAGCAGAGAGCTTTCTCAACTAGTAGCAGATGAGGAAGTCTGAGATTCAAATCATGAGGGAGATTCAGTATACTGTTGCTGGCTTTGAAGATGAAGGGGGCCACATGTGAATGAATGAGGGTGCCCTCTAGGAGCAGAGAGCCCCTACTAGCTAACAGCCAGGAAGGAATTGGGTGCCTCAGACCTATAGCCATAACCTAAATGAACTTAAGGTTAAACTCATCTCTAGAGCCTCCAGTGAATAGCCCAGCCTGGCTGACCCCTTGACTTTGGTCTTGTGAAACCCGAAGTAGAGAACCCAGTCAAGCTTACTGGATTTCTGACCTACAGAATTGTGAGATCATGCATTGTTTAAGCTGCTAGATTTGGGGTGATTTGTTACACAGCAATAGAAAACAAACACGCCTTCTTAGATTAAAAAAAAAAAAAATCAGTCCACCTTCTTTGGTAATTGATCAGCCCACTGTGAATCAAAACGGATGTGTCTTATCTTCTACAAGAACTTCTTAATATTTTCTTAAATTATGAGAAAATTCCATGAAACCCAATTGTAGCTGCACATCAGATACATACTTTGAGTGGCTCTTCATATTCAGTGAGGTGCTTTCCTATATATTTCTCTTTGGGGAACCAGGAATGGTAGGTGTCTCTGAGCACATTTGCCCAGTGGGGAAACAGAGTCTCTGATGTTAGAAGACTTGTGTAATGTCACATAGAAAATTGGTGATGGATCTGGATTTTTTTAATGTGTTTTTCTTTATTTTAAAAATTTTTCTTTCCTTCTGGAAGCAAGATTTCTAAATCTGACTCTGGGCCAAAATTACCTCTAAAGGTGGATTTAATGTCTAATGCAGTTGTGACATTTACATAAGGAAATATTTTATAGTTGGTCTTTCTCATTTTTAGACATATTTCATTGCCATAGTGTCTTGGGTTTTGCCAGCAAAATGTCTTTTAGTGACCTTAATGATATGCTTTTGATTTGTTTAAACCATGCCATTTCCATTTCAGTAGCGATCCAACTGGTTGGCATTTGATAGAACCTCACATCCATTGTTATATGAATAGACACCGAAAATCATTTTGATGCAGAAAAAGAAAGCAACTAAGTTTAGGTTACTAAAGAAAAGTCAGACTGAACTCTTTGACCCTGAGCCCCAAAGAGCACAGTATAAATGCTGGGCAAACTATTTTTGTCCTCTGCTTTATAAATGAGTTCTTTTCTTTTTCTGTTGACTACTGTCGGGCACAGCTGCTGTTTTCAGAGCATAAAAGAGATGGGAATCGCGAAAGCATGGAAATAAAACCTTGCCTGAAACACATTGGCCGGTGAATCATGGCCTGTCTCCTCCATAGCTTGTGTGTAGCCTCTAAGTCATTTGTGAATGAAGGAGTATAGGTTAGTGATGGCATCAACAAAAGGAGTTAAGACTGATGGATTCTATTTCTGGGTCTAAATTGATGATAAAATGACTTTATAGAGGTCATATTAACTTTTTGCAGGGCTCCTCCCTGTGAAATAAGAAGAAAACCTTTTTTCCTTGAAGATGATATAAAGACCTTGTTCTCACAGCTGGATTCTCTTAAGCTTCTCCCTTGCATTCAACCCTGCACACTAGCTCTGTGACCTATGCTTTTTCTTGGTAGGGGGGAGTCCCAGGACAATAACTTAAATGACTCGGTTTTGATGTTGGTTCGCTTGGAGTTTTGAGCTCTGGTTGGGTTCTGGCTTTAGTTCTCTACTCAGAGGAAACCACTCTGCTGAAATTTATGTTTATTATTTTCCACCCCCCTTTTTCTCTCTTTTTTTCACTTTTCCCAGATGGTACTTCCCTAAATGATATATTGTTCAGTGTTATGTGTTCTTGAATTTAATATAGACAAAATTAAAGTGTATGTCTTATGATACTTCCTTTTTTAGTTGCACATTATATTCCTGAGGTTCATCCCTGTTTTTACAAATATCTGTAATTCATTAATTTCCACAAGAACACAGTGTTTCATTGTATGACTTTTATGCAGTTTATCTCTTTTACAGGCGATGAACATTTGGATTGTTCCCATTTTTCTTTCTGTTACAAAAAGTGCTGTTATGAATATGCAATTGTCTTCTAGATGTACTTGCTGGGTGATACAGTTTTCAAAGGTGCTTGTCTTAATTTACAATTTCATAGACGAGCAACTCCAGATCCTTGCCAACTTCAGATTTTGCCAGAATTTTTAACTTTTGCCAGTTTGGTAGTTGTAATGTGGTACCTCATTGTGGTTTGAATTTTTATTTTCTTGGTGATTAATATGGCTGAGAATCTCATTTATATTTTTTTGGCCATTTGGCTTTACTCTCCTCTGAAGACCTATTCAATCTGTTGTTTCAGTTTTCTATCAGTTGCTTGCTTTTTTACTTAATGATTCATTGAAGTTCTTTATATATCCTAGATAGTATTCCTTTGTCAGTAATACATATGGCAAAAGTTTTACAAGTTTGTGGTTTGTATTTTTATTTTCTCTTCGATATCCTTTGGTGAACAAAAGTTCCTCCTTTTTTTTTTTAAGATTTATTATTTATTTTAGAGAGAGATAGAGTGAGCAAGCGGGGTGGGGGGTAAGGCAGAGGGAGAGGATCTCAAACAGACTTCCTGCTGAGCATGGAGCCTGACGTTGGGCTCCATCTCATGGTCCTGAGGTCATGACATGAACCAAAATCAAGAGTCAGACGTTTAACCAACTGAGCCACCCAGGTGCCCCAAAAGTTCTTACTTTAATTTATTTTTATTTTTTAAGATTTTATTTATTCATGAGATACAGAGAGAGAGAGAGAGAGAGAGAGAGAGAGGCAGAGGCAGAGGCTGAGGGAGAAGCAAGCTCCCTGTGGAGCAGGAAGCCCAACATGGGACTCGATCCCAGGACCCTGGGATCATGACCTGAGCCAAAGGCGGATGCTTAGCCACTGAGCCACTCAGGCGCCCAAGTTCTTACTTTTAATTTAGTTAATTTACCCATATCTTCCTTCATGATTTACACTTTTTTGCGTCTTGTTTTAGAAAAAATATCCCCTGTCCTTAATGTCACAAAAATGTTGTTCTATGCTGTGCCTTAAAATTTTATAGTGTTGCCTTTTGTATTTAAGTCTTTAGTCCATTTGGAATTGGTTTTTGTGCATGAGGTAAAGGAGGGCTTTGATTTCATTTTTTCCAAACAATAATAATTGTCCCAGTCATGTTTATTAAAAGCCTATCTTTTCCCCACTCTTGACATATCAAGTTTCAACTCTGTTTTTATTTCCAAGTCTTTATTTAAATTCCAGTTAGTTGACATATGGTATAATATTGGTTTCAGGTATAGGATTTAGTGATTCATCACTTCATACAACAGCAGTGCTCATCACAGCAAGTGCCCTCCTTGATACTGATCACCCATTAACTTCAACTATTTCAACCTCTATCTGTTTCGTTTATCTATTTGCCTTTCCCTATGATAATAGTGTCCTACTTGTCAAAGCTTTATAAGAATGCTTTTTTTTTAAATTAATAAGTACCTTAATCCATTTCACCGACCCTTTGACTTCACCTCTGGCAGCCACTAATCTTTTTTTTTTTTAAAGATTTTTTTAAATTTATTTGACAGAGAGAGACACAGCGAGAGAGGGAACACAAGCAGGGGGAGTGGGAGGGGGAGAAGCAGACTTCCTGCTGAGCAGGGAGCCCGATGCGGGGCTGGATCCCAGGGCCCCGGGATCATGACCTGAGCTGAAGCCAGACGCTTAATGACTGAGCCACCCAGGTGCCCCTAATCTGTTCTTTGTATCAGTTTGGTTGTTTCTTTTTTGTTTGGTTGTTTCTTTTTAGAGTCCATATATAATGTGAGATTCCATGATTTTTATCTTCCCCTGTCTGACTTGCTTCTCTTAGAATAACGTCTTCAAGTTCCATCCATGTTGTTGCAAATGGTAAGACTTCACTTTTTTTTTTTTATGGTTAAATAGTGTTTCATTGTATATAGATATCACAACTTCCTTATCCATTCATCTATCAGTGGACGCTTGGGTTGTTTCCATATCTTGGCTATTGTAAATAATGCTACAGTGAACATGGAGGTGAAGATATCTTTTTGAATTAGTGTTTTTGTTTTCTTCAGGTAAATACCCAGAATTGGAATTGCTGGATCATATTTTTGATTTTTTGAGGAAACTTCATACTGGTTTCCATAGTGGCTGCATGAATTTACATTCCTACCAATGGTGCACAAAGTTTCCCTTTTTTCCACATCCTCACCAACACTTGATATTTCTTATCTTTTTGATAATAGTCATTCCAACAGGTATGAGGTAATATCTCATTGTGGTTTTGATTTGCATTTCCCTGATAACTAGTGATGTTGAGCATCTTTTCATGTACCTGTCGGCCATCTGTATATCTTCTTAGGAAAAATGTCTATTTAGATCCTCAGCCAATTTTTTGATTCAATTGTTTATTTGTTTGGTTTTTATTTGTTATTGAGTTGTATGAGTTCTTTACATATTTTGGATATTAACACCTTATCAGATATATGATTTACAAATATTTTCTCCCATTCAGTAGGTTGCCTTTTCATTTTGTTGATGATTTCTCTGCTGTGCAGAGCTTTTTAGTTTGATGTAGTCTCACTTGTTTATTTTTGCTTTTATTGTCTTTGCTTTGGGAATCAAATCCAAAAAATCATCACCACGACTGATGTCAAGGAGATTACCACCTATGTTTTCTTCTAGAAGCTATGATTTAAGGTCTTATGTTTAAGTCTTTATTTTGAGTTAATTTTTGTGTATGGTGTCAGTTAGTAGTACAGTTTCATTCTTTTGCAAGCGGCTGTTCAGTTTTCTCAACATCATTTGTTGAAGAGATTGTCATTTACTCATTGTATATTGTTGGCTCTTCTGTTGTAAATTAATTGACCATATATGCATGGGTTTATTTCTGGTCTCTCTATTCTGTTCCATTAATGTATGTGTCTGTTTTTATGCCAATACCATACTGTTTTGAATACTACAGCTTTGTAATAGAGTTTGAATCAAGGGTTATAATGTCTCCAGCTTTTTCTTTCTCAAGATTGCTTTGGCTATTTTAGGTCTTTTGTGGTTTTATACAAATTTCAGGATTGTTTTTTTCTAGTTCTGTGAGAAATTCCTTTGGAATTTTGATAGGAAAAATTCCACTGGAATCTTGAATCTATAGATTGCTTTGGATAATATGAACATTTTAACATTATAAGTCTTCCAATCAATGAAAATGGAATGTCTTTCCACTTGTTTCTATGAGTCTTCTTCAATTTCTTTCATCAAAGTCTAATAATTTTTAGGGTTCAGGTCTTTCACCTCCTTGGTTAAATGTATTCCTAGGCAGTTTATTCTTTTTGATGCATGGGGTTGTTTTCTTGATTTCTCTTTCTGATAATTTGTTGTTTGTGTATAGAAGCACAACAGATTTTTGTATATAATTTTGTATCCTTCAACTTTACTGATTTCATTTATTAGTTCTAACAGTTTTTTAGATGGAGTCTTTAGGGTTTTCTATATATAATATCATGTCATCTGGAAATAGTGACAGTTTTACTTCTTCCTTTCTCACTTGGATGCTTTTTATTTCCTTTTCTTGCCTAATTGCTCCGGCTAGGACTTCTAATACTATGTTGAGTAAAGTAATGAAAATAGGCATCCCTTTCTTGTTCCTGATCTTAGAGGAAAAGCTTTCAGCTTTTCACCATTGAGTATAATGTTAGCTGTTGTCATATATTGCCTTCATTATGTTGAGGCACATTCCCTCTATTCCCATTTTTTGAGGATTTTATCTAAATGGATGTTGAATTTTGTCAAATGCGTTTTCTACATCTATTGAGATGATCATACGACTTTTATCCTTCATTTTGTTAATTTAGCACATCAAGTTGATTGATTTATGGTTGTTGTACCAGTCTTACATCCCTAGAATAAATCCCATTGATCATCATGTATGATTCTTTTAATGTATTGTTCAATTTGGTTTGTTAATATTCTTTTGAGGATTTTTTCATCTATGTTAATCAAGGATAGTGGCTTCTAATTTTCTTTACTTGTGTTTTGTCTGGCTTTGGTATCAGAGTAATGCTGGCCTTGTAAAATGAGCTTGGAATTATTTCCTCCACTCTTATTTTTTGAAAGAGTTTGGGAACGATTGGTATTAAATCTTCCTTGAATATTTGGTAAATTTAAATATTATATATATGTATATACACACATACACATATGTATGTGTATACATATGTAAAATTTTTATTATATATATAATTATTTTTACATTGTAACCACGAATAAGATTGACCTATAATTTTCCATTTTCATAGTGCTCTTACCAGTTTTTGATGCAAGGTTATGCTAGTTTTATAAAATTACTATGTCTCTACTTTGTTTTGTTTTGTTTTTAAGTAAGCTCTAGGTCCAACTTTGGGCTTGAATTCATGACCTCAAGATCAAGAATCACACGCTGTAGTGACTAGGGTAGTCAGGTGCCCTTGTTTTTGCTTTTTTGTTTGTTTGTTTCTACTTTTTAAAGGAAGACTTTTGACTGATTAATTTTTTAAAAATGTAAATCGACATATTTGTTGTTTTCTTATTGCTTTTGGAGGCAATTTTGTAAATTATATTTTTCAAGGATCTGTCCATGTCATCTAACTTTTCACATTTATTGGCATAAATTTGTTATTATCTTTTTAATATTTGTATTTGCATCTGGAACTTTGTTCCATTTTCATTCCAATATTATTCATTCAGTCTTTTTTCTTGAGCAGACTTGTCAAACATTTGTCAATTTTATTATTCTTTCAAATAATCTAGTTTTCACATTACCATTCCCCTCCATTGGGTGTTTGCTCTCCATTATTTCATGTTCTTATCTTTATTTTTTCATCCTTTAATGTTCTCTGAGTAGTTATATAAATTTTCAGCCTTTTCACTTTTCTATTATAATCACATTACATTATACATTCCACTATAAACACTACTTTGCCTTTCTTTTACAGGGTTTGTGACACATGTACTATTTTTGTTGTTATTCCAATTCTAAATATTTTATAATTTCCCTTGTGAGTTGATCTGTGAGTTATTAAATTTGTGCTTTTAAATTTTCAAACATATGGGGGATTTTCACTTATAGTTTTGTTTTTATAAGTAATAATCACATAACTGCTTTGTAGTTAAAAATGTGATCTACATGATACCAATTCTTTGACATTTTTGAGTTACTTTAACTTTAGAATTGGTCCATTTTTATAAATATTTTTCACGTACTTGAATGTATATTCTGAGGACATAGTGTTCAATATATGTGCATTAGATAATGCTTTTGCATATTATTCAAATCTATATCCTTACCAATTTATTTTGTGTTTGGCCTATTATTGGGAAAAATATGTTTAAGTATTGCACCATAACGGAGGAATTGCCTTTTTGGGGGTACTTTTGTTTATTTTTGCCTCAAGTATTTTGAAACTATGTTACATGGTATCTTGTTGCATCCTAATACCTTCTTTTGACACTGATGTCTAGGGGGATTGAGTAAATACATCTGGTTAGATTAGGGTTAATTTTCAAAGAACATTCCTCAGCTCTGCTGAAGATCTTTCCTATGTCTGAGAATTTATATCAATATGCATTTTAGATGTACAAATAAAAGAAAGCATTAGATTAGTGGACTGTATAAATAACACCAGCAGGATCTGTGCAAATTATTGCTTTTTGGGAGTGTTGGGAAAGCTGGGTTTGTATTTCTCTTGTCAGATTCATTAAATAGGTTTGCTATCACTTCTTTTGATAGCTGTTACATTAACTTCTTCATGACTTTCTGGATCTATTAGTCCCCTGAGAGGAAAAATATGATGCTGAAGGCCATGAATCAGTGATGGAAGAAAAATGAGGGAAGGAGCCACAGAAAAGGCCCCAGTCAGTTAATATCTATCTATCTAGGGTCTTCTCAGTATCTTCCTTCTCCTTTATAGCGCCTAGGCTCCTCGAGGAGGCAGGAAGGAGATGGGCTTTTAGAATCTGCTGTCCCAGTTTCAACTGTCACACAAGAAATCATTAAAGAACATTATACAGAGTGTGGATATGAATAACATTAAACATCGGACACCTAGAGCAGCATTTTTGAAATCTTAGTTTCATGGAACCATTTAAAAAAGTCCAAGTTACCTTTAATCCTAAACATATTCAGAGGATGATAGCAATTACCCATAATTTTGAGAGATATGCAAGAACAATACATTTTTGAACCGTATAGTTTTGACATAGTATAGTTCCTTTTGAAGTGCTTTATCAGGAATGAAAATGATGAAGTGTGCTGAGAATATGCAAATACATTCAAGTGCACACAATTAAAACCCTGAGATGCACTGATGATAAATCACTTCACTGTGGTTACAAGTATTCGCAATAGGAATTCAAATTGATAATTATGATTATATGATTCTTAGAATAGCTAACAGTTTTCCATTTTCATCTGCCCTTTGAAATAAAAGGAGGTATATAATAACAAAAACCCATCTGTAATAGGCAGATTGCATTTCAAATATATGGGAACTCTTTCTTCTCTCTGGCAGTCTTGTATAGAAGTGCCTTGAGAAAACAAGTAGAAAAAAAAAGGCTGGTCCTATTCCCAGGATCTCACACTCCCAAACTCAGAACAAATCTCAAAAGTTCTAGTTCCAAAATTATGTCCAATATAGGCCTTAAAGAATGAGAGTAGGTGCTCTGTGCACCCATTACAATGCAGATGTGTAGTACTGGAATTTAAGCCACCTTCCAACCAATCCCCTTTGCCACGTAAGCCCTGACTGATGGAATGACCTTATGATGGGAGTGTACATGAGGGTGTGTTGGTGGAGGACTACTGTAGTTTCTTATCAACTGTGCCATTTCTTCTCTGCTTTTTGTTGCTTTTTCAGATAGAGGGATGAGTCAAGCTGAGCAGACATTCTTCCAATTCAGAACCTACACTGATTGCATATGGGATGGCTTTGTGGAGGAACAGGAGGGCAAGCTTGGATGGATGCTGCGATCACTGGGCTCTTGCTGGAGAGCTGGCTGGGTGCAGCGAAATCAGCTCATTTCCTTTTGGCACAGGATCTCTCCTGGAAAGGAGACCGTTCTGCCGTTCACTCTCATCTTTGGTCTGCCTGGCCCCAGCTTATTTCAATATTTAATTTTCAAATGTGCTGATTTTAAAATGTAGGTTTTATTATTATTCAGGTATGATGAGGCCAACAGATCAGGAGATGACTGCCATTGAAAAGACAGTATGTGACTCATGAAGTGTTTACCAGGGTGTGTGGGGGGGGCATGCCACCCCCAACAGGGCCACACGGGGAAGCACCAGGGCCAGTGAGGAGGCAGAGGAAGTGAGAGGAAAACGTGGGCAGGAACCTGTGCTGGGGTTTCTACAGGAAGGAATGGGTGAGGCAGGGTAAGCTGGCTTGGGATGGGCCATTTTGAGTGATTTCAGTGGGCTCTGGGGCACATGGCTTTCCTTAGCTGTCTGGTACCCTGGGGGCGATTAGGGCAGGGGAATAGTGGCCCCAGAATGTAAAGGCCTGATAGAGGAGATGTTTGGGGGGTATGGGCATCATTGGATTGGTTGGTTTGCATATGAAAGGTAGGCTTGGAGGTGGCCGGGAGGGGCAGTCCCCAGAGTTAGCAAACCCTCAAGATGTCAAAGCATCAGAATCTTAGTTTTATACAATGCTGCAATGACAAGTGCCCCCTTTCCCGTGGGTACTCCTCAAGGCTTTGCACAATTTTCTAATAGTGACTGGACTCTGGGTAGTCCCATGACCCGGCTGAGAGAGCCTGTATGCACTGACAGGACATTCTGTCTGAGTTAAGATTCACCTTCCTGCCTCCCACACCTACCTTGGGGTGGCGGATTCTGCGGTGGACTTTGACTAAGACATCACTGAACCTCTCTGAGTTTCATCTGGGAACTGTGGACAAGGGCAGTCTTATCTGTTGAGAATGAATCAGAAAAACAGACATGAAAGGGATTTAAAGCACAACATGCTCTACTGTACAAGAAAGATTCATGATTACTTGGTAGGGAAAAGAAGGAGATACCTTGAAAGAAGCATACACTAAAATAGAAATAACATAACATACTACCAACAATGCGGTAAAGTCCATCTTTTTTAGTTTGATTTAAAGCTGACATAGTAAGCATGAGCTCCATTTGGCACTCCTAAACTCAGAGTTTTGGCTCTGAGTTGAGGTAATTTATAGAATTTGGCAGCTCTCTAACTCACCGTGGAGATGTTGGCCAAGTCTGTTGCAGTTCTTAATCGAATCATCACAGCGCAGTAGTTGTGTGCTCTTGTCTATTTCTTTTGAAGTAAGATTTGGGCAATTTCCCTGTATGCCCTTAAGCATCTCAGGTTTCCTCAAAACAGTTTCCACCAAACCTGTTTTCCTTAATGTCTGTGACAAAGTCCTAGAGAGGCTTTGATTATACTGTTTGCCAATTCAGTTAAAAAAATGCTTTCTCTTGACTCTCTGGGGATCCTGCCTGTAAGCTTGGTTTATTTCCTTACATGCCTGGTGTGTACTAGTTAAGTAGCTGCTTAGTGTCCCAGATTTTAAAAGAGAAGGTGGTGAGGCTTCCTGTAGATTATGGCAGTTCTGAAGAAGCAAACATAAAGAAGGCAGAGGGAAGATGATTACATTTGTGTTTTGAGGACCTCAGCAAACAGACGCAATTGAAATATACCATCAACGGAGAAGAGAGAGAGACGTGTGAATTTATGGAGCAGGATTAGAAACTGAGTTACCCGAATGACATGCAGGAAGCTGGGGACTCGGGTGCAAATGCCAGCTCTGTTGATGAGATACCTGTTGTTTCCATTTATTATCTGAAAAGTAGGATGAGCCATCTCATCCTATAAGAAGGCCACAGGCACCAGCTGATGATACTGAAGCCCACAGAAGCTTTGAATTTCTCTGGAAATGCAAAAGAGTGCTTCTTAATGCAGCCGGTAAAATAATTATGATTGCCAGTGCACAGACTTTAAAAATACATTATAAACTTCCATTTCTGGAACAATGTCTCTCAGTGGAAGGTGTTATTCTTGATAAATAGGAAAGCTTAAAATGTAAAAAACAGTGATAAGATTTACCTTGCCTAATGAGGAGAAAAAAATCACTTGTAAAATGAAGATTAAAAACCTCATGGCCTCAGGGTGCCTGGGTGGTGCAGTTGGTTGAGAGGTCAACTCTTGGTTTTGGCTCATGTCATGATCTCAGTGTCGTGGGATGGAGCTCTACTTCAGGCTCCACACTCAGACGGGAGTCTGCTTAAGATTCTCTCTCCCTCTCCCTCTGCCCACACTCCCACCCCATGCCCTCATTCTCTCTCTGTCTCTCTCTTTCTCTGTCTAAAAATAAATAAATAAATAAATAAATAAATAAATAAATAAATAAATAAATCTTAAAAAAATAAAGAACAACAACAACAAAAAACCCCACATGCTCTCTTTCTGGAAATAACCACCAGCTCCCACACAGTAGCTCTTAGGCTGATTGACGTAACTCTTTCCCTTCATGTCCGTGTATAGTCTTAGCCCTGGTTTTCATAAGACTTTGGAAATTGTGAAGTTAGCAAATATTTGGTGGAGACAGTTTCAGGCCCCTTGAGGGATTCTTGCCCCCCTTACTTTCAGAGACCCCCGGAAGCTCATATAGTTCAGGTCCCGGGGTGGGGGAGGGGGGCTGGCACAGAGTAGGTATCTCTGGGTTTAATATCAGATCTGGCTCTCAGCAGATGTGGGCACATGGGCTCTCCAGCGATATCTTTCCCATCTCCCAGGGCTTCCCAGACCTGGAATTTGGGACTTTCTCCTTTCCCGACACCTCGTATTCTTCCTGCTGGGCTGGCTCCCCATCCTCACAGGAACACCTGCTCCCACAGTTCCTCTCTGTTGTCAGAGTTTTTGCTCCATTCCATCTCCTTTGCTTCTCTGTTCGACCTGGACCCTAGGGCCCAGTGTGTACAAATTCCTCATTCACACTTTAGCACCCCTCAGCCCATATAGCCTTGCACCGTTCCCACTTGTCACATCCATGCCTGGATAGGGAGACTTTCTCCTGCTATTCCCAGGTCCCAAGAACTGATAGAGGAAGGCGAGGAACTTCTGAGCTGTCAATCCTCAGCTCTCTTCTTCCCCCAGGAAATTCTCCACTCTTACTTTGCTCAGAGGATCAAATCTGTCTAACAGGGACCCCTTCATTTCCCCTTATATCACTTCTAAGGTTCTGAGTGTGGGGAGGATATTTTTGAGATATTAACCTATGTCAACTTTATTTCTCCCCGCATTTCTTGTTTTTTCTTCCCATACGTAGAAGCAGTGAATTGGCTCCATGTTTATGGTCTCAGCAGGGGATAGGACCGGGGGTGGGGGGGGGTGGGGGGGAAGGGGTCTTAGGGGCTTTGGTTGCAGAGAATCCCTGAGCTCTTAGGAGAAAGGGAGAACTGAGAATTGACATAATGTTTGGATGGAAGAAGAAAGGAGGATTCTCATCTCCACCCCACCCTAGTCCTTCCCCAAACTAGAAGATTTCTCTGGGATGGTGGGGAATACAGAGACTCTGAGGCCTGGAGAGAGGGAACCCACTGCCTTCTTGCTCAACAGAATTGCAGGGAGAAAATGGAGTCACGGTGTTTAAGCAGATGGGTCCTTAGTGTGGCAGAGATTGCTGCACCCCTGGCATGGCACAAAGGCCGCAGCAAGAGTCCCCTGCCACTGGAATGATGTAGAAATGGCAGAGAGAGCCTCTAGACTGAAGGCATGTCTTAGTGGAAACCCCTGACCACGTTTTAGTGCTCTGAGTACCCTGGAACCTTGACAGAGCGGGGAGAATCAACTAGGATAAAACTAGGATAAAATTTCTACCAACCCAGTGGGCTGAGGGCTTATGATGCAGATTAAGCTGAGGTACAGAAAAGACCATTTATATTTATTGCACACTTGAGTGAAAGACTGAGATTCACTGAAGGGGCACCTGCACCCCAGTGTTTATAGCAGCAATGTCCACAATAGCCAAACTGTGGAAGGAGCCCAGATGTCCATTGACAGATGAAATGATAAAGAAGATGTGGTGTACATATACAGTGTAATAATACTCAGCCATCAAAAAAATGAAATCTTGCTATTTGCAATGACATGGATGGAACTAGAGGGTATTATGCTAAGCGAAATAAGTCAATCAGAGAAAGACAATTATCATATGATCTCACTCATATGTGGAATTTAAGAAACAAAACAGAGGACCATAGGGCAGGGAGGGAAAAATGAAACAAGAGGAAACCAGAGAGGGAGACAAACCATAAGAGACTCTTAATCATAAGAAACAAACTGAGGGTTGCTGAAGAGGAGGTGGGTGGGGAGATGGGGTAACTGGGTGATGGGCATTAAGGAGGGCACGTGATGTAATGAGCACTGGGTGTTACATGCAACTGATGAATCACTGACCTCTACCTCTGAAACTAATAATACACTATATGTTAATTAATTGAATTTAAATTAAAAAAATAAATAAAATGGGGAAAAAAAGACTGAGATTCAGGCCCACTTCATTGCCTTCTGTTCCATTTTCACTGCAAGCGCACCATGCCACCATCTTGAACTATTGTTTAACATTTTCCAACATCTACTAAACCTTTGCTGCAATATATAGCCCTTCTCATATTAGGTAATTTTAAGTCGCAAGGGACAGATGTCAGAGTGCCTAAGACAAGAAGGTGAGTCTATTGGTTCATGGGATCCAAGGACACGTTGAATGGGAAAACCACTGGAAAGGCAGTACTCTAGCCGTGCCTCAGAAACAATTGGAACTTGGGTCTAGTTGCCTTTAGGATTCTTTCTCTCCATTTCTTCCATCCACTTCTCTCTGAAAACTGGAATTATCATCTTTCTTTGCAGACTGACTGGTTTATTCTAGCAGGGAAGAAATATGATTGCTGACAGCACCAAAGTTTTTCATGTTAAAACTTCTGCTCCGGGGAAAAGACTGACTCGTGCTTTCTCTTTGGTACCACATTTAGAAATCCACACATTCCTTATGTCAGCTGCAAGGTTCGAGGTGGGGGTAGAAATAGTTTACAGAAAGGGCTGGGCAAGGGGTGAACAGACAGAACATCCATGACCCATCTTGAAGAGCGGTAAACTGTTAGTAGTTAGTGGCTGTCATTTAGGTGGGCTATGAGCACACCCATTCAGTCACAGCAAGTAAATACTCACAAAGGAATGGGAGTATGTTACCTGTATATTTCCACTTCCTTACTGCTCACCCTCCTCACTTTCTTGCAGTCTGCTTCCTGCTTTGAGCACCATGAAGAAATTCTCTTAAAGGTCGCTGTGAGTGACTTCATAATTCTCCAATTCAACTACCTCCTCTCTCTCTTTTTTTAATAACCACCCTCCTTTATCTTTCTATAGTAGTTCAATCTATTCATGGCCTCATTCTGCCAAAACACTTTTTTTCCCAGCTCGAATTCATGTGCCCATTTTTACCTGGCTTACTTCCTGCCTCCCAGATGGTGTCTTCTGTGCCCTTTGCTGATTTTTCCTTTCTCTTTCTGCTCCTTAATTGTAGGCAACCATCATTTTTCTGACCTCTGTCCCATTTTCCTCTGCTCTCTTGCCTACTGTGGTTTGAAAGCTCCAGTAGCTTTTTATTTTCCACAGCATAAAACCAAAAGCACTAACATCCTCAAAAAGCAAAAGCAAAGTTAACATTCCATAGTAATAATGTGATGAATGATAATAATAACAGCAAGAATTGACAATTACTGAGCATTGATCACTGCTCTAAGCACTTCACTTGAATTAAGCCATTTGATGTTCATTCTGTAAGATGAATACTTTTTTTAACAGATAAGAAAAAGGGCATGTGCAGGAATTGAATACTTGTCCAATGTCAAATGATGAGAAAGGCAATGTTCATACTCGGGGAGTCTCCTAAACATGCCTACAGCTTCCTGGCATTCTTACTTTTGCTCCCTGTGATTGGCTTCCATACCATCATTCAACATTCTGCCCCTCCTTAAAGAAAGAAGTCCCCAGATTACCCCTTCTCGGTGCCCAAATGATTCTTTCCCTCCTTTGAACTCCCATGGTGTCTTGTATGTGCCTTGCTTATAAATTTGTGATCTTATATTCTACTCAATGATTTAAAATATGTCATCTTGTTTAATAGACCATAAGCATCCGTAGGTTTGTGTGCCTCCCACCATTTCCAGTTTTCCCAACACCATTTGTTGAAGAGACTGTCTTTTTTCCATTGGATATTCTTTTCTGTTTTGTTGAAGATTAGTTGACCATATAGTTGCGGGTCCATTGCTGGGTTCTCTCAGTGCTTTGTTTTATCATGGATGCTCAATTAATGCTTATTAAATGAATAGATAAGCCGTTTGTCAAATAATAAATACTGAGAATCTTTTGTAAGGCTCTATCGACCAAAACTGCCTGCAGGTTCTACTCTTCCTGGAACTATTTGTTATGGTGAAGTAAGGAGCTTGTATCAGAGTGTAAATCAACCTATAGTTTCTTCACTAAGAAAGTCCTGCTCAGGATATAAAATCAATGTGCAGAAGTCTGTTGTATTTCTATACATCAATAACAAAGCAGCAGAAAAAGAAATCAAGGAATCAATCCCAGTTGCAATTGCACCAAAAACAATAAGACACCTAGGAATAAACCTAACTGAAGAGGTAAAGGATCTGTACTCTGAAAACTATAGAACACTTATGAAAGAAATTGATGAGGACACAAAGAAATGGAAAAGCATTCCATGCTCATGGATTGGAAGAGCAAACATTGTTAAAATGTCTATAACTATCCAAAGCAATCTACACATTTAATGCAATCCCTATCAAAATACCACCAGCATTTTTCACAGAGCTAGAACAAACAATCCTAAAGTTAGCATGGGACCACAAAAGATTCAGAATAACCAAAGCAATTCTGAAAAAGAAAAACGAAATTGGAGGCATTGCGATTCTGGATTTCAAGCTGTATTATAAAGCAGTAGTCATCAAGACAGAACGGTACTGGCACAAAAACAGACACATAGATCAATGGAACAGAATAGAGAACCCAGAAATGGACCCACAACTTTATGGTCAACTAATCTTCGACAAAGCAGGAAAGAATATCCAATGGAAAAAAGATAGTCTCTTCAACAAATAGTGTTGGGAAAACTGGACAGCCACATGCAGAAGAATGAAACTGGACTACTTTCTTAAACCACACACAAAAATAAATTCAAAATGGATGAAAGACCTAAATGTGAGACAGAAAATCATCAAAATCCTGGAGAAGAACACAGGCAGTAACCTCTTTGACCTCGGCTGTAGTAACTTCTAATTTTTTTTTTTATTTATTTGCGAGAGAGAGAATGAGAGACAGAGAGCATGAGAGGGAGGAGGGTCAGAGGGAGAAGCAGACTCCCTGCTGAGCAGGGAGCCTGATGTGGGACTCGATCCCAGGACTCCAGGATCATGACCTGAGCCGAAGGCAGTCGCTTAACCAACTGAGCCACCCAGGCGCCCATCGGCTGTAGTAACTTCTTATTAGACATGTCATTGGAGGCAAGGGAAACAAAAGCAAAAATGAAGTATTGGGACTTCATCAAGATAAAAAGCTTCTGCACAGTGAAGGAAACAACCAACAAAACTAAAAGGCAGCCTACAGAATGGGAGAAGATATTTGCAAATGACATGTCTGATAAAGGGTTAGTATCCAAAATCTATAAAGAACTTATCAAACTCAACACCCAAAAACCAAATAATCCAGTTAAGAAATGGTCAGAAGACATGAATAGACACTTCTCCAAAGAAGACATCGAGATGGTTTACAGACATATGAAAAGGTGCTCAACATCAGTCATCATCAGGGAAATACAAATCAATACCATGATGATATACCACTTCACACCTGTCAGAATGGCTAAAATTAACAACACAAGAAGCAACAGGTATTGGAGGGGATGTGGAGAAAGGGGAACCCTCTTGCACTGTTGGTGGGAATGCAAACTGCTGCAGCCACTCTGGAGAACAGTTTGGAGCTTCCTCAAAGCGTTAAAAATAGAACTACCCTAAATCCAGCAAGTGCATTACTAGGTATTTACCCAAAGGATACAAGAATATAGATTCGAAGGGATACATGAGCCCTGATGTTTATAGCAGCATTATCAACAGTATCCAAACTATGGAGAGAGCCCAAAGGTCCATCAACAGATGAATGGATAAAGAAAATGTGCTATATATATATATATATAATGAAATATTACTCAGCCATCAAAAGGAATGAAATCTTGCCATTTACAATGACATGGATGGAGCTAGAGTGTGTTATGCTAAGTGAAATAAGTCAGTCAGAGAAAGACAAATACTATATGATTTCATTCATATGTGGAATTTAAGAAAGAAAACAGACGAACACATGGGAAGGGGGGGAAAAGAAAAAAAAGGAAATAGGGAAACAAGCCATAGGAGTCTCTTAACAATAGAGAACAAACTGAGGGTTGATGAAAGGAGAGGTGGGTGGGGGATGGGCTCGATGGGTGATGGGCAGTAAGGAGGGCACTTGATATGATGAGCACTGGGTGTTGTATGTAAGTGATGAATCACTGAATTCTAGTCCAGAAACCAATATTGCACTGTATGTTAACTAACTAAAATTTAAATTAAAAAAAAAAAGTCCTGCTAAGAAAAAATGTTGGTTGAACTAAACAGTATGCAAATAAAACAGTAAATAAAAAATAGTTGGAAGACCTGTATTTTGAGTAGCTCTGCTCTAGGGGATAGAAAGCAGGCATGATATGACTTCTGCTCCTGGGGACTTACATTCTAGTTGAAGATATATAATATGATATTGTAAAATAAGAACAGCAACAGCTAAATCACAAGATGATAAGCATGCAGGTGAGTAAAAAGAATAAAGGAATTAAAGTGAGTCCAAACTTTTGGCCCAACTCTCTGATTATTGCAGATCAAGAAACAAAGTCTCAGGCTATTATAGGCAAGTTTTTTTTTTTTTTTTTTTTTTTTAAGATTTTATTTATTCATTTGACAGAGAGAGACACAGTGAGAGAGGGAACACAAGCAGAGGGAGTGGGAGAGGGAGAAGTAGGCTTCCCGCGGAGCAGAGAGCCTGATGTGGGGCTTGATCCCAGCACCCTGGGATCATGACCCCAGCTGAAGGCAGATGCTTAATATAGGCGCCCCTATTATAGGCAAGTCTTAATAATGCAAAATGCTTCCATGGAAGCAAAAAATGAGAAACGACAAGATGTTAACTGTAATATGAACATTCATAACAGTTACAGGTGATGTGGGTACCACAAGAAAATTCTCTGATCTTTATCTGTAGATACAATAAAAACCCAAAGTTTGCATGATGAAATACAACAATTAGGGTGTAAATGATTTAAAAATGTATTTTTGCAGTCTTTATGTCTTTGCTCTACTTAAAAATTCTAAATTTATCTTGTTAAAAAATGTAAATATTTAAGAAAGCACTTTGTGAGTGGCTGTATTTTCTTTGAAGGCCTTTTAAATGTAGATGTATGCAGCCAGGCTTTCAAATATTTGTTTGTTGGTTACAAATACAATTTTAAGTAGTCTGACAATCATCATTTTGGGGGGAAATATTATCAACAAGCATAGACTTTACTGAACCAGTCATTATGCCCAAAGTAGAACTGATTACAAATATTGGGTTGAATGTGCCAGATTTCTTGAACAGTCACTTCCTAGAGACATGTGGGTTAAATCAGCAGATTGCTATGGAAATAGAAAAAGAAATGAACACACCCTTAGGAACAAAATATATAATCTGACAGTAGAAATTTATGCTGTTGCAGGTAAAGGAGAAAGAAAAAGTCACTACTGTTGTGGTTCATGTGTTTCCTGACAAAATATTTCATCTGCCTGGGCACACACGAGAGGGGGCGCAGCCAGCAGGAGGTAGAGACAGATTCTAGCACAAATAGTCCAGCACACGCTTATGAAGGGGTTATAAAGACCATCTGACTTACATTCTCTATTAGCTGCATCCCCATCACTGAACTAGGGAACACACACATGAGATTTCATTTAGATGAAAAATGAAATACCAAGGAAACTGAAGCAACATATAAACAGAAAAAAAAAAAAAAACCAAAAACCCTGAAAAAGATAGAAGTCCAGTGTCACAGTGAGGAATTGTTGAGTAATTTTGTTTAAAACCTATTTAAAGATAAACAGAGTAGATGAAGAAGGAGGAAAATCAAGACGGAGAGACTTTCAAGCTTGGTCATTAAGGGTTCTTCATTGATTAGGGATGAACTGCAGGTACACGAGCCCTGGGTGTAAGTGACATTTTCGCTTGGCTCTTTTTCATCCCCTCCAAGATGAGAGAGAATCCAGAGGCTGTTTTCTTCAGACTCTTACAAGGCTCAAATTGAGAAGTACTGCAGAAACCTGTATGAGCTTTATTCTTGTTATGGACTGAACTGTGTCCTACATTCACATATTGGAAGCCTAACCCCCAAAGTGACTGTATTTGGAGACAGGGCGTTTAAGAAGGTAATTAAAGTTAAATGGGATTACAGAGTGGGGTCCCAATCCAATAGGACTGGTGTCCTTATAAGAAGAGAGAGAGAGAGAGACATCAGAGGTACTCGCACACAGAGAAAAGACCATGTGAGGACAGAGCAAGAGAGCAGCCATATGCAAGCCAAGCCAAGAGGCCTCAGGAGAAACCAAACCCACTGACATCTTGATCTTGGACTTCTAGCCTCCAAAACTGTGAGAAAATAAATTTCTGTTGTTTAAGCCACTCAATGTATGACACTTTATACAGTAATCGTAGCAGACTAAGACATTCTAGATGTGTTCTACTCAGTGTGGCTTGTGGACAAGCCAGTCTATGAAGTGTTTGTTCATAGATCATGGTAGGTTAAGTACTGAATTTGAGAGTAAGATTTAGGAAACTTAAAAAAAACCAATTTGACAGATTTGCTTTACGTCTCTTGAATCAAATAGCACAATATTGAGATGAGTGATACGTATTCTTTTGAAAAATTTCACTTTCTAATAATTTATTTCTGCTGTATTTGACAAAAGTGTCACTTTGTGATGGATTGGAAAAATAATCTGGTCCCTCAGCATAGGGACAAGGCTTGTAAGGATACTAGTTCCCTCATTTCCCATCTGTGTTTTGAATCTAAGACAGATGATTAAATTCTGTGATCTCTGAACTGATGTAGGTCCCAGAATCAAAGAGAGATTGACTTCCATCTTCCCCACTCAGATTCTCATTGAGAAATGGCCCAGATTTTTTTTTGGTGGGGGGGGAATGAAGACAATATAAACTGAAGAGTAGGGCCCAAGGAACATGGTTCTTACTGTCAGAACTTACCAAGAGCTCCATGTTGCTTCCTCAGATAACTTAAGAATACAAGAATTGCCACACACGGCCCAAACGTGATCCTACTCTGGGAGTTGCTTTATTGTGAGAATTCTGGAGATGGATTATGGGAGGGCATCTGCCCCCCAAAGGCTCTCAATGTCCAGCATGAGTATCTCTAAGAGCAAAGTCTCCATAACTCAGACGAGCCCTTCTGCAGTATGGCCTGAGGAGAAGAAAAGGAAGTGGGAAAGAAAACCAGTGTTTGTGGAAAATCTATTTTGTAACAAGGCCTTGTAATAGGTGCTTTTATGTTGAGCACTCTCGATGCTCTCAACAACCTTATGAATTTCTAATGAGGCAATTGAGAATTGGAAAGGTCAGGGACTGTGCCAAGGTCACATCACTAATAAGGGGTGGAATGGAGTTACTCTCTCTCCTCCACTGTGTTCAACTTATAGCTAAATCCTATTGGTTCTGCCTCTTAAGTGAGTTTCAAATCAGTCTTGTCTCGGCCAGTCTTATTACCATGAGTTTACTTCCAACTGGACCATTGCAGTGACCACTTAACTGGTCTCCCTCCTTGTCTTCCTACCCATCTAATGGTCCAGATTTGATGATCATATATCCTGTGTTAAACTGTCTCTTCCTTATGTTGAAAGGGTATCATGTGAGAATAAGTTGCTGATTGGTTTCCTCTTAGGTCAGATATTCTGAGGCTTCCCTTAACCTCAAAGTAGCAACAAGCTGAACCCAACAGAAGAATTCCTTACCCAATTGTTTCAAGCCCCAAGGAGAGGGAAACACTAACAGGGATTCGCTTCAGATGCATCAATCAAAGTGATCCAAATAATAGTGACTTGTGTAAGTCACTCTTGAATGACAATGAAGTCTTGGTAGGTAGCCCATAGTTGGTGGAGCAGCTCAAGGATGTCAAGATCAATTTCTTTAATTCTTTAGATTCTCTCACTGTCAGTTGTGATATACTATTGCAGTTCCAGCCACCATAGTGCTTTTCATGTGGGGAGAAAGAGGGAAGCACAAAGGTAAAACCTGCCCTGTGCCAACTGATTCTACCCCACTGAGGTGCTTGCTGGAGGCTCCAAGTAAGAATTTCCATTTGTCATTGGCTAGAACTGTGTCACATGGTTATTTCTAGCTACATTAGATGCTGGGAAAGAAGGGGTTTTTGTCTTTGTATTTAGGTTCATTGAGTTCTGTTTGTAAAGAACATCCGTCTAGAAGGCAGCCAGCACTCTCTGCCACAGATTAATGCAAATACTCTAAGGGTGCATCTTCTAATTCAGGAAGTGAGCAGCTTGGCTGAGTTGCTAAAGGGAGAAATTCTCTGGACCTGGTTACCTTACTGCCCACTAAATAGGGTGATTGGGGAGCAAGGGAGGAGGGCCAATATACATCTTTTCATAGAGACCAGCCTATAGCAGGAAAAGTCTTTCAGAAATTCCATACTTCTATGTAAGAATTCCCACCCCCCCCCCCGCTTTATCTTTGGTTTTTAGTAGCTTTTACCGTAATGTGACTAAGTGTGGTTTTGTTTGTGTTTGTCTTATATAGAGAGCATTTTGAGTGCATGGCTTAGTGTTTTTCATCGGTGTTAGAAAATTCTCATTCATAATCTCTTCAGATATTTCATTCTCTTTTCCCTTTCTTTTTGGGAGCCCACTTACACATGGTTTAGGCTTTTCTTACCTTGTTCCACAGAGTTGTTCTGCTCTTAAGCATTTTCCTTCCCCACCCCTCATGCTTCATTATGGCTATTTTTCTAACTAGCAGTATTTTTCAGTTCATTAATCCTTTCTTCTATTTATCTAATGTGGTGTTAATCCTATTTATTTAGTTATTAATTTCAGCTAGTGCATTTTTTTATTTTAAAAATTTACATTTGTTTTTTTCTTAATAAATTTCAGATCTCTGATGAAATTTACCATGTTGCCATCTATATTCTTGACCATATCAGTCACATTTATTTTAAAGACATAATGAGCTGTGGGTATGTTTCTATTATCTAGTTTCTCTTCCTCTCTCTCTCTCTTTTTTTTACAATCACTTGGCCCTATTTCTTGACATGCCTGCCAGTTTTGATTAAATGTCAGATATTACATATAAAAAATTATGGAGGATTTAGATGATGTTATCTTTCTCCAGAGAGGATTTAGCTTTCTTCCAGAAGGCAGGTGCAGTAGAAACAGGTCATCTTGATCCAGTCAGTCTTTGGAAGTTCCAGTCTCATTCTGGTCACCTTTACTCCTAGGGTGTGGCCTGTCAGGGTCTTACAGACTTGAACTCCAACTTTTGTCTTTCAGGCACTTCAAGCCTGACAAAACTCTGCTTAGCGTTTTGGGCCCTCAGCTCCCAGTTTTACCTTGCTTTTTAGTACTCTTCCTCGCAACTGAGAAATTGGTAAACAGCTGGAGGAGAAATGTAGCCGAGAATAAAAAGATCACACCAGTGTATTTCCTTTCTATCTTGATCTTGGCCCATCAAGTCTTGGCTGCCTTCTTGATCTCTCATGGTTTCAAACAGCTACTTTGAACAAAATTTCAGCTCTTATAGTTTATTCAAGGGGAAATTGGTTTGATATAAGCTGTGCTATCATTGCCAGAAGTTGAAATTTCACAATTTTATTTTGCTTTGTGTGAGGGGAGACTCGCCCCACATCAGAAAACACGCTTTAAAGCATCGTGAGAGTACGAAGAAGCCCTCTCAACCAGGCTTGAGATGGGGAAGGCAGCACACCACAATCCTCTCCCCTTGGGGGGGCAGCACTCTGCTAAAACATGGCAGCAGGTCTTGGCAAAGAAATCTTCCTGCTAAATTGCTCCCTCTTACACTTTTCTACTCTTGGAATTGGTGAGGAGAGTCAAGAGTCTTG
Source organism: Halichoerus grypus (assembly GCF_964656455.1). Lineage (NCBI taxonomy): Eukaryota > Metazoa > Chordata > Mammalia > Carnivora > Phocidae > Halichoerus > Halichoerus grypus. Next base: position 14,256,780 of record NC_135712.1, read on the forward strand.
GAATAGGTCTTCAGCTCTCATTGTAAATTTTCTCTGTGGAGGTCCGGGTGTCACAGTCACCCCGGTACTCTTCCGTGGCGCCCATGTCAACACTGAGGCGGGAAAGCCACATCCTAAAACCCTGCTGCACTTTAATATACAAACACTTGCTTCTGCCTGGCACGAAAAGAAAAATGAGAACTAAGAGAGTTTTTAAAAATTATTTTCCCTTTTGAAGTACATGAACCCTTGTTCCCAGGACCTCAAATTCAGCTTTCTCTTTTGAGAATGGCAGTTCAGTGACGTTAGGGATGAAATAGTTTTGTTTGTAAAACAAACCTAGGATTTCTGTCTAGGATATTGACTTTCATTCATAATATTATTACTACAGGAAAATGCTGCATCATGTAGCCAATTTATAAATAGTCCACAGAATATAATCCACATGGAAGGTGTGGATTGCCTTTGTTAAACCTATTAATTCAGAAAGTTAAAGATTTGGAAAAGGGAAATGGGCCCCTCTGAAGAAAACTGTGCATTTTCTGAAGTCATTTTCTTCATAACAATTTGAATACAGCATTATTTGTGCCTTCTTTTAGCTGTAGCTATATAAGTGAAATAAAAGGAAAAGTACATTTTTAAACCCTGGTTCATACAAACTTCTGGATCCCACACAGAGAAGCAGAAACTATGTTCTGGAGTATGATGGCTAATTGTGTGTGTCACCTCGACTGGCCACGGAGGCTCCAGACTGACATGACCTCTGGGTGTGTCTGGGAGGGGCCTTCCAGAGGAGATGAGCATCTGAATGAGCAGATGCAGGAAGGCAGATGGCCCTCCTCAGTGTCAGTGGGCATCATCCAATCCATGGATGGCCTGCCTAGAACAAAAGGTGGAGGAAGGAGGAATTCATTCCTTTTTTTTCTGCCTCACTGTTTGAGTTGGGACATTTCATCTCCTCTTCTCTTGCTCCCCGACTGGGATTTAAACCACAGGCTCCTTTGGTTTTCAGGTTTTGACACTTGGACTGAATTATACCCAATGCTTTCTTGGGTCTCCACTTACAGAGGGCAGATTGTGGGACTTCTCATCCTCCATAATTGCATGAGCCAGTTTCTCATAATAAATCTCTATCTTTATACATATAAAGTTCCATATGTAAATGGATATATATAGTATATATATAAAATGAATATCTATACAGACATATAGGTATACGTAAAGGAGATACATATAATATATATATATATATATATAGTTAAAGATTTATTTATTTGAGAGAGAGAGAATGTGCATGGGCTAGTGGGGGGAGGGGCTGAAGGAAAGCCTCTCAAGCAGACTCCCCGCTGAGTGTGGAGCCAGACTCAGGGCTCCATCTCACTACCCCAAGATTATGACCTGAGCTGAAACAAGAGTCAGACACTTAACCGACTAGGTGTCTAGCCACCTAGACACCCCGCGGAGATTATATTTATATAAAGGATATATAACATGGAGATATATATATCTATATTATGTGTATTATATGGTATTATATAATAGATAGATAATATTGATAGATCCCCTGTTGGATCTGTTTCCCTGAAGAACCCTGACCAATACACGTAGTAGCAAGCTGTGAGTGCCAATGGTTTTGAGATTAGCTACATAAACAATCTTGGCTGAAACTTGGAAATTTCAGATCAGGGAAGCGACAGAGTTCCTAAGGCTTCTGGGTTTTGATGGGACTGTAGATGAGTGAGTTTTGGAACTGTACTCCCCCTTTAAAAGTAATTTACTCTGATGTTGTTTGCTTGAGTCTAGGGGGAGATCTTATTGTAGCCATGTCAGTCTGAGAGAAGATCATTTTGCCACATGTCTTGAATAAGGCAGGACAGGGGTAAATTAGAGCAGAGGTATGTGTAGGTTTCTTTAATTAGCTTGCTAGAGCTGCTGTAACAGAGTCCTACAGACATTTATTGTCTCACAGTTCTGGAGGCTAGATGTAGGCAAAATTTGTTCTTTTGAGGGCTGCGAGGAAAATCAGTTCCGTGCCTCTCTTTCAGCTTCTGGTGGATTGCTGGCAATCTTTGGTGCTCCTAGGCTTGTAGACACATGACCTCAATCTCTGCCTTCATCTTCATATGGTGTTCTCCCTGTGTGCATATTTGTGTCCAAATTTCCTGTTTTTATAAGGATGCCAATCATGTTGGATTAGGAACCTCCCTACTCCAGTATGACCTCATCTTAACTAATTGTCCATGCAAAGATAAACTCTATTCCCACATCATGTCACTTTTTGAGGTACTGGGGGCTAGGACTTCAACATAAGAATTTTGGGGGACACATTCAAGCTGTAACACTTGTGTTGGCTTGAGATTCCCAGACACTTGATCCTAGCTTCCAAGAACCTTGCCAGTGAGAATTAAGAATCTATGATACAGCACTTCACTTAATTAGCTATTATGATTCACTCTGGGAGGGACACATTAGTTCCAGACTTTTCTGGTAGTAGGAGGGTTAATCTATAATGCAGTGAAATTGTCCTGAAGGCTACTGTTTCCTGGAATCAGGAACCTGCTGCTGGAAACTTTTATCAGGTGTGCACAATTGTGTTGATTGATCTCCTGTTTTTAGAAACTAGCATCTTGCAGCCATTCATTTTCAATCTGGTAATCAGGCTGATTAAACTTTGACAAGCATAAAGGGGGAAAAAAAGGAAATAATAACTCTTCTGCTAAATTTTAACTGGAGAAGAAAGCTGACAGCCCTAGGAGGGAGGAATGATGGGTATTTAAAAAATAAAATTCGAAAAAACAATTGGCCTCTGGAGGGTCCTTGTTAAAATACTTGTTAAAATAACTAATGAGATAAAGCTTTGAATCTCAAATCCCATCCAAATTTTTTTTTTTTTTAGCTTGATTAACACAAGTAAAGTGTCTGGAAGTGAGTCATGAGATTTTAGGTGTTTTCTTTTCTTTTTTTTTTTTTTTTGCCTCAGCTCCTCACCTCTGAGCTTGGATGACTTTCTAATCACTTCAGTCTTTTCCAGTGATTCCCAACTGGGGGCAGTTTTGCCCTCCAGGGGATATCTGACAATATCTGGAGACGGTTTTGTTGTCACAGTTTGGGCGGGGACTGCTACAGGCATCTAGGGGATGGAGGCCAGGACTGCTGCTTAATCCCCCAAGATGTAGGGATGACACTAATCCCATCTTCCCTTCTACTTTTTTTTTTTTTTTAATTAAGTAAACGCTACACCCAACATGGGGCTCGAACTCACAACTCCCACAACCTGGGGATCAAGAGTCGAGTGCTCTACCAGCTGAGCCTGCCAGGTGCCCCTTCCCTTCCACTGTTATTCTCTCTCTGTTCCCCCCTCCAAACCAGACGTGGAAGTTGACCTCCCTGCTTTTTTATATTCATGAAAACCTTCTTATGGAGGGCATTAGTGTAACAGACTTTGCTGACTTTTTCTTTTTCTTTCTTTTTTTTTTTTTTTGGCATGTGTGTGTGTGGCGGGGTAATATCTTGGAGGAGGGAATTTATTTTTTGTAGTCACAAAAGAACAGTCTTAAAATTTCTTTAGTTATCCCTACATGTTGCTTGGCCATCTTTCTTCTTTTCCATAATCCCCCGTCTATAGTTTTACAGATCCTCAACCCACAGTTTCCCCGGTCCCCTGGACTGGACTGAGCACAGTAACTTGATATTCCAGGGCCAGTTTATCTCCAGACCTCCCTCTGCATACCTGGGATTCATTGCTGAGCATCGCTCTGCAGGGGGCCATCCCCTCTAGGTCCTGCTTTACCTTACACAGAGATCAGATGAAGGTGTTCACCTTCTGACTTCTTCCTTTCTTGGTCTCAGATCAGTTTGTAAAGGAGACAGAAGAAATAAGGAGAACTGTGTGCCCCACTCCAGCAGACTCCTCTTAGAAGTTCGACTTGACTTTTCAGCTCCTCCCACATTTTCCCCTTTGTTTGTAGAACTATTTGACCCTGGGAAAATCACACAACTAGAGTCATAGAAAGTATAGCCTAAAGAAACCCTAGAACACACCCATTGTAAGCCTTTCAGTTCAGAAGTAGGGGGATTGTTTCGGATTAACCCAAGGCTAATTAGTGGTATTTGGTACCTGAATCCACGCACCTGTTTCCTGACACTGTCTCATCATGATGACTGGGAGGAAAAGACCCAAATCCCAGTTTCCAAGGAAATCTCTATATCACCCTGAGCTTCAGTGTCCTTGCTGAAAAAACCAGGAAGGGGTGGGATTAGAGGATCTCTCAGGTCCTTCTCAATACAAGCAATCAAATAATTACCAAATGTTGCTTGGAGATTCTCTGAACATCCCCCAAATTAGCAAAACCAACAAAAATGTTTTCCCAGTCATGATGAAAAGCTTAACTTTTCACCTGTGTGACAATTTAAAAGAGATTTAACAGTATAAATGGATAAGAGCACAGACACTAAACAGTATAAATGGATAAGAGCACAGACACTAAAATATCTGGTGGGAATCCAGGCTCAGCCTCTTACTAGACAAGCTGTGTGATCTTGGGAAAGTCCCTTAACCTCTCTGTGCCCTTGTTTCATAATCTTTAAAAGGGGGATGAAAATCACAACGTCTATCCAAAGATAGCTGTGGGGATTAGATGAGTTTATGAAGGCACTTAAAATAGTGACCAGCACATTGTAAGTACCATGTAAGTGCTAACTCTTATTATTTCAGACACCTGCAATTGGTAGGCTATAGATCATGAAATAAAATAATTAGGTTAGAACAGGAAGATTACAGGGATACACTCTTCACTTTACATATACTTCTTTTCTTGCATTTTAAGAACCAAAGAGCAACTGCATTAATTTATAAGAGGCTCTTACAGTATTTTTAGACCTGAGAGGAGAAACTTTTAATCATACTCGCACTTGAGAAGACAAATTATTCATGTCATGACAAATATCAGTTATTGAGGGTGGGCTGAAAGCATCAGGATTGTGCTATGTAAGCACTTTGGCTTGTGCTGTTGGGTGAGGCTCTTTGGAATGTGTTACAGACAATTTATATTTCCTGCAAAAATCCAGAGGAAAGCCAAATGTTTTGCAAACTGGGGCTTGATAGCATTGGTTTTTGAATGCAATTTTTCTAATCCTTGCAGTCAGAAGAGATGTGTTTTACCCGGGGAACCCCACCTGCATTTAAGTTAAATTATTTTTAATTAGTTTCAAATTATTTTCCTGGAAGGTCTTAGACCTGAAAATTCCTGCTCGCTCGCTCTCTCAATTATATCATTCAGAAGCATCCAGTCAGACCTACCCACCCAACCTTGGGCAAGAGTTTATCCCAAAGTCATTTGGTCTTAGAATATTTGCCAAATGAGGTCCAAAGGTGATAACAGCTTGGGGATGGTTCTGGAACAGAAGTACCCCAGCGAGGGCCCTGCCTGATCCAACACCTGGGGACTGCTTCCGTCAGATGTGATGATGGAGGTGCCCGTCTCTTGCCTTCCTCCTTCTGCATTTTGGAGAGGAGACCCGAGAGCTGCAGAGGTGGGGAGGTGAGCACTAACCACCAGTGGCCTCAGCCTCTGCCAGCAAGTCGAGGGGTGAGCGAGCAGGCACCATGAATCACAGGTGCAGAGTCACCAGGCAGGCAAGACAGAAATGTTTCGGGTTTTACTTGGGTCCTCTGTTGACAATGAAGGACAGCCAAGTCACAGGGTGTCACTTGTTATGCTGAGACAATTTATACATAAATCAGGCCCCATTAGGGGTGAATATCAGATGGAAAATGTGCCAGGCCACTGAGTCTGCTCATTGCTGTGCCAGGTACGAATCTGTGGCTTAAAAAGAAAAATTGAAGCAGGCAGAGAAATGTTAAAGCAAGAACAAGGTGGCTCAGAGGGAGGGCAGGGCTTCCTAAATCTGAAGACTCTTCAAATGTTCTTTTCGGTGTGTTAACTTCTGGAATTCCTGTCTTTCTCTCAGAGGCCAATGGCTTCATCTCCTCAGTATATCCAGATGTTTGTTCTCTTCCGTGGTGATTGAGTGGCTGCACATCCCAGGCCCCTTTGCTCTTAATGCTCACGTTCTTTCTATGTGGGACCCTGATTGTGATGCTAGACCCTCTCTTGCAAAGGCATTAGAAGACCACTGTGGCTCTGTGGAAAAGTCATCAAGGCCCAAAAGGTAAGCCACTGGTCTAGCATGACCCTCTGAGGACCCTTTTAGAAAGAAATTGCTTTTCTAAACTTGGATCCTAGGGGAGTTTCCAAGGCTTTTCTGGGAAGAGGCATCAGGAATCTGATCTCAGTATCAAGGAGAGCCATGGAACACAATGAAAAGCACAGGGACTGCAGGAAATGGAATCCAGAGACAGAAGAAAAGGAAGCTGAGCAGGGCAGGAGGTTGATCTGAAGACTTGCTGGAGATCCGTGGGTGGTGAGCAAACTTGAAGGAGTTCAGATGTTTCTGGACCTTTGATTCTCCAGCAGATTATATCACTTAATCCTGAATTTAATATATGGGAATTATTTGCACTGTTTTATAAATCAAAGAGAAACTCAAGAGTAGATGTGACGTACCCGAGAGTGTTCTACTCCCTGGGTCCCTTGGCTGGTGAACATGATGATGGTAGACTCCCTCCCTTCTGAAGAACCTGGCATGTGATTCTCATTGACTCCGCCCCTGCCTCACTGACAGCTCCCGATGCTCCAGGCCCTCCATCTCTGCAGAGCCTCCCTCAGTGCTCCTAGGTGGTCAGCCACCACTCTGAGGGCACCGGCCATGCTCAGCTGCCCCTGGTACTGTGTGTACTTGCTTTTCTTAGAGCCACCACGTGTGGCAAGGCTTTGCTCTGCTCCTCTGTCTGCCACTAGATGGTAAATCCTCATGAACTAGAATTGTGCCATAGTCTTCTCTGTGTTTATTCTTATGCCCCATATGGTACCTGACATGAAGTAGGCACCATTTGTCTGTTCCATAAAAACAAAGCTATTCCTCATTTTCCAGGAAAGCTGAGATCTAACCAGCATTAATTAATTAATGCAATTCACTTTAAAGTTAACATTTACTTTGAAACTCTGATCATTTGTTAGGGGCTAGGGAGGATAGAATAGATTAATATTGTGCTGAATGCCCGATACTGGGTAAATTGCTTTCTAGACAATATCTTATTTAATCCTGAATTTAATATGTGAGAATTATTTTCACCATTTTAGAACTCAAGAAACAGAAACAAAATAAAAGTGGCACATTCTAGTAAGTTATAGGGTTCAGTTTCAAAGCTAGTTCCTGCTGACTCCAAAGACTGAGCTTCACTATTGCCCCATATGTGCAATGAAGAATTTTCAGTGTATGATTTATTAAATCCTGAATCAGACTTTTCTCTCTATCAGGGCAAGTCCTCATTTCTAATTCTTTTAAGAACTGGTTTTAAGCATAAGAAACAGTATTTGTGCACAATATACTTAAAAAGGTAAGTGTGTCTACAGAAATTCATGCCTAAAATGCACAAAGCTAGGGCACTTCCTAAATGAAATTCTTTTTTCCCCTCTATTTAAAAAAAAAAAAAAAAGACTTTTTTCTCTCAGCCAAGTTAAAAGCAGAGTAAAAGAGGATCTTAGTAGTAGACCATTCCATTGAGAAGAGTGATTAGTCTTCATTAGTATTCCACTTTTTGCATGATTTTAGTATGCAAATTGTAGCTCTTTTTCTTTCTGTTATCTATCCCAGTGGCAAATTGTAATTCACTCCCCCTGAAGGAATGCCACTGAAAATGAAAAGAACCTAATCTTTAAAATTAGCCAGACTTTCTCTGATTTGGGTGGGACTATAGTAGACTGCCTGAATTCATGGGGTCAGCTAAAGGATTTTTCAAAGATTTTTTTCTAGTCTAAGAGCCATTTAATTATTCTGCTTCCCTGAATTTTTTCCCATTTCCCATTTTAATATTTATCAAATCAGGAGGCATCTTCTTATTGATATAGATGTTTAAAGTGTTGGTATTTCTTTATTTCCCCCCATTTCTTTGGCTGTGTCTCACAGTTGATGGCATCTTAGAATTGAGTGAATCTAGGAATCTGTATGGGTACCTTCAGGAGCTGTTCTGAGTCTCTGTAACCTTCTCTGCCCCCAAGGAATGGAGGACTTCCTGGAATGAGGGCATATTTCCTTCCAAATTTTCTCCTGCCTGGGTAATGTCACAACCCTCTATCATCTGTTAGTTGCTTACCTATTAAATAATAGATCGTGATAACCTGCTGTCCCTTATGTTTGAAGTACTCTTCCTTTGTTGAATATGTAGGATCTGTGTAATTTGAAATCTTTTCTGATCTATTGATGCTGAGCGTGAAGAATCCAAATGCCAAGACTTAGACGTGAGCAACACAAGATCCCTGGGGCTCGGGAGAAGATAGGCCCCAAGCACCAACATCGCCAAATCTGGGCCAGCCCGACTCCTCCTGGTTGTCATGGTGGTGGGAGGGGGCTGATTCAGGAGACAGTCTGGGAATGGGTGGACACCGCATGGCCTCACTCAAGGGCCAGGCTTGCTCTGTGAAACCTGAGACTGAAGCTTACTTCAGATGAGTGAGTCAGGTCTGCGGGAATCATTTTATAAGACTGCTCTTCTTACTACTGAAACTGACCAGAAAGCTCTCTTGTTTGTCCGAGACACCATCAAGAAGTGGGAACAGAGCTCAGCCAAGGCATGCTGGAAGTAAGGGGCAGAGGAAATAAAGCCTATTCCTGATGGAGTCTCATCAAAGTTAGCCATTCAATAAGCTGGTTACTCAGCTGAGGTCACAGATGCAGAGGTTGGGGACAAGCTATCAACCCACTGCATAGCTTTCCTGAGCTGCACCCACTGGTAAGGATTTGAGGGGCTGTGTCTTCATTCAGAGGCTCCTCACATTTGCTGCTAGGACATCATTAATCTTTCTTGGAGTGAGAAATAGAATTATGAAATAATTATGAGAAATTATGATAACATAAAACAAATATTAAGATACATTGTAATAAGAACTGATATCTGACAATATCAGGAGACATATTTGGTTGTCCACCGTGGGGTGGAGGGGAGCTTGGATTCTACCAGCATCTGGCGTATAGAAGCCAGGAATGCTGTTCATCCCACAAAGCACAGGACAGGCCCCTCAACGAAATGTCAGTAGTGCTGAGGCTGAGGGACCCTGTAGTCAACCCTCATACATTAATCTCAGGAATGTAGCAATATTGCTATATTTAAGATAACCTTTTAATTTTAGAATAATTTTAGATTAACAGAAGAGTTGCAGATTCAGTGCAGGGAGTTCCCTTATACTCTACATCCAGCATCCATATCTTATATGGTTTGGTACATTTATCTCAACTAATGAGCCAGTATTAATACATTATTACTAACTAATGTCCATACTGCATATTTCCTTAGTTTTTACTAATATACCTTTTCTGTTCCAGGATCCCATGTTACCTTCAGTTGTCATGTCTCCTTAGACCCTTTATTTAGACTGTGGCAGTTTTTCAGGCTTTTCTTGATTTTGATGACAGTGACAACTTCGAGGAGTCCTAGTTAGGTATATTGTAAAATGTCTTTTGTTTCAGTTTGTCTGATGCCTTTCTCGTGGCTAGAATGGGGTTATAGACTTTTTGGAGGAAGACCACAGAATTAAATATCATTCTCATCACATCATATCAGAGGTGCCTGCTATTCACATGACTGGCCGCTGTTGATGTTAACCTTGATCACCTGGCTGAGATAGCATTTGTCAAGTTTCTTTGTAGCAGTTACTCTCTGCACCCCTTTCCATGCTGTATTCTTTGGAAGGAGTTCACTGCGTGCAACCCACACTTAAGGGGAGGGGAATTATGTGCCACCTCTTTGCGGACAGAGTATTTATCTATATACATTATTTAAAATTTTAAGCTCTGAAAATTTGCCTACCCTCCCCCCCTTATTTACCTATGTATTCAACCATTTATTTATCAGTGCAGTGGATTGAATGGTGGCCCCTAAAAGGATACGTCTACATCTTAACCCCTGCAATCCATTTGGAAAAGGTTTTTGTGGATGTAATTAAGTAAGAATCTTAGATGAGAATATCCTGGATTATTTGGGTGGGCCCTAAATCCAATGACAAGTATCCTGTAGCTGACATACAGTTTTATATTGTTTCAGGTGTGCAATGTAGTGATCTGACATTTATATACACTACAAAATCATCACCATGATAAAAAAAAACAAGTATTTTTATAAAGAAAGAAGACACAGACACAGAGAAGAAGGCCATGCGAAGACAAAGGCAGAGGTTGGAGGGATGTGACCACAAGCCAAAGACTGTCTGGAGCCACCAGGAGCTGAAAGGGGCCAAGAATAGATTCTCCCAAAGATCCCACAATGGAGCACAGCTCCACTGACATCTTGATTTCCAACTTCTGGCCTTTAGAACTGTGAGAGAAGGAATTCCAATTGTTTTAGGCCACCCAGTTTGTGGTCATCGGTTATGGCAGCCACATTTTATTGCTCAAATTGTTTCAGCTTTGGCCACTGGGGGCTCTTTCCGTTGGCAGCGGAAGCTTTTCCCGGGCATCCCTACCTCCTGTCCTGGTGTTTGTTGTTGGTCCTCTGAGCGCCACCTTCCGAGGTCAGAGGTCCAGGGCCTGACCCTCCTTGGAAGAGCCTCTGAGTTAGTTCTGCCTGGAACCTGGCCATCTCCAAATCCTAACCAGAAAGTGACCTTAATGCTTTATTACTCTTTAATCATTCTGCCACCTATCAGGGTACCCAGGAGTTTAAGCACCACTTTCCAGAAGGCTTGCCAGAGGAGGAAAGAATTTTAACTGATAGGTTTTCATTGAGAAGGCCAGGGGAAGGAAAAGTTTTCTGTTGGCAAATTCGAAATTTCAGGTACTTTAGGTCAGGTGCACACATGTGTTAACTGAAGTGTCTTTAGCTAGCCTAAATGAAAGCCAGCAGCCCAGTTTCCCTGAGGAATTTCCTTGCAGATTTTAAGGATTATGATTGAAGTTGCTCTCCAGATGTAATATGAAAAAAAAAAAACTCTCTTTGTAAGCTGGAGGGGTTTGGTATCTAGTTGCTACACATTCTGTAGAATTATTATGAATGTCTCCTTCACAGCAGACCGATTTGTTCTGAGAACTGAAAGTGATAGCAAGAGTGGAGATGGGATCTCTGTTCCCCCAAACCTGCACCCCTCGGAATTTCCCATGTTCCTAAATGCTCCTGGCTTATTAGCCTTGAACCTGGGCTGTCACCTTTGGCCATTTCCTTTCCCTGCTCCTCCTTCATTCTCCCCTGCCCCATCCACACACCAAGTACATGCCACTTTTCCTTCTTTAAGTCACCTCTACCTGTTTGGTAATTTTACTCCTCAGCACCATCACCCTAATCTAGACCCTTACCGCTTTATTTCTGTAATATAAAAAGACTTTTAATTTAATTACCCACTTTTAGACACTCTAGTATGTTCCCTATGAGCACTAATGCATAATTGCATCTCCTAAACACAATCCTGTGTCTTCTTATGCCTCAGCTCATTATTCTTCAATGCTTCATCAATGCCTGAGCAAGAAGGTGCACACTCTTTACAGTTACTTTGAAGTTCTCCCAGATCCCCAGCTTAGTACGCCTGTTGAACTGTAATTCTTGTAACAAAAATGGCATGAAATCTTAGTGCTCACTGAACTGATTATTGACCCTGGGAAGATGCCTATTCTTATTACAATTTTCTCTCATTCTTCCCTCTGTCTTGAATGCCTTTTCTTCTTCTTTTCACTCAGTAACCCATAATTTAGATGCCCTGTCCTAAACCTGTGCTCTTCTCTTAAGGGTCCACATGTTGTCCCAGCTTCAGGTGATGGCTTCCTTCTTTAAATTCGTATGTTCTCACTCATTCCAATATTTTCCAAACTGAGCTCTGCAGAAGCATGCTATGGGAATGGTTCTCAAACTTTGGCATGCATTAGAATCACCTGGATGGCTTCTTAAACAGAGATTGCTGAGTCCCTGCCAGAATTTTTGGTTTCGTAGGTCTGTGGTAGGATAGAAAATGGGTATCTCTACACAAACCCAGGTCTTTTGGATGCTGCCAGTCTGGGGACCACACTCAGAGAACCACTATCCTATGGTTTTAAAATTTTTGTGTCCATCAGCATCCCTTGGGGTGCTGGTAAAAAGGGTAGATTCCAGGGCACTCACCTTTATGGTCCTGATGTGGCAGGTCTGGGCTGGGTCAGATCTTTTTTTTAAATCAGACTCAGGATAATTCTGATTCAGGTGGTCTTCATGTCTGCCTGAGAAGTCTTGTTCTGGAAAATGCAGGAGTTCTCATTTCTGACAATAGTGGTGATCCCATCTGGCTTTTACTACTTAGTGTCTTTGAGTGTTTGGTCTATTGTTTCAATTAGAGCTAGTGTCTTGGGAAGGGTTTCTTTTTATTCTCAGGCTCTAGCACGATTATTCCCATGGGATAGATACTCAGGACAAATATTTTAGATTTCACTCAGTTAGAAAACATAAGTTTTGTGATTATTAATTCCTATGAATTCTTTTGATGTAAATAAGTAAGAATTAAATTGCTAGTGGGGTGGGTAGGAGAGCTGGGGCTGGGCTTTGTGCAAAAAAAGTCAGGCCATTTTGAATTCCCAAGTGTGCCTCTGCTTTCCCTGATGTAGGCACCTGAGGCCATGCCTCTAATCTCTCTTATCACTTGAGGTGAGAACCAAATCGCCATTTGCCTGTGTTTAAGGTACATTCTGATCTCAAAGTTAAAACCAAGCCATTTTGTCCTGTGCTTTCAGATAGTTTCTTACGAATGATAAACCTTAAAAAGTGAATCCAAATGTCACTTTCCTTTCAGCTTTAAAGGTAAGAAAGATTGAGGGCACAGGAGAAGTAAGGAGGATGAATTTTTACTTCTATCTTGAGTGATGGTTTAATGTTTGATCAAGAAGGGGAGCCTGGAGAGGGAGGGACAGGAGAGCTGGTAGCACTGCCCATATTTGCCCCATTATGCTGTGCGCATGGTAGAGAGGGCTTGCAATATGAGGTTCTCTCTCTGGCGCTGGCCAGACTGCACAGGCATCTCTATGACTTAATGGAGAAGGTAGGGGAAGAGATTAGGAAGTAGTCACCTTCACAAGGAAAACAGAATTTAAAAAAATGATCTAGTTAGTTTTTTTTTTTTTTTAAAGATTTTATTTATTTATTTGAGAGAGAGAGAACGAGAGACAGAGAGCATGAGAGGGAGGAGGGTCAGAGGGAGAAGCAGACTCCCCGCTGAGCAGGGAGCCCGATGCGGGACTCGATCCCGGGACTCCAGGATCATGACCTGAGCCGAAGGCAGTCGCTTAACCAACTGAGCCACCCAGGCGCCCCCAATCTAGTTAGTTTTAAACAGAATTTTCCCAGGCTTACTTTGATCATTAGTAGCATTTCCCTGGACAGTCATCCCCAGAAGACCCTGTAGAAACTGTTTGTGTAAATGTACATAACGCCAACTGAATTTCTGTGTTATAGTAATGGAAGGGTGCTGACACTTTTAAGCCCTTATTTTAATTATTTTAAAGGAGTTAAAGAAGTGTGCGCATGCCCTGTTTCAAGAATAATTTTAGGACATCCTGGTGCTCCTCAGGAATTGCATGATGCTTTAAAGTTCAAACCCAAAGTAGTTTTAAGAAATTCAATTAAATAAATATTTATTAATTTGACCCAGAAAATAGTTTTTTTTTTTAAAGAACTGAATTTTATTTTAGGCTAATTCCAAATTTTAGTGAAGTGGAAAAAGCTTGAATGCTCACCAGTAAGAAAAGGTGGGGGAAAAATAAGATAGTACACCATGCAAGGGAATCTAACACATGTATTCAAAAGAAGGAGGAATGAGAGGGTGGGGTGGCCTGAAGGCACGCCCCTTATGCATTTTTGAGTAAAAACGAAGCAAATTACAAAATAATATGCACAGTATGATCTCAACTTTGCAAAATAAAACAACACCAAAACCCCAAAACAAAACAAAAAGCAAAACCACATATGAATAAACATGTTTTGATATGTTTGAGCATCAGAAAAAGCACGAAAGAATGCTTCAAAATGTTGGTACTGGTTATCTAGGAAGGGGTGAGAAGGAGGTTTCAGTTTTTCCTTTAAATATTTGTGTTGTTTGCTCGGGGCACTGACTCTATATTGCTTTTGTAGATAAATGGAAAATTCAATACCATATTTCTTTTAAAGAACATTCAAGACAGGGAGGCCTCAAAGTGTTCCAAAATATTTTGTTAGAAAAACTACTGTTTTTTTTTCCCTCCCCTTTAAGTGAGCCGTGGTGAGCCATCAACTATGAAGCAGACAAGAGCTCAGGAAGTTCTTGGGTGCACTTGGTTTGTCCTCAAGTGCGGAATGTTCTTCCCTGAGATGTTGAAATGGTTAACCTGCGTTGCAAAGCGGGGACTTTCAAGCAAAGGTGAAATTCACTTAAATGTCACATATATTATCTAAAAAATTGCTTGAAATGTTCTGAATATTGAGGTGGGGAATGTCTAATTAGAGGATCCCATGTTAGAGCAACTTCATAGCACGACGAATCTACTTAATGAGCATTACTGTGTTAGTCCCAGAGGGAACCCGAAGCAATGCCCTGAACCAATATTGTCCTTGGCCTCTAGGGGGTTTATCGTGAAGATGAAAAGACTAAATACACATAAAAATTAGAGAATGTGGTGAGACAAAATGTAATCTATCTGTGCAGTGCTTACTTTCAGCGTTGTAGACATTCAAAAAATGGACAGATGAGTGAAGGCGGCTGGATTTGGATGAACACAACAATGCAAATTTTTTCATAACTAGAAATAGATAAAATAAAAATCCGAGTCTCTGCAAAATGCCACAATTCCTTCGAGGAAAAGGATTCATTCAAAAAAACCAAGATATAAAGGAACTGGAAGTCCCTTTAAAATTGTGCTAGTGGACAACATCTACCATTTGACCTTCTCCAAGTCCTTCTTATTCACATTCATTGTGATTATGAAGGTGACTAGTTAAGTGGCTGAGCTTTTGGGATCATTTAAATATTTTTCAGTTTCTTCTTCTAGGGGCTCGGAAGGGGACGACTTCTGTAAATCTACACATGAGATTGCTGCTGCCAATATTCATTAAGGAAGCTCCAGGATTTCCCTGGCAATGTTGGTGTCTTCTGCAGAACTCCCAGAAATCATCCCAAGAGCTTTGTAGGCTTGCCTCCTATTCTGGGCAGCCATCCAGCCAGGGCAGGGATTTGAAACATTTAGTGCCCAGCTCTTCGGATGCTAGTGTTTTCTCTGCCAAAGCTCTGTATGTGTAAACTCCTTCCTGGATGTTGTGATTACCTAGAGCACCATTTGCAATGATAGGTACTCATGCAGTCTTCTCCATTTGCAAAGTGCTTTACCCTGGTATTCACTTATTATTTATTAGATGTTAATGCTTAATTACAGGATGCCTTTGCCAAGCCTTAGAAGGGTTGCCTGGGTGTGCTTGGCTTCCGGGGTGGGGTGCCCAGCCCCTTTCCCCCAGCTGGGCTGAATGAACGTGGACTCATCCAGGTCACTTCATCAGCACAGCATACCACCAGCCCCTTGTATGTATGTGCCTTGATGACAGGAGACTGGAGAACAAAGCAGAAAACCCGACCTGATCCTGGGCTGTGTTCAGTCCTTCGGTACAAAGTTACCAACTTCTACTGTGAAGATTGGGTACTTATGACTTTTCTCAGCAGCAAGGACCACCTCCTTCCCTTGGATCTGGCAAACACTTATGCAGTCACTAGGAAATAATTCTCCTGTCAAAGACATGGATAGTTTAAAGAGTATTTTTAATAATATAATGGAGGTACTTACTATACTGCAATGTATATTTTGTTGATGAATGTATATCTTTACTAAAAGGGGGCCATTTTTCCTCCAAATGCCCTTCCTCCTGTCTTGCTACCTATCAGTATTAGCGGTCAAGACTTTATAACCCAGTCGAGCAATTGAGTAAACAAAACATTCCTTGTCCAAAGAAGTTTAGAGTTTGAGTTTCTTTTCAATTATGAAACAGAAGCAAATCGGAACTGCTCTCAATTTTGATAAGCTCTGGGATTGTAAGCGTCTTTTATGTGTGTGGGTTGAGTGAGTCTGGGACCTTGTAGCCCAAGGCAAAAGTCAATGTGTTGACCTCACATAATGGTGTTATTGATTAGCCTTCCATATCCGAACCAGTGAGGAGTTGACAAGGAAATATTGTTGCTATGAACATTTGTAACTGTTCCATTGTTAGTTAGGGGTGCTCCAGTTCTGGATCACTTTCCCATTGCTGCAAAGTTGAAGCAAAAGGGCTCCACACACCTCTCTCCGTACCCTTCATTATCACGGTGAACCTGGCCATTTAGGCCTTTCCTCCTTTCCCTGAAGCCTAATCCTCGTGCTGTCCTCCACTGGTTTCCTATGCTACCTGAACTACCACAGCTCAGAGGGACCTGAGTGCCTGTGTCACGGTGCTGTGGAAGGGATGTCAGGAGATGATGTGGACCTCAATTTCCTCCTCACTGGTTTCTACTCTGGAATGTCTAAAAAAACATGTAGAAGTGAAGTGTTATTCCTCTATGAAATGGGATTGACCATGGGGCAGTTTATGGTATATAGTTCCTAGAATCATAATATTTCATTATATATTTCCTCTCTAGTGTAATAGTGTTATCTGTATTTATTTTGCAATTCCTTGAGAAAGGGGAGGCACCTCCAAAATAGACATTAGTCTAGCATCTGAAAACCATCTCCAATTTGGGGAAAGCTTAAGATTAGTGGAAGCAGAGCCCTGATTCCTACTGAAGAATGTTCCAGGTGCTCTTCTCTCATTCCCTAGCATCTAGGGAACAGGTATTTGACCGGAGCTAAGCTTACTGTATTCTTACCTTAGACTTTGGGGCAGTGGTGCAAAGAAACAGGTGTTGGGAGTGAAAGTTTTTTTTTCTACCTTTTAAGGTTCTTCTAGCTGGTTTAAGAATTAAATTGACATGAGAAAGACTAACAGGAGAAAACCCCCCAAAGTTTAATTACATGCACATGGAATCCCAATAATAAAGTTGAGACCTAAAGAAATGACCAAAGCAGGCAGTTTTTATACTTCTTAGATGAAGAGACAATAAATCTATGAGGAATTGACGGGGAAAATAAAAGTTATATTTGGGAGCTTCAATTAGTGAGGAATTCTAAACAGAATTTGGGGCGGGGTAGTAAATTAGTAGAAAGTAACAAGATTTGTTTGAACACCGTTCTCAGCTCTAAATTCCCTATCTCTATCCCCATGTCTCTTTACCTCCTGGTACAGGGGAGGTACCTTCCACGAGGGAGATTTATTTCCTGTTTTCTGGAGACAAAGATGGGGTCAAAGTGTTCTTTTTATACTGGCTGTTTCTTAAGTAAATTTTAATTAAAAAAATCAACATGCCAGAGTGGTACATTTTTGGGTGACCTGACCTGAGCTCCTTATAGGCGCATTCTAGAATTTGTCTTAGAGGGATGGTTGTGGCTTTTTGTGTCTAGTGGCAGCATTCCCTGTCCAGGGCCAGCATGGGGCTGGTAAAATGGGGCCACAGTAGGATCCTATGCAGAGTCTTCCATTGCCATGATTTTGGCTATGGCACTGGCTTCCCTATTTTGCCCACTTTCTGTGCCTGGTTGGCTAGCCTTTTTCTGAATCTTGTGATCTATCCCACATCCTTCAGATAAATGATGCCTTATGCCTTCAAGTAATCAGAGTTAGTTTCCATTATGGAGCCAAGAATCCTGAACAGCACCGTTGCTCTGGGCCCAGGATATTGACTACCAAGGTTGGTAGAATCTATCTGGCCCAGCACCTCTTTGTAACAATAAGAGAAAGTTTTCTTTGAACTTGAGAGTGAGACTTTGTGTCAGCTAATGTGTGTTCCAAGTTAAGTCTCTGAAGTAGAAAGGCCTTTAGCCACTGTGTTTTTATTATTTTAATGTTTGATGCTCTAGTGACTAATTGCATGTTGCACACAAATGCTGATGGCACAAAATTCCTCCAGATTCTTAATGTCATAGGTTCTGCTAATGCTGCTTGTAGCTAATCCTGCTGCAGTTGCCTATGAATTCATGCTGTGATGAGAGAAATTCTACAAATATTCTTGGCTTTAGGAGGGAAAAGAATGCTTTCTAGTGGAGGGTTATCCAAAGAATATCTGCCATTGCTTTGGAGATGTATTCTTTGGTTTGTCTTACTCCCACATGCTCTTCCAGATTCAACAGTTGAAAATGGTGTATGTTGTTTCCCAAGGAATTTGATGTTTGCTTCATGCATAGTGACAAATGGATTAGATTTACTTATCATTTTTGGGAACTGTTTTCACAGTGCTCATTTCACATGACAGATTCTCACTTAGTGAATGGATATTATTTTGGTCCATGTGGCACGGTGTCTCTGGATCAGTCTTTAGGGACAGGCGGTAAGTCCGTTGTATTTCATTCGTGTGTGTAGAATTCCTTTTGTATTGCATAGTGATGCAAATCCTCATTTAAATTAATATAACCATATTAAAATATATGAAAATATCTGTAATTATGTTATGAATTAACACACAATTGCAATAGGAATTGAAAAAAAACTCTCTGAATAAATAAAACATTTATTCAACCAGTATTTATGACAGCATCTTACCAGGTACCAGGCTCTTTGAGCTGAGCAGAAGCTAATGTGCATCCCACCTTTGAGGGAGTATTTATTTAACAGAGGGAATTTACAGTTTCAATGGGAAGCTTATACTCTCATGGCAATTATGGGTTGATAGTCAACCTACTAGTATGAACTCCTTGTTGGTTTACGTGTTCCCGACAAATCTTTGTAAGTGGGCATTTGGATACAGAAAGGTAATATCCTTTAAAGGTTTCAGGTCTCTACTGCAAAAGTCCCCAGTATCTCAAAACTAATATTCTATGGCTGAATTTTCATTTATTTTCATAAACAGGATAACAGTAAGGTTTTGAAAATCTGAGGCCTAATGAGAATAAAAATAGAGATGAAATCAGAGCTACTTTGACTAGTTTGGTTAGTAAAAAGCACAGGTAATCTTACTTGATCCCTTTGGTTTACCAGGGTTTCTCTTTTTTAAATCATTTGTATGTGAGAAATGACTAAGACAAATCTCTTGATTTTTTTTTTCTTTTTTGCTTCTAGTCCTTCTCCATACTCCATTTTATTCTTCTGGCATACTCAAACAGACTCCCTGGGGCTGTTCTAATTTAGAGTAGAAGGCAGAGATGCCAAGGCTAATTTGGAGACATCTACTAAGGTTTAGGGAGTGAATTGGGACACAGACTACCTCTTCCGACCGATTCAGCCTCCTTGTCCATGGCATTCTTAATAATTATAGAGCAATATTTTCTTTCTCTGCAAAGGGACAGAAAAAATATTCTAGGTTTTGTGCACCATTTGGTCTCACTCACGTCTACTCCACCCCACCGTTGTAGTGTGAAAGTAGCCATAGACAATGTGTAAACAAATAAGCATGGCTGGTGGCCAGTAAAACCATTTATAGAAACTGAAACTTGAGTTTCACCTAGCTTTCACATGTCATGGTTCTTTTCAACCATTCAGAAACAAAGTCACTCTTGGCTCACAGGTTGTTCAAAAACAAGCAGCAGGCTGGATTTGGCTGGTGGCCAGGAATGTGCCTATCTGTGTTGCAGGGAATCATTATGGAATGTTTCTTGTATGTACCCTGATGAATCTAGTTAGAATTGGTGCTTAAAGAAAACCAACATAATGAAGACATAATCATTTCAACACTAACTATGATCTCAGCATTTCTGGAATCCTTGTTTTTCACATTCCTATATTTAGAGATGATTGGTGGTGGCCCAGACACCTGCACAGTGTGACCCAGCTTCCTATGTCCTCCGTCAACCTCTCTCTTCTATGTTCATTCTGGTATCCAATGCTGCTGAATTGTGCCCCATATTTATTTTTGCACTAAAAAAATTCTTCTCCTTATTTTTCTTTTTTCTCCTATTTGAGATTCTCCTTGGGTGATATCTGCCAGCATTTGGGGAAGGCAGATGCCTGTTTGTCTAGTGGCTCCTCAATCATCAAGGAAGCTTCCCAGGGGAGAATTTTGGATGAAGCTCCATATAAAGAGGTGACGATGTAGTTGTTGGCAGGGCTTCAAACTGCTGAGTCACCGCTGTGTCATCCTTTATAGGTTGCTGTCTTTATTACAAGGCAAATATGAGGGTGTGTGAATTTACATACACTTTATAAGATCAAAATCATCATACATTTGCCCATAGCTTTATGCAGGGTGGATCAAAGTAAAAAGTCCAGAAGCCCAGAGACTGAAAAGAAAAATGAGATTAAGATTTCATCATGACCCCAGATTTTAGCTGTACTTCAAAGGTGTTTGTTCTGTTGGCTTGTTTTAAAAACATGCT
Source organism: Halichoerus grypus (assembly GCF_964656455.1). NCBI lineage: Eukaryota > Metazoa > Chordata > Mammalia > Carnivora > Phocidae > Halichoerus > Halichoerus grypus. The sequence goes on from NC_135712.1 coordinate 14,277,219, forward strand.
TAAGTGGGTTATTATATAATTAATTTCCAAGATTGAGGATTATAAGTGCTGATAAACTAGAGACATTATGAGAAAACCAAATTTTTTTTTTTTTTTGCATTTATCCTCAAATAAAAACATTACCAGGTAAATTTAAATGTTCGTGAGACCAATTGTATGCCTTTGACAAGGACTCTTTCTTGTCTTGTTTTTGGTTGAGACTCCAAGGTAATAAGTCTCAACTTCTCCCATATTTCAAAGTGAAACACTGGGCTTCCTCATCAGGACTTGCAAAGGAGGGAGGCGAAATCCCATGTTGTGGCCTTTAGCTGGCCACCTACCCCAGCCTATGAATGAGGTCATGGAATCTGAGAGAAGAACCAGGAACTTGGAGAGAATTAACTTGGGAAAAGCTGGGCTTCGCATTTCATGTTTTGCCCATGTTTTATATCCCTACTACCTTCTCACCTCCCAACATGAAAGGGATTTTTCTTTCTCAAGGCAAGAGAGAAGGCTTTAAGGAGCTCATTTGCAGAGTGTGAACTGCAAACTCTGTAGTTTATTACCTACAAAAAAGCCTGCATGGGTGAGAGGCTGGCTGGCCTGGCCTGTGGCAGCTAAGGACAGGGCTGTGTGTGGGAGGTCATGTATGCTCTCTGATGGCCAGTCAGAGGTTCTGGCCACGTGGAGCCCAGGTGAAGGCCACGTGTGACAGTACCAGCTTGGAGTTGTTTTAGATCTTGCCCTGAGGACTTCAGGGAGAAGCAAGAAGTCATCACCAGAAAAGGTGGAGGTGAGACACCAGATGGCGAGGTTGAAGGAGCAGTCCTCAACTTTCTGAGATGAGAAATTTACCCTCATCACAGCAACTGCAGGTGAGGGATCCTCAACTTGGAGATGTTGTCCAAAGAACCCACAAAGCATCCCACAATAGAATTGGCTTTAAACACCAACTAGAACCAAAACTAAAGCTCATGGGTGTCAGTTAAGTGGTTTCTTCCCCGTCTCCTTACCTCTCCTCCCTTCTTTTGCTCCAGTCTGGGGGGAGGGAGCAGCTACAGTGGAGAGGGCAGGGGAATTGAGGGTAGAGGTCCTTTCTCCCTTCACCTTCAAACGAACTCCAGAAACCTCAGTCCTACCTCACTGCAGCAACCCCAGGGCTGTCATTGCACAAAGTGGTCAGAAAAATGGTTTTTAGGAAAAAAGTAATTTCATCAAAATAATGAGAAAAGAAAACAGTTAAAACAAGCAAGTAGAAACTGTATACATGAACAGAACTTTCTATTATATTGTTTTTAACTTTGCCTCACCAGAGTGTAAGGCAAGATTTTATGGGTGACAAGGAAGGCAGAAGCATGAAGGTGAGAGGACATCATGATGGGAAAAGTCTAACTGTGAATATTTTAGTATCAAAGTGTGAAAAATAACTTGGAAACCTAAGTACGGGATTATGATATTGAGAAAAGAAAGAACAAGTTCTTCTCGAGGGAATGAGCAGAAGCCTGGAGACAAATGAGACAGTGGGTAGGTGAGATAAACTTATTTCATGCTTCATCTTTAATTTTTCAGATTCAAACTTGAACTTTTAATAGAAGGATAAACATGCAATGAATTAAAACAAGGAAAAAAAGTGTTAGAGCTGGGGTGCAGGGTGATTGGAGTGGAGTTACCTATACATTTTTAGCTACTGTACAAACATTTCTTTTAAAGATTTATTTATTTATCTCAGAGAGAGAGAGAGAGAGAGCATGAGCAGAGGGAGAGGGAGGGGAAGCAGACTCCCTGCTGAGCGCAAGACTCAATGCGGGGCTCTATCCCAGGGTCCTGAGATCATGACCTGAACCAAAACCAAGAGTCAGTTGGCCGCTTAATCAACCTGAGCCACCCAGGCGCCCCTGTACAAAATTTCTATAATAAAAAACTGAGCATCTATGATGTGAGCTCAGATAGTTTCTGATTATTATGAATAATCAAACCTCCTAGAATCGACACAATTTAGTTTGTAATTAAAATCGAACCTATAATTTCAATGGACATCTTTGCTATACTGTTCCTTGAACTCAGAAGGAATAATACTAACTACTTAAATTTTATCTTGTCATTTTTCTGAATATAAAATTTCCCTCTCAGGACCTGTCTGGATCTCCCTCAGTTCACCGGATTACTCTGAGTCTGCCAATCACCTGTACGATGGGCTGGCAATGTTTTCTCTTAAGAGCCAGATATCATAGGCTTTAGGCTTAGTGAGCTATTAGTTCTGTCACAACTAGTCAACCTTGCCTTGAGCCATTAAGAGGCCACAGACACTATGCAAATAAACGAATGGGCACTGCTGGGCACCAGTTACACTTTACTTATAGACGCTGAAACTTGCATTTCATATAATTTCCATGTGTCATGAAATAGCATTCTTTTTTCCATTTTTTTCCCTTCCAACCATTGAAAAATGGAAAAGCCATTCTTAGCTTGCTGGTTGTACAAAAACAGGTAGTGGGTTAGATTTGGCCCACGGGCTGTACTTCGCTGAGCCCTGACTTGGAAACAGGAAGAGAAAAAATGAAAGTGATTTTTTATCATGGAACTGCTTTAAAAATTCTTTTCTGTCCTTGAAGGATCAAGAGGTAGAATTTTTGTTTTTAAGTTACTGTAATAGTAACAACAGTTAATACTTGCATAGCACTTTCTATGTGCCTGGTGCTTTTTGAGGTACTTTACCTCTATTTACTCAATTCTTAAGAGAAGGCAATGAGATAAATACTATTATTACCATGCCCATTTTACAGATAAGGAAACTGAGGCACAGTGTTTAAATAATTTGCTCAAATTCTCAGTGTTAGTAAAAATAGTAGGGCCAGCATGGGAACCCAAGCTGTCTCATTCCAGCATGGGTGCATTTAACTCCAATTGACCCTTGAACAATGTAGGGGTGAGGGGTGCCCCCCCACATCTGCTGACATTGTCAAAACTCTGTACATAACTTTTGACGCCTCAAAAACTTAACTACGAGAATCTACTCTTGACCAGAAGCCTTACTGATAACGTAAACAATTAACTCACAATTTGTATGTTTATGCATTATGTACTGTATTCTTACCATAAAGTAAGCTAGAGAAAAGAAAATGTTATTAAGAAAATTATAAGGAAGAGAAAAATACATTGACAGTCCTGTATATCATTTATTGAAAAAAAAAATCCCCATGTAAGTGGACCTGCATAGTTCAAGCCTATGTTGCTCAGGGGTCAACTGTACTCTGTTAATTTTTTACTTATTTTAGTCACATACCCGGTGAAGCCTGTGACGTGTTTCTCTGCTTGAGTATTCTCTGCAAGGTCTGGACAATTTAGTAGGACGTTTTCATCTGGAACCTGTCTTTGAGGTGGTCTCTGAAGTCAGAGGGATAGAAAAATGCTGAGCAACCTTTCATTTCAAGTCCATACGTATTTTAAAAAATTTTTGCATAAAAAATTCTTACAGTTTTAGCAGATAAAACAATCATCACAGGGAGGCTTCCAAAATTCTTTAAAAAATGAAAATGAAAAAAGCAAGCTTTCTTTGATCAACTAATTAATTGATACGGAAGATAGGACAGGCTTCAAGGGTTTGTGTGTCTATTATTTGAATTAATAATAAAATGTGCTCTTGACGTGGGGTCCACTGGGGACTTGGTGGCAATGGTTGTCCTTAGGGAACCAAACAGGTCCCTGACCGGCAGAATGTTTTAATTTCAATCAAGTTGCAAGTTGCTGAAAATCAAAACAAGCACTATAGGCTCTAAGGAGAAAACTCATCATCAAAGACCCCAAGTCTGTGAAAATTTTCTCAAATATATGGCCAATTATAATCAATTTCTGAAACAAGCTGTGTCTTAGGGGTGTGTGTGTGTGTGTGTGTGTGTGTGTGTGTGTTTCTGCTCCCTTGTGTGTGTTGGAGAAGGGCCACCTTTTGTTTATGTGGGGAAAGACTAGACGTGCCCTGTAGAAGCCTCTTGGTGCCACTGAATTCTAGCTACACCACTTTTGAGTTGATAACATTTGGTCAATTCCTTTCCCTCTCTAGTGTCCAATTACTCCTCTGAAAAATGGAGATGATAATATTACAAAACTCACAGGCTTGCTGGAAAGATTGAATGAGATAATGTATGTGCATTGTAAACTATGAGAGAACAATACATATATTAATCTCTTTTAATAAAGCCAGTGGGAAAAGACAAATCGAGCAGTACCTTTTGGTTTAAATACAAAGGAACTATATTGCTGCTTGCATCAGCAAATTCAGATAAAACATTTGCTGTTTATTTATTTTTCAACAAGAGCTGGAAGGTGGCTAATAATCCAACCACTATTGCAGATGATTTTTCAGATCTGTGAAACTAGAGAGCCGGTGTCACCTCAGAAATGTCTTAGGGGATAGATTTTATTAAAATATTTGTTTTATATTCCTTTTAATGACAAGCATTTTTCCAGTTTTGCTCTAAACTTTTTATTTTTTAGAAGAAAACTCAACTACTCAAGTTAAAAATGTGCGTGGTGGCCTCTTGGGAGAGAAGGCATGCTATTTGCAAAAAATCTCAATACTTCAGGTAGTTCTTAACCTAGGGTTAGCATTCAAGAATAAATTGATGTTTGATCCTTCTGTCTGGTGTTCTTTAAACCTGTCATGTTTATTGCAGCATTATTTGCAATAGCCAAATTATGGAAGCAGCTCATGTACATCGATAGATGAATGGATAAAGAAAATGTGAGATATATATATATATATACAAATATTATTCATCCATCAAAAAGAATGAAATCTTGTCATTTGCAATGATGTGGATGGAGCTAAAGAGTATCATGCTAAGTGAAATAAGTCAGTCAGAGAAGGACAAATACCATATGATTTGACTCATATGTGGAATTTAAGAAACAAAACATATGAACAAAGGGAAAAAATGAGATAAACCAAGAAATAGACTCTTAACTACAGAGAACAAACTCATGGTTACCAGAGGGGAGGTCGGAAGGGGGCTGGAGGAAATAGGTGATGGGGATTAAGGAGGGCACTTATCTTGAGCACTGTGAAATGTATAAAATTGTTGGATCACTGTATTATACACCTGAAATTAGTATAACACTCTGTGTTAATGACACTGGAATTAAAATAAAACTGAAAAAACTGCCAATGTTGTTTTTTTCCAAGGTTAATCTTTATTTTTACTAGCCCAATCTACCATCATCCAAAATGAAATTATTGGCTTTCTTTAAAATTATCTTATATTTAATTGAATAAAATCTGCTTTCCTGTGGTTTCAGGATGGATAGGGTATACATAGGATCTGGGGTGTGCATTATTTAGAAGTGTAGCTCTTTGGGGGCAAGGATCATACTGAATGATTTCTGTCACATGCAAACACACACAGAGAAGAAAGAGAAATGCATCGCACATCCGTATGTTTTAGCTCAGACTGCCATAACAAAATACCATAGAATGGATGGTTTAAACAGCAGACATTTCTTTCTCATAGTTCTGGATGCTGTGAAGTCCAAGATCAAGGTGCGTGCTTATTTCTTTCTTGGTTAGGACTTGCTTGCTGGCTTGTATATAGCTGCTTTCTCTTTCTTATTGTGTCCTTGCATGAGAGAGAGACAGGGGGAGAGAGAGAGAGAGAGAGAGAGAGGGAGAGAGAGGGAGAGAGAGGGAGAGAGAGAGAGAACGAGCACTATTTTTTTTTTCTTATAAGAGCACTAATTCTGTCATGGGACTCTACCCTTGTGACCTTATTATTTCCTAAGGGTCCCAGCTCCTAATACCATCACATTGGAGGGTTAGGGCTTCAACATACGAATTTTAGGGGGGCACAAATCAGTCCATAGGACTGTAGAGGCAGCTTCTTTGCAGCAGATCCTCAAATGGAGTTGTTCCTGCTTGCTTTGGAGACAGAACAAAAACAATTATTCTAAAGCTAGTTGAACAGTCACCACAAATTGAACTGATGTGGAGAAACCTCATAAAATTTCATCTACAACTTTTGAGCACAAGCTAAGTGGTCCTAGGACTCCCCTGGTACAAGGATTATTTGGGTAAGCAATAGCTCGTGAATCCTGGTAAAATCTCATTTTAATGAATTTGAGGGAGTTGCAAGTAGCTTTGTTACATTCCAATTATATTTAAATGGAACCCATTAAACAGAGCACAGAGGTGGTGTTATTTACTTGATTTAGTTTATCTGAATAAAGCAGACATTTCATTTCTAGGTCCTGGTTTTGCTATCTCTTTCTTTTTCTAAATAATACTTTTTTTTTAAAATCTCCCTTCCTCTGTACCATTCCCGCCTTGGAGATATTCTATCCCTGACCCCTAGTTCTGGCAATTTCCTTACTCTCATTCCTCCCCAACCTTTTTCCTCCTCTGAGACCCTAATATAACAATACTGTAACAGTATAAAGCACTAATTCTGAACCATAGCTGTGTTTTCATTAAACAGATCAACTGCTATGTGGACAGGGACTTGTGAACACATCTGTTCTACAGGATTTTTCATTTAATATGATTTTCTGAAACCGCATCAGCAAAGTACTATTATAATAAGCCATCCCCAAAGACATGGATATAGTTTTGCTAAACAGAACTCTAAATTAAAATGCTATATAATCATGGGATTCTGCTCATATTTACTTGCTGCCCTCCTTATATGAAAGTAAACTCTGAGCTAGTGTTATTTAGATACAGATTCCATGTTTTGCTCTCATCTAGTTATGGGGCTGCGTCTCTGTGGAGTTGATTGTTTTCTCTTGCAGGGCCCCTCTAGATCATTTGGCACACAATGGCAAGGCTGTTGGGCTTGGGTACAGACGATTATTTGTGGAAGAACAAGCTTATTTATGCCAAATTAACTATTAACCTGTCCTGTACAAATTGTACCTGTTTTAACCCCATTTAATAAAGTTATGATTGAGTTTATAAGAACTAGAGCCAAAAACATAAATAATATTGCTTCAGTAGTTTTCCATTGGTTGGCTTGACTAATAGCATTATTTCTTGAGTAATACCCCTATTCCTTTCCCCAGGTCTTGTAAAGTGCATCTTAGATCAAAGACACAAGAAAACTGTCTCTCTGGCCCTGAATTTCAGATGAGTGAAACCCCAAAGATACTGTGGTATTTTATATTTGCCTGTAACAAAGGTTTCCCATGAGAAGAAATTTGACTCTAGGTGGGCAGTCCCTGAAGTCTTTAGGATGGATTTTAGCCATGTCAGTTTAGATCCATGGTTCTTTATTGGGAGCAACTTTGTTCCATTCCTCCTCCGCAAGGAACATTTGGCAATGTCTGGAGACATTTTTGGTTTCTGGACTTTGGGGGTGGTGGTGTATCTGGTGAGCAGAGGCCAGGGATACTGCTAAACACCCTGTAATGCACAAGACAGTCTCCCACCATAAAGAATGATATGACCCCAAATGCCCATAGTGCTGAGTTGGAGAAATCCTTGTTTTGAGAAGGAGCATGTTTGAACCTTAGCAGTCAAAAGGCTGAATAGCTCTGACAGTTCATACAATGGACTATAAAGTAACAACTAAAGAGTGACTTAGATCCATATGTCTTAATTTGTAGAGCTGTGCATGATGTATGAAGTGAATAAAAAGTAAGTTACCAAGTGACAATAATAATTATTGTAGCCAATCTTTATTGAGATGTTTGTTACTCTTGGTCAGACATTGTGCTAAATGCTTTAATTACATCATCCCATTTAATTCTTCCAACAATATGGGAGAAGCATTATTAGTAATCCTGCCTTATAAATGAGGTCACTGAGGCATGGAGATGTTCGAGAAGTTACCTAAAATCACACAGATGGTAAGGCCTCCAGAGTTCATGTACCTTATCACCTCATCCATATGCATGGAGTCAATTAGATGGTACCAAAGATTTTCTAAAAAGCAATAGTCTCTCCCCTACCTCTCTCTAAGCAGGGGTTCCATTCCTCAGAGAAAGTCCTTTAATAATTTTTGTTTTACTTCTGTTTCTTAAGTCCAAAACTCAAAATAGTTACTTGATTAAAAAAATTTGGTGCACTTTATTGATTTATTTACCCCTACGATGAGAAAGGTTTAGCTCACTCAGACCACGTGAGCCCCTCCTTCTCCTCCATGTGAGCCCCTCCTTCCCCTCCTCTCAGTGTTTGTGCATATTATTTACTGCTATTGGTTATCGATGTAACCTTAAATTACAGTGCGGTACTTCATTTTTGCATTCCATAATCTTATTCCAACTCTCCTGTCTGTATATTCTGCATTTTAACACTCCAGGCTTTTCCCCAACTTGTTCTCTGGTCTGCTCACATCATTGCCAGGATCTTTAAGTCTTATGTGGTTCTGCAAACATCATGTTCTACAGGTGTCTGGAAGTTGATGTGGAAAAGTAAAAACCACTAGCTGGAGTTTACATAGTTGGGGAAGGAGTTATTCTTGACCCCTGCTGAGGCTACATTACATTTCCCTCTGTGCTCAATTTCTCAAACCTGTGAGGAAAGGGGTGAGTAGGGTTTGGGCGCCAACAGGGGCTGTTCTGAGTAAAGACCATTCGAGAATCCCCAGTTTTCAGCCATTTCTTACTCCTGTTCACTCTGCCCTCATATATGCAGCCCCCTGGATTCCAAAAAGCCGATCTTCTCCAAATGTGTGTGTGCTTTCTTCATGTGCTTAGTGCTTTCAAAAACTCTATTGGAATATGTATTTTACTTTCTTTCACTAGCATTTTATTTCTTCACATTTAAATTATTTTAATGGATAACGAAGTGTGTAGAAGACAGCCTAGATTATAGCCTCCCAGAGGGGAGTTCAGATGTTTTTTTTCCCTTTGATTTGTGAGCCCAGCATGGTCCCTTCTATTACTTTGGAGAGAATTCCTCAGGGTCCTTTGACCTTTGAAGAAGTCTCTATGGAGACTTGATAACCACACTTCTAAAATTGCTGCTCTTGGCAACCATTAGATTAAAAGCTGGAGTGTTCCCTTAAGATAGCAGCATGGTGCTTCAGAGGATTCCCAGGTGAAGGGGATTTGGCGCTGTACAGGAAGTCTATGCATGAAAGCTTTGGCATCCACTGTGCCTCAGTTCTGACCTTGGACCAGTCTCCATGGAAGCCATGTCGTGCCCTGTAAAGTGGGAGGAAATCACCCCAGGAGGAGACCCCTGGGGTTAGCTTTTCACAAGCTTCCCTCTCAAAAACAGACAAGGGGTCCAAAAGATTTCTGTAGGGCTCTGGGAAAGGAGGCTTGAGAGCCCACCTATTCTAAAGTGGATGATTGCAGGTGTGGGAGGAGACTGAAACTGATTGGGGAGATGTTTCTGTTCCTGCTCTTTCACCCCCTTGTACAGAATCCCCTGTAATGATTCATAGACATTCTATCACAATTCTCCTGACATCAGCAGACCTTGAATAAGTGCATTTTAATTTTTTAAAAAATATATATCTATTTGAGAGAGAGAGAGAGAAAGACAGAGCATGCAGGAAGAGAGGGGCTGAGGAAGAGGGAGTCCCAAGCAGACTCCACACTGAGTGTGGAGCCTGACGTGGGGCTCGATCTCATGACCCTGAGATCATTACCTGAGCTGAAATCAAGAGTCTGATGCTTAACCTACTGCACCACCCAGGTGCCCCAAATGCATTTAATTTCTATTCAGAAAGATTTTTCAAAAAGTTTCCTGATATATGGGAACTTTTCCTTCCCTATGGGGGGAATCTGACGATTCTCTCTAAAAGGAACTTTAGGATGAAGTAGTGGCTTACCTACTAGTTTATTTATCTAGACAACACATAGTAAAATGTCACAAACAAACACAAAAAAAGAGACTTGAGAAGAGAACACATACGATGCCCTGTGACCATGCAGAGCTCTGGTCTCCTCTGAAGGGAGTCTCTCAGCCCTGGGAGCAGCAGAGGAGGAACTCTTGTTGAGTTCATTGAAGAGAGCCAGCTACCATCTTGGAGGAGCTGGGAACCATCCAACAAGACTGACAGTTATGCAAGGACCAGGTCATCTGTGGAACTTTCCAGAGCGGCATCCATGCACCAACATATCTCCTCTCACTTTCCCTTTACATTTTCTCTCTTTTGAATTTGTAATCTTTCAGAGGTGTTTGGGACACACTCTACAGTCATCAAAATTCCTCTAGTGAGAGGACCAGGGAAAAAAAGGAAAAACTCTTCCACCTTATAATTTTAAGTTTTAGCATCATGTAATTAAAAGACCTCTGACTTTGAAAAGCCATTTCTCCCATATTTGAGGTTAAAAGTCCTTTTCTTAGGCTCCTGGAAAAGGAATTTTGATGGCGGCTCAGAGTAGGTAGTTACCCTACCTAATCTGAGTGAATACTCCAAGGAGAATTTATAAACTTTCAGATTGACTCCTCCCGATTCTGCTTCTGGGTAAGACCACCCTGGCATGTCCCAGGGCAACAATTTTTTGACCTGGCTGCCTATCAGAATGACTTGTGACATTAACAGAATTCTCAGGTTGAGAATGCACCTGAGACCCAGACCTACCGAATCCGAATTTCCAGCTTGCGGGGCCCAAGAATCTGCACAATTTACAAAATCCCCAAATGATTCTGAAGTGGAGGTGTTTGTAGGTCACTGTCTTAATATATATTAATCCCAGCTAGCAATCTTTTATAAGCCTTCCAAGATCAGGATACTATTTGATGAACTTTTGAATTTTATTTACTCTAAGCATCAGGACTGACTACATAATTTGCAGGGCCTGGTACAAAATGAACATATGGGGCCTCTTGTTTAAAAAGTTATTAAGAATTTCAAGATGGGGATAGCAGAGCATTAAACCAAGCATGGGGCTTGGGGCAACTCTACAGGTGGCAAGCCTATGAAACTAGCGCTGCTAAGCATCTATTAGCTGGCAATGATTACAGGAGACATGAAGGCTGGGATTAACAACACTTCCAAAATTCAATTAGCAGCGAATCTGGAAGGTGAAGACTATTTATCCATGGACCATTCACAGAAGATAGCTCCGTGTGTGAGTGAGAAAAGAATTTGGCCAAATCAGGCTAGCAGGTAGAGCTGGGTAGGTCTGCCCTGTGCAGCTCTAGAGGACGTCAATCTGTGTGATGTGATCCCCTTGTGTATGCAGTGCTCAGCTTGCATAGCCACATATGACAACCCTAAGTAAAGATAAATACTGGCCAGTAAGGGACATGGCTGGGAAGAAAAATGCATGCGCATCTCTGGTCAAGGTTTAGCTTGATTGATTATTTAAATTATTTAAATTTAAAGTCCCTATTTCTTTACCTCTGTGAGAGATAATTAACCAAGACTTCACTGAAAATGATGACATCCCCTTCAGACTTGTTCTTTTAAAGTCTGACCAAATGTCTAACAGGAGCCTGGAAACTATGCGGAGAAAGATGGAGCTAGAGACAAGACCTACAGTTTCTTTAGGAACGTTTTGAAATCTAAAGAAGGTCCAGCACTGTGCTCGAAGTGTTTTGGAAAGGGCTTCTGCACTAGTAATACCAATTACCATTCACATGAAACACTCAGGATGTTCTTCTCTTATACCATCTTATTCAATTATATCCATATTCAGATTTGCCATTATCTCCTTCTGATAGATGAACTAATGAAGGTTCAGAGAGGTAAGAGGTTAAGCAACATCTGGAGGGGCTCTGAAGCAAGCAGGTGGGAGATCTGGGGTAGGACCTGAGACCCCTCCCAATACCAGAACCACTCTCTTCCCTTTTATTTTTTAATTTTTTAATAAAATATCTTATTTATTTGACAGAGAGAGACAGCGAGAGAGGGAACACAAGCAGGGGGAGTGGGAGAGGGAGAAGCTGGCTTTCTGCGGAGCCGATCATGACCAGAGCAAACGCTTAAGGACTGAGCCACCCAGGTGCCCCCCCACTCCCTTCCCTTTTAAGGATTCTAGATTTCTTTTCCGCAAGGGCAGTTGTCTCATCCACAATAGCAGATCAATCATAAGGAACTGGATAGGACCTCAGGAAAAATCTCTTGCCATAGAAAGAGATTATTGAGATCTTATCCAGGATGGTGGATTTTAATTCTTGCCAACTTAATTTATACTAATTTAGAAACCCCCTGGCATAATCCTCTGGGACTATATACAATTGTACTTTATGTCTTAGTGCAGGCTGTTATAACAAAATACCATAGGTCTTGTGGCTTAAACAACAGACATTTATTTCTCACATTTCTAGGGGCTGGAAGTTCAAGATCGAGGTGCCAGCAGATGTTTTGTCAGCTGAGAACTATTTCCCTGTTTTGCAGACCTTCTCAGTGTGTGCTCACAGGTCCTTTCCTCAGTGCACACACATGAACAGAGATAGCTCTCTCTCTTCCTCTGCGTCTAAGGGCACTAATCTCATCATGACAGCCTCACCCTCATGACCTCACCTAAATCTAACTATCTCCCCAAAGCCCCATCTTTGTCAAATACTATCACCTTGAGGGGTAAGGTTTCAACACATGAATTCTGGGGGGATGCAAACATTCAGCCCATAGCACTCAGTTTATATACACACATAATTTCTCTGATTCCAAAATTGCTTTATCTACATTCATTTTTGCTTACATTACTGAGGGCCAACATTGTGATAGATTTTTTCTTTTTAAAAAATTTTTTTAAATTTAAATTTTAGTTAACATACAGTGCAATATTGCTTTCAGGAGTAGAATTCAATGATTCATCACTTACATACAAAACCTTGGGCTCATCACAAGTGCCCTCCTTAATGCCCATCCCCCATCCAGGCCATCCCCCACCCACCTTCTTCCATCAACCCTCAGTTTGTTCTCTATCCTTAAGAGTCTCTTATGGTTTGTTGCCCTCTCTCCTTTTCTCCACCCTCCCCTATGTTCATCTGTTTTGTTTCTTAAATTCCACATATGAGTGAAATCATGTGGTATTTGTCTTTCTCTGACTGACTTATTTTGCTTAGCAGAATACACTCTAGCTCCAACCATGTCATTCCAAATGGCAAGATTTCATTCTTTTTGATGACTGAGTAATATATATATATATGTACCACATTTTCTTTATCCATTCATCAGTCGATGGCCCTTTGGGTTCTCTCCATAGTTTGACTATTGTTGATAATGCTTCTATAAGCATGGGGTTTCATGTATCCCTTGGAATCTGTATTTTTGTATCCTTTGGGTAAATACCTAGTAGTAAAGTTTCTGGGTCATAGGGTAGTTCTATTTTTAACTTTTTGAGGAAGCTCCAAATTGTTCTCCAGAGCAGCTGCACCAGTTTACGTTCCCACCAACAGTGCAAGAGGTTCCCCATTCTCTGCATTCTCACCAACACCTGTTGTTTCTTGTGTTGTAAATTTTAGTCATTCTGACAGGTGTGAGGTGATATCTCATCATGGTTTTGATTTCTATTTCCCTGATGATGAGTGATATTGAGCAGATAGATGTTTTTCTTAAGTACTTCATGCACATAATTCATTTACTCCCCATGACAAGCTGTGAAGCAGTTACCATTATTATCCCCACTTCAGGGATGAGGAAATGGAGGCACACAGATTAAGTGACTTGCCCAAAGTCATACCGCTAGCAAGGGTTTGAAACCAGGATTGGTACTTAGGCAGCTTTTAAACGCATATATATATTAACACTACTTCAGAATCATTGTCAATAAAGACAATCTTTTAGCAAATCAATTTTCAGGTTTAAGGAGCAGAGAGTAGTGATTCTCAACATTGGCTGCACATTAGAATCCTCTCAAAGGCTATTAAAAAATACCTAGCTAGTGCCTCACCTGAGACTAAATCAGAATCTCTAGTGTCTTAACCTTCATTTTTAAAAATATGAAATTTAAATAATTAGAATAACTGCTGGATTATTGGATGCATGCACACCTGCCATTTAATGTCCCATTTCATTCCCTTTAAGTGTACCTGGGCTGGTCACACAATCACACAGTGGAAGAATATAGAATCATCTGGAGGTAAATGTACTTTGTTTCCTGGATCCCTGTAAATTAGTACATATCTAACCTGAATATACAGATTGCCTGGGGATCTCATTAAGATTCATATTCTGATTAAGGAGATCTGCAATGGGGCCTGGGATCCTGCATTTCCTAGATGAATCTGATGCTGTTGGAATCCATAGCAAACTTGTAACCAGTTTTTGCTTTTCTACTTCTAGTCTTGCTTCCTCTGATTCATCAGCCCTCTTTCCACCTTTGTTTGGCTTCACACTTGAACTCCTCTAGCTGTTCTATTTTATTGATGAGCCTGTTTATACTTGATACCCCTGCAATATTTTCATAGCACATAAATTCTAATATTACACTCTGGTTCTAACACCTCACCAGGCATATTATTAACCTAACCTCATGGTAACATGAGCAACATCTTGGACACTATTTAACTCCCTAGGCCTGCTTTCCATCAGTCCTCCCCAATAGGGAAGAATGGCCCAGCCAGAGCAAATAGGGATACAGACATATTTCTTCATGCTGGTGATCAGATTTTCATATCTTGATCTACATCAATGTTACTGACCCTGGCTGCACATTTGAAATCACCTGTAGAGCTTTAAAAATGCTTGAAGCCCAGTACACACTTCTAGACATTATGAAACAATTGTTCTGAGGTGGGGGCCTTGGTAGTAGTAGTTGTAAAAGCTGCCCAGGTAACTCTATTGTGCACTCAGGGTTGAGAATCACTGATCTGTGCAAAGGCTTAAGAAGCTACTGAATGTTTGGGCTTATTGAGAATGTATCAGTCAGCTACTGCTGTGTAACAGACAACCACAAAAATCCCACAACAATGAGCATTGTCTGCTCATGCATCTCTGAGGGTGACTGGGCAGCCCTCGTGATCCCAACATAGTTGATTGGGCTTGGCTTCAGGCCATGGGTTTAGTTTGTCTTGGGTTCATGTGACTCTCATTCTTTGGTGACCTGCAGGCTATCCAGGGCATACTCTCTTCATGGCAATGACAGCACTGCAAGGAAAGTGAGTAGAAAGCTGTGAGGTCTCCTAAAGCTCATGCTCTGTACTGCCCCACTTTCACTTCTGCCCATGTTCCACTGGCCAAAGTAAGTCATATGACCTAGCCCAAAACCTGGGCTCTGTCATCTAATAGGACCTTTAAAAAAAAAAAGATTTATTTATTTGAGAGAGAAAGACAGTGAGCACACACGAGTTGAGGGGAGGGGCAGAGGGAGAGAGAAAATCCCAGCAGACTCCCTGCTGAGTGTGGAGTCCAACATGGGGCTCAATCCCATGACCCTGAGATCATGGCCTGAGCCAAAATCAAGAGTTGGAAGCCCAACCAACCGAGCCCCCCCGGGGAACCTCTAATAGTAATTTTAAACTATTTTCCTTGGCCATGGTTCTCACTTGAGGTATTTTGAGCAGAGTTACAACTGAGTTATTGTCTCATGCTGCAATTTCCTCCCAGGCTTAACAAGACTCCAGGAAGGTAATTATTGTTTCCTCCATCTAGTGAAACTTGTAATTTAAAGATAATCTCCCAAATCACCATCTTTCTACAGCCATGTATTCACCCTCCTTTTATTTTTTTTAATATTTATGTTAACTCTCCATTGGTCTTGTGCAAAACCATATTGGATCCTGAAGCAAAAGGAAAAAAAATTAGCAACACTAATTCTGTGTTTATTAAGCTTATGATATTTTATCATGAACTTATTTGTACCACTTTTTATTTTTTTAAGTACTGCATTAAAAATGTTATTTATTTTATTCCTGAGTTTTTGGCTTCCCCTTAGTTTTGGCCCTGCTTTTCAGAAATGTATGTCTGGGTGAATTGAGGCTTCCAGGGATCTGGCCCCACTCCCTCTCGAGAGGATACTGCTGAGTTTCCCAAGAGATTTCTTTCTACCCCAGCTTTTTACATAAACTGCTTCTCTAGAACAAAACCGTGAAGTCTTTCCATTTGACAAATAAATATATTCATGTGCTATGGCCTCCCTTTCTGTGTTAAGATTAGCCAGGACACCCTCCCTCATTCACTGCAAGGCTGACCTCCAGAAGTTCTGGAGTCTGAACTCAGGAATCTGGAAAACTCAGCAGTCAGCTGAAAGACTTCTTCATATGTCCCTCCACAGGGCACCAGGCCATATGGTAGGTACAAATTAAACACAGTAGTGACCTGGATAGCTAATTATTCCCTGAGGCAAATATGTAGATCAAGCAAGCTGATAACTCTGGGTTATATACTTAAACCCTTTGCTATTAATTTTATGAAATATGCATAGAGAAAAGCTTCATCATTTTAATAACTCTCAGGAAGGTGACTCTCGGATAAATAAAGTCCTGTGGTATAATGATACAACATGGATTTTGGAGTCAGAAAGAGAAGAGTTTGTATCTTGCACCAATCAGGTATCAGATGTGTGATCCTGAGAAAAGTTCTTAACCTCTCTGAATCTCAATTTAGGGAAGATAATGCTCTTTCCTTTTGAGGCGGAGGTATATAGGTAAATAGCTCATGGCATATAACAGAGCTTAAGAAATGATAGTTATGGAGAAACTGAGTTTTTGACCTAGAAAAAACATTCTTGATTTAAGCATCAAAGCTGCTTAAAAGTGTAACATTTTAGATAAAAGTTCTTAAAAACTTATTACACATTCACTTTCCTCCTTACCTAGAATAGACTGAGTTTCCTTTATCTCCATGCTCCAAGGCTGTTAATAAGCACAGCTGTTCTTGAGCTCTGATGAAATGCCCCAAGACCTATTGATTCATGAAGGCCAATTTGTCCTTCTGAACGTCGCTTACGATGTCAGTGTGTTTATCTGCTTTTTCTGCTCTTTGGTCTTCTCCCTTGCTGTCACAAGTCTGCTGTCACTTGTCCTTGCTACCCCATTTGCCTCTTTTTACTTGCGAGTCCTAACTTGTGGTAGGTTTGTAAACCAGATGGCTCACTAAATACAACTGTGGGCACATAAAGAGCATTACTAGGCCATGAGTAAGGACCAAGGGAATCCCTTATGGGTAGTGCATGCATTTTCCAGCATCTGTTTTGCAAGGAGTTTGCTTCTTGGCTGGGTCCTAAATAGATGAAGCTGTCGGGCATCTGGATTTGGGAGGGGAGAAGTGGAATTATAACATTTCATGTTGTTTTGAATGGACAGAAGGGTCCCAGTGAGGTGGATGGCTGCTTCGTGAGAGCCAGGACCCTGCTTTGTGTGACCTGCCATACTTCACGCCACCCAGCATATTCTGTATTCATGTTAGTTGCTAAATAAATAGTTGCTGCCTTAAAGTCGTTTTAATATACTTGTCTAGAAAAAAGTAAGTGCCCTCGGATCATATTAACAAAGGGTTACAAAAAGCATAAATGTTTGAAAGGGACTTACTTCTTCTTTTGAAAAATTTAACAATGATTTAAGAGAAACCTTGTTCGGGAAATGGTGTTTATGGGTACAGAGATGCTACCTCTTAGCCATGGTGTTCACTTTGTCACTAACTGTACTGACTGATACGGAACTGCCCCAGGCAAAATAAATTTTCAACTAGAACAACATGGAGGTCAAATATCCTGGCCTTAAATTACTTCCTATATGTATCCTTAGAGGTGGGTAAAAGTGAGCTATTGAGCTGTCTTGGAGTTCAGGTGACATTCTGTGCCTAAGTATGCATCTAGGGAAACTCATACTCCTAGAAGAGATACATGTCTATGAATGTTCCCAAATGGAGATTACATAAATGTCCATCAATGGTGAAATGGATAAATCATGGTACATTCACCCAATGGCATGCCATGTAGTTATGAATATTACATACAACATGATTGACTTGCAAAATTGAATATTGGAAATTCACAGGAGAGCATTCACCATGCTTGCTTTTATGTAAAGCTAATGGACAGGCAAATAGAGCTGTATTTTACTGCAGGTGTACTCACTGGTGATGAAGCTGTATTGAGAAGCCAGGGATTGCATCCGTCAGTGTACCTTTTTTTCTCCTGCAGCCACCAACAATCTCAAAACTTCTGTGGCTTGAAATAAGTTTTATCTCTCTGCTCTCAACATTGTTAGTGTCTCCATTTTAGGATCCACGCTGTTGGAGCAGCCACCATATAGACCATTGCCTGAGGCAGACAGAAAAAGAGAAGGTGGTGAAGCACACGCTGACTTTCAAAGCTTCTACTCAGGCACTTCCGACCACATTTCACTTGCCAAAAAAGTGACATGGCCAAACCAAACTTCTCATGCGTGGGCAGGTGCAGTCCCACAAAGTGGCCAGAAGGAGAGAGCGAGAATAATTGTGAGCAGATCTGATGACTACCAAAGGGATGATTTGCCTAAAAATCAACATACTTTTGAGAGGCTAGAAGGTAAACACAATTTGGGAAGGACATCTGAGGCCTTCTGATATAACCTGATGCTCTCTTTCTTGATCTGGTTGGTGAGTTTATAAAAATGAGGATTCTTTAAACTGTACATATATATTTTCTCATATTCCTTATTTCTATGCCATATTTCATAATACAAGATAAAATAAACTATAAAAGAAGAACCATTTAAGATATATAGATAATATATGTGGTAATATAGAAAGTATTTGGAAGGATTTAAGAGATACTGCCAACTCAGAGAGAGGGAGGTGGTATTGGGAGATGAAATGGAAAATTTTGCATTTCATATCATACTCTTCTGTTTACATTTCTTTCTTATGGTGTATGTGGTTTGCTTATATAATGAAAGACTAATTTTTAAAAAAGAACGAAAAAATCAAGACATCGGATAAAAATATGTTCCTGGTCTCTGTGTGAGACATGTGTGTTTACTCCCAACTCCAGGTGATGACCAGTGCTGGAAGAAGAGGGGTGAAGGTGCTGAAAATGTTTCTCAAAACAAAGAGGAAGGAGTGGACAGTCTTCCCAGTGGATGGGAAGATGCACGTCAGCTACAGCAGCAGGAAGAGGCATGGATGTGATTTGACACAAAGCCACCCCAGACAGTGGACCTCTGAAGATCCATCCCTGGGGGTCACTGTCCAACAGTCCAGAGCCTTGAAAGGCCCCAGGAAGCTGAAGCTGAAGGCCTTGGTCAATTGTGAGGATGGGCGTCTGAACGGACAGTCTCCTCCTGGCTCTGGTAGAACTGAACTGCATTGACTGGAAATTTCCTTACAGCTGGAGGAGCAGTGGATATATTATACTTGTAATTAGAAGTTAATTTGCATAAAAAATAGCATTGAATCTGTCTTTGTTCTTGGTTGCTGTGTAAATCTGTCAGGAGGATAATTAAAAACAAAACCTTCTTTTAGACATTGAAATTCAAGCCCAAGTTGTGGAGAACGTGACATCTGAGTTATTCTTTAAGGTCTGCATAGGGTTTATTTTAGAGAAATGGGGCGGGTAGAGTGTGCTAGTCAAGAAAATGTGGTGACATGTATGTGAGTTGTATGACAGGGACAGGGACTCCACTGTGGCTGCCCTTATGTAACCAACTGCCACAAACTGACAGAAGCCTACTTTCTCATGGTCCTAGAGGTCAGATGTGCAATCTTAGTTTAATCAGGCTAAGATTCAAGGTGTCTGCTGGGCCATGCTCCCTCGGGAGGCACTAGGAGAGAATCTGGTTCTTGTCTCTTTCAGCTTTTGGTGGCTGCCAAAATTCCTGTATCAAAGGTGATTCCTGCTTGTGCCTTTCCAAACTCTGCCTGTCTTCACACGGCCTCTTCTCTCCATGCCCAGTCTCCCTCTGCCTCCCTCTTAGAATGACACTGTGATGGCATCTAGAGCCCAACTGGATCATCTCTCCATGTCCAGATCCTCAGTTTAATCACATCTGCAAAGATCCTTTTTCCTTATAATGTGACATTTATAGGTTCCAGGGATTAGGACCTGGTGCTTTGGGGACCATTATTCAGCCTAGTAGAATCCAGATCATGGAAGTGAGCCCTTGAGTTTTCTGTGCCTAGAAAATGAGGATTTGGACAGTGCAAGGATTTAGGAACATTATTATAATGTCATCTGGTAAACAAATCCTTCTGCATCCACCTTGGACAGGTACTTTTCATTGGCTTATTGTGCCTGCCTTGTGTCTCTGGGCAACAACAGGTATGTATGTGGCCCTTGGACCCTGTAATTCCTTCAAGTCACTCTATGCTTGGGAAAGAGTTTTTGTTTTATAGCTCCTGGTACTATTATTATTTCTTTAGAAAACAGGGTGAGGGACATTCGTTTTAGACTCATTTGGGAGCCAGCTGGTGTGAACATTTAAATGAAAGGGTACAAATCTTTTCAGAGTTCAGTTTCCTTGTAAGTGAACATAAAACATATTTATTTGGAATTATAATTGCATTCGTCGGCAGAACCACAAGAGCTGGTACAGGACGCTGGGGAGATCCTGGTATACATATTCCATTTATTTCTGTCCCAGTTGGGATCAGTAGTACAGATCACAAATAAGAAAAAAAAAAAAGCAATTTTGCTAAATGTGTTAGTATGGAAAGATAGTTAAGTGTTGAAAAAAAGAATAGAACAATTGTTTGTAAGTAGGAACAAGTGATATATTTCTCATTGTGATCAATTTTTGATTCAGTAAAAAGTTGCTGCCTCTTCCACTATTGTTTCTGATGCCTCAATCTTCATCCCTTCTGGAAATAATTTTGTTCATCTCTCAGTTGAAAGTCTTCTTTCAACTCCTAAAATACTATTGTTGGCAGTATTTTGTGTGTGTGTGTGTAGCAGGGGAGAAGATTAATAAGACAGAAATGAAATTGGTTCCTGTTTTCAGTGTTTCCTTGGTTACACTGGTTAAAAGTGCATTCCTTTTGCATTTTCAGGGCTTTCAAAGTGCACACCAAAGACTCCAGATGAGACATTGCCAGTTAATACCACAGACATTGCTCTCATGCAGCCCATGAGTGAGTGAGCAAAGATAAGACCCCGTGGGATGTCATGTGGATAAAAGGCCAATGGAGTAGAATGGACAGCTCTTGTAAAAATTACCAAGTCCTAGAAGATGTTGCAAAAATATAAAATTAAAAAATGCTTCAATATCATGGGAAAATAATTTTATAAATCAGCAACGGGAAAGAATACATTTTATCATGTTACCCAGTTTACAAGTTTCTTTCATATATGTATGTGTAGTAATCTGAATATATACATTCATCTGAGTCTTCAAACAGTTTGGTGAGACAAGGTAGAACCCAGTGTTCTTTTCACTACATTGCACTACTGTGATGGTTGACAAAACCTGTCTCAAAGGCTTAGCACTGTGTGACACACACAGACACACACACACACCCCTACCTTTGCATTTGTGGTTTAAATGCTTTTTTTAAAATAAAAAATTTGTTTATTTATTTATTGGACAGAGAGAGAGAGAGAGCGCACAAGCAGGGGAAGCAGCAGAGGGAGAGCGAGAAGCAGGCTCCCAGCTGAGCAGGGAGCCCGAAGTGGGACTCAATCCCAGGACCCTGGGATCATGACCTGAGCTGAAGGCAGACACATAACCAACTGAGCCACCCAGGTGACGCTGTTGTTTAAATGTTTTGACTGGAATGCACTACTTGCCCTGGTAAGGATGGCATGTTGTGATAGGGAAATGATCTTTGTTCCTTAATCCAAAAAGGTATCGGGGCAACATTGCATCACATGATAAATAAAAGTGATACTTTCTTCCTCTGGATAAGTACCCCTCAAGCATTACCTGGGATGCTTACTAAACATGAGGATTTTTCCTTCTCATCCCAGACCTCTGAAGCAGATGGTAATTAAGAACACTAATATTTGAATAGCGCTGTCCTTGACTGTCTTGCTCTTTGGTTGATATATATATATTCCTTCCCTGTTATCTACGATGTCCATTGGAGACACCGATGTTGCTATGGCAACGATCAACTGCAGACTTATTTTGCTGTGGGTATCCATCCCATAACTCCTTCATGTTTAACTGGTGATAGGAGAAGCAATTATAGTTTGATCTAAAAGACCTGTTGAGTGTGCTGGGTTATACCCTAGATATCCTTGTGGCAGCACTCCAGCAGAATACCAGCTCCCGAGTCCTTTGCTTGGGTGCATTCCTCGTAGAGGGTGGAGGTTAGACTTTGATGGGAGGGACAGATAAGAGGGAGTCTCAGGGAGACTCTGGTAGTTATCTGGGGACTGAGGTCCATTTTGATTCCTATGTGTGCTTCTTGTAAGCAGTGTCCTTTTAGGCAAAAAAGATACATTTTCTTTTGTTTATGTGGTTTATGTTTGGGATTATCTTTTTTTTTTTTTTCTATTAGCAGTTCTGCTACTACCTCCATTTAAGATTACCCCCCACCTCTTGCCTCCCCTTTCCCTTGTTAACCAAACACTATTTTGCACAAGTTTCTGCTCTTTATGTGAGAACAAGATTTGGAATCAACCACAAGGAAGGAAAAATGGTTGGTCTAAGCCAATCAAGGAAGATCCGTGCTCCTTGCCAAAGACTGGCCCAGGCGAGGTAATGTGACATCATTCTGGCCAATGCCATACAAAGGGATGTCTGTGGAGGGGGTTTCTGGAGAAATGTTTTCTTCATTCTCAAAAACAGATGTTTATGAAGAAGCAGATATTTTCTGCTGCTGACATTTTTGTTCCTGCCTGTGATGCTTGGAACTGTGGCAGTCATCTTGGGATAATAAAAGGAACTAACCTGAGGAGACCATGCTAAGTGTGACTGAGAGGAAACACAGAAAGAACCCTAGGTCCTTGTCAAGCTCATGGGGCTGCCTGACTGACTAAGCCTACAAACTCCTCATCTCCAGACCTCTTGTCATATGAAAATCGATTCTGATTCATGATCTGAGTTGGAAAGAATATGGCACCTACTCACATTTGAACTTAATGGACATGGCTCAGAAGTTTGAGGAGACAACTTGTACTTTAGAATGGAGATTTCAGAGCAGTATTTTAAAAAATTTGATATGTATTTGAATCTGAGTAACTTGTTAAAACAGAGATATGATTGAAGAGTTCTGGGCCAGGACCATAAATTCTACGTTTCTTATGTGGTCCCAAAAGATATCACTGCTGTTGGTCTACAGACCACGATCCCAAACATCGGAGGCTAAAACCTCATACAACTCAAAACTTATACAACTCCAAAGGTACCAGGGTACGTTTTGGATCAGGCCACCAAACTTTGAGCCAATTACTATTCTGGGGAAAAAAAAATCCTGTTTGTTTGTTTGTTTGTTTGTTTTTGTAGAAAGTTTGAGATTGAGTTTTCTAGGATACAATACTATGGAAATGCTATTTGACTCAGAGAATAGAAATCTGAGAAGTCTCATTTTGATTTTACACTATTTTTGTATCTGTGACAGAGACAAACTTCTCACCTCCTAAAAGGAGAAAGATTTTTAAAAAGTAACGTTCTTTTCCTTCTATGCATAGAATGCAATAGGAAATGAGTGAGCACACACCAGCAATTGAGTGTAAATGTTTAGACAGCCAGAGGAAACCTAGAATAATGGGTGTTTCAACTCTAAGAAAATATGTTGTCATTTAAACTCAGGGATAATGCCACCATCAGTCCCTAGGAGCAGTGCCTTTTCCAAGTAGTGGTGAAAGAATGACACAGAGTCATTTCACATGAGATCTGATTCGTCTCATAGAATTTATGGGGGCATTGGACTGGTCAAGGGTGCAGAAGCTGCTGTTAAGGAAAATGAAATTTATGTGTTCATATGAATCTTGAAAGTGTGACTTTAGTCTCAGGAACACTATGGTCCAACTAAATTATATCCCTTCATTTATTCATCAATTCATTGAACAAATATTGAGAATTTTCTATGTGCCAGATACTGTGCTAGGTGTTATAAGAAGATATAAACAGATAAGGTCTCCATTCTTGAGGAATTTTAATGCAAACCGTGAGAAAGGCTGTGATGGAGGTATGTTATAGTAAGTTATAGTGAAGGAGGCATTCAAGGCTGTGGTAGGGGAGCAGGAAACAGTCCACAGGTTAGTAATGTTTGAGCTGTGACTTGGAAATGATTAGAACATGGCAGGCAGGCTAGGGTAACAAGAAAGTTAGAGGAAGTCATTGTAGAAAAAGAGAAAATTGTGTACAATGGTGTATAGGTATGAAGAAGCTGTGTTCAGGCAACAGAAAGTAAAGAACAAGGAAATGAGAAATTTACATGAAACTCATGCAAATGCATAGTTTTTATTGTTTCTGTAGTTTCTATTACATGGCACCCAGAAAAATAAGTTTAGTGATAGAAGTTTTAAAAGTACATTTGAAACTAGCAGATTGGTACATGGGGTGTTCATTGAATGTACGGTATGAACTCTTCTGGGGCAGACAGGAATTGTGACCTGTGGGATGGGTTGGTATAAGGCAATTTGAAGAGCTAGAGCCTGCGGGGTTCTGGAGAGTATTTGCCTCATCTAAAGGCACTCAATGGAAATGAAAATTAAACTCTGTCTCTCCATCCCATACCGCACAGCATATCCTCAGCAGGATTTGGCCTATAGGTGGCTTATGCTTTGGCTCCCCTTTTGGCTTAATATTATTTTAAGGAGGAATATTCTGAAATTAATCCCTATTTTGCTGGAGGCTAGGAGCATTAGGCGGCTTCAGTCGGAATATGGGGGGCCTATTTTGGACTCTGTGATCAAATTGGAGTCTAGAGATAAAAGTTGAGTGATCAGAAATCTTTTTTTTTTTTTTAAGATTTTATTTATTTATTTGACAGAGAGAGAGACAGCAAGAGAGGGAACACAAGCAGGGGGAGCGGGAGAGGGAGAAGCAGGCTTCCCGCCGAGCAGGGAGCCCGATGCGGGGCTTGATCCCAGGACCCCGGGACCATGACCTGAGCTGAAGGCAGACGCTTAACCGACTGAGCCACCCAGGTGCCCCGTGTGATCAGAAATCTTAAAACTACGTTGGACTCAGCAAATTGGCAAATGGTATCATGGCTGCAACTGGGCTCTTCAAAATTTAAATTAACATTCTTACCCTGTACTTGCTTTGAAATAAATTTAATAACCAGACTCTCATCACCAGAGTCACTTGGTAAGGCAACAGCCAGCTTCTGTTGCAGAATGCTTTAGCATTCCCCCTGGTAATATGCAGGATTTCATAATTCTGGGTATCTGACTGTCTTGCTGATGCCAGTATGGAGAAGGGACCCAAATGCCGAAGGGGTCTAAATCCTTCAGTGCATTTGAGCAGTGTTAGGGAGAGATCATATGGAAAACGTAGGAATGAACCTCTTAGGAAACAGTCTTTGGATTAGGAGACACCTACAGTGTTAAATAGGTGATGGGGATTAAGGAGTGCACTTGTGGTGATGAGTACCAGGTGTTGTATGGAAGTGTTGAATTTCTGTGTTGTACACCTGAAACTAATATCGCACTCTATGTTCCCTAACTGGAATTTAAATAAAAACTTAAAAAAAAAAAAGACACCTACAATGGCAATGTGATCTATTCATTCCACCACTTGCTACCCTTAGTCATGTGTCCTGAGGGACTTGAATCTGGGAGAAATTGTAAAACGTACTGGAAGAAATAATTTTTTTTCTTTCTTATGAACTTTGTTAAAACATCAGAATACAGTAATATCTAATCTCCTGTGCAGTTGTAGGCACTAGGGTATTAATCAAGTCCAGTAGGTTTTCACTATCCAAACCAGTCTTTGTTTTCTATGAAGTTATCCCAGAAACTCTCAGGGCCATGAGCCAAAAAAAGAGGATCCATGCACTGCTGTAGAGTAGGGTTGCCAGATTTAGCAAATAAAAATATGAGGTGGCCAGTTAAATTTGAATTCCAGAAAAATAATAATATTTTAGCATAAGTAGGTTCTACATATTGCATAAAACCCCACTAGACATTGGGTCTTTGATTCCCCATGACATTCTTGTATTCTACAGAGTTCTACCTAAGAGAAATTGTACCAGAAAGCCATTTGGAAATTGACTTTCACCTAATATGGGAGTTAGCTATCAAGAGGTTCCTGGAATTATAATTACCCATTGCAAACTAGAGGGCTTTCCATCATTCATGTTCATAGAAGGAATAAACCTTTTATGCTACAGAGGGGCCTTTATGAAGGAGAGTTGACCTGACTTGTAGAAAGTGTAGGAGTCAGTAATTAGGATGGTTTTATGACCTCCTTTCTCAGGAAAGAAGAGCAGTTGACAATTTGGCTTCTGATCCCCATTTACACAAGATGTCAGAGGCTACTGTTTTGGGGTTTGTAGCATTAACAATTTTGTAAGATTTTCAGAATTTTTGTGATTTTCCATCTCTTTTATTTTAGTAATCTCAGTCTGATTTCCCAGAGTAACTGGCAGTGAAACCCTTAAAAAGATTAAAGAGTGGGTTTTTGGTCCAGGAAGCATGGCGAAGCAGATAAACTAAAATTTTGCTACTACAATGCTCAGAAGTGTGGGATAACATCTAATGCACACTATTCTAAATGCATAGCTGAGAACAGCAAGAAAATAAAGTCTCAGGTGTTGGAAACTAAGCCAGAACTGAAAACCAGAGCAGAAAGAAGAAAACCACAGCAGAACTGCTGTGGCTGACTGAGCTGGGGCTGTCTGTCTTGATGTTACGGCATGGATTTTAACTCTTGTGAGGTGAAAGGAGATGAGTGTTGTCCCTTTGTGAGATGGGTCTTGGAACTTACACATCTGCCTTAAGTTGGAAACTTAAGTGACCCACCCGTGGACTAGAAAATTATTGCCCCTGGGACAAGCAAAACACAAAGCATTTTTCCTGTTCGCTGGGCTCTTGGTAAGAGTTCAAAACTGTAGATGTCAGTCTCCATCATTTTGGGGTTTGAATTTTATAACTGGTATAGTTTGAGACTTCAATTCTCCCACTATAAAAGTGAACAAAACAGATTTTGGTGGACATTTAAGCAATCTCCTCTGCATTATTCTTTTACATTTTAATAAATTCAGAGTGTGGAAGGCCATTTTTATGTAAGTTGCAAACCCCTAGGCCATAAACAGGATTAATTTAGCCTCATAAATATAAAAAAAAATATTATCTGGCAAAATCACCATGAATGAAGTCAAAAGATATGACTAATCTTGGAAAAATACAACTCATTTGTCAGAGAAGGGCTTAGCTCCCAAATGTATGAAGATGACCTGAATCAAAATAAAAGAACTATGTCTATGTATGGTTCTAAGAGTTTTATCGTTTTAGTTCTTACATTTAGGTCTTTGATAATTTCTGAGTTCATTTTTGTATGTGGTGTGCGGTTGGGGTCCAACTTTATTCTTTTGCATGTGGATATTCACTTGTTACAGCACCATTTGTTGAAAAGGCTATTATTTCCTCATTGAATTTTCTTGAAATCTTGGTCAAAAATCAATTGACTATAAATGGAAGCCTTTAGTTTGGACTCTCAATTTTATCAAATTGATCTATATGTCTACCCTTTTGCTAGTACCACACAGTCTGGATTATAGTAATTTTGTAGTAAGTTTGAAATCAAGAAGTATGAGTCTTCCAACTTTGCTCTTTAAAAAACAAACAAACAAACAAAACTATTTTAGCTATTCTGGGCCCCTTGCACTTCTACATGCATTTTAGGATAGGCTTGTCCATTTTTGCAAAAAAATATAGCTAAGAGTTTAGTAGGGATTGTATTGAATGTGTAGATTGATATGGGAAATATTGCTGTATTAACAATATTAAGTCTTTTGATCCATGGACATGGAACGTCTTTCCATTTATTTGGGTCTTTAATTTCTTTTAACAATGCTTTGTTGTTGTTGTTTGTTTGTTTTTAGTTTTTAATGTACAATTCTCCCACTTCTTTTGTTAAATTTATTCCTATTTTATTCTTTTTTTTTTTTTGAGAGAGTGTGCAAGCAGTATCTTTCTGAAATCTATTACACTTCTCAGCCCTGTTGAATAGAGTATATAGGACATGGTTTTATCTTTTTTTTCAGAATGCTTTTATGATTATCTTTTAAAAGGTCTTTTGTTCACACCACTTAAAATTTGTATACTATTCAATTGCATGAAAATTTATAATTTACCTAATAATTTTTCCATTGTTGAATGGTAAGACTATTTCAACTTTTTTTTTCCTTTTCATGAATGCTGCTCTGATGAGCAACTTTATATAGGCTATTATTAAACACATATATTATTTGGTGTTACTTAAAATCTGGTGCCTTCAGGGTCACTGAAGAACATGGGGTTATTTGACGTTACACTAGAAGGCATAGTATGTTATGCTTTTATTCTCATAATTTCCTGTTTTAATTTTTTCTTTTCTCCCTTGATGTCAGATTGTTCCTCACCGCAAGCATTCCTGCTTTGTTAAAATTTATCCCCTGAATTCTATTTTTCCATATTTTAAATCAGTTGTAAAATGGGAAACCAGGTAACTGAGTGTGATATACTTGCTTGTGAAGAAAGGTAGGTACAGTGAAAGTGTCTTGTAGGAGAAAAATACCTGTTTTATTAAATAGAATTATTTACCCAGACCAGATAATTTTTTTTTAAACAAAACTTCAAGTTTGTTGGATGAAGTTCTTGTTACTTAACTAAATTTAAAAAAAAGTAAATCTAAAAATAATAAGAAGGTTTCAGTTGAGGCATGCCCCTGGTAACAAAAAAGTCCATTGAGATTTGTGAGTGAGGGGAAATACCTTATTTTTATGACTGGGTGAAGTGGTGTGAATTCAGGAGGGTTTAGGAAGAAAGGAAGCATTAGAATTTATGGATTTGAGGAAATGGGATGATCTGCTTAGTTGCATTCTGGCACCGCTCACTCCCTAGACATAAACTGCCACCCGATTTAGTGTGTTGTTGAATAGTCATTTCATGTAGGGCTCCGTGGAATTTGTTCCATGACACACAGGCCTCTACCTGATCTATTTGGAATGTAATATGTTATCAGTCATGGCGGCTAATGCTAACTGCTGAATATCAAAGCTTATAAACTAGCTTCCACTTCCTAGGTGGTTATCCCAGCAGTTCACAAGGGGAAGTACAAATGTACAAATCATTATACATGACTTTGAACTCACTTGCAAAAACTCTGGGGTGGTATTTTTGAAGTAGTTTTGGCTGAATACAGGGCACAGAATTGCCAAATGTAAATTTGAGGATTGGATGCCAGGGGGTTCTTACATGGCTAATGGCACATAGAAAGCTTTTCCATGAGAAATCAGGATCCATCTTCTAGGATAGAGTTGACTAATAAGGCAGGCTGGGATGGCCAGAGAGTTCATATGGAGTCTGTCTCTTGTCCTTAGTAGGCCCTGTGTTTAGCAATCTCTGGGTTACCAGAAGATTCCCCTAAATTCATTTGGGTGGGGATATGAAATATATAATGATATCTCTGAGTAGAAATGATATGAGAAAATGTTATGTAATATGAGAAGACAGACTTAGGAATATTTTACTACATGTGAAACAAACACACACACAGAGACACACACACACACACACACACACAGACAACAAACACCCCCCCCCCGACACACACACCCTAAACCAGGAGATTTGAGGTTTAGTTCTGGCTATAGCCATCATTCTTTCTTTGATCTTAAGTCATTTAACTTTTCAGTATCTCATCTATGATGTAAATTGGAATGGATAATGGGCAACAGTTCAATTCATAATAGATTAGAAACTGTGTGTTAACTAGGGAGTAGGTGAAGTCATTATAGCAAAAAGATGTTATTGGACTTGCTTTAGAAATTATGGGGTTGCCTGGGTGGCTCAGTTCGTTAAGCATCCAACTCTTGGTTTTGTGCTGAGGTCATGGCTCAGGGTCATAAGATGGAACCCTACGTTGGGCTCTGTGCTCAGCAGGGAGTCTGCCTCTCTCCCTCTCTTTCTGCCTCCTCCCCTCCCCCTACTTTCTCTCTCTCTAATAAATGAATAAATCTTTTAAAAAATTATGTAAAACTTTGATTTCTCCAGACTATTATTTGACAAAATTCCATGGTAAACTACTCACTAGGGTGGTAGATTGTCAGTCCAGCAAAATGCAATGATCAGATAATCTTTATTGACCTTACATTCATCTTATTCTTTTTTGCTTCTGTATAAAATAATTACGTTCAAGGATTCACTTATCTTAGTACATACAAACTTACAATCCGTACTCATGTTAAGGTTCTGGTCACCATTTATGTTTACATTATTTTGAATTCTACCATTCATAGTACTTTAAAAATATCTACTTTTATACTCAAAGGACCCTCTTTTGAGTCAATGATCCATGTACTTTAACTGGGGGAAAAATGTAATCTAATGGTAATGATAAAAATAAAAATTTATCCTCAAATAAAAGATAAGGATAAGAAACCCACAGCTGAGATGACCTGCATCCTGTTAACTAAATCTAATCTGAGGCAAAGTGACCAAACTAGTCCTTGCAGTGTACACACAACGTTTGAAAAAATGACAATTAAGAAATTAATGAGATATCTGTAGAAATCATAAATATATTTACATTTACATTTGTAAAACATTTGAACAAAATAGTTTCATTGCCTTTCTCCTCTGAAACCATCCTTTTATCCACCACCGGCTGGTTAATAAACACTACTCTTGACGCGATACCTTGAGACAAATAGGAAGCTGCATTGAAGGTACTGCTATAGGTCACATGGTTTAGTCCCATGTAAACCAATGGTTCTCAAACATGGCTACATGGCAGAACCCTGGGGGAGCTTCTAAAAATATGGATTCCTGGGCCTTACCCCTATCTTCTAAGCTTGAATCTTGGGTTTTTGGGTCTAGAATCTGTACTTTTTTAGAGGCTGGAGAGCTAGCCTAGCCCTTGTCTACATGTCTGCATGGGATCCACTAGCCCAGAACTTTCTGGAAAGATGGGCTTATACATTATTTTGAAAAGCCTACAGGAATTTTTAAGTTTCCTCAGATACTTTTGGTGGCATGATTTCAAACTTAACAACTCCTATAGTTTGGAAATTCTTTTTTGGATCTAACCCATATCCTTCATGCTCAGATTAAGTCTATTTTGGTTTGGGGACTGAAGAACAACTGATGGTATTCTGACATCATTTATATATGGGAGCTTGGCAAGCCTCACTATTTCTTTCGTCTAGATAACTAGTTTTATTTCCTTTACTGTACTTTTTGCCCATTATTTCTATTTCCTAACTTTTAAATTCTTTAATATTCTCTTTCAATGCTCATTCTTCTCCAGCTGGAGAGAAACAGGAGGAGTAGAACAAGCAAGAGACAAGACTCAGAGAGCCTTCCAATGTGTGAGCTATCTTACCTTGTCAAGTCATTCATATAATCGTTCATTCTTTGAGAAATATACATTGGCTAGCTATTGCTGCATAACAAACAACCACAAAAATCTCAGTAGTAGATAATGAAAAACATGTATTTGGCTGACATATCCATGGTGACTGTTGATCTCTGCTGAGTTTGCTCATGTGCCTGTGGGTTGGCCTAAGGTTGCCCATGAATGCTGAGTCCAGCTAATGTGGTCCTGCAATACTTGTCTTTTGTCCTCCTGCCTGGCCCAGTGGACTTACCTGGACATGTTCTTCTCATAGAGATGGTAGAGGGGCAAGAGAACTAATGGAAATATACACTGTTTTTCAACACTTGGAACTGGTGTTGAAACAATCATTTAATTTACCACAAATGTCTACTATCTTCCAGGGCCATTTCTTTTTTATCTTTTTGAGCCCATATTTCCTCTTTTGTAAAATTGAGACAGTGATACCTGCTGTTGATTCTCAACTTTGGAGGTTTTTTTGTATGAAATCTGAAACTGGTCCCTGCATGCAGAGGGCAGGGAGGGACCAAAGAAAGAGAGATCACTGCAGATCAGTAGGTAGCAGATTTTTTTTTAAAAGGGGGGGGCAGTTACAGGGAGAGAGAAAGAGAGAGAGAAAGGGAGAGAAAGGAGGGGCAGAGAGAGAGAGAGAGAGAGAATCCTAAGCAGGATCCACACCTAGCATGGAGCCTGATGCAGGACTTGATCTCACAACCCTGAGTTCATGACCTGAGCCAAAATCAAGAGTCGGACATTTAACCGACTGAGCCACCCAGGTGCCCCTGTAGGTGGCATGTTTAATAAGCAAGGAAGCAGACATATGGGGCTTGTCTTGGGGGGCTGCAAGATGAGTAGACGTCAGTACCTGCCTGCCAGATCTTAAATTTATATAGAAGCTTTAATGGGGTTCATTCATGTACACTGTTCAGATGGACTCAACAACACATTATTCTCTCAAGGCTGCATCTTTGAAAATGGCTCCATCTGTGGGGATGGTGGGCAGAATAAACATTCCAGGATGGGGCGGGCTGTGGTGGTGAGGAGCACCTGATTGCCTGTGTCCAGCTCTTGGGTCAACCAGAGGTCATATCCTCTCGATGTCCTCCTTCAATACCTGCTTTGGGAACTTCATAGTTTTGTAATAAGACTTGACTGTGATGTTAAAGAGTTTAGTCAGCTTTTAGTATGGAGTCTTTGGGCTTTCCAGACCTGGTTTCCAGTGGAGATTGCTGAGAACAGTGGAGAGAGGGCAGAGCTGCCAGATGCTTGGTTGATAATGGTTGGGATGGAGGTTCCTGACCTCATGGAACTTACAGACAGATGTGAATCAGAGAATTATTAAAGAAACACACACACAATTTAAGGTGCCAGGAGAGTATGTGCTAGGAGTGATTTACCTCCCAATACAGAGAGGTCAGACTGATGTTCTCCAGGCCAGAGCTGAGCACTTAGAGTTACATAAGGCCTCACTTAATCAGAAAGGTGGGCTGGGTGGGCTGGGGCCCATCTGATAGAAGGGTGGTATGAGGAGCCTAGGAACATGGCCAAAACTGAGAGGTGAGAGGGGCCCATAAAGCATGAGGCCAGGCAGGTGAGAGGGGAGGAGGAATTTGAGGGACATAGGTGGCCACCTTTTGGCCTATAGTGTGAATCCTAATGGGCTAAGTTTTCTAGACTGCCTGCTGAGATGCCCTGGGGTGCTGTGATGGATTCACAGGGATGTTATGCTTTAAAATTTTGAGGGAAACAGCAACATCTGTTGGACACCATGTGAACTATTCCTCTAACTTATCTGCACTAATTACTTAATAAATGGAACAACTAGGTATTCTTTTTGGCCTAGGGGCTCTGGAAAAAAAAATGCTGAGACCCAAAGTCACTGTGAGCTGAGCAATTTGGGAACCTGTCCTAAGGGTGATGTGAAGCCATAGAGGGTGACTTGTGTCCTGAAGAGGGTGCCAGTCAGATTTGGAAAAGAGGACTCCAGCAAAAGGTGGGGAGTGGCTTAGGGGGAGCTGGTGGGCAGACAGATGTGGAAGCACAAGACAATGAGAGAGGAGAAAGAATGAGGCTGGCCTGGGAGGCCCCGAAATCCAGGTCAAGGGTACCTTCGGCTCCTCCTCTATGGCCCAACATAGGCCCTAATTGTTATTAGACCTGCACAGAGCATGTGTCCTAATGTTTTTGTTTTTTTAAATGGAAAATTTTATCTTGGGCATTTTTTCCCAGATATAATCTGGAGTTGGGTCTAATTTGCCTGAAATATGCTTGCAGGAAGTTCTAACTGAGCTGGTGCAAGTTTCTATACCCTACTCACAGTCTTCTTTTACCCACAGTAAGGAATAGGACATGAGGAATATGACATATTCCAGACCAGATCACATGAATTGAAATTCCAGCTCTGCTACTTACAAACTCTGTCACCCTTGGGATGTCATTATCCTCTCCTGGCCTTATGCACTTCACGGGGCTGTTGCAAAGATTAGAAGACAGCCACATGAATTGCTGAGACCAGAGTCTGGCACACTGTTAGGATTTTGTGAACATTAGCTATTGTCATTGTTATGATCATGCTTACCTCCCCTGCCGCCTTAGGTCTCATAAAAATTCCAGGGACATATAAGGGTGCCTGGGTGGCTCAGTTGGTTAAGTGTCTGACTCTTGATTTCAGCTCAGGTCATGATCCCAGGGTCATGGGATCAAGCCCCACATTGGGTTCCATGCTGGGCATGGAGCCTGCTTGGGATTCTCTCTCTCCCTCTCCTTCTACCCCTCCCCACCCCACTCTCTCTCTTAAAAATTCCAGAAGCATATAATACCATGTACAACCTTATCCGCAAATGAGAAATAAGAGTTGGGTTGGGTGTAACAAAGGTAGGGTTACTGTGTTACGGGTTTTGATACCAATGGTCTGGGATGCCTTCCTTCTGGTCCAGGTTGGAGCAGATTCTTCCATGGGTTTGTGGTGTCCACAGACCACACTGTGGTAGAGGTGGCCATCAAGATTCTGTGTTCACTGCATTGTGGGCTACAGATTTGGGCATTTTCATTTGGGCAGTCAGTTTGCTCAGCTCTGTAAGTATGAGACCATGAAAAATAACATCTGCTGTTGTTTTTTTTGGAACAAACATATTATTGCTTTGCTTTTGATCTGTGAGATTACAAAGAATGCTGTAATGTGTTCATGTGGTTAAATTAGGTAATTATGATGAGTGGAAAACACCAGGTTCTTCACATTCCCTATAAGGATGAATGGGGATTGATTTGAATTTTACCCGAGCATCTTTACCTCCATCAATCCTTCCCCCAAACCTCTTTAAATAAAAGGGAAATAACATAAAGTTCCTGATACAAAAAAGGAAAGTAAATACACTTTAAGAATAAATCCCTACAATTGTTCCTAATATTTAGATGCTTAAGAGATGTCAGATAAGATGGTCTCAATATATTCCGGTCACAACTGGTGGGTTGAAGACTTACTTTTCATTGTTTGTTCTCTGTTCATGACCTTGTGGCCAAGATTAAATAGTGTAAGAGTCAGCAAATGCCAAGGGTGACATTTTGAGAGGGTTGGTCTGCCAGTGAAGTGCTGTAGCCCGTCTCTTCACACTGTGCAGCTTCTCTCGGCCTCAGCCAGCTGCTTGGCTGTTAGATGTTTTTCTTGTGAAAAAACCAAACAAACAAGCCTGACCCTTGGAATTGTAAATAGGAACAGGCAATCATTGAAATTGCAGCTAAAAAGAGAAACCATTTGAAAAAATTCCAAAAGAACAAATGGCCTTGGACATATTCTCCTCACATATGGAATGAAGAGAATTATGCTTTTAGAGTAATGGTTCTTAACCCCTGGGGTGCAGGTTAGAATCATCTAGGACTCTTCCAGAGCACCATAGTGCTATGAAGTCAGGGCTGGGGCTGGGGCGGCAGGAGGAGAACAGGGGCATCAGCCTTTTGTAAAATCTCCCTGGGTCATTCTAATGTAACCAGGGTTGGATGCCCTTCCTCATACAGGAATATTTATGGAAGTAAGGAAGACATGGTAACAGAGTGTTGAGAATCCCAGGATCTCCAAAATAGAGGAGGAGGAGGCATTGTTTAGCATCCTGGAGTCTAAATCCTTATTCAGCTGATTATTAGCTGAGTTACTTTGGGAAATCATCAACATCTGTTAGCCTCAATTTCCTCCTCCATAGAATGATAATAATTGGCATAAAAATGCCTATTCCAACAGGTTTTTGGAGATTTCCATGAGATGTGGGCAGGGAAGGCTCTTCTCCCCTTCATATTCACCACAAAGCAGGCATTTTCTGTACTTTGTTGCACACCCCAAAATAAATCTAAAGTCACACAGCATTAGCAAGGAGGAAAGATTTTGCTGACAGCCTCACAGGGGGTAAGAATAATGCGGGAAACAAAAGCAAAAGAAAAATTAAATCTCCTTACTACCTACAGCCCACTGACAAGTCCTTGAAACGCAGAGTGACCTTCCTCTAGAAACTGAGCTGCCTCGATGTTAATACTTTGCTAAGGGCAAAAGGCAATCTTAGCCCAACCCCCAGGATCCTGCAAGTCTACTTTAACATATAAAAATTCCTTTGGAAACTTCCTTCCCCAAGATACATGTTGGCAATCATCCCCCAAGCATATGGCCCACCTATATACATCTGAAGGGTCTCATGACTAAGGTTTTATTAAATGGTAATAAATGACCTTTCCTCAACAATAGCTAGCCCCCTCAGGATCCTAGGAACCTTACTTCCAAATTCCTTAGAGACTTACGCTCTCCCTAACCCCCTCCCAACTTGAAAGTATATAATGGGCCACTCCTCACGACCCCAGTGTAGCCCTTTCTGCCCACTGGTCCTGTCTCCCTCTGCTTTAATAAAACCACTTTTTTACACCAAAGCCATCTCAAGAATTCTTTCTTGGCCGTCAGCTTCGAACCCTCATGTCTTTCCTACATCAAGAAGATGTGGCTTTTATCTACCTTATGCAGCAAAACTTAATATTAACTCCCATCTGACCTCTCTGACCTCCTCCAAATCTCACAGCAGCCCCACCTTCTTGACTGTCTCTCCTCCAGGTGCTCCCAGTCTGCTTCTGAAGCCTCTCAGTTGTCTGCTCTCTGCCCCGCTGCCCACACTCTGCGTACCTGGGGCTATGTGGGTTTCCAGCCTAGAATAAAAGACATGTGAGGTACAGCCTGAGAAAACGGAAGGCTTGGAAGTTTCCTCCTTCTAGTCCTTAAAAATTTGGGAGACAGAGAGGCACGGAGAACACATTTTTCCTATAGGGCGTGGACTCTCAGCAGTGGCACTGTTGACATTTTGGAGTAGATAATTCTTTGTTTTCCGGGGGGGAATGTCCTGTGTATTTGTGTTGGTTTTCTACTGCCCTAGAAAGAGTTACTACAAACCTAGTGGCTTAAAAGCACATCCATTTATTATCCCATAGTTTCTGTGAGTCAGAAGGGCATGTAGCTGGGTGCTCTGCTCAGGGTCTCACAAGGCTGAAATCAAGGTGCTGCTCAGACGATTCTCATATGAGTCTCTGTGGCCTCATGGTTGTGGGACGGTGGCCTCCACTTCTTCCTGGCTGTTGGATGGGACTCACTCTCAGCTCCTCAAGGCCACCTGCACTTCCTGCCTCATGATTTCCTCTGTGGGGAATTCTCAATGCGGCTATCGGCTTCTTCAAGACCAGTAAAACCACTTCAGCTGCTTCTTGTCCCTTAAGCCTCACCTGGTTCGGCGAGGCCCACACAGGATATTTTCCCCTTTGCTTAAGTCAAAGTCAGTTGATTAGGGATCTTAATTATAGATGCAAAAATTCCTTTTGCCATATCAAGAGACATAATCACAGGAGCCATATTTGCAGGTTTTGCCCCTAGTTAAGTGGAGGGGCTGATGCAGGGCATATGTACCAGCAGATGGAAATCTTGGGTGCTGTCCGCCACTGCATTCTAGAATGGTTAGCAGCATCCTTAGCCTCTGCTCCCCAGATGTCAGGAGCAACCCTCTCCCCTTTCCAAGCTGTGACAACAAAAGTGTCTCCAGACATTGTCAAATGTCCCCCGGGAAACAAAATCACCCTAGGTTGAGAACCACTGTCCCAGGATTACATAAGTAAAGGATTCTAAAAATTCTAAAATGAAATTACCTCAAAGATTTCCCCTTCACCAACCCAGGGACAGACTAGCAAAGTGACGGCTGTGGCTGAGAACAAGACGCAAATGGTTTGAGCTTTCCGGAAGCATTCATAGCAGGTGCGGCACTCAGGATCCCTTGTATGCCCCCACAGGCGATGCTCCCAGTCAGCCTGGCAGGGGGGAGCAGTGCCACACTATACCTGAGGCCAGACACTGCCTGGAGGGCATGGCAGAGACTCAAAGGTCTCACGAGTCTGACAGTTCAAAAGTCCCATAAAGCAGTGGCCAAAGCAAGAGGAATGAGACCTTGGGTCACACCATCCGCCAAATCCAGTCACAAATGTCAGCAGGAGGACAAGGGACACTGGCCCAGATACCATAGGAGTCAGAAAACTCCTTCACCCCACTGCCAAAAAGTCATATGAGCCACCCATCTTCAGGAGAGCAATGCTGAGAGACAGCACTATAGTCAAAGAGGCTGAGAAATCCAAAAGATGTCATTTAAACCAGCTTTGATAAGGATTGGACCCTGAGCAGAAGTAACTGAAAAGAGACAATTTCAACCAGAAAAGACCAAAATGTTGGCTGCTGTTCTGACCTGTGCCTATGCACACAAACACCACTTAGGGGCACAGGGAATAAAAGGGAATGGGAGCTTTTTGGGAAAAAATACAGATATGCATTTTTTTCTGAAGTTTTATGTGCACTGTGAGTAACTTGTGACCCTGTAACAGTGTGATAAGTATTGTTAGAAGGAAAGTTCTGTGTAATAAATAATAGAGAGCTAACACTCATTGAGATTTGATACCATTGCTTGTACTCATCAGGCATCCTTCCAGCTGAAAAAAACCAGAAAACCCACTAACAATGGCTTAAACGAGTGGCTTTTAACTTTACTTGCATCAGAATCACCTGGAGGACTTGGTAAAGCATGGATTTCTGGGCCCCATCCTCTGGGTCTCTCATTCAGTAGGTCTGGGGTGGTATCCAGAGATTTGCGTGTCTAACAAGTTGCTGGTCCAGGTACTCGACTTTCAGAACCACTGGCTTAACTCACAGAATATTTATGGTCTAATTAGTAAGAAGTCTGCAGACAAGTGGTTCTCAGAGTTGGCTTATCAGCTCAGTGACGCATCGGGGACCCAACTTCTTTCTATGCTTTGAGTCCACCAGGCTTCATGTACTGTCTTTTCTTGTCACGCATATCCTGTGATGGTTACAAGATAGCTGCTGCAGCGCTGATCATCACACCCCCACCCAGCTTTCAAAGGTAGAAAGAGGGGAAAGGAAATGAGAAAAACCCATAAATATTTTTAAGCCTAGTTCCCTAGATACAGTGTAATTGGAGATGACTAATGAGGCCATTTTGGGACTGGCAAATTATCACACACTGGGCACATTTTCCTTGGCAGAGAGGGTAAAATTGGGTTACTAGCTGATCTATGGTCACGTTGCTTTTACGGAAGCCGCGTTTACCTCACCTGCTATTGTCTTGGATTTACAAGCTATTGATATCCCTGAAGGGACTGACCCTGTCAATGGCTTCCCATAAGTTGGAATCTTTGGATCTTTTAAATATAGCCCTGAGAACATCCTTGAAATGTTATTTCTGTCCTTCTCTTGAACAGACATTGATTGCATTGGGAAAATAAAACCTCTTTGAGAAAACCTCTTGATACATGTACTAAATTTTATCATATGCCACATCTTAATATCTCATGTTTTTAAATCAGAAATAGTCTCTGGCTTGTTTTGGTTTTGCTTCTGATTTTTCTTATCAAAACACTGTAAACATTTTTCTCTTAATCTGATCAGAACAGGCTAAGTCTGAAATTATAAATAATTCTTGTTTTTGTATTTTTGGAATGTCATAAAATTGTGCTGCAGGCAGAATGCTGTGGACCGAGAAGATAAGCCTGCTTGAGAGGGAAGGGAATATAGGGTCTCTAGACTCCGTCATTTTGTGAAAAGACAAACCGACCTGTGCCTTTAAGGTTCGGATTAATTCATAGGCTTCTATTCAAAAATTCCAAGGGGGAAATATGTCTTTGGGTCGGGTGTTTTGCTTCCTGGTTTGGATTGCTGCCAGCTGGAGAAAATGCAGTTCTAGCAGTTTAGAGCCAAATTGGAAGCACAGGATCTGTGCACTCTCCTGGGAAAGTGTTGTCTTGAAACTTGCAGTAGTTGATTGTGCATTAAAGCTAAGAGAGGGACCGGAACATCTGCTGGTAGAGCCCAGCTAGGCTGGAGCCAAGTAGTATGTGCTCCTTGGGTGCTTCTGTGGGACCCCCGAGGACTTGGCGGTGGCCTTGTCTGGAGGCCACGGAGGCAGGGACCATGCTTAATCCCAGTGAGATTTCTTTCTGTCCTCACAGGAATCTTGTGGGCAGTGTTTCTTCAAAGGACCCACAGCATCTCCTGTCTTGGGAGAGGGGAGGCCGCTTCTGAAGACAGACTGGGAACAGGGCTTCTCATTTCTGGTTGAAGTCTTCCTCACTCGGATTCTGCTTCTCAGCTCAGAGATGCAGACTCACAGACAAGTTGTGTCTTCTCTTTTGAGGAAATATGGGTTTATTAGCTCCTGTGGTTAAAGACACTGGATAGTGATTGAAACTATAGGGAAAAGGACAAATTCCCCAAACTTACAGACTGGTGGAGAAATAGGAAGGGCAGTGGGGAGACTTTTCTGGGGGAAATCAGGAGGAATGAGCCTAGAGTAGTATCCCTTCTAAACTGTATTTGTGGAATTAGAATCACAGGGGTGCTCCTTTAAAACAAAACAAAACAAAAAGAAACCCACAAAAGATCTTTGACTTCCATCTCAGATTTACTGGATCAAAATGTTGGGGGGCGGGTGGAGAGGAGTGTGTTATGGGTTGAATTGTGTCCTCCTAGAATTCATATGTTGATACCTTGAGCCCCAGGACCTCAGAATCTGACTGTATTTGGAGATAAGGTCTTTAGAGAGAGCATTAAGTTAAAATGAAACCATTAGGGTGGGCCCTATTCAAAGCAGTCTGGCTTTTGTCTTTATAAGAAGTGGTAAGACCACGTGAGGACACCTAGAGAAGGTGGCCATTCACAAGCCAAGGGGAGGGGCCTCAGGAGAGACCAAATCTGCCAACCCTGTGATCTTGGACTTCGAGCCTCAGAACTGGGAGAAAATAAATTTCTATTGTTTAAGCTATCCAGTCTGTGGTACTTTTTGTGATAGCCCTCACAAACTATTACAGGTAGAAATGCATTTTTAAGATGTTATGCAAGTGATTTTTATGCAAACTAAATTTAAAGAATTAGGGGCGCCTGGGTGGCTCAGATGGTTAAGTGTCTGCCTTCGGCTCAGGTCATAATCTCGGGGTCCCAGAATCAAGCCCAGCATCAGGCTCCCTGCTCAGCAGGGAGTCTCCTTCTCCCTCCCCACTCTCGCCCTGTTCGTGCTCTCTCTCTCTGTCAAATAAATAAATAAAATCTTTAAAATAAATAAATAAATAAATAAATTAATTAATTAAAGAATGAACATTTTAGGGTTTAGAAAATGAATTTGAGTTGAGCCCCGTTTGTTTTTTAAATTCACTTGGGCAGCTGTCAAAATGATCCAGAAGAATAGAAGGTGAGGAGGAGTGAGGGCATTCAAGCCCACAAATCCCTATTGAGTAAGGGCCAAACCCAGGTCCAGGATTGTGTGGGTTTTGTTTGGCCTTCAGTACCAGGAAGAACCAGGAATTCAGCAGACACGAGGCCCTGGCTGAACAGCTTATAGGAGGGAGTCCCTGCCACCCTCCTAGACTCGACTGGATGCACCTAGCACTACTTTCTTTCTGAGCAGAAATAAACAATTGGCAGTGTCCTTAAAGGTAAATGGGTGGGTTCATGTCACACCGACCACATCAGGGCCTGGACCAGGATGGGACAAGCAGGT
Source organism: Halichoerus grypus (assembly GCF_964656455.1). Lineage (NCBI taxonomy): Eukaryota > Metazoa > Chordata > Mammalia > Carnivora > Phocidae > Halichoerus > Halichoerus grypus. The sequence goes on from NC_135712.1 coordinate 14,318,505, forward strand.
GACAAGGGCACAAAATTTCAGAGGCAAGGTCGTGCAAATGCTGACCACCTGTGTATACCGCAGAGAGCTTGGGGCATAGAATATAAGAAGGCATTCACTCCCAGGGTCCTGCAAGTGCACGGTGAGCTCTAGTATGACTTTGCCGCCTTAAATTGCAGACTTAGTCACCTGCTTGTCTTATCCTGGTCCAGGCCCTGGCACTCTGTGACACGAACTAGTCCACTTCCCTCCAAAGATATTGCCCGTAGTATGTTTATTTTCACAGATCAGGAAGACAATGTGTGGATCTGGTTGAGTGAGTCTCAGAGGGTGGTGGGGACACCGTGTCCCTGGAAGCTGAACCCCCTCAGTGTTGGGTCAGAGCCTGGCGCCTGCTTAATCCCTGGTTCTTCTTGGAACTGAAGACCAAACAAACCTCAGCTTGCTTGTTGACTGTGGTCAGGTTAAGTGAGGGCTTGGGGACAGGTGGGGACAGTCCCTCACCCATTCTTTCTGCTTTGTCCTGGCAGCATTGTTGCCATCTCTCCTGCTATGTTTAAGAGAGTGCAAATAAATGCTGGCAGTGGTTTTGTTGAGTTTCCTGTTGGCTGGGGTGTGTTTCTCCTGCAGGGTGAAGTCTAGTCTAAGGATTATTCCGTCCAAGGGCCAACCCCAAGGAGGCTTCCAAGTTCATCTCGTCAGTTCTCAATAACAGATCTAATAATACATGGTCATAGAAGTTTAAGGGACCTTAAGGATCATTGAGCTGCACCCCTCATTTTGCAGATGAGAAACCTGAGACCTACAGAACAGAATCAAGATACCAGGGCCACATACTGGAAAAAGAGGGGCTAGCAACTACATTTAGACAATTAGGCCAATATTTCCTACACTAGGCTGAGTCAGACCATGCAGACAGCCAGGTGGTTTCTTAAGGGATCTAATTGACTTCTCTACATGTTAAGGCCCAAACAGAAGGGCATACTCAGTGCCTCCTTCCTAGGCCTCAGATCCACACGTCTTTTCACGGGAGGTGCTTCTGATACACAGTTGAATAAGTTAATATGCTGCTTTCCCTCTCAATTGTCACCAAATAGGTGATTTCTTCTAAGAATAAGCAAATGTATTATTTCATTAAAAAAGAGTGAAAGAATTGCCCTTGAGTATTACCCTAAAGTATTGCACCTAGAGATTCACAATTGCCCTAGAGCCAGGGACTCGTACCCTGCTGGAGGCAAAGAGTCTCTGAGCCTGCTGAGATCTTATGGAGAGTGTTGTGTGTTTTGCAGGTTGGGGTTCTGTTGGTAAATCTTATGCATCAACTTGACTGGACTAAAGCGTGCCCGGACAGCTAGTAAAACATTAATTCTGAGTGTGTTTGCCAGGAAATCTCTGGAAGAGATGAGCATTAGAATCTGCAGACTGATAAAGATGAGGCCTCACCAGTGTGGCGGGTCTCCCCAATCCATCAAGGGCGTGAATAGAATAAAAAGGTAGATGGTAGGATTCTCAGCTTCCATAACTGCATGACTTAATTCCACATAAAAAAAAAAACAAAACACCTTTGTCCATCTCTCTCTCTATATATCCTATTAGTTCTGTTTCTCTGGAGAATCCTGATTTATCTAAGTATTTGTTTCTTCCCATTTCCTTCCTCTTCATCAGCACTGAGTGTGCCTTCACAAGACAACACTTCAAAATCATCCCACAATGGTAATTAACAGAAGCAGAGTAGAGGTTTATTTGTCTTGTGGATCCTTCACTCAGGAAGGGGAGGTCCCCCCCCCCCCCCGCCCCAGTGTGGGAACTCAAGTTAAGTATCCCTGGATGTGAAATGAGGTGTAAGCAGCCTCCTGAGCCTCAGCCAGGAAGGATGGTACCAGTGGTGCAGTGGAGTAGAAAAAGAAGAAAATTTGATCAGGGGATGAGGGCTTCCTGACGCCCATCCAAGGTGACTTTGCCTCTGATTGAAAGACAACCGGTTGGGAAGAGTAAGGAAACTTTTGCACCATTTTTTCAAAGCTGTGTTTGTGACCAGCTCTGTCACCAGGGAAAATGGTATGTTACAGTGGTTTCAGAGTGTGGAGCCCAGAACTAGATCGATCGGGTCTGAATCCAATTCTGCCACTCACTAGAGAGGTAACGGGCAACTTATCTAGCATCTGTGTACCTTTAATTTCTTATCTGTGAAATGATAGTAACTCTAGTACCCAGACCTCATTTGATTGTTGTGAAGCTTAAGTCAGTGACAACACATAGCTTGGCACATGAGAAGCAAACAAATATCAGCTATTAAATTGCAAGGGACAATGACATATATGCATCGGTCCTGAGAAGAACCATCATTAGCTATATAAAAATACATTAAAGTTTGCACCTCAAGTTTTTTTTTTAAAGATTTTATTTTTAAGTAATCTCTATACCCAACATGGGGCTTGAATTTACAACCCAGAGATCAAGAGGCGCATGTTCCACCGACTGAGCCAGCCCGGTGCCCGCCCCCTCCCCACGTCAAGTTTTCAAGTTAAATTATGTTACTTTGTGCCTGAGTAAGGCAGCTTAGTTTAATGTATTAAAAAATTCTTGTTCTGAGTAGCAAAAACCATTAGAAAAGAGGCCTGTTGTATTAACCAAATGCATTACTTTGTCCTCATAACCTGGATTCTCCGAAAAGAGGAAAGTCTGGTGGCAAATTTAAGTGCTTATTTCTAAGATTGTTGAAGGGTTATTTCTCAATCAAGTTCTGGCAGCATTGCAGAAACCACTGAACTCTCCGGGGCAATTCTCTTCATCCTGCTTTTGGCCAGTGGAATGCCCGGTGGGCGCCTGACACAGTAACAATGTGTCCTTAATCCTCCATAGAACTCCCTTCCTGTCTTCCCTCCCACCCGCAAGCACTGACTGGGATGCAGTTAATTAAGTTTGCCCTTTGGAAAACTCCAGAGGTCAGGGAATTTAACCTGCTCTCTCCCCCTTTTGTTCAGGTATGGGACCCAAGCTGCCAGGTTTTAGAACAATGAAGCATTTCACACCATACCACCTGCTCCTTAAATGTCAAAACCAGCAGCAGTGTTTACAGTTTTATACAACAGATACTCTCTAGCAACCCCGAAAGCAAATTTCAGGGCGTTATGTATCCACTACCAGGTGAGAAGGTTAAAAGACTAAGAACCACGAAAGTAAATATTTGGCTCTCTGTGTACACAGAACACGAAAATCCTCTTTTCTTCACAGTAGCAGTTTTAAACGAAATTGTTTTATTAATGCTGATAAAATTAAATGATATATTTCTTCGGTGTTTAGTTTTAAGACATACAGAAAGAAAGCTAGTGTTCTGTATGTTGTTTTTATATAACAGTCTTGTTCATTTTCGCCCTTCACTTTAGGCCTGGGCAGAGTCAAGATGGTGCTGAAATTTGAGGAAAAGAATGTCTTTCCCATGCTGCCTCTGGTTTACTGATAACATTTATGTAATGAATAAATTCTTATGCTATTTTGTGTATCCTCCTTTGACCCAAGGAAAACATTCCAATTTTACATAGTAAGTCTATACATCATAGGTGCTGCTGAGAAGGAGAACACCTGGGAACAGAAACAGGCCAGATATTCAGTCTACCATCCTTCTGCATGGGTTCTGGGAGCCAGCAGGGAGTTGCCTAGGGCTTTGGCAGCAGGTCTGGTCCTGCGGGTCCAAGGTGAGGTCAGGCACTTACGTTACTTTCTTTCTCCCATGGGGAAGGTGTCTCTGTTCTGGGTTGCCTGGGCTTGGGCTAGGGTGATGGGGGGAGTGTGAATCTATTAGTGAGTCCTTTCTTATTTCTGTTCTTCATCCCTCACCTGGAAACCTTGGCTCTTGTAAAGGTATTTTTCTTCATGGCTAATTGCTCAAGTTGATATTTCTGAGGCTTGCGGGGGAGTGGGAGGATGAACACTGGAAATTCCTATGCTGCCATTTTGCTCACATCACCCTCATACAATAGATTTTTGAGAGAATGTTGGAAGCAGCAGGAATTGATGTCCTCACAGAGGGTTTCATGGCAGAGGTGGGACTTGAACCAAACCTTGAAGAATAATTAAGACGATTAAGGGAAGGGAGAAAACATTTCGGACATGAGATCAGCATGAAGAACAATCTGGAAGCAGGAAAGAAGATGAAATACTTTTGAAGAAGGCTATTGATTAGAGAAGAAATTGTATCATGGGAAACAACGGCTGATGACAGATTACAAACGGCCTTGAACAATCAGGCACAGTTGTCGGAGTTGGTACAGAAGATAAAAGGTGACATTTGGGGGTTCTTAATGTTTGGAGAGATGTGAGAAATCTTGTATTTTAGGAAGAATACTATGAAAGCACTATTCAGAATATATTTCTAATGGAGGTGGTGGGGAGGGTCTGGGATAGTGGGTAGGGAGACAGGTAACAAGAAAATAAGCATAACACCTGTCTCCCCCAAGCAGCATTCTTCCCAGCCAACTGATTTGTATCAAATGGAGGTACTTCGACAGCTTATAGGCAAGAAAATTTGGAATCATATTTGCTTCTTCTCTAATCTTTATTTTCTGAATCGGGGAGTCACCAAATAGCTTAATGTGGCACCTCGGCACGTACATCTCTTTTTGTGTCCTGGACCACTTCCAAGTGTCCTGGACCACTTCCAAGTAGTTTAGTTAGGATGAGAAGTTCATTTGAAAGGGAGGTGACATCAAGACTGGATATTTAAATGGAGGGGTCCTCCGAACCACGAGAGACTATGGACTCAGAAACAAACTGAGGGTTCTACAGGGGAGAGGGGTGGGGGGATGGGTTAGCCTGGTGATGGGTATTAAAGAGGGCACATACTGCATGGAGCACTGGGTGTTATACGCAAACAATGAATCATGGAACACTACATCTAAAACTAATGATGTAATGTATGGTGATTAACATAACATAATAAAAAAAATAAATAAATGGAGGGGTCCTCTAAGGAGTTAGAAATGTGAGGTGTAATCGTAAATGGTATTTACGATTACAGTGTCCTGGACCACTTCCAAGTAGTTTAGTTAGGATGAGAAGTTCATTTGAAAGGGAGGTGACATCAAGACTGGATATTTAAATGGAGGGGTCCTCTGAACCACGAGAGACTATGGACTCAGAAACAAACTGAGGGTTCTACAGGGGAGAGGGGTGGGGGGATGGGTTAGCCTGGTGATGGGTATTAAAGAGGGCACATACTGCATGGAGCACTGGGTGTTATACGCAAACAATGAATCATGGAACACTACATCTAAAACTAATGATGTAATGTATGGTGATTAACATAACATAATAAAAAAATAAATAAATGGAGGGGTCCTCTAAGGAGTTAGAAATGTGAGGTGTAATCATAAATGGTATTTTCAGACAGGAGATGAAGATGTGGAAATCATCCATACAGCTGCTGCTGGAGGAGTATATCCATTTACTGGAGGGTGGGTATGAAGGGGATATTTGTGCTGACAGACACCTATACAAAAACCAAAGTCCTGGCAGAAAAGAGAGGAAGGAATATAGAAGAGTTAGAGGAATACAAGGACCATACAGAGCAAAAAGAAAGGGAAAAATAAATTGGAAATGCATTTGATGAAAATGAAAAGGAAATCTCGAGTAAGAAATTAAGCAAGAGTTGAACACTTCAGAGAATAGAGGAAAGTGATGATGCGGGAAAGAATACTGGGTTTTAAAACCAATTCGTTTTTGTTCTCCAGCAATGAACAAGGTAATCTGAATTAAACCTCACACTAAGAACAATTAGAAAATCTGGACAAAGTGTTTTAAAAAATGGTTTATCTATTTAAAGTCATCACAGAAACAATTGGGTTGACTCATGCTGAAAGGTGAGCCTGACATTTAGGGCTATTTTCTCTTAGACACATTTGCTAAATCTGGAAGGGATAATTGAGAAGCTGAGATACTGGGCAGAGATTTTGAAACCATTTGTGATGAGGGACAAGAAAATTAAAGTTTAGAACCTTCTGGTAGGACATGGTAAAATTCTTCATCTGGGGTTGAGAACCCAAATGATTATACCCTGGGAGTCAAGGTGAATTGGAGGTACATCAGTCCGGGAAGGGACTGAAGTCATACTTTGAATGATCTCAATTCTTGAAATCGAATCAAAGGCAATTCCATATGGAAATTAACTACATGGGAAGTCTACAGCTGCAAAATGTGAAGTGAAGTATGAGGAGTTAAAATTAGAAACAGGAGAAGAGAGTATAAACAATACTGCAAAAAAGAATGAGTTGGAGCCCCTGGAGCAGTGAAGACAGATAATGGGCCAGAAGCGCTCTGCAATATGATCAAATCTGAGAATTTTCTAAAGTTAGCAAAAAATGTTGTCACATATTCAATCATCTTTACAGACCCCAAGCAGGAGAACAACCAACAAACCAACCAACTTAGTTTCCTTAAAATATAACATCTGAAACCAAAAACGAAGAAGAAATCACAAAAGCATCCAGAGGCTGGAAAAAGCCAAAGTACTCTCAAGGAAGCAACTATTAGAATGACAAGCTGACTTCAGGATAGAAACAATCAAAGCTCGAAGGTAATGAAATGTTATCTTTAAAATGTTCATGGTAAATAAGTGCTGCTAAGAATTCTGTAGCCAGTGAAAATACCTTCCAAAAATAGATAAATAGCATCTTCAAGACAAGTAAATACTAGGAGAATTTATCACCTGTAAGCTACACCAAAGACAGAAAGAACATTATTCAGGCTCCAAATTTGAGATACAGGAAGAAATAAAGTACAGTGAAAATGAGAAACAGAGAAACAGATTTAAATGAATAATGATTATGTATAAAAATAATAGTAGAGCTTTATGAGAAAATATGACAATATCATAGAAGAATAAGGGGAATGAATATAATTAAAATCTTCCAAGTTTTTTGCACTGGTCTGGAAAAAAGAAAAAGTACCAAGGAACATCGGACTTTGATAACTCAAGGATGAATATTGTCATCTTTAGGGAAATCACCAAAAGAAGGGCAGATATTACTACTAAAATAATAGTGAGAAAGAAACAGAATAGTAGAAATACTTAATCCAAAAGGAAGAAAGAGAAAAAAACCAATGAGGAATAGGTGAGGCAAATGGAAGGGGCTAAGTCTGACAGCACATGGAAACCCAGAGATGTCACTAATTATATCTACTGTACATGAACTAATGCTCCCATTCAAACACAAAATTTGTCAAATGAGATAAGCCATTAACCAAAAACAGCTTACAAGAGATGCATCAAAAATATAAAACTAAGGTAAAAAGAATGAAGAGAGAAAGTATACCACGCAAACTCCAACCAAAAGAAAGCTTGTGTGTGTGTGTGTGTGTGTATACCCACACATCCACCTGACGATATACATTTTAGAGCAAAAGTATAAACAAAAGATAGAGTGTTCAAAATAATAAAATATTCACTTCACAGAGAAGATATAAAAATTCTATTTCTGTGTATACCTAATAACAGAGACATATAAAGCAAAAATTGGCAGAAGTGGAAAAATTCCCAATCATAACAGAGAATTTTATTATTATTATTATTTTTTAAAGATCTTATTTATTTATTTGGGGGCATGAGGGCGGGGTGGGGGAGTAGCAGAGGGAGAGGGACAAGCAGACTCCATACCGAGCACAGAGCCCAACATAGGGCTCAATCTCATGATATCATGACCTGAGCCCAAATCAAGAGTCGGATGCTTAACCGACTGAGCCACCCAGGTGCCCCATAACAGAGAATTTTAAAATGCCTCACTCAAAAATTGTTTGAGAAAGCAGACCAAAAAAAGTAAGTAAATAGAATATTTGAAAAACACAAATAGCTACTATACTACCTAATTAGAGATGTAGAAACTATAACCAACAACTATGAAATATACATTATTTTTAAGCACACATGGAAAACTTACATAAATTGATCATAGGTAAGGCCATAAAGCAAGTTTCAACAAATTTCAAAGGATTGAAATCATAAGGAATATGTCACTGAATATAGAGCAATTAAACTATAAAAATCAGTAACACAAAGTTAACTAGAACTCCACTTTTAGAAATGAATACACTCCAAATGACCTATGGGTCAAAGAAGATGTCATAATGGAAAAGTTTGAAAGTCAATGACATAACTATTTCCAAAACATGTATCTGACGAAGGGTTTGTATCTAGAATGTACAGTGACTTTTTACAACCCAATGATTAGAAAACAACTTAATGTAAAATGTACAAAAGATGTAAGCAGACACTTCACAAATAAAAATAGCCAACAAGCACATGAAAAAAACAATGCTTAATGCTCCTAGTTATCAGGGAAATGCAAAATGAGATAGTATCACACATTAGTGGAATGGCTGAAGTTAAAAAGACTGACAACACCAAGTATTGGTGAGGATGCAGGACAATGTAGTTAGCAGGAATGCAAAATTGGTACAAGTACTTGGGGAAACAATATGGCAACATCTTATAAAGTGAAACTTACAATTAATATATGACCCAGCAATCCTATTTCTAGTTAACCAAGAGAAATGGAACATATGTATAAATATTATGTACAAGAATGCACATAGCAATTATTCATAGAGACCAAAATGTGGAAACAACTCAAATGGCCAACGGGTGAATGAATAAACAAATAATAAACAAATTGTGGTATTTCTATACTATGGAATACTATTCAGAAGTAAAAAGTACTAAAATATTAATGCAGAAGAAAAAGTAGTAAAATATTAATGCTTGCAACATGGATAGATCTCAAAAATATTATGTGAATTGAAAGAAGTCAAACACAACTGACTACCTAATCTATTATTTCATTTTCTTGAAACTCTAGGAAAGGCAAGACTATGGTGATATCAAAATTAAGATATTTAATAACCTAAGAAAACTAGAGTGGCATTAAGAAACTGAAAAACAAGAGTGACAGAAGACATTTGCATGACAAAAAACTGACAAAGGGCTTGTGTCCAGATTACATAAAGAACCACCACAAATCCATAAGGAAAAGAAGATGTCCAATGGCCAATAAACATATAGAAAAGTACTCTGCTTTATTATTTACCAGGACGTTGCAAATTAAAGGAACAATGAGATGCAGTGTGTACCGCAAAATGGCTAAAGCTACAGTAACTGGCAATACCAAACACTGGAGAGTCCCTGGAACAACAGGAACTTCTGCATGGAAGTAGAAATTAGCACAATTGCTAATTATCTATTAGTGTTAATAGAACGTCTTGAAATTTAATATTTATAATGTTCCTAGCATTGCATAGGATCCTCTCTGGGTGAGGAGACTTTGCTATATCCGATGGCCCCTGAAAGCACCTCAACCTAACCAGCTGTCTAGAACAATTCATGTGCTGATAAAAAGGGAAATTGAATAGAAGGGTGCCTACTGCCGTTAGGGCTCTCATCACAGTGTATTATGTAAACCGCTTCCATATTTAAGTCTCAAAAAAAAAAAAGGTAACATGAAGGTTAAAATTGGTCATGCAGCAGTTTCTTAGAAAAAGACTTCTCTCCTGGCTTGGAGAAAAAACAAAGTGGATTGAGAAGGAGAAGAGAAACTTCACAGATCACCAGCCAGAACAGAACTGGGCCAGAAATGGGGTAGAATTCTGAGACCTCAACAGAATTGTTTTTCTCAAAGTCCTTTTGGTTGGAAGGAACATCATTATCATGACTTCACTGTTTTGATCGGAGTCAGGAAATATCAGGCGATATGTAAAATCTAATCAACTGTCATTTAATTGTCTCTATGCATCGTGGCTCGACCAGCCAGAACATCATCTAACCAAACATCCAAATCAGGTGATTAAATTAAGAATTGTGTCAATGATCAAGAAAAGTTATTACTGATTTTATTACAAGAACATCAATATTAAGAATTTGATTTATTCCATCATTTCCTACAATGGAAACACTGAAACATCCCAAGCAATTTGGGCTTCCTATCTCAGCAGATCAAAGTAGGAAATTCACTCTAAATTATAACTCAAAAATTTATTTAACCCCAGATATTTGAGTCATATTCAACTTTTCAGAGATAAAGTTTGATCTCAAATGAATCCATACAACAACTAAGGACCTATAACTAAGTATTCCATGTCAAACATCAAGCATCTGGAAAGAAGGGACAGAATTTGCTTCAAAAGCACTCAGTGCAAATCGAACTATGAGAATCCTTAATGCGCTGATCTTCAATCAGTGATGCATTCCTAATCATTATTGTGAGGAAATACATCTTTGATTTCTAATTTACTTTTGCATGTCATTATTTAGAATACTGATGACTTCTGCGCTGTATTTCGAAGGGTTGATTTTATGTTATCATTTCAGGGGACCTCACTTTGTTGCTTCCATGTAACTTGTATGTGTCTGCCTCAAAGCACAATCGTGATTTTACTCTCACTCTTGTCTAGGACTGCTGTTTTGTGAGAGAATAATCTTGCATTGCATCAGATTAGGACAAAGATGGATTTACCACAGTCTCATGTGTTGCTGGGCTATGAGCTAATTTTGTTTACCTATCGGTAATTCAATTTCATCTATTTATAATCATAATTATTCAGTGACTCAATTTCAACTGTTTTGGGGGTGAGTTGACCAGATATTTTTGTTTGAGTGGGTAGTTCTAGATTTTGGGGCCTCAATCAGGGATCAGGTGTATTATAAAGTAATCAGCCTACTCAGGATCATGGCTCATACAGTAGAAGAACTGGCATTAAAGGAGTGCGATAGACTGATTGCATCAATGGCCCCCATTCTCCATCTCTCCCTGTACTATTCCTTTTGCCTTATAACTCTGCAGTGCCCTCTGGATTGGGCATTCTATCCCACCCCTCGACTCCGGGCTCAGCATGTGTCTTGCCTTGGACAATGGCATGTTAGCAAATGTGACCCCCCATATGGAGGTCTGAACAAGCACTTGCATACTTTTCCTTGTTCTCTTGCTCCTCTGTAATTGTGGTGACCGGGTGCCTGGCTGGCCTGCTGTAAGATGAGACATGTGGACCAGGGCCACATTGCTCCAGACATCCCAGCTTGAGGCCATCCTAGATCAGCCAATAGCCCGCTACTCCGAGACTCGAGAGTCAGCCCAGCTGAGGCCAGAACTGCTCAGTGGAACCCAGCCTCAATCAGCAACCCACACACTCTTCAACAAAATAAGTGCTTATTATTTTAAGCCACTGGGAAGTTTGTTATATACCATTATTGTAGGTAGCTGACAAAAGGTAGTACTGGCAACATTTACTTGTTGGTTCCACTGGTGATGTAGCACTTCCCAGACTCATTCATTCTGCTTACCCGATGGCCAGAGAGGGCAAGTAGGGACCTTCAACACAGTGGAAACTTAGTCACTTGGAAGGGCAGGAATGGAAGGCAGAGATTGTTTTGACCCTTCTCAACCTCAGCTTAGTCCTGGGTTTGCAGGAAGGTGGGTGTCAAGTCAGGTGATGAGGGACTCCTCCCCAAAGCTGTAGGCTCTCTCATCAGCCCAGGGTGAAAGTCCAGGTTGAAAGTGGTTTTTCTTCCTTTGTGCTCCATGTGCTCCATTCTTCCATTGACAGCTCAGATACCTCCTCACTTCACAGGAAAAGAAAACCACCAGGAAACATTTGAAACACGTACATCATGTCTTTCTGGTTGCTAAGTAATGATTTCAGCTTGCTCAGCGCCTTATGGAGACCCTAGGACCTCATATGTTTTAAGATTTCCGACTTTAAGAAAGATGTTTAATTCCATCTCGATGTTTTTACAGTGTAGTGTGGAACATGGTGCAGATGCATTTTTATAAGTGGATTTTTTTTTTTTTTTTTTAAAGATTTTATTTATTTATTTGAGAGAGAGAGCACATGAGAGGGGGAGGGTCAGAGGGAGAAGCAGACTCCCCGCTGAGCGGGGAGCCCGATGCGGGACTCGATCCCGGGACTCCAGGACCATGACCTGAGCCGAAGGCAGTGGCTTAACCAACTGAGCCACCCAGGCGCCCTATAAGTGGATTTTTATTTAATGATAATACTAATACTTATCTTTTTTTTAATCTATTAGCTTCATAGAGCTCCACATACTCATCTGAGTTAAAGTTATCAGAGAGAAAGGAAAAGCAAAAGCTCAAAATAACCCTGAGAAATGTTGTTTGGGTGATTCTGCTCACAAATCATCTTATTTCACAAGATTTTGGAAAGCATCATCACTCCCTGCTGCAACTGGGCCATTTTGCAGCTTGAAGTTTTGAGGTGACTCACCTGCAAATGGAGCTAACAATAGACTGGATGAGAAGGCTCAGCAAAATGATAGATGTGATGATGTGTGAGACTTACCAATACAGAGGCTATGCAAAGTGTTCTCTGTACCTTTCTGTCACTGCTTATCTGTCTACAGGGCTGGTCCACTTGGAGAACTTTGGAATTTCTCGCTCATTAGGTGGTTTAAAAAGGTTATGTTATGACTTTCAGGTAATGATGGCTGTGATCATTTGTACACTATGCCACTTCTATCTTGACTGACAGAGTAACGGAAAAAATATAAAAATATCAGGGATCAGACATCACCGCCAGAAATTATATAAAGGAAAGGCTAGCTGGGAACATTTCTTTCTATTTAATGCAGATTTTTCCAAAAATGAAGCAAGGCAAGGAGGATACAAGGTTGATTGATACTTTCAGAAATATGCCACTGGTGGCCATTTTGGGGGGTGAGCCCTACAGACCATGGGGACATTAGGGAAAGTCAGGTATGTTCACTGGATGCCTGGTCATGGATGTGGATCCACAGCAGTTGAGAGCACCATAGGAGGGAGACTTTAGAGTTCATGCAAGAGTCACATCAAGCCGAAAGCTTCTAGTGAGGTGAAATTTCTTCTGGACACATTTCGGTTTCTATTTGATGTGGTAAACAGCAGCCCAGTAAAGCAGATTGGGCAAGATTTTCCATGAACCTGGTGTTATGGATTAAACCAAAGGAAAGAAAAGTCCAGAAGCTGACCCTGAGCAAAGTGGATCACCGGAAACAGTTTCTTCTCCATTTCCTCAGCCTCGGAAACAGCCAGCTGCGTGTGGAATGTATAGAAAGTAACCTTGTTGCCTAACATCTGCACAGAAAATTTTAAGAAAAATAGAAAAGTGAGCGAGGGGGATCCAAAGAGCATAAACCATCCTTATTAATTATGGATGCACTGCAACACAGCAACTCAGCCTGGGACCAAACCAAGCGTTCTGAGGCCTGAAAGGAAGAAGATGAACACGTTTTATTTCTAAGATAAATAAATTTCCATAGGAAAGAGAACAAATTCAGAATAAGCTCTTTGTGCTTTCAGTAAAACTCTAGAAAATAGAAGCATGCAGTAATAAAACAAGAGACCTGAGGTTAAAAGGGGAGCCAGCTGGGGTGCCCGCGTGGCTCAGTCAGTTGAGCGACTGACTCTTGGTTTTGGCTCAGGTCATGATCTCAGGGTGGTAGGATCGAGCCCCATGACGGGCTCTGGGCTTAGCGTGGAGTTTGCTCTAGATTTTCTCTTTCCCTCTGCCCCTCCCCTGCTCGCGTGATTGTTCTCTCTCCCTCTCTCAATAAATAAATGGAATCTGGGGCGCCTGGGTGGCTCAGTCATTAAACGTCTGCTTTCGGCTCAGGTCATGATCCCAGGGTCCTGGGATCGAGCCCCGCATTGGGCTCCCTGCTCGCCGGGAGCCTGCTTCTCCCTCTCCCGCTCCCCCTGCTTGTGTTCCCTCTCCCGCTGTGTCTCTCTCTGTCAAATAAATAAAATCTTTAAAAATAAATAAATGAATAAATGAAATCTTAAGAAAAGTGGGGGCAGCTAGGAGACAGAGCACAGAAGTACAATATGATTGAATGAGGTAGGGAAACAAGAAAGGGAACTAACCAACATGTAATAGCTGATTTAAAATCTGAAAATAAGTCAGACAGAGAATGACAAATACCATTTGATTTCACTTATATACAGAATCTGAAAAAACAAAGCAAATAAATAAGTGAACAAAAAGCAGAATCACACCTAAAATACAGTGAACAAACTGATGGTTGCCAGAGGGAAGGGGGCTGAGAGGGGGGTGGGCAAAATGGGTGAAGGGGAGAGGGAGGTAGGGCTTCCCGCTATGGAATGAATAAGTCATGGGGATAAAAGGCACAGCATAGGGAATACCATCAATGGTACTGTAATGATGTTGTATGGTGACAGATGGTGGTTACACTTGTGGTGAGCACAGCATAATGTATAAACTCGTCAAGTCACTATGCTGCGCAACCTGAAACTCATGCAACATTGTGTATCCACTATACTCACATAAAAATATTTTTAAAAATCTGCCTGAGAAGGACTAAAATTTGCATTAGGAGGATTAAAAGGGAAAAATTTTTTCCATGATGCAAGGAATCATAAGGGGGAGGACAAGTTTGAAAAGCTTTTCCAGAATTCAGATGAAGAGGATAAAGGGACGACTATTGAAGAGGGAGAAAATGATTTGGTTCATGCATTCTGGAGATGTAAGAGAAGGACCAAGGTCTTCCAAATGTCCTCACACTTGGAGTCTTCCTTGAAACACAGACTGAAAGAAGAAATAAATGAATCAAGACTTTCAGAATTTTAAGGAAAAAATGTTTGTCCTGATAATTTTATACTTAACTGTGTTTTCATTAAAATGAGAATGCAAAGTACATTTTCAGATATTAATCAGCTAAAAAAATGTGTACCACTAATAATGCACTCATTTTAAGCCACGAGAGAGTTTAAGAAGATAGAAAAAGAAAGGCATACTCAAATTTAGAATGGGACTATTTTTATAAAAAATAATTAATGGTAAATATTGAAAAAATGTGCAACAGACTGAAATCTAAAGGATTATTGTGTTTATAGGGTAAAAACAATTGAATAGGTCATGAATAGTTACTGAAAGGTGATAAAAAATTTTTAAAGTTAGAAATGAGGTCATACTAACAAAAATAGAAAGTAGGAGATGAGGATGGGGTATAGCTAGAAATAGAAATGTTTTCAAGCTACATGTAGGAGAACACATAGGTATACATTTTCTGATATAATTTTTTAAGATAACAGTTATATGTGAGTTTTTTTTTCATTGTGAGTATAACATTCTATACAGAATTGTGAACACAGTAGATGTGTAAGGTTTGGTGCATAATTATAAAGCAAATACCAGTGTAACCACCAGTCACTGAAGAAAGAGCTTTATCCCAGCCCCCCAAAAACCAGCTTTGTTCTTTGATCACACTTCCATTCCTCCCCACTAACTTCTCCTCATCCAAACTTCTCTTGCCTTCAGATAAAATACCGCTGCCATCTGAACAACATGGTGTCCTTTTCCTGCTTTTTAACCTTATAGAAATAGAATATAAGCATTATTTTGTATTTGGCTTTTTTGGTTCAACAATTTGTGTCATCCATGTTGTTGACATAGCTCAGTTTGTTTGCTTTTATACTTTATAGGATTTTATTGTCTATTCAGACAATTTATTTATTTTTTTAAATTTTATTTTATTATGTTATGTTAATCACCATACATCATTAGTTTTTGATGTAGTGTTCCATGATTCATTGTTTGCATATAACACCCAGTGCTCCACTCAATACATGCCCTCTTTAATACCCATCACCAGGCTAACCCCATCCCCCCACCCTCCTCCCCTCTAGAACCCTCAGTTTTTTTCACAGAGTCCATAGTCTCTCATGGTTCATCTCCCCCTCCAATATCCCCCCATTCATTTTTCCCATCCTACTATCTTCGTCTTCCTTTTTTTAACATATAATGTATTATTTGTTTCAGAGGTACAGGTCTGTGATTCATCAGTCTTACACAATTCACAGTGCTCACCATAGCACATACCCTCCCCAATGTCTATCACCCAGCCTCCCCATCCCTCCCACCCCCCACCACTCCAGCAACCCTCAGTTTGTTTCCCAGATTAAGAATTTCTCATATCAGTGAGATCAAATGATACATGTCTTTCCCTGATTGACTTACTTCACATAGCATAATACCCTCTAGTTCCATCCACGTCGTTGCAAATGGCAAGATTTCGTTTTTTTGTTTGTTTGTTTGTTTGTTTTTGATGGCTGCATAATATTCCATTGTATATATATGCCACATCTTCTTTATCCATTCATCTGTTGATGGACATCTTGGCTCTTTCCATAGTTTGGCTATTGTGGACACTGCTGCTATAAACATTGGGGTGCACGTACCCCTTTGGGTCACTACATTTGTATCCTTGGGGTAAATACCCAGTGGTGCAATTGCTGGGTCATACGGTAGCTCTATTTTCAACTTTTTGAGGAACCTCCATATTATTTCCCAGAGTGGCTGCACCAGCTTGCATTCCCACCAACAGTGTAGGAGGGTTCCCCTTTCTCAGCATGCCCGCCAACGTCTGTCATTTCCTGACTTGTTAATTTTAGCCATTCTGACTGGTGTGAGATGGTATCTCATTGAGGTTTTGATCTGGATTTCCCTGATGCCGAGCGATGTTGAGCACTTTTTCATGTGTCTGTTGGCCATTTGGATGTTTTCTTTGGAAAAATGTCTGTTCATGTCTTCTGCCCATTTCTTGATTGGATCATTTGTTCTTTGGGTGTTGAATTTGATAAATTCTTTATAGATTTTGGATACTAGCCCTTTATCAGATATGTCATTTGCAAACATCTTCTCCCATTCTGTCAGTTGTCTTTGGTTTTGTTGACTGTTTCCTTTGCTGTGCAAAAGCTTTTTATCTTGATGAAGTCCCAATAGTTCATTTTTGCCCTTGCTTCCTTTGCCTTTGGCAATGTTTCTAGGAAGAAGTTGCTGCGGCTGAGGTCAAGGAGGTTGCTGCCTGTGTTCTCCTCTAGAATTTTGATGGACTCCTGTCTCACATTTAGGTCTTTCATCCATTTTGAGTCTATTTTTGTGTGTGGTGTAAGGAAACGGTCCAGTTTCATTCTTCTGCATGTGGCTGTCCAATTTTCCCAGCACCATTTGTTGAAGAGACTGTCTTTTTTCCATGGACATTCTTTCCTGCTTTGTTGAAGATTAGTTGATCATAGAGTTGAGGGTCCATTTCTGGGCTCTCGATTCTGTTTCATTGATCTATGTGTCTGTTTTTGTGCCAGTACCATACTGTCTTGATGATGACAGCTTTGTAATAGAGCTTGAAGTCCAGAATTGTGATACCACCAGCTTTGCTTTTCTTTTTCAACATTCCTCTGGCTATTCTGGGTCTTTTCTGATTCCATACAAATTTTAGGATAATTTGTTCCATTTCTTTGAAAAAAGTTGACAGTGTTTTGATAGGGATTGCATTAAATGTGTAGATTGCTCTAGGTAGCATTGACATCTTCATAATATTTGTTCTTCCAATCCATGAGCATGGAACGTTTTTCCATTTCTTTGTGTCTTCCTCAATTTCTTTCATGAGTATTTTATAGTTTTCTGAGTACAGATCCTTTGCCTCTTTGGTTAGATTTATTCCTAGGTATCTTATGGTTTTGGGTGCAATTGTAAATGGGATCGACTCCTTAATTTCTCTTTCTTCTGTCTTGTTATTATACAGAAATGCAACTGATTTCTGTGCATTGATTTTATATCCTGCCACTTTACTGAATTCCTGTATGAGTTCTAGCAGTTTTGGGGTGGAGTCTTTTGGGTTTTCCACATAAAGTATCGTATCATCTGCAAAGAGTGAGAGTTTGACTTCTTTGCCAATTCGGATGCCTTTCATTTCTTTTTGTTGTCTGATTGCTGTGGCTAGGACTTCTAGTACTATGTTGAATAGCAGTGGTGATAGTGGACATCCCTGCCATGTTCCTGACCTTAGGAGGAAAGCTCTCAGTTTTTCCCCATTGAGAATGATATTCACTGTGGGTTTTTCATAGATGGCTTTTATGATATTGAGGTATGTACCCTCTATCCCTACACTCTGAAGAGTTTTAATCAAGAAAGGATGCTGCACTTTGTCAAATGCTTTTTCTGCATCTATTGAGAGGATCATATGGTTGGTGTTCTTTCTTTTATTAATGTATTGTATCATGTTGATTGGTTTGTGGATGTTGAACCAACCTTGCAGCCCAGGAATAAATCCCACTAGGTTGTGGTGAATAATCCTTTTAATGTACTGTTGGATCCTATTGGCTAGTATTTTGGTGAGAATTTTTGCATCCATGTTCATCAGGGATATTGGTCTATAATTCTCTTTTTTTATGGGGTCTTTGATTTTTGGGATCAAGGTAATGCTGGCCTCATAAAATGAGTTTGGATGTTTTCCTTCCATTTCTAGTTTTTGGAACAGTTTCAGAAGAATAGGTATTAATTCTTCCTTAAATGTTTGGTAGAATTCCCCTGGGAAGCCATCTGGCCCTGGGCTTTTGTTTGTTGGGAGATTTTTGATTACTGCTTCAATTTCCTTAGTGGTTATGGGTCTGTTCAAGTTTTCTATTTCTTCCTGGTTTAGTTTTGGTAGTTTATACATCTCTAGGAATGCATCCATCTCTTCCAGATTATCAAATGTGCTGGCATATAGTTGCTCATAATATGTTCTTATAATTGTTTGTATTTCTTTGGTGTTGGTCGTGATCTCTCCTCTTTCATTCATGATTTTATTTATTTGGCTCCTTTCTCTTTTCTTTTTGATAAGTCTGGCCAGAGGTTTCTCAATCTTATTAATTCTTTCAAAGAACCAGCTCCTAGTTTCGTTGATCTGTTCTACTGTTCTTTTGGTTTCTATTTCACTGATTTCTGCTCTGATCTTTATTATTTCTCTTCTCCTACTGGGTTTAGGCTTTATTTGCTGTTCTTTCTCCAGCTCCTGTAGGTGTAAGGTTAGGTTGTGTATTTGAGACCTTTCTTGTTTCTCGAGAAAGTCTTGTATTGTTATATACTTTCCTCTTAGGACCGCCTTTGCTGCATCTCAAAGATTTTGAACAGTTGTGTTTTCATTTTCATTTGTTTCCATGAATTTTTTTAATTCTTCTTTAATTTCCTGGTTGACCCATTCATTCTTTAGTAGGATGCTCTTTAGCCTCCATGTATTTGAGTTCTTTCTGACTTTCCTCTTGTGATTGAGTTCTAGTTTCAAAGCATTGTGGTCTGAAAATATGCAGGGAATGATCCCAATCTTTTGGTACCAGTTGAGACCTGATTTGTGACCTAGGATGTGATCTATTCTGGAGAATGTTCCATGGGCACTAGAGAAGAATGTGTATTCTGTTGCTTTGGGATGGAATGTTCTGAAGATATCTGTGAAGTCCATTTGGTCCAATGTGTCATTTAAAGTCTTTATTTCCTTGTTGATCTTTTGCTTAGATGATCTGTCCATTTCAGTGAGGGGGGTGTTTAAGTCCCCCACTATTACTGTATTGTTGTTAATGTGTTTCTTTGATTTTGTTATTAATCGGCTTATATAATTGGCTGCTCCCATGTTAGGGGCATAGATATTTACAATTGTTAGATCTTCTTGTTGGATAGACCTTTTAAGTATGATATAGTGCCCTTCCTCATCTCTTATTATAGTCTTTGGTTTAAAGTCTAATTTGTCTGATATAAGGATTGCCACCCCAGCTTTCTTTTGATGTCCATTAGTGTGGTAAATAGTTTTCCACCCCCTCACTTTCAATCTGGAGGTGTCTTTGGGTTTAAAATGAGTCTCTTGCAGACAGCATATCAATGGGTCTTGTTTTTTTAATCCAATCTGACCCTGTGTCTTTTGATTGGGGCATTTAGCCCACTGACATTCAGAGTAACTATTGAAAAATATGAATTTAGTGCCATTGTATTGCCTGTAAGGTGACTTTTATTGTATATTGTCTCTATTCCTTTCTGGTCTATGTTACTTTTAGGCTCTCTCCTTGCTTAGAGAACCCATTTCAATATTTCTTGTAGGGCTGGTTTTGTGTTTGCAAATTCTTTTAGTTTTTGTTAGTCCTGGAATCTTTTTATCTCTCCTTCTATTTTCAGTAACAGCCTAGGAGGATATAGTATTCTTGGCTGCATATTTTTCTCATTTAGTGCTCTGAATATATCATGCCAGTCCTTTCTGTCCTGCCAGGTCTCTGTGGATAGGTCTGTTGCCAATCTAATGTTTCTACCACTGTAGGTTACAGATCTCTTGTCCCAAGCTGCTTTCAGGATTTTCTCTTTGTCTCTGAGACTTGTAAGTTTTACTATTAGATGTTGGGGTGTTGACCTATTTTTATTGGTTTTGACGGGGGTTCTCTGTGCCTCCTGGATTTTGATGCCTGTTTCCTTCCCCAAATTAGGGAAGTTCTCTGCTATAATTTGCTCCTATATACCTTCTGCCCCTCCCTCTCTTTCTTCTTCTTCTGGGATCCCAATTATTCTAAGATTGTTTCATCTTATGGTATCACTTATCTCTCGAATTCTGCCCTTGTGATCCAGTAGTTGTTTATCTCTTTTTCTCAGCTTCTTTATTCTCCATCATTTGGTCTTCTATATCACCAATTCTCTCTTCTGCCTCACTTATCCTAGCAGTTAGAGCCTCCAGTTTTGATTGCACCTCATCAACAGCCTTTTTTATTTCGACCTGGTTAGATTTTAGCTCTTTTATTTCTCCCAAAAGGGTTTCTCTAGTATCTTCCATGGTTTTTTCAAGCCCAGCGAGTATCTTTATAATCGTCATTCTGAACTCTAGTTCCGACATCTACTAATGTCCATATTGATTAGGTCCCTGCCAGTTAGTACTGCCTCTTGTTCTTTTTTTTGAGGTGAGTTTTTCCGTCTTGTCATTTTGTCTAGAGGAGAATAGATGAATGAGAGAACAAAATGCTAACAGGGTAATAACTACCCCAGAAAAATATACACTAAACAAATCAGAAGAGACCTGAAGCTGGGGGGAAAGAAAGGGAAAGAAAGAAAAAAGAAAAAGAAAAAAAAAAGAAAATGATCAAATATGATCAGGCTGGTGAACAGATCAGTGCCACACACTAGATTTTGGGCGCATTTTGGCCTGTTAGAAGAAACTGTGTCCCAAAATTTTAAAGAAAGAAAAACATATATGCACAAAAATAAGGGTAAATACAATGAAGGGATAGAATATGACTGTAAAGATGAAAATTATAAAAGATTTTAAAAAAGGAATTGATACGATAAGTTGGTTGAAAAAAGAAAGAAGAGAAACTTAAAAAAAAACAAACAAACAAAAAAGGGAGAGAATGTGATCAAGCAGGAGACTAGAACAAAACCATACACTAGAGATTTAGGGTAAATTTTGGTCTGTTAGAAGAAACTGTATCCCAAAATTTTAAAGAGAGAACAACTTATATATATACCAAAAATAAGGTCAACTACAATGAAGGGATAGACTAAGACTCTAAAAATGAAAAATAAAAAAAATTTTTAAAAAGGGATTGATTGATAAGGTGTTGGTTGAAAAAGGGAAAAAGAAAAATTCAAAAAAAGAAAAAAAGAAAAAAAAGAAAATTAAAAAAATTAGCTTTGAAAGACTAAAGAATCATGGTAAAAAAGCCATGGATTCTATGTGCAATATTCCCCTAGTGCTGGCTTTCTGCGGTTCTCATTGATGGGTAAACTTGGTCTTGGCTGGCTGTTCTTCCTGATCTTCTGGGGTAGGGGCCTGTTGCAGTGGTCCTCAAATGTCTTTGTCAGAGGCAGAATTGCCCCACCCTTGCTGGGGCCAGGCTAAATAATCTGCTCAGGTTTGCTCTCGGGAGCTTTTGTTCCCTGCAAGCTTTCCATACAGCTTCGGAAGATGAGAGAGAAAATGGCAGCCACCCAATATCCGCCCTGGAGGAGCAGAGAGCTCGGGGCCCCACTCCTCAGTGCGCCCCCAGAGAAAAGCAGTCAATCATTCCCGTCTCCCCGGTCTCCGGCTGCACGCCATGCTCACCCGGCCTGTGACCAAACGTTTCTATCTCTGGCACCTGACCCCATGTGGAGTCTCCAAACCCAGCAGATCCCTGTAGTGCGCTCCCGTGCCACTCCTTCCGGGGGAGGAAGGGGAGTCTCCCCGGATCTGCCACTTGTTGGGTCCCTGCTGGAGGAGCAGTGGCCTGACTGTGCCACGGATCACAGTTTATGGCAACCCCGAGCTGAGAGCCCACTCCTCGGCTCTGTCTTTGCAGCTGGCTTCCCTGCTCCGATACTTGGGAGCTCTGCCACCCTCAGGCACCCCTGGTCTTCCTGTGACCCCGAGGGTTCTGAGACCACAGTGTCCCAGCGAGGATTCCACCCCCCACTTAGCCACTGGAGCGACGTCCCTCAGAGGAGCAGACTTCTAAAAGTTCAGATTTTGTGCTCCGCTGCTCTATCACTTGCCGGTAGCTGGCTGACGCAGGCTCCCTCCCCCTGTGGTCTATCTTCCCATATATCGCCTCAGATTCACATCTCCACATGTCCTACCTTCCAGAAAGTGGTCGCTTTTCTGTTCAGAGAGTTGCTGCTTTTCTTCAATCTCCTGTTGAGTTTGTAGGTGTTCAGAATGGTTTGATACCTATCTAGCTGAATTCCTGGGACCAGAAGAAATTTAGGTCTCCTACTCCTCCACCACCTTCCTCCCTTCCCTATTCAGATGATTTATTCATTCCTTCTAATGTTGGTGACCTTTTGGCTTATTTTCAGTTCTTGGCTTTTATGAGAGGTAGGTCTTTAAATATTTTAAAAGGTGATGACATAGAGAATTGAAAACAAGATGAATAGTCAAAAAAATGAAACATAATTTATACATCAAAATAATGATGAAAAGAAAACAGCAAGAAACCTTAAAATAGGAGCTATAAAATGGGATGACCAAAGTAAATCCAAACACATGGGGGATAACAGAAAATATTACCCTTTATTAAAAGGTAAATCCTGGGATTTGGTCAAAACAGTATCTGAATGAGAGCCTCTGATCATGAGTACTCATAAAATGAAACATTTTAGAAAGGCTGAGTGAAAGGTTAGGAAAATCTACATAAGCGAAAAGCAAAAAAAAAAAAAAACAAAACAACTGGAGTTACTGTAATAATATTAAACAATTAGGATTCACTGTGAAATCATTAAATCAGACAAAGAAGGTCCATAACTTTTTAAAAGAGTATAATAAAATTGTATGCTTTGAATTAAAAAAATGCCAAATTACATAAAAACCAAGTTGTTAGAAATTCAAGAATAATTTTAAAATACAATAGAAGTAGAAGATGTTAATATGTTTTTCTCAGTAGTTGACAGATGAAGTAGGAAATAAATGCCAAAGACATATCTGAATAATAAAATAAATTCAGATAATTTATTAGACATATATTGTTATTTTTTCTATAACAAAGGATGAAAAGAAAAGATACTCAGTATATAACTAAAAAAATTAGATAAAGAATAACAAAATATAACTTACAAAGGAGAATGGAGAAATTATGCAAATAACAAAAATTAATGAGGTTAGAAAACATAAAAATAAAATAACTGTTGCCTCACTACAAAAGAGAAGGACAGATACTGAGAGATAAAAAATTATAAGCAGACAGTCTCTTCAACAAATAGTGCTGGGAAAATTGGACAGCCACATGTAGAAGAATGAAACTGGACCATTTTCTTACACCATACACAAAAGTAAACTCAAAATGGATGAAAGACCTAAATGTGAGACAGGAGTCCATCAAAATCCTAGAAGAGAACACAGGCAGCAACCTCTTCAACCTCGGCTGCAGCAACTTCTTGCTAGACACGCCTCCAAAGGCAAGGGAAACAAAAGCAAAAATGAACTACTGGGACTTCAACAAGATAAAAAGCCTTCTGCACAGCAAAGGAAATAGTCGACAAAACCAAAAAACAACCGACAGAATGGGAGAAGATATTTGCAAATGACATATCAGATAAAGGGCTAGTATCCAAAATCTATAAAGAACTTATCAAACTCAACACCCAAAGAACAAATAATTCAGTCAAGAAATGGGCAGAAGACATGAACAGACATTTCTCCAAAGAAGACCTACAAATGGCCAACAGACACATGAAAAGATGCTCAATATCACACATCATCAGGGAAATACAAGTTAAAACCACAATTAGATACCACCTCATACTGTTCAGAATGGCTAAAATTAACAAGTCAGCAAACAACAAATGTTGGCAAGGATGTGGAGAAAGGGGAACCCTCCTACACTGTTGGTGGGAATGCAAGCTGAGTCACTCTGGAAAACAGTATGGAGGTTCCTCAAGAAGTTAAAAACAGAGCTACCCTATGACCCGGCAATTGCACTACTAAGTATTTACCCCAAAGATACTATCCAAAGGGGCAACTGTACCTCAATGTTTATAGCAGCAATGTCCACAATAGCCAAACTATGGAAAGAGCTCAGATGTCCATCGACAGATAAATGGATAAAGAAGATGTGGTAGATATATACAATGGAATACTACTCAGCCATCAAAAAAATGAAATCTTGCCATTTGCAACAATGTGGATGGAACTAGAGGGTATTATGCTAAGTGAAATTAATCCATCAGGGGAGACAATTATCATATGATCTCACTCATATATGGAATTTAAGAAACAAAACAGAGGATCATAGGGAAGGGAGGGGAAAATAAAACAAGATGAAACCAGAGAGGGAGACAAACCATAAGAGACTCTTAACAATAGGAAACAAACTGAGGGTTGCTGGAGGGGAGGTGGGGTGGGGGGATGGGGTAATTGAATTTAAATTAAAAATATTAGAAGAAAAAATAAATAAAAAGCAATTAAAAACTATAAGCAAATATTATTTGTGATTCTGCCCTAAATAATTTTCAAAACTCAAAAAAATGAATGAATAGGAGGAAATATAGAAGGGGATTCAATAAGAAGAAAAAAGTAGAGAGTCTGAGCATATAAACAAATATGAGCTACATATTGAAGATGTTTGTCAAAATTGACTTTTTGAAGGGGTGCCTGGGTAGCTCAGTCAGTTAAGCATCAGAGTCTTGATCTCAGGGTTGTGAGTTCAAGACCACATCTACAGGATGTGGATCCTACTTAAAAAAATAAATAAATAAAAAATAACTGTGTGAAAATGCTTTGGGCCAGAATGCTGGAGCTCTGTTACTCTTCAAAGGACAGGTAAGACCATTCATCAGTGCTGTGCTCCACGAGCTCTGCTATGACACAAGGATAACTCACACGCTAGTAATTTTACAAACTAATATTACCCAAATTGGGTCATGAAAGTACAAAAGAGGAAGTAAAGCAACCAATCTTCATTTATAAATATAATAACATTCCAAATACATTTATGGTAAGTTAAATTCCGGAAAAAATCATAGAGTTATATGTTAAAAATAAATTTATTACAAATCTAGTAAAAAGTGTGGATGAACCTTTTGGAGTGGGCAAGGTCTGTCTAAACATAACAACAAAGGTAGAAACTATTAAAAATAGTTCATAAATGTGTATCAGCAACAGAATGATCCAAATTAAAATA
The DNA here is from genome assembly GCF_964656455.1 of Halichoerus grypus. Taxonomy (NCBI): domain Eukaryota; kingdom Metazoa; phylum Chordata; class Mammalia; order Carnivora; family Phocidae; genus Halichoerus; species Halichoerus grypus. Next base: position 14,343,917 of record NC_135712.1, read on the forward strand.
TAAGAGCCAAAGAGGAAAATAAATCGCAAAGCTCTGTCAAAGCACTCATATGCTGAATATATAAAGAGCTCTTACAAATTAAAAAAAAAAATGCCTCAATAGAAAATTGGGCAGATGTAAGCAGACAATTCACCAAAGAATTAATGAACATTATCAACAAACAAATCACTCAGCTTCTCTAGTCATTGAAGCATTAGAAATTCAAACTCCTTTGGTATTGAGCTGTGGTCAGTGCATTTTGACCTTGTGAAAGTTCAAAGCTACTTAAGAGATTTTGACGTATTCCTAAGGTTTATATTCTCAAATCATCCCTGACTCTGGGCTCCCATTTGCAAGAGCTGTTTTGGAAATCTATCTGATGCATGTTAATTTTGTTAACCTAGGGAAAATTAGGCCTTTTTCAATAGTCAGCCAGCCAGGCAGACAGACAGACACAGACATACACTTTCCTCCATCTTTTGGTGGCCTTGCGTTAAAATACTGGATTGTCTTATTTCTTTCTCCCCCACCCGCACTCTCTCGTTTTTCTCTACCCCATCCCCTTTTCCTCCCCAGCAATTCCTCCTTGTGCTGGTGGCAGAGAAGGTTAGCAGTCCCCTGCCTTGGCTTCTGCTGACAACTGTCCTGTGAGAGTCTCATCTTCTACCCCGAGGAGTTTATCAAAGCAGTGTCCTAACAAGACAGTTCTTTGAGAAGAATCCGCTGTTGGCTGTTGGGATAATAATGCTTCTGCCACTGTATTAAGACCAAATGCAAGACTTCAAAGAAAATGTTTGCCTTCGCCGTGGGCTGCTTTAGATTACCTCCCATGGATCTCTACCAATATTTCCTGGGGACATTTGTTTGCTCTCTGCTGTCATTAGAATTACTCTGGACAACTTTGAAAACCCCCAAGTGAAGTATTACTGACCACTTCAGGAATCTTCTTTCAGAACGTTGGTTTCTAAAGTTTAGGAGGACCACCCTTAGCCCTGTCCCCATGGTGGCTAGTGACAACCTAGTGAGCTGCTCTTGGCCGTAGCTATGAAGATTATCAAGGGATCTAATGCTCTTTAATTACTGCTTGTATGGAATTGGAGGATTTGTGTTGGAATCTTGTTCTAACAGTATGGAACTGTAACTATTAAGCATTCCAAATCATTTGAGCTCTATATTCATTAATTGCATGCTATGTACATAGGGCCAAATAGTTATATGTGATTAAGAATCTACTACAAATTTAAATAAATTGAAATTTTTATTTGGGAGAAATTAGACCCCTACAAAGCCTTGACTTTTGGAAGGAGAATGGAGAACGATTATTTCTTGGTTATCTAAATGTCCCAGGTATTACACTCACACAAACTCTATGTGGAAGGTCCTATTATCATTTCCATTGACAGATAAGGAAAGAAGTTTGGGGAGGTTACTGCCTTGCTCAAGGTCACACAGCTAGTTAAGTCAGACAGCCTAGTTTTCGTATGTAATCTTCACAGAAAACTATGAGATAATTTAGACAGACAATGGTTTTTGCTTGCTTCATCTAAATTACAGAAATTAGCTGGATGATTGGTTTTTCTGTAATGGAAATCTAGCAAGGCTGTTGAAAACCTGGAATTTTCCCCATTTTTCCAGAAGCCCCTTGGTCATCCTGAGTCTTATTGACTACCTTTGCTTTAAGTTGTATGTGTGTGTGTGTGTGTGTGTTTATCATTGTATGGTTGCTTTTTCAAAAATTTTTCCTTTTTTTTTTTTTTGTTCTTTACTTATTGTTAACTTCTAGTCCCACTCTGTCTATTATAGCCAAAACACCGACATTCACCAGTAGATCACTGCAGTTAAGACACCCTCTTAATTGGAAGAGGTGAAAGTTAATCATTTGAATAATAATTTGATATTTTCCGGACCAAGAGTGCCCAGGAGGCTTTTTAATATGGAAATCCACCAAGTGATAATAGGAAAAAATTTACTTCTTCCCTGTGCAGTTATAATTTAAAGGTGAAAATAAGTACAATACAGCTAAATGGAATTAGTTGGTGTTAAACATTGTAACTTTACAAGCTATGAATAATGAATTTCCCCACAGCCTCCTCCTAAACTGTTTGTAGGAAATTGAAAGCACAGAATAGATACCTCACCATCACTTTATATAATTCAGAATTTAGTTTTTTTTAGATTTAATGTCCTGGAGTACAAACCTACTAGGATTAACTCTTAATTTAGTTACCTGTAAGACATGAAAATCATGGCTCCAACTTCAGGAAGTATAAAGTCAACATCAGATTTAGGTAGGTGGCTCATGACTAGGAAGACTTCTCATCTCTAGTTCTCTTGGATTGTACTCCAGTGGCTCATTTGAAAGTGGCAAACTTTCTTATTGCCAGATCACAGAGCCCAGAGTTTACTTTATGCCCCCCTCAGTTTTACCTCTTCTTGTACTTATCTGTAAGTGACATCTCCCATTCCTAGAAACAAACAAACAAAACCAACAACCATGCCTCAGCTATTGCCCACCTTAGTTTTGAAAATTCTCTGGCTCATCAGGCTACTTTCATATCTTTTGGAGGCTTAGGATATTCATCTCTCCTTACTTGAAAATAATTGGGACGAAAATTGTTTGTAATGCTCAATGACAGCTTACTCTCTTATTGTGCCTTTTATGTATGAATCACAAAGCTTTTTATAAACCATAACTCGGGTCTTGCAGCTCCCCAGAGAGGCAGGTCCCATTAACACTGTTTTACAGATGGTCATGAAACAGGCCCAGGGAGTTTCAATGAGCAGCCTAAGGTCAGGCAGTGAGTCAGTGGGAAAGTCGGGGGACAAACATGTGGAACTTCTGACATGTGCCTCGAATCTGATGCCTTAAGAAGGGTGAAGAACTAATAAATGAGCAAGATAAATGGACATCCACTTGAAGAACTGTTTTGCAATAAGCAATAATCATTCTGATGAATCATTCAAATTGGGGCTTAGCTTAAGTGAATCTGCAATTGCAGAATATTTTTCCTGGCAACCCACCATGGCATACAATTTTTTGGTAAATTGACCTTTTGACTTTCGCATTTAAGTTTATAAGTATATAAATGGGAGGTCACAGCATTACTGCTAGGGTGATATTTGGTTGTTTCGTTTTGTGATGTAGACAACTAAGGGGGAAGATCTTTAAAATATGCAACAGTAGAAAATGCAGTGGGAGACACAAGATAATTTCAAGTGATACAGTATAATATTTGGAGAGGCAGCAATGAACAATTAAAAAACTGGAAGCTACTTTTTTATAGCGGTCATTTGGTCAGTCCAACCTCTGCTACACTTAAACCATTTTACTTAAAGGAGGATTCTATTTGCTAAGAGCACTTGGAGAAGGAGGACTTGATAATGCTAGAAAATGGTCTGTTAGTGAAATGTGTAGCTCTTTCTGGTGCAAGTAAAATGATTTGGTCATTGAAGGTGGTTGATAGACTATCTAGATTGGGCTTGTTGGCTGCACTTTGTTTAGAGTCACCAGAGGGCCAAGGTCTGCTCCTCAACTTTGCATGCTGAGCCTTTTGGTTTTGTTAGTTTACCCAGGGTTAGCAGGCTCTGGAGGACTGAGTCAAGTTAGCCAAACCTTCAAGAGACTGATGTATAAACTGCAGGGGCCATTTAAGTCACATGAAGATCAGATTAGTTTATTTGTGCTGGATACTTGGTGCATTCTATTTTTAATAGGCTAGGCCAGTAGTAAAACCAAATTAATATCAGAATTCTACTTCAAGAGTCCAGTTCGAGAGTTGAATGATCTGAATGACATGTTTATTATGTCTGAAAACGGTGTATTTGCCTAGTGGACAATGAGAACACCTGCTTGGCTCTCAGATGTCCTGCAGGTCTCTATCCTTCTACAAAGATTACATTATCCTTGATATGTTTGCATTAGTTGAAGTGCAGTTTCTCTAATGATAATTATCATTTTTGCCTCAGTGTAGAAGATATAAAAGACAATTTAGTAAAAAAAAAAACAAACCCATTTGGAAGCTATCTCTTCAAAAATTGATTAATTCTGAAGATGTCTACACATTTCATTTCATTCATTTTATCTCTCATTTTTGATGGATTCTGATTAAGTTCTATTTCCATGCCCATCTTCTGAATTATAGCTCCAGATTCTGGGGCAGCACTAAATTGGGGACTACTGTTATTCTTGAATTATATGTAATACATAATCTAATCCCTCATATTGAAACTTAATCATTCCTTTTAGCTCTTCCTAGTTATTTTTTAGTTTTTTTTCTCCTGTGCCCATTTATCCTCCAACACATTAGCTATTTTTGTATCCCTTTTAGAATAATATCTCAATCTGAAAGTCACAGACTGAAAAGTCGTTTTGGCTGTGGAGCCCCCAGTGGGTTTCCAGGCAAAGAAAGAAAAGTTGGTGGCTGTATTAATATCAATAGGGGCAAAGGATGCTAAAGTCAAGGGATGATGGGAAAGATGAAATTGGCTATCTCAAGTCCAGTTGATTCTTTTCCTGTAGGGTCATTTTTAATCAACCTTTAGTTCTTTTGTTATTTAGCAAAAGCAATTGCTGACTTTAGGTTCACTTCATAGTTCAGTATCAGAGATAACTGTGGTCAGAAAAGCAAGGACTGAGCAATAGTCCATGATTAGTCTAAGAAGACTGAGCCTTGACCTTGAGCTGAGATCTTGACCGTGGCTAAGTTGCATGTGGGAAAAGGCACATGATCTTAAAACAGGAAAGATACTTGTGTTGTTTCACCCTTGCCCTAAATAATGGCAATTCAGTAACAGTAAAAGCCATCCTGAGGACACCAACTCTTAGAATATAAAATTGAAGCAGAAAATGGAAGGCAGTCCAGTAGCTGGGGACAATTCACTCTTTCCAGCATTACTGCTGGTTTTGGATATTTCCAGTGTTAATTCCACCTTCATAATTTTCAATCCACAACAAATTGTAAAACAATTTCATTTAAAATATAACACTGCATAGTCTTCTAAGAGCTGACCTGGACTGGTAGAGTTCCCATGGTTTCGAGTAACTCCCGGGCTCCCATGTGTCTCATTACTTCATCTGTTGTAGAAGGCCCCCAGTACACATTTTCTCCATAGATTCTGGAGTTTCGTGAGAAATAAAGACAGAAGAAAAGATTATTACTGAGGGGCTGAAGTTTCTTGAAGAATTGAGGAATACTTTTAGCCAGACTCACTACATTTGGGGCATACACCTGCAGCTAAGTGGCTGGTATCACAAGTCAAAGGCTCTCAAACTGGAGAGTCAGAGCAAGCTGTTGACTGACTGTGTTGGTACTAATTCTTACAGGAGTCCCCTTCACAGGAGATTCACAGGGGTAATGAGCCACCTAGTCACTTTGAACATTCTAATAGTAAGGAATGTGAAATTCAGATTTCCTGAGAGTAAACAAAGTCCATCACAGGGATTTCTAGTTCTGGTGTCTTGGCAACTCTGGGAATACAGTAATTTCAATTTCACTGCCAAAACGATGTTTTCAGTCCCATCTACTCAGCCAGAATTTTGTTCCTCCCTCACCTACAAGTGGAGTCTATTTCACCTTCCCCCAGACATGAGCCTTTAGGACACCTTGTGACAGAGCATGTGGAGAAAGGGATGCCCCATGACCGTGGGGCCCAGGCCAGAAGAAACACTCAAGCTTCATCCTAACTCTCTCCTCTGGGATTCTCCATTTCGAAACCAGCCACCATGTTGGAGAAGTCCTGGCCACACGAAGAGGCCACACGTGGGCATCCCAGCTACCAGTGATAGTGAGTGAATGAGCCTTCAGACAATTGCTGTCCCCACATGCCCCAACTCCTCCATGTGTGAGCAGCAGAAGCAACCTAGCCTTGCTGTGCTTTGTCCAAAGTCTCAAGCCACAGAACCCTACGGCACAATAATAGTTGTTTTAGCCACTAAGTTTTGGGGTAATTTGTCACAAAGTAATTAATAAGCAGAAGAGAGAGCAGGTCTTTTGGAATATATGGGCATGTGTGAATGGGTCTCGTTAAGTGGTCACATTTTCTGAATATAGAATGAGCTGAATTTTAAAAAATATTTATGAAACCACTTAAAATATTTATTATTTAGATATTTACTAAACCATCTTATTACACCATTAAGCCATTTAAATACTTTTTAAACCAGCACCATGATTTTTATTCTGACACTTTTGCCATATTTTCAATATCAAGCTCATCATTATTCAATTAATACTCTTATCTGTAATAACTCACTTTCTAAACAAAAAAGCTTGCTTTAGCCTCAACCTATGTAATGATATCCATAAAATTATGGATTGGATAATCCGGCCATATTTTATTAATACATTTAAAAATAAATATGTGACCATGAAAAGTGAAAAGTATTTGTCCACTTATTACCTAAAATGATCTCGCATTTCATAGTTAGCTCACATCTTGCCTTGGAAAAATGGGTCCTCCATTTTGGAAAACAACTGTGATATCAAACTGATGATAACAATGTCTTTGGGGTGTCAATTCTTAGGGACAAGCCTATGTTAAGGAAACAACACAGTGTGATTGACATTACTTGGAGGAAATTTTTATAATCTGCATACAATCTAGCTGTGTTTAAGAACTCCCGCCGGTTTTTATTTGGTCTTTACAGAAACTCCTCTAAAAATCCAACCGTTACTTGTTTGATGCTCAGTTTGTATCAGGGTTTTTCCTAGAGCTTGAGACAGTTTGTTTCGAAATTTTATTCCAGGGAATGCGGCACAGGGGGAGTCACATGGAGGATTGAGAAGCCACCACAAGACAGTGTTAGCAAGTTGGCCACAATCGTGAACAACTCATGTGCAATTTTGTGGGACTTTCTGGAATAATGTCACACCTGTCTACCTGGAATTCAAAAGGTGGGAGCACTTGCCCATTGGTTTGCATTCGCTATTGCTTAAGCATGGGCCCACTTCTGGGTGGTACACACGTGAGCATAGAGTAAGTCGGCATAGGCTTCCCTTGCCATGACATCAGAGAAGACCCAGGACAAGAAGCAAGAGTAGGTGAGTGGCCCCAAACTGAAGAAGCAGTGTCTGGGTGCACCCCCATGGAGCTGGCTTAGTCTGTGCAAGCAGAATACAATGGAATGACATGAGTTTGAACTAGTGCACAAGAATGTCTGATGCACTTGCCAAAGATACTCCCTCTCTGGGACTTACTCTTTCCTCAGTCAGAGGACAGAATTGGACCAGAGGACTTTAAGATCCAGTTCTGACATAGTGAGATAGCCTGAGATAGTGCTGGCCTACCACAACGCTCCCCATCAGGCAGATGGGACCAGGGAGGGAGGATTGTGTTGAAAGTGCATAAGCACGGGTGTTGGGGAAGGTCATCGAAACGATGTGAGTACCCCCTGACCCGGGAGCTGGACTCGGGCACTCGGAAGCTCCTTACCCCTTCCCCTGTCCTTTGCTGTGGGTCTCGCTCTCCTTTCCTGCTCCCAGAGGCTTCTTCAAGGACACAGCCTTGAGATAATGATATGGTGTTGAGAACACCTACACGACGCATGTGACTGAACCCAGCTAAGGCCTCTTTATCAACTTTTAAGATTTGGTGGGCAGATGTGGGGATCCATTGGTCTTGCGGCTGCCCGAGAGAAGCCTTGTTTATAAGTTCCCTTTGCTCATTAAAACTTGCCACCGACCAGCCTGGAGTGGCCTGCCTCATTCTTTGCTCTCTCCCTGCCCTCCGCATTGGAGGGCCAATTTGGGAAGCTCTGAGGGAGCTGCCAATCAACAACAGGTCAGCTAGGGGATGCTGAGAGCAGACCTACCTTAAACCTCTGTCTCCTAGGTTGCTGCTAGCATCCTTAACCTGCTGGGTAACCAGTAGGCCCTGAACAATTCTGAATCAGGGAAGGATAACACATCTTGAATGACTTGGAATCTTTTCTCTCAGGACCTGTACATAAACATTACTCACGTCTGGTCACAACTGGGTTTACCTCTTATATGGAAAGACAGGGACCAGAGCAATGCCAGCCGCATACACATGGATTTTCCCACATGACAGTTTGTTGTGGCCCCAAACTTGGGATTCTGCTCATTTTTATTGACAACACCCTGATTTTGATCCCCCGGGGAAGCACGTATGAAAAATTCCAGGAATTTGCAATGAGGCATCAACAGAAAGAGAAGGGTGGTTTAATTTAGGATTTCTCAGCCTTGACACTATCCTCGGAAGGTTTATTTTTATAGACGTTGTGTAGCTGGTGACTGGTATTTTCGAGTTCTAAAAGCAGCAACTATTTTGCTGGTTTTTGTTTGCGTCTTTCACCTTCTGCTTTCTGCTCTCCAGTTGCCTTCAGCCCCAAAGACTCAAACCTTCTAGGATTAATGCTTTTTGAAAAGAGTTTGGAAAATAAATTTCAGTTCAGTTTTGTGGTGCAAAGCACTCAGCCTTTGGGGGTTTATAATGTCTTGGTTAGTAAGGATTCTGGAGATTCAACCCAGAGGTTTGTGTGAAGTGGAAAAAAAAAAAGACAGAACAATTCAGCCAAGATGTATTTAAATTTTAAAACAGCCATTATGTTCTGTGCTTAAATTTTGAGTTCCTTTTTTATATTTCTTAAGAGATAATGAATAGCTTCAATTTGAGAGTATGAACATCCTGGAAAAATACAGAATGACAAAGTCTCATTTTATGTTTATTAATTTTTCAGCAAGTCCACTCGTCTTCCATTTGATGAGACTAAGTGGGTTTTTTGAACTGGCATCGGTCAACATTATTACCAACTTTGTGATGAATAATATCCTTCTTGCATATCAAACGTTCAGCCTCCCACACATGCTTAATTCATTTTATTCTCAAACGCTTGGCCGTGTCTAAGTGATTGCTGTGATTCAGTTTTGAATGAAAGAATTGCTCACTTGCAGCCTGTGATAATTATTGTATAAGGCTTAGATTGTTCTTTACAAACGAGAGCAAATTTTCCATCAGTGATGAAGATAATGGGTAGCAGGTCTTTAATCTCTCCTCACTGGCTCTCACCACACCTCCCTCACTTCACACTCTGCAGACACGAGGATAAACTTCATAAGGCTTTTCTTGGCGTTAAAGCTTCATGTTGCATGTAACTACATGGTGATACCTTCTGGCCAGATCCTTCTTTACATTCCAATGAAGGGATGATTTGTTGATTTCATTTAATAGGGTTGTAGAATTGTGTGGAGTTTCTTCAAGCTTCCCTGCCGTTGTCAGTGTGAGTTTCTTCATTGTTGCAACTTACAGTCAATCAAAATGATGCCTCTAAATGCTTGCACTTAAAAATAGAATGCACGAGGGTATTAGCAGCTTTCCTCATGCTAGGATGGATAGTGTAAGACACCAGTCTTAGCTGTTTCCCAGAGAGCCTGCCTGCCGTTTTGCTGGTGTCAAGTAGAAAGCAATCTGTTGAATGAAATAATTGGTTTGGGGGTACTTTGCCACTGGAAGAAGACTACTCACGAAATATCATTTTAAAGTGATTTCAGAGTTTGTGAATTGTTTTTTTCAGAAAGGTCTTGCAATTTAGACTTGCAAACCCAATTCACTTCTCTGCTGTTGTTGAACAATTAGTTGTATATCTTCACTGTTATAGATAATTGTAATTTCAAATTGTAGCTTCAAGCTCTTGATGGCTCTCTGTCTCTTCCTGCTTTGTTTGTAGTGACCTTGCATTTCGTTCTAATGAAGTAAAAATTGTCAAATTATATAAACGAAGCAACACATGAAGTACAAGGACAGCAGTGCTTGTAACTTACTGTTTAAAAGCTTTATTTTTTTGTTATTTAGAAACTGGAAGAGAAATGAAGACTACATTCTTTGTAGTACCATTAATGGAACATTAATCGATTGATTCTTTTTAGAACTTTCTGCTGGAGCTTTAATGAAGAAGGCATCTCATCATGTTTAAATATACCCAGGTCAGGTTGATAGTTCATGGCTCTGTCTTATTTGAATCTCAACTTAGTCAAATATAAACTGCATGATCTTGGTGAGCCATTCAACCTCCCTGAACTTTAGCTCCTTTGTGTGACATGATACGTACTCCATAGGTTTGCTGGAAGCATTTAAATATGGAGAATGGAAAGCCTCTAACTCGATGCCTGGAAGAGGGTCATGCGCACACACACACACACACAAAAATGTTCATTTCCTTTTCTCCTGAAGCTAATGGAAGATATTTTCTAAGATCCTTTTATTTGCAATTTTCACCTTGCAGTGGAAAAGAATCAAGACAGAGTAATGATATATAAAAATCTCTACCATCTCAGAAATGTGGCAATGGGTACTGCAAACTTACGTGTAACTTTACTAATGACTCTAAGTTTTGCTTCTGTCACTTGATTAATTTGCATGATTAAGTACTTTTCCATAGCAGGCAATGAATTCATAGCTGGTAGAAGCCTGTAAACTACTCACCCATTTAAAACAAACAAGCCAGCCCCTGTGACCAGGGACTCTGACCTTCAAACGCTAACTGGGACATTCCTCGTGGTGGGAAGAGCATAGTTACAACGTTGTGGAAAGCAGTCATCTTGTTAATTTCTCCCTCTACCTGAGAACACTCTGCCAGTCACTGAGGGAGAGACGGTCTGATCCCTGGGAATTCTAATACAGCCCACAACACAGCACCGTCTTTTTCGGGTGTGTTACTGGCTTCCAATTAGAAACTTGGGGAGCTTCCAATATGGCTTTAGTGTAATGAATAGAGATGGATGAAGCGTTTTGCAAAGGGACTTTCAAAGAGTTCTAACAATGCTGTTTGCTTTGTGAATGTTTAAAACATAGTCTATCTGTCGCCCTCAAAGATACGGAAATCCATGATTGTCCCTCTCTCCTACCCCAGGTAAGCCAGTTTACGACACGAGTCGGATCTTACAGCTATTTTGATACAGAAATATCACTGACCACTTAAGCTCTGGTAAAGTGACTTATTTTGCCAGAGGTAAAATGGTTGTGAACAGGTGGGTGGAGAGGATCGGTCATATAGGAGTTCAGAACTGACTGTCTTGTAGTGAGATGAGATAAAGAAGAATGATATCTGTATATGGTTTCCCCAGGAATAAAAAAGAGTAATTAAATATTATAGTACACTGTTAACACATTCGTTCATTACCAAATATTAAGTGCCCGCTTCCTCATGTGTTCCTTCCCCTATCCCTGACGTTTACAATCCCTTCAAGAGCCTTTGGTTTGTCCGTGATAAAAATGCATGCTATCTGTAAGTGTCTGTGTGAAAAAAATAGCTTTTGAATATATTGAGCATCTTGGGAGAAAGACACTGTACCCTTTTAAATTAACATCATAATAATTTTAAAATTTAACTAAGCCCATTTCACTGGCATATTAATGAATCTTATGAGTCACTCTTACCTATTGTTATTGGATTAAAAATTTTAGGAATAAAGCTCATCCGATTTATTTAGAAAGGGACTTGGCTACAAACACAGTACCACTAAATTAGCTTCTAATTTGTTTTGCTGCTTGAACATAAAGGGTGAGTCCCACTGCCCTCTACCTTTCCTGAATGTGTCGTGCTCCGGTCACTTGGTTGATTTTCTGAGCCAGCTCATACCCTAAATATAAGTCCTTGTGTGTTGTTTCCTGGGAGGTGTTGTCATTGTCATCCTGAAGCGTATTCAAGGAGGTTCCTTGTCCGTGAGAAGCCCCATTAGCTATGGAACACTGGCTGGTTAAGTTATGCTTAAAACATATTAAATGCCAACAACAAACCAAACAGGGTGTGGGTTCGTAATGAGTCCTGGTCAGAAGGGAGAGAGTGCGTGATGGCAGGATGGTGGCATGTTTGGTGTTACCGTCAGATCGACACTCATTTTATCCAAGCAACATGAATAAGGGGCAAAGTGTGGGCTGGGATGACCGATAGCTTTGAAGCTGTCAAGTAACCTTCTTAATCCTGGCACTAAGTACAGTACAGAAGCCTCATGATTTAGTTACCAAACTACTAAACTGTCTTTATGAGGACGAAGGCTTCTCAAGAGACAATTAACCTAGAGATTCACAAGATGTTCTAAGGCATGCTGGTCTGAGCCAAAGAAGCCAGGCGGACCAGGGCGGGAGCCCCACCCACCAGCAGGGATATATAAAAGCTCAGGGACCTGAAGGGACATTCACAATTCAGGAGCTAGCTTCAGCAAGTTACCCGCAGCTCTCTGTCTGCACCATGTCCTACAACTGTTCTACAAGGAACTGTTCTTCCAGGCCAATTGGAGGACACTGCACTGTCCCCGTGGCTCCAGCTGCCACAGCTTCTTCCCACGATGCCGACTGCCTGAATAGCATCTATTTGCCCAGTTCCTTCCAGACTGGCTCCTGGCTCCTGGACCACTGCCAGGGGTCCACCTCTGAGTCCACTGCTTGCCAGCCAACCTCTTACCAGTCAAATCCCTGCGTCTCCAGCCCTGGACAGGTGACCTGCTCCCGGCAAACCACCTGTGTCTCCAATCCCTGCTCAACTACCTACAGCCGGCCACTCACCTTTGTCTCTAGTGGCTGTCAGCCCTTGGGTGGCATCTCTACTGTGTGCCAACCGATGGGAGGAATCTCCACCAGGTGCCAACCGGTGGGGGGAATGTCCACTCTCTACCAACCAGCCTGCGGGGTCTCCAGGACATACCAGAGGTCCTGCACGTCCAGCATGTCCAGCTGTCGAAGAACTTGCTAAGTGTGTGGGAGCCAGTGAGCGAATCAAGACTCCAGGACCTGCCAGCGGTGTTTCCAGGCTCGTCCAGCATGCTGCCTGTCCCTGAACAACTCTTCGTTGCTGACCACTGCTCTGATGGCCTTACTGCTTGGCTGCTAGCTCTGAATAAGCTGCCTTTGGCAATCGATGATTGTCCTGGCTAACACCAAGCTTATTTTAAGGGTTGGTCACTGGTGGCGCATATGCCTCTGGATGTTTCCAGAAACTTCACTTCCCATACCCCAGTCTCCGGTGGTTTTGACATGTTTTGACCTTGCTTCTGTGTCTTCTGGCTTCTGCTTTTGTGCCTCTGAGGAAGGGAACTTGTCTCGCTCTGTATTTTCTCAATAAACCTGCTTACTTGGCATTGCAAATGTCTGTCTCAGTAGAGTTCTTTATTTGCAAGGGTTTTTGCTGTCTATGAGCCATCCTTGCTGACCAGAGCCTGACATTCGTCTCTGAGCATAGAGTATGGGTTCAGTCATTGTGTTTCATGACAAGCAAGGGAATATCTGATATTTTACTTGGTTAGAAGGCTTTGGACATGTAGTGATCTAGAGTGATGTGTCCTCTATATTTACTCCAATTTGTATGGGTGCACAGAATAATTTCCATGTAGGAAAAAGAAAAGTTACCCCGGGAAACCAAGTCGTTTGGGAAACTATCCAGTGAAGGAGGTGGTGGATCTGTTAGAGTCTCAGAGTCTTACTTTACCAGAGGACCGCAGTGGAAAACTTTGCAGAAGGTCCCTTCGTGATCAGACCAGATGGAGGGAGAAAGAGGAAGGGTGGGGAAGTTGGTTTCCAAGGCCTGAGATTCATGGCATCAAAGGGTGGCTCCAGTTGTATATTCCCCTCACTTGCTGCAGAAGTTTGGTAGATCCTCCACACCCTTCCCCCCCCGCCCCCCCCGCCCCCCCTCCCCACCCGGGGCCAAATGCCCAGAGTAAATCAAAGCTCCAGGTTTCAGTAAATCTGGGCAGGAGAAACTTAAAAGCAAACTTCAGAAACACATAGTGGTTTATTTTAATAAGAGCCTTATTCCATGCTTGTTCTCCCCTGGATCCTGTGTATTGATAAAACAAACCATCTGGACTGGTGATCCACACACTAACTCCTTTTGCTTTTTTTTTTTTTTAAAGTGAGAACTGGCCGCCTATTGGTTTGCTTTTGCCCTTCCTTTTCCTCTGTTACATCCAGAAACACATCTCTGTATTTCCTTTACAGAGTTACTCTAGGAGAAACAGAAGAGGAAGATTTTTTACAGAGAATGGAAGCATACAAGGTGTGTGTGCCATGAGCAATGGGCGCTTTTTGCCTACCTGAGGAGCTCAGTGCCTGGTGCAGACCCGGATCAGCAACCTCTATTAACAAAATGGTTTTCTTATTTCACTAATGGTTTTTCAGAGATGTATAGAGGATTTCTGGTTAGATGGCATATTTTCAAATTTTTCCTACTGCTCACTCTACTCTTAGAATTAATCAAAGACATGTTAGGATGAATGACTCAGCAGTAATATTTCATTAAAGTAAGACATGGTTTTTATTATATATTATTCCAGACCCATTGTCTTTAAAAGTAAAACTCTGGGTTTCAGATATGTTCTGGTTTATTCTAAAATAGAAGTCACTGGGGGAACCCTCCATGGCTCCTTCAAAGCTGTTGCTTCCATGACTCTCACTGATTGCGTATCTCAGTCACTTCACATATGATCTGGAAAATTCAAAGTTTTTCAGAGGTTGAAAAATTATTTAATTTTTTGTTTATTCTTTAGCTTTTTAGATTTCAATAAAAAGTTATAAGGATGGAGACGCCTTCCTTTTCTTTTTTATTTAGGTGGCTAATCATCTTAATAGATTCACATATTAGTAATTTACAATAACAGGTTTTATGGGCTGCTATGAATAAACTTTTGCTTGGGCTATTATAATGGTGTGAACATCTAAGGATGATGTAGCTATCCTGCGAAGCTACTTGCTTGCCTTTATTTCTGATGGGGGAATTATTCTATTTGTACTTGAACTTTGAAAGTTCTCTCCATTCTTTGCTTTATTTCACAATAAATGATAAAGTTTCTGTGTTCACCTTTGAGGCCTGTCTTTTAAAAGATAGGGCAATGATTTCTTTCTCTTCTTGGTCTGGCGCCTAGAGAAGGGTCTTATATGTATGTAATATCCCGGAGCCATGGGGAAGCAGTTCGAGGGCTTTTGGTTCAAATCCTGGTTCTGCCGCTTGGTTACAGGGTTGTGAAGCTCCCTAAACCTTAGCCCAACTGTCAAATGGACAAGATGGTAGCATCTCATGCCCCCATTTGCAGGAATAAACTGAGGTAACATGTGTGTCTCCCAGGTATCAGCTGAGGCGTCCTGCTGTTTGGTATTAAAGTGAACCTAGCATTCTTGGGACACCTGGGTGACTCAGTCGGTTAGGCATCTGCCTTTGGCTCAGGTCATGGTCTCAAAGTCCTGGGATTGAGTCCTGTGTTGGGCTCCCTGCTCAGCAGGGAGCCTGTTTGTCCCTCTGCCCCTCATCCTGCTTGTGTTCTCTCTCTCTCTCAAATAAATAAATAAAATCTTAAAAAAAAAAAAAATAAAGTGAACCTGGCATTCTCAACTCCTTTCCCTCTTCGGTGGAAGTCTTGGCTACTCCTGGCATCTCTGAAGGGTCTGAGTTGAGAGTCTGGGAGGAGGTGCCTTACTGTTTTCCTTCCTCATCCCTCTGGCTCTGAACTTGCACTTTAGAAAAATGAGTTCATTTTGTGGCTCTTCTTCCTGTTGCATAGTCTGTTTCTGTTCAGATTGTAATGATTCAGGCATCTTAGCCCTACTTCCTTCCCTTGATGTCCACAAAACCCGCTTACACAAGGCATCTGTGTGTCTAACAGACTTTACAGAAAGTTCGGGACCTAGATGGTATTTATATTCTAGTGAGGGAAACAACTTAAAATTGAATTTAGACATTAAGAAGTTCTTGGGCCATTGTCTCTGGAACATTATCATATTCAGTTCAGAACGAAAGCTCTCGTTCCTTCCCACCCTTCTGCCCTCCCTCCCTCCCTTCGTTCCTCAAATACTAGACCTCTAATGTTCCAGCTTCGGTGCTAAGTGCTGGTTATGCATCAGTGAACAAAACCACCATGATTCTTGCCCTCATGAAGCTCATAGCTTAGTTAATTAGAGTAATTTCTATAGAACTTTTTTATTTTCTTCTGTATCTTCCCCTACAAATGCTTATGAGCGCTTACCAAGGTGTTACATCACATATGTTCTCTGAAAAGGGTGGGTTTTTCTACCTTTTTTCATATATGATGCTTATTTATATTACAACTATGATAAAAGCTGAAAATACAACCAACCTCTGGGATATTTGGCTTTAAATCTAGGGGACATAAAGCTTGTAAAAGTCAAGGGAATGAGCTGATAATCGGTTGAATGGCAAGAATGAACGGTTGACAAATTAGGGTGCAGACCCAGACTGGTTCCCTCTAAAAGGGCACTCTACCTTCAGAGAAGGTAGGCTCTGCAATTTGACCCTAGCCTTGGCAAATATCTACTTGGTTTCTTTACATTTTCTGGAAACTACAATTTCCACTGAGGAATTTATAAATGCCTTCATATCTGAAGGGTCTTGTGTTAGCTTTCATGGGGCCGAGATCCTTATTTATTAGGGTCACTAGCTCCAATTTCTTTTATATGCTCTACTTTCCTACATTTAACTGCCTGCTAGGCCTTTCCAGAAATATGTCTTATAATAACATTCAAAGAAATTTTCAAAACTCAAATTGCTCATAATGAAACTTATTAATTAGGGGTATGATTTCAGATTATATAACAGTTGCATGTTTCAGATTATATAACAGTTGTGATAAGGAACTAGCTCCCATTAGCACAAAGAGCTATTACAAGCAAATATGAAGGCTTTATGGAAGTTATTCTGTGCATTATTATGGAAATGGATGATAAAAGGGACAACACAGTGTAAGAATTGTGCTAATGGTAGTTCTAGTACCTGTGAGAAAGGCAGGTGATCATCCTGAGCAAGAACTGGGTGTGGTCAGGGTAGGATTTTTTTAGAGGTGTGTCGGTTTCATAACCACAGACTTTCTACCATAAAATAGTTTACCACTGAAATTCCTTCAGAAAAAGTGACTTTATCAGCTTGGATCTGAAAGTCCAGCTCCCCTAAACCACCTTTTCCCTCCATTAACCATTTTAATACAAGTTTTCTTGGGAACACATCAATTGCATCATGGCAGAGAAGACTTTATATCACTAAAATGAAATATTCTTTTACAAAAACTTCTCATTATACTGATTCTTGCCTTTTGGTTAATGCTGCCACTCTCTTCTAAGTCACCTGGGATGGAAATCCCGTCACTGTGTTTTACTTCTCTTTCCCCTAACTTCACACACTTAATTCCTTAGAGATGTAACAATTCTTTGTTTTTTTCTTAACATTTCCTCTGTCCCAGCCTGCTGTGGGCAGTCATACCTCACACTACAGTAGTGTAATAAGCTCCTAAGTGATTCTAGCATTTCTATGTCCTTTCTGGACAGCTCTATCAAATCTGTTTGTATTAGCTCGCCAGGGCAGCTATAACAAAATATCACAAACTGGGGAGCTTCAGCAACAGAAATTGATTGTCTCACAGTCTGGAGACTAGGAGTCTGAGATCATGTGTCAGCAGGGGTTTGTTTCTACTGAGGTTATAAGGGAGAATCTGTTCCATTCCTCTCCCTGAGCCTCTGGTGGTTTGCTGGCAATCTTTGGCATTCCTGGGCTTTTAGAAACACCCTGATATCTGTCTTCATCTTCACATGATATTCTCCCTGTGTGTCTATGGGTGTAGGCTGTGTCCAAATTTCCCCTTTTTATAAGGACATTAGTTATACTGAACTAGGGGCCCACCCCACTCAAGTATGACTTCATCTTAACTAATTAGCTCTGCAATGATCCTATTTCCAAACAAGTCACATTCTGAAGTACTGGAGATGAGGACTTCAATATAGAAATGCTTGGAGGCACAAGTCAACTCATAACACTATCAAGGCACAACTCTGATAATGTCACTTCTCGACTCAAAAATATCAAAACATGCTTATTGCCTAATGAACGCTCTTCAGACTTGCTGGCCTAGCATTCATAATTCCCAGCAGAGTACTTAATAAATGCTCAGTAAGCATAAGAAGAATATAATGTTTAAGTTTTGGGGTTCTTATTCATTTCTATACTTGAAAGTCTAATTAATAGTTGATGTGTTATATTCGTCATGGTTCTCCAAAGAAACAGAACCAATAGGAATATATATATACATATATATATACACACACACATGCATATTTATATTTATATATTTATTTATATATATTTCTTGTATATAAAGAATAGTATATATAAAAGACTCTCTATATAAGAAGAATACTTACACAAATAAATATCATAAATATAAACATATATGTATATATAGTCCTTTCCTATTGATTCTGTTTCTCTGGAGAACCATGATGAATATAGTATATATATAGAGAGAGTTCTTTCTCTTTGGAGAACATGATTAATGTAGTTCATCATATATATGATGTACTTTTTACAAGCCAGCCTGGAGAGTGGCTTCTGCTTACACTCCATTGGCAAGTTCCCAGTCATATGACCACACTTAAGCACAAGGAATTTGTTCATAAGGCTCAGATATGGGTGAAGAAGGAAGAGAAAATGGGTTTGGTGAATAGAGAGCCTGTGTCTGCAACATTTTATCATGTGGTTGTAAGAATGAAGAGTGTAATGTGAAAGTCTGACTCATGGTAGGTACCCAGAAAGTGGTGAATGAATCTGAATTAGACTTCTATTTCCATCTGTCTATTAAAAGAGACCTGTTTTAGGAAAACATCCCTTTATGGAAAGGGATGCATTTGAGCACTAATCTAATATATTCAGGGGTTGTTTGTGGCATTTAAGGATCTGTCTTTCTAGGAGATGTTATTTTTTAAATCCAAGGAAAATGTTTCTAGACAAAAATTGAGATGTAAATGGTAGTGCTTATTTAAAAAGCCTGGGTGGCTCAGTCGTTAAGCGTCTGCCTTCAGCTCAGGTCATGATCCCAGGGTCCTGGGATCAAGCCCCGCATCAGGCTCCCTGCTCAGCAGGAAGCCTGCTTCTCCCTCTCCCACTCCCCCTGCTTGTATTCCCTCTCTCGCTGTGTCTCTCTCTGTCAAATAAACAAATAAAATCTTAAAAATAAATAAATAAATAAAAGGACCTAATTTTGGTAATGGCTACAATGACTGGGAATAATTGAGATATTTCTAACTCGAAATAAAATGGGAATTGACCAGACAACAGTTCCGTAAATGAAACAATGTTCTGTTTCCCTCTAATTAGCATAAACTACATAACATCATCTGAAATTATCTAGTCCTCCATTCTGGTCCCTCTTTTCATTGTGTGACTATCTTCCGAAAGATATCAGTGCTGGAAGAGACTTCCAGGGTAACATACAACTCCCTTATTTAACAATGAGGAAATAGAAAGGAAAGGCTTGCTTGTCCAATAAACATAGTCAGTGATGGACCCACTAAATGGCTTCTGATTGTTTTTTATATAAATATGAAGATTCTGTGGTTCCTTATTCATTCTCCTTTCTTGATGAGTTATCCTACAAGTAGTCTATCCAGGAGTATCATATGCTATGTCATCACTGTTTATCTGAAATTCAAATGTAACTGGAAGTTGTGTATATATATATATTTAAGATATTATCTATTATTTATTTATTTATTTATTTATTTATTTATTTATAGAGCATGTGAGTGGAGAGGAGGGGCAGAGGGAGAGAGAGAGAGAGAGAGGATCTCAAGCAAACTCGGAGTTGAGTGTAGAGCCCGACATGGGGTTCAATCCCACTACCCTGAGAACATGACCTGAGCTGAAATCAAGAGTTGGCCTCTCAATCGACCCAGCCACCCAAGCACCCCAGGAGTTGTATATTTTTATTTGGTAAACCAGGCAGCCCTAGATGTGGCATCCACATCTAGTGGCAGAGTACACTTAGGGAACTACTCTACTCTAGAAGACTTAGCCTGTTATCCAACCACAGAGGCTGACCTACTCCTCCTGATGTCTGGTCTGTCTTGTCTGATATGACCCTCAATAGTCCTCAGGGACATATGATGGTGCAGTAAGGCTAAATTGACATACAACTGACCAGTGGCAAGCTGGTCTAGCTGAAGATTCTGTTGTAGCTTGTTCTTATCAACTCAGGACATCTTCCCTTCGCTCTTCATTCTCTGCTGTGACTATCTGTACAGCTAGCCTTATTTTTTTTTTAAGATTTTATTTATTTATTTGACAGAGAGAGAGACAGTGAGAGAGGGAACAAGCAGGGGGAGTGGGAGAGGGAGAAGCAGGCTTCCCACGGATCAGGGAGCCCGATGTGGGCTTGATCCCTGGACCCTGGGATCATGACCTGAGCTGAAGGCAGATGCTTAATGACTGAGCTACCCAGGTGCCCCTAGCCTTAGTCTTTTTTATTTTAGTTTACTTTTTTTAAAGATTTATTTATTTATTTATTTTTTAATTTATTTGACAGAGAGAGACACAGTGAGAAAGGGAACACAAGCAGGGGGAGTAGGTAGGAGAGGGAGAAGCAGGCCTCTTGCTGAGGAGGAAGCCCGATGCGGGACTCGATCCTAGAACCCTGGGATCATGACCTAAGCCAAAGGCAGACGCTTAACCGACTGAGCCACCCAGGCGACCCTAGCCTTAGTCTTTTTTAAATAATTTTTTTAGTATTGGCATGCCCCATTTGGGACAAGTTTTGGGACATACTTACACTAACATTTTGTTGCTTATCTGAAATTCATATATAAATGGGATCCTGTATATCATCTATAAAATTCAGTGGAGGTCTTTTCTGATATTGCATTAATTTTGGAATGGAAAAAAGGAGTTCTGTAGGGCAAGTGCTTGAGAAGTTCAGATCCAATTAATTTTACATGATTTATTTCCTCATTCCTTTCAGAGTTTTAGTATTGCTACAATGCACTGTGAATCTGTGCTAGAGAGACATATGATGCAGATGTTCTATCATCTATCTATCTAATCTATCTATCTATGTATCTATCTATCTATTATCTATCTATCTATCTATCTATCTATCTATCTATCTATCTATCCATCTATATCTATCTATATATCATCTGTCTATCTAGTCTTTTTCTTTTCTTTATTATTTTTTAAAAATATTTTATTTATTCATTAGACAGAGAGAGAGAGGGAGTGAGAGGGAGCACCAGTGTGGGGGGTGCAGAGCGAGAAGTAGATTCCCCACTAAGTGCAGAGGCAGGGGCTTGATCCCAGGGCCCCAGGATCATGACCTGAGCTGAAGGCAGGCACTTAACTGACTGAGCCACCCAGGTGCCCCTTGTTTGTTTGTTTGTTTGTTTCTTTATTTTAATGACACCCTTTTATTTCAGAACATCCGATGGACTATCATTTTGTGAAAGGTATTTTGGAAAACACTGATGAAGAGCAACACTGGGTGACTCAAAGAAGCCAACCTACAAGGTGGATTCCACTCTTTCTGTGATGTAAGATAAGGATGAAAAGACCAGGACAGTTATACAAATCTTAAGAAGAAAAATAGAAATACCCAGATGGCCTGCACAAGAGCCAGTAGAGCATAATTCTGATGGATCATTGAATTGTTCCATCCTCTACCCTGTGTAAGACGAAGGGTCAAAGACAGGCTGGTTGATCACATTCTTCTCAGATTCAAAGTGAATGCTGTTCCACAGGTATTGCTAAATTAGCATGTCTAGACCATGTTCCATATGAACGGCTCTCAGTGAAGTTATTCGAAGCTGCCTGTACCTCTGGTGCAATGGTAATTGGAAAGGCAAACTGCATTTATGAGTGAATAGTGCTGACTGAGCAGTGTAATATTTTGATGGGTAGTTTTGGGCCTTTCAAAGTGAGATGTGACACTCGAATGCCAGATAAACCCATTGTCAAACAACCCCAAACCTTTGGCATTTTAGAATAGTTTCTTGATTCTTTTTCTTCAGAGAACTTATTTCTGTGTAGAGTCTATCAAGTGAGTGATTTTTCAAAGCTGCTGACTGGTCTCTTCAAGGTCGAGGGGAAAATTTGATGGTTTAGAATTATGATTAGATTCTCCGCCTACTCCTTCCCTTCTTTTATTTCTTATTTGATGGCTTTATTTTCTCATTTTATCTCCTAACTTTGCAAATTTCCCTGAGGTAGAAGGTGGCCTCAGAGACTTATTGAACAGAGAGTTTCCAGTAACTCTGAGGTGTCATTTACACATTTAAAATCAGGGGACACTAGAATGATTTTATAGTTTAAAGCAATTGTTCAGTTAATCATTCATTCATCCAGCAAATATTTTTGAATGTATGGTAGTGCTTTGACAGCCCTTCTTGCTTATGAAGATTCAAATATAGTGAGGAAGCAGATATATAAATAACCAACTAACATGAAGTAAGTGCTGTAATAGGGAAGCGTATAGAAAGTGAAATAAATTTGAAAAATGCTGGGTGAATGAAAGTTAAGCTGATTTCTTTACAGTAGATTTTACCTGAGCTTTTAATATGGTAATATCCACATATATATATGGAATATAACTTGGAATGTATCCCAAACATTTTTCCCCTGGAATACCTGGAAGGACCAGGGTCCTGATACACACCCTGTAAAGCCATATATTATGGTGTATATACCCAATTGGACATGGATGATTTTTGTTAAAATGTCACTTTCTATGTTAGCTATCATTTTTTTCTTTTGAGTTTTCAAGATGTATCCAATCTCAATACTTTAAATAATTTACTGTATAAAAAAGTGGGTTTTTCAAATTTCGGGGTTTAATCTTAGCTTACTCTCCCTCTCTCACTCGGCCAGACCAGTATGGTTTCTTTTAGTCTCTTTCAGTATGTGTGGTATGTGTCATCAAGGAAGGTTTTTTGCTTATATAGGTACAATATGTTTAGGTGATTGACCCACACACATATGTGCGTGTGTGTCTATGTGTGTCCAACCAATTTTTATCCTAGGATTTTCACATAGGCTAAATCCTACCTGATGCAAAAGTGAGGATAAGAGTTGTTGCTAGTCCTTTTGGGAGAAAAAGGAATGTGTACCAAATTGCCTGGAAGATCATGCTAAATGGATAAACAGGAAGAAACATACTATATTTCAGTAGAAATGAATGCAAATAATGTTTATATAAAATTTAAAATGGGAAAAGGATTTAAGAGAATATGACAAAATTTGGGAAGACAGGAGACACGCTTTTTAAAATATGATGGCTTTTTCTCAACATTTCCCTCATGCGTACTTGTTTATTGGCATTAACACCACCTTGACTTAGGCCCCTTATTATCTCATACCTGGCCGTTATAATAGCTAGCTAATAAGTTTCCCTAATTATAACCTCTTATCCAAATTAATTTTCTTACAGCACCGTTGTGATTCATAATCAAACTTTATTAGCCCCTAATAATTTATTAAAATCAAGGTGTCATGGATAGGACATTGACCTTGGAGTGAAAAAGTTATGATTTTGAGAGCTACTGCTGAGCTGTATAACCTTGAGCAGGTTTCCCAACATCTAGAGGCAAAATTATTTCTAGCTATAAAATTCATATAATAATACCCTTGCTGCCTAATTAATAAGTTTGCTATAGAATTTAAATACAATGTGAAGGGTATTTATAAACTTTGAAGCAAAACATACATATGAACTACTGTTTTTGCTCCACAAAGTCTATATTTCTTAGGCTGACAATCGATGCCTTACCAGACCATGATTACCTTTCCATTATATATTGACCATTTGCTTGCATGAATAGGGCAATTAATTCAAACCAGAATGCCCGGGGCTTTCATAGCTAAACATCTATGCTAGTTCCTTTCCTTCTTCCCGCTGACTATTCTCTCATTCCTGCTGACTATTCTCTCATCCTTGTTATATCTCCATGATGCCTGTATAGTTTCCTCTGGCTGCTGGAACAAATTACTATACACTGGATGATTTACGACAACAGAAATTTATTCTCTCACAACTCTGGAGACCACAAGTCCAAAGTCAAGGTGCTGCAGGGTCATGTTTCCTTGGAAGACTCTAGGGAAGAATCTTCTCTTGCCTTTCTTTAGCCTCTGGTGGCTCCTGGAATTCCTTAGGTTGTAGACACATCTCCAGTCTCTGTTTCCATCTCACTTGGGCTTTTCCTGTGTCTCTGTGTCCTCTCCTTTGCTGTCTTTTACAAGGATAGTAGTTTTGGAGTTAGGGTCGACTTTAAATCTAAGATGATCTTATCTCAAGATCCTTAATTACATCTTCAAAAACCCTACAGCCAAATATGGCTACATTTATGAGTACTGGGGGTCAGGACTTGGACATATAGTTTTGGGGCCACTATTCAAACGACTACACCTTCTTTGGTCATTCCAATCTGATTTTTTTGGCTTGCATATACTTTATATGCAATCTTGAAATAGCTGAGAGGAAACCACTGATGATGAGCCAATTAAATGGGCAAATTGTGAGAACTATTTATGAAGAGTTTAGCATTTGGTTCATCTAACTTAATTGTTTTTCAACCATAACTACATCCCTTATAAAGAAGTAGCACTATTTAACTTTCTATCAAAAAAGTTGAATTATGTAAGTGCTTTTTATAGCTTTAAAAACTGGAAAGAAATTTTCTCATTTTTAAGACATAATTGGTCAAGTGGAACTATTTTCAATTGTAAGATATAAACCATTTAAAGCACTATGGCTCAGCAATTTAGAAAAAAATAGGTTATTATTATATTAGTATTAGGAAAACTAAGCTGTAACACTCACAAAAGTATCTCTGAACCGGGTAGAGATGAAAAGCCCAACCTTGACATTGACTTTAGCTCAACACACTAGGGATTCATTCGATTGTCATTGTGAGCTCAAATCCATTGCAGTGGTAGCTAGAACCCCTCCCTTCTGTCTATCCTCATCCCTTTGGTGGGCTTGTTCCTCTTTGATGGCATTAAAGACCACAGAGTATATCTATGGCAACAAGCCACCAAATTATTCATAGCCCAAGCCAATTTACAAAGTTCATCTGATACCAGGTAGAGAAGGGGGCAATGTGTGTTCCTGATTATTTTGTTTATTTACACGGAGTATTCCAAAATTCTAGAACTTGCTGATGCAGCACAATCCTTTTTATTTGTAATAGATTCATGATCTCACCCTTTGCTACATTGAAAACCTGTCCCCAACTTCTTCTCACTCACTTTCCCAAGGTAGAGCGAGCTGGGCAACAAGGCTCAAGAGAACCGTGTGGTTTTTCTTATTATGGTAAGTTCAATATAGAATGTTGCTTTTACTGCACTTCATCAAAAGTTAACATTTTCTTCACTCACAAGAGTGAAAATACACATCAGCTTCTTCATCTTGTCTCTTTCCTTAGGTCTTGCTAAATGATGGAGAGAGAATCTTCAGATTTACTTAGCTAACATTATATTTCTACTAATATATTTCCAAGAGCTTTTCCAAGTGTGCATAAACATACAATTTTTAACTTTACAAACCCTCTGGCTAAACACATTGCATTGCTTTAGTTACTCTAATTAAATAAGTTTTCCTTTGGTTCAATACTAACAGTTCTTTTTGACCTCTTTCCTTTCTCCCTGCTGAAATGTAGGGAGGTGTTGGCCAGAGGTGGTGGAGTGATGAAGAATGATGTCTGGCCATTCATGATAATGGCCTTCATGATGATATTTCAAACATTATCCTCTTGCTAGTGAGGAGTGGGTGACTGGAGAAGAGAAGCCAGGGAACAGGCCCAAGTGTATCTTCTTCTGTTCCAGCCACAAGAAAACCATGTCAAATCCCTAACGGGAATGAAGTGTAGAGTTCTTATTCACACCCCTTGAGAATAAGACATTATGTTAGCCTAACTTTGATTTTCTCATTTGAACATTTATTTACATATATCATTGTGTTTTATTTAATTTATTTTATTTTTAATTTAAATTCAATTATCCAACATATAATGCATCATTAGTTTTTGATGTAGTGTTCAAGGATTCATTAGTTGCATATAACACCCAGAGCTCATCACATCACGTGACCTCCTTAATGCCCATCACCCAGCTACCCCATTGTGTTGTAAGATGTAACAGGAGGGAAAAATAAAGTGCAAGTATGCTAGCCAAGGGATTAAAAAACCAGCTTCTGAGGAAGAGCAGAGAAAATCATTATGCCTCTTCTCCCTGGACAGACTAAGGTTGGTAGACATTTTGTCCTTTTAAATGTTGTATATTTGATTTATAGAAGTTAAAAAATTGTAAGTAAAGTCCAACTTTGCTCTTGAGATTTTTCAATTGATTTTATACATAAAAAGTATTTCAAAAGTTATCCTCCTTATTTTTAAAATTTTTTGGTAGCTTGGTATTTTTTATTTAACTTCAAATCGATTTATAATTTAATATGGTTTATGGTGTAAAGTTATTTTTTCCCCTTCAAATGTTGACCAGTTATTTCAGCAGCATTATATGAGTAATAGCCTCCTTTTCTTACTGATTTATGATTCTGCATTTGTAATATATTAGAATTTAAATCTATGAGAGTATATTTGTGTGTTTCGAGGCTCATAATCTTAATAATATAATAATAAATCTTTTCTATGTCTTCTCCTGATCTTTAACTAACATTAAAATATGATAATCAGCATTTAAAAAAACATTCAAAAATTTAATCTAAGCAATCATGCAAATTAAGCAATTAAATAGCACAGGGTGACTTTTAATATAAAGCAAAAATTCTATTCCCTACTCCTCCCCAGTCTTGTTCCTTAGAAGCAGCCACCTCATATTTAGATAATTTCTTTAGTAGTTATTGCTATATCCTTAATTAATATAGTGCACTATTATTTTTTATTTTTCAGATGTACGATTATCTATTGACTTCCTATATGATGACTGAAAATTTAGCTCTCTTACATGGCCCATTCCCTGAAAACTCCCCATTAACAAGTTCTTCCTATTTTGCTATTATTTGGCGAGTCAATAATCATTTTTATAGATATTTTGTAGAGCCAAGTAGCACACTATGATTATATTGCCTTTCTTAAATAGCTTTTTATTTTTCCTGTACATTCTAATGATCTTATTTTTTCTTGCACTATTTCCTTTATTATATCTTAATTATTTTTAGTGTCTTTTTTTCATTGAATTGCCTGGTTTTCCTTTCCTTCCAGTAAACTCCCTATTTTCTTCTATTTTTCTGCTTAAACTTAACTGCTGCTCTTTCTGATGCTCTGCTGTCATCCTAGGATTCCACTCTTTGGTTAAATCCTTTGGTTTGTTGGAGCACGTTCTCAAGGCAATCTCAAAGGGTGTATAGAGAATAACTTTCTGAACCACTGGGTGCATCTGACAGTGACTTATTATATTTCATACTTGAATGATAGACTAGCTATCAAATAAGAGGTTGAAAATAATTTTCTATCCCATCATAGACCATTTCCTTCTCTGTCTTTAGCTCCCTGTGTTTTTGATGTGCTGTCTGTTGTCAGACTGCCTCTCTTTCCTTTGTACTCACAAAGTACATAGTCATTGAAAAAACATTTTTCTCTGGAAGCACTTAGAACTTCCTTTTATTGCCTTGGCATTCTGAAATTTCATAGTGGTGCATGTAGGAGTTCTTATTTTAAAACATGGCCTACAAATTCTTTGACATTTTTCTTCTCAAGAGATGGGGACCTTGTCACCTCCTCTTGAATCTGGATAGGACTGCTTCCACAAGTAAAGTCCACAGGAAGTGACACAGGATGGCTTCTGAGGCTAGATTATAAAAGATCTTGCCCCTTTACCCTGGTTCTCTGGAATGCTTGCTCCCTGGAAACTCCAACTTGGGATTCTCTCGCTTGGAACCTTAACTGCCTTATTGTAAAAAGCCAAGACCATGAGGAGAAGTCATATGTTCTATTGATAGCCTGAGCTGAGATCAGTCATTGAGTTATCCCAGCCCAAGTGCCAGACAAAATGAGTGGAGAAGCCTTTAGATGATTGTACCCTCCAGCTGTTTGGGTCACTCTCAGCCATTCAAGTCTTCCCAGCGGAGGCTCCAGGCATCGTGTGGCAGAGTCAAGCCATCCCTGCTGTGCTCGGTCTGAATTCCTGACCTGCAAAACCATGGGCATAATAAAGTGACTCTGGTCTTAAGCCACTGACTTTTGTGGGGGTAGAGGGGGGAGGTTAGTAATAGATAACCAAAACACTAAGTATGGGTCTTTCATCATCTGAAAGCTCCTCCACTCATGTATCTGGCACTTGGGGTGTTATTCAAAATATTTGCAATTAAATACTCAGCCTTAATGTTCTACAAAGCAGAGCATTATCCTCCTTGATTTTATTCTCCTCATGAACTTAATATTACTCCTCTTCTCCATCAGTTATGCCATCTTCCAGAAATGTGTTGAAACATTATGTCCTTTGATGGCCCCTAAGAACCTGTTCTGCATTATTGCAGACCCATTATTGCAGCCTATTATTGTGGATCAATGGCTGTTTTATTCCTTTACTACCATTTTAATGGACACTCAGGAGGGGAAGAATATAAATTTGTATGATACATCTATTGGATCTTCTGAAGATTGCATAACAGAGAGCAATGTGTTGGGAATTATGGCAGACTTCTAGTTGGTTATCAATATTCATTCTCCATATTTTCCATGACAACAGGGTTTACCTGCATGTGGCTGCCCAGCTAAAGCCTACATTTTCCAGCTTCCTTTGCAACTAAATATGGCCATGTGACCAGGTATTGACCAATAGGATGCAAGGAGAAGTGATGTGCCCTCTTTCTCTAATTCTTAAATGAGCTGGGTGTGTGTTCCTCCAGCAAGCTTCTTGTTTGCTGAGATGTGGCAAAAGTTAGGAGCAGCTGACTTGGGCCTCCATGTGGAAGCTATCTTTTGAGTATGGTACAACTGTCCACCAACCTTGCTTACCTTTGTACTGTTATATAAGAGAAGAATAAACTTCTAACCTTTGAAATCATACTTATATGACCTCGGTAAAATAATAACTTATATCATGCAAGTATAAACCTCAGCAACATACTGTTTTGTGACCAGAATTTAGAGGCAAAATTTAGGATAATAATCATAATAATACTCATAGTAGTGATGATAGCTAGTGCTTATTTAGAACTTACCATGAGTCAACACTGTTCTAAGAGCTTCAATGGATCAACTAACTTAATTTTCAAAACCCTACCCTATAAAGTAACACTGTAATTGTTCCTATTGTGCAGATTTTAAAAATTGCAAAGATGGTTAAACGATGTGCTCAAACCTCCATAGCTAGTATTGGGAGAGTTAGGTTCAACAGGTAATCTGGTTCTGGACACCAAACTGTCAATTACCTTGATAGAGTGTTTGTTCTTTGTGGTATCTGGCCTTTGTAGATTGGAAATAGATGTAGTCAGGAGCCATTTTACCAAATGTTGTAGTCACATGTTACTTTGAAACCATTAGTGATAAGGAAGCACTTACGTACAGGGAGATATTGTTAAACATATTAAATAAGGGCTAATAGAAGTTAATGAATAAGAACACATTTGATCTACTAAAATTACTCCAGTGAGGGGTGAACTGCAAGTTTATACCTGTCCATTGACTTTTTTTTTTTAAGACTTTATTTATTTGAGAGAGAGAGAGAGAGAGTGAGACACAACATGAGAGGGGAGTGTCAGAGGGAGAAGCAGGCTCCCCGCTGAGCCAGGAGCCCAATGTGGGACTCGATCCCAGGACTCTGGGATCATGACCTGAGCCGAAGGCAGTCGCTTAACCAACTGAGCCACCCAGTCGCCCCACTGTCCATTGACTTTTTAAATGTAAATTGTATTGAAATATAACATGATAGCAAAAAGGTACACATAAGTTTGGCAACACAATCAATTTTCCCGAAGTGAACAACCTCAAGTTATCTGTACCCAGATGAAGAAACAGGGCATGACCAGCCCCCAAAGAATCCGCATGGCCCTTTCCAGGCAATACACATCTTTTTTTGGAAGGGACATTCCTAATTTATTTTGTCAGTAGTTAGAATTCTATCTTGTTGTGCATTTGTATAAATCATATATGTATTTTTGCCTCTTTAAATAGACAGATCTTCCAAATAAATTAGATATGGATATTGAGAAAGAATAGCTTCAGGTGAAGCCACATCTCCAGTGCCTGAGAGAAGAGCTCAGGTAACCTCATGGTTCCACAGACCTCATCCCCAGCTCTTGACACACAGAACCAAACCTCATCTTCTGGGAATTCCATGCTTTTATGATACTGTTTTCCCTCTACTTCTTCCATCTTGGGTTTTCTCTGTGCTGATGCTTATCCGCCTGGCTGTGTCAACTTTGCAGGTTTTTGACTGCTTTTTCTTGGGCTATTGTTTTGATTTTGGCAGCGTTAGCTCCAGTTTTTGTGGCCTTGGATCTGGTTGTAGAAAAAAATAGAAATGATGGCGGTGCTGTGTCAATGGGATCTGGCTCCGGCTGAGGATGTGGCAGTGACTGAAAATTGAAGATTCAGCTGAATTGGATCCAGGGGCAGCTACCAAGCCCCACGCTGTGGATTCCAGGGATTCCGGATATATATAAATTTATCCTACTGTTTTACGTTTTACAAGCTTCAAAAATCATTTCTTAGGACAGACTGTCATCTTGGTCTCTCCATTGCAATAAGTACAATCTGCAGCTGTCAAAACTCTGGATTTTATTGACTTACAACTGAGCTGCATGTATGTTGATGAATAAGGTCACTTTTCTCTCTTAGAAAGAGAGAGAGTGCGAGTGTGGGGTGGGGGAGGGGCAGAGGGAGAGGGAGAGAGAATCTCAGGCAGGCTCCACACTCAGTGCAGAGCCCAACCCAGGGCTCGATTCCAGGACCTGAGATCATAACCTGAGCCAAAATCAAGAGTCCGACGCTTAACCGACTGAGCCACCTAGGCGCCCCAATGAGGTCACTTTTCTAGAAGGAATTTTGGAGCATGTCACCATCTTCATGGCTACTCTACTTTTTAAATAAATATATTGACTTCATCATACTCAAAAAGATAATCATTTTTATCTTTATTTACTTAGTTTCGTTAGCAGATTTTGTGTTTTCCTTGTGTTTTTCCTTGTGATAAGGAATGCTGACTAGAACCTTGAAGGAGGGCTTTCTAATTGTGACCACAGAAACTTGTTCCGGCTCCCTCTGACATTTCAGACATTTCAGAGGGTGTGTATATGGTCCAGGCTCTTGGCATGGCCCAACTGGGCCTGGAAGGGGGGTTGCAGGAGGTCCGGTCCTGCCCAAAACTGTCATGGTAAGGAAAAGAAATAACTGTAAATTCAGCTGGAAGCCCAGGAACATCAAAAGGAGCCATGAATTATCTTCTTTTTCTGGGCTGGGTTATTAGCCAGACCTCAGTTTTTGTATCAGAATGCGTTGACATTCCCAAAAGAGACACATAAAATAAATGGTTTCCCTTTTAATTAACAACGTCCTTGACTTACGTATCAAGATTACTAGAGATTTTGCTGTAGAAAGTTTCTATTCTGTTCCTGCCAAAATCCTAACAATGAATTTCATGGTCAATGGGTCTGAGTATAAGAGATCTGCTAATCCCTTATTCCTTTAGGTCCGGGGTCACTGAGCTCTTCTCTGTGACATTGGGAACTTCATTCACTTTAAATGGAGCTAGTTTTGAAACCGACATCGTTTTCAGTGTTGATCCCATAGTACACGTTTTTTCTTTTGCTTGGGTTTCTGAGCCCTGTCTTTTTGTTTTACCACTTGATTAGATACAACCAATTTGTTCAGTGTGAGACTGTGAATTCTCTTCATATTCTTCCTTTTGGCCAGATCACAACTGATAGATCATAAAGTGTAATCTGATTGGATTCCACACATCTTTGCAGACTTTGTTTCTCTGATTTCAAAACTAAAGCCCAGTTAAAGAGAGCCTGCCAGGAGCTCAAATTCTGTGCTCAGTA
This sequence comes from Halichoerus grypus, assembly GCF_964656455.1. NCBI lineage: Eukaryota > Metazoa > Chordata > Mammalia > Carnivora > Phocidae > Halichoerus > Halichoerus grypus. Next base: position 14,375,665 of record NC_135712.1, read on the forward strand.
TCAGTTAGTAGGGCTTCAAGAGGCTGCCTTCACCCCACCGTGTCACATGGCTCTTGTTTACAAACTATATTTTAGCAGCCCTATTATGTCATATATGCATGCTTCTTTTAGAATTAGTTCATTAATTCACGCTGTTTTAGAAGTAGGTATGGTCATATATTTATAGGAAATGAATATGTGAGATATGTATATATGGGCTTATAGCTATATATAGCTTTATCCTATTGTTTTATGTTTTCTAAGCTTCAGTAATCATTTCTTGGCTAATGACAAACTGTTGTCTTGGTTTTGCTCATATGTATATAGGATATATATAGGATATATATATATTTATAGGATATATATATTATATATATTTATATATAAAATAGGAAAGAGAGAAAGATAAGGGATTTAACATAAAAGAAATTAAGTTTTGGCCAGGGGTTAACAGCTGGCAGACAGTAGGCCCCATGTAGCTAATCTGCATGCTTTTTGGTATACATATTTGTTGTAAAGTTTGACTTTTGAGGGTGTTTAGTTAAAGCATGTGTTCTCCCATTTGCTGGAGTCCCCAAAGCCTTGATCATCTTTCATTTACCACAATTCAGGTGTTTCTATTCTGGTATAACTCTTACAGGTGTTTGAGTTTACCATCACTGTTCTAGGCTTTTTAATACAAAAGCAAGCATTTTTTTTTTTTTTTTAAATATTGAGGGTGGGATTGCAGAATTCAGTGTTTTATTACATCTCCTTTCCATTATGTTGTGGTCCGTTCATTTCCAGGCAGAACTAGGAACCAACTATTATTAATTTTTTCATCCTTAAAAAACAAAACAACTGGAGCAGACTTCTCAAGTTCATCCTTTGCTATCCAGATTTACTTTTGTATGCTGTTAATTCTGCTCTTGATTCAATGTGATAAAGATGTAAATGCTACTACTCCATTTTTGGGGGTAATATTTTATTATATTTTTGGCAAACTTTTTATCACAACTTACATCTCAAAAAAGTTACCCACATTTTGTCTTTTTATCTTATTTCCATCTTTTACTTCCTATTTTATTTATTAAATTTTATGGAGAGCACAACATATGCATTCTTTAAAATCTTCTTCTCTTTCCTACAATGAATCATTTGAAAAAGTCCTGGCTTTCTTTCTTTGAGCACAAGAATGTTTTTTCTCATTTGTTGCAGAATTCTTTCATAGGCAATAAAACAGCTTCATTTTGTGGTGAGATTTTGGCAAAGTTTCTAAGACCAGCTGCGTTTCATCCGTCCATTTATAGTAAATGTGCAATAAACTTTTTGCCCTAAGTTTAGGCAACAGCTACCATATATAACATTTCATAATCCAAACTGTATTCATCTAAGGAACAAAATTAACTGTATGTTGAATAAGGATTTGTTTTTTTCTTTTCAAATTTAGCACATGTCTATTTCTTTCCTGCCGTTTTAGGTTCTGTGAGTGTTTCTGTTTCCCAAATGAACATGCTAACTCCAACAATGCCACCCTCGGTTTGCATATAATGTGCTATATCCCTATCATTTGGGCAAAACTTGTGTGGGTTTTGGAAGCAAATGATAAATCTCTCTTCCCCTCACCACCTTATACAGAGCCAATTTCAGAAGATAAACATAGCTTGCTGACAGTTGGTGATTCAAGCAAAAGTCACAGCTTTATTACTTGTAAGTGTAATTAGAAAGCGCAGCCTAGCCACACCTGGACTCCAGTGCTTCTCGGCTACCACCTGCAAATAATGCTCCCGGCATGGTCACAGGTAAATGCCGGACAGCCACAAGTCACTGCATTCTCGCAGCTGGAAAGCCACATGGCAAAGCAGAAGGATGTATATATGTTTTAAGACAGAGCTCAGAAGGAACCGATTCTCAGGGCGCCTGAGTGACTCAGATGGTTAAGCAGTGGACTCTTGATTTTGGCTCAGGTCATGATCTCAGTGTCCTGGGATCGAGCCCCACGTCAGGCTCCATTCTCAGCGAGGAGTCTGCTTGAGGATTCTCCCTCTCCCTCTGTCCCTCCCTCCACTCTCTCTCTCAAATAAATAAATCTTAAAAAAAAAAGAAGGAACTGATTCTCCCCTGCATAGGTTTTAATTCCAGCCTCATTAATAAGATAATCAAAGGAAATGAATGGGGCTAGAAGTGTTATTCCTATACCTGTCCCTCCCAAGAAGGGAAAGTTTTATTATTGTTAAGGAAACAGGAGGATTAGGGGATAATTGCTCTCCCTGAGAGCACAATGGCTCATTTATTTTTAATTAGCAGTAGGATGTTGAGTGACACTCTGCAGCAGGGAAAGTCTGACAGGGTCCTTTGTATCTCATGGAGGGACATTTAGCATGCAGCACAGTTGTGTGCGTGTGTGCTTGTGTGTGTCCGAGTGAGAGTGAGAGAGAGAGAGGGAGAGAGATTTATAATTTTTTTTCATATTTTAAGTTTGTGAGAGGACAAATTGTTTCCTTCTAGCTCCAAAGCACAATTTCATCTCCGAGTTGTAAAGCTATGCTAGTAAAAAATGCAAATAAGGACCATGTAATTGTTGCCACACTTCAACGGAATATACTGTATTTGTTTTACATTGAGTTGCAAAAGAAATAAGTTACAGAATCATAAAATCTGAATTGAGAGGGACCTTTGATGTGATGTGGCATGACTTTTTCCTCCTCATCTCATTTAATATTTAAATTCCTTCAACAACATTCACGTCCCACATATTCTTCTTCAATATCATGCACTACTCTCAAAACAGGTGAGATCAATGTGCCTGGAGCTACCTGCAATTATTTCTAACTGTCTTGTCTGGGAGTAATTATAATGGCTATATAACTATTTGGAAGTAACTTATTTCTTCCTTGTTTTTAAAACCTAGACTCAACAGCCCAGTCCCTTTTATCTTTCCGCATATAATGTGTTTTCAAGCCCTCTGTCCTTCTGTACCACATTAATGTTTATTAATTTTCCTCTTAAAGTGTAATTCCAAGAACTCTCTCTAGTGCTACAGCTCTTTTCTGGCAAGAACACAGTATAATTTTGTACATTATGAGTCTATAAATAAAATCTAAGGGAGAGAAATAACTAAATCTTAAAGATAATTTTTATTTTTATTCTCTTCATATCATAAAATCTGTTATTAAAGTCTACCTAAATAAAAATTTCATTTATTTTGTCTTTGTGGTGTTTTTCTTATATTCTTATATTCTTATTATTATATTTAATAAGAATATTATTAAAATTTTACCCACTAACCAAACTTTACTAGATTTTATGGTTATAAAGTTTAGAATTCTTAACTTTGGGTAACATATCTAATTTAATATGATGAAAATTTATCAGACTGACTCTTTAGGTTATGCCCTATCTCATTTTCTAGAACCTTGAATATGAGATTTTAAGACTCATTTTTTTTTGTCCTTGAGGCTTAAATATGTAACACAAATGAAATTTTATTCACCGGGTTATAGAACTCACTCATAATTGTAGGAGTACTGCATTAATTATGAGTAGTTCACAACAACAAATTATGCTTAACTACTTGTGAGACATAGTTCATTCCCATCATCTCATTTAACTGTTAACATTTTCACATTAGAGATGAGCAAACAGTGGCTAGTTAGCGTCTGATTGAGGGAGATTTTGACCCTTGCTCATCCAGTTCAGACCCTGTTTTCTCTCTGCCACTGTGACCCTTCTGAAACATGGATTTGAATTCATCAATCCATCAGTAATGTCATCAGTGGGATGTCCATGTTAGCTGCTGTTCATGGGGCCTGGGTTTTGCAGGGCTACGGTCGGTTCTGATGACCTTTAGTCCCAGGTCATGCACAAGGTGCTTCTTTGACTAGCTAGCACCTTTGGCTATGTGTTCTCTGCAACAGCATTTTCCAAACTGGCTCAGATTCAAAGATCAATTTTTAGTTAATGGTTGGTGTCAGTACATTAGCTACATTCATAGTTCTTAAGAATCCAGCTTGTCTTTATCCAGATATTATCTCCTTTAATATTGAATGACTAAGGACAAACTTCTCAAAATTTTCAGAGGCGCCTCTTTATCTGTTTTCTCTGTTTAAAGGAGGTAAGGATTATCTGTTTCTGTTTTCTAATAAATAGTCACAGATGGTAAGGCAACTGTGGTGTTCACATCTTTTCACTTAAATTGATTCAAGTGGTGTACCTTGGGCCTGCCGATTGCATGCAACTCAAGGAATCATTTTCAGATCTATTTTCTTCAAAGCATTTACTCTTAGGTGACAATAATGAGAAGTATATTGAAAGTATATACTTTATATAAATGATCAAGCCTTTGCTAAAATGTGATGGTGCATATTAATTCTCAACTCTATTTGGTGAGATCTTGGATTTATTATCTCAGTCTCAAGATTTTTAATCTTGAAAGTGTAGAAGCAAGTATGCTATTTTAAATGTCAGCATTCTTCATTAGCCAAGTTTTTGACCAGGCTAATTCAGTTTCTGCTGCAAGTCGGGCACGGAAGAGAATGAAGAATATTGCAGGTTTCTATCCCACAAGGCCATGCCCAGAGTCAACTCGACTGTGGAAGGAATAGTACCTAGGAAACGATTTACAGCACTCTTAAAGGTCCTTTGAAGTGAAATTTTCACCCAGTCAAATTCTTCCCTTCCTCTGTGACTGAAATTTAACCAATTAAAGATTGATGGTCATATAAATTAATTCAATATAATTGACTTATTTAGAGTCTTCTGCCTATTCCCCAAATCCCACATCCTGCTGTTCATACATAACTGGCCCTGAGAGAATGGAAATCTTATGAGGAAGGAGAGATGCAATTTTAGATTAAAGTGGTAAGTATTAAAAAGAGTTGGCTATGGGGAACCTACAGTATCTTGGGGTTTTCTTAGAAGACAAAACATAAATTTATTAATAGAGTAATGAAAAAAACCTCACTGACTTAAACTTCTGTTAAGCTCAGTTATGATTATTACTCAAGACAGACAAGTTTGCTTTCTTCATTTATTTATTCCTTAGTGAGTCAAAAAATGATGACCTTTGCTAGGGTAAAGTACAGCCCACCCAAATAGAACTAGACCCTGTCCAAACCCAATTCTGCTTCTTAGGATTCTGAATGTTAGATGGAACATGATGGCAGGTATTAATTCATTCCTGTAGTTAAGAGACTGTTTTTCTTTGATGATACCTGATGAGTTTCATTTTCTACAGGAATCTTATAAAGATAATGACATTAATAGTAAAGAATGAGTGAAACAATATCTAAAACCTAGTTTTAGCAGAGATGAATTTATAGAAGGAGCCTTCCAGTAAGCAGAGTCAGCTGGGGAGAAATTCTGATGGGGCTTAGCAGCTAACGAGAATGTGTACCCAAACCAACCAATGATACACCAACGTAGACACAGTGTGATTCTGATTGAACAGGAACACATTGTAACTGGACTCCTTTATATCTGCTATGTTCTCACCAGTGCTGACCTAATGCCAAAGTTTTGCAAGGTGTCACTTTGTCACAAATTTCAACGTCAAGGCATTTGATGGAGAATGAAGAGGAGGGGATTATATTGCACATCTTGCAATTCCCCAAATCCCTCTTTTCATCATTCTCTCCTTCTCCAAGTTTCCATTGCCCTTACAATTGTCACTTGATGTCTTCTCATCGCCAGTGTTTTTGTTGTTTCACCCCTTACTCTGCATCCTTCTCCTCCACTTCCTTCTTGCTTTCTTCTTCAGCCATAATTGCTCCAGCCTTCTTCCTTTACTCTGACCACTCTCTTCCATGACACCTCCTGTCCTCCCCGTTGTGAGGTAAGTTAATTCACAATTCTCTCATTTTCCCAAAGTTTCACCACATGCCTCAGCCAATCAGCAAAGCAGCAATCATGCAGAGGTACCTATTTTTAGAGAGTTCAGCTAGAGAGGGTGGGTGGGTCTGTTTTTCATTTTAATTATTTTTTCCTGTTATATAATCCCCTTTCATTGGAACATTAGCAAACCCACAACTGGGTGGGTCTAAGCAAAAAGTCTGCAATCCTTCCTCTAAGGAGCTCGTAGTCTAATTCAGGTAAAGAAAAAACAGAAGAGGGGTGCGTGGGTGGCTCAGTAGGTTAAGCGTCCAACACTTGATCTCGGCTCAGGTCTTGATCTCAGGGTCATGAGTTCAAGCCCTGTGTTGGGCTCCACACTGGGCATGGGGCCTCTTAAAATGAAAAACAAAAAACCAGAAGAAGTATATTTGTTCTAACAGTGGTCCAAAGAGCCTGGCACAATCAATTCTGATGGGTTGGTCGGGTTACTTTCTTAGAAGTGATAATTAAGTGAATCACGATTAAGTGGGGATATCTCAAAGGCAGAGATGAGTTTAGAGAAGGGGCCTTCCAGCAAGCAGAGTCAGTGGGAACTAAATTTTTAGGAATCGGTAATGCACATATGGAAATGGTAATAATTCTGGTTGTCTGGTGCAAAGGAAGGAAGAGGGATAGTGGATGATTTGCTTGGAAAGTCAGGCTGGGGAGGAATTCTGATGGGGCTTAGCAGCTAACAAGAAATTTGAGCTCTAGTAGCAATGAGGAACCAATGATAGCTGTTGAACCTGCAAATAACATAACGATGTGGGGCTTTATGAAGACATATTTGAATAAATGAAAGATGGGTAGGAAGAGGAGAGTCTGGAGGCAGAGATTTTGGAAGCCATTGTGAAATTGCAGGAAATACATAAAATTTTCAGTCATTTCTCACCCTGGTATTTGATATTTCTTCACCAAATGTGAAGAAGAAAGATTTTCTTTTTTTTCTTACAAACTGATTTAGAGCTCACAAATTTGGCTTCCTGTTTGAACAGATGTGATGGTTCATTTGTTAATATCTCCTTGAAGTTCAATCATTTACTTGGAAAGATGTTTTAGAAGTTTCATATTCCTTTGAAAGGAAATAAAAGGATAAGACTACAGTATTCTTAGAATAGTATTTCCAAAGTGAATAAATGACTTGAACAGTACATGACAAATATATAAAAAGTATAACCTATTAACTGTTGTCAAACTGCTTAATCAGTTTTTCTACTAAGAGATAACATCCAGAAGAGTGTTTCTGGGAATATTAGAAAGTTAAATGAAAAATCTTTCCCCTTTATTTAAATGTTAGAACCTACCATGTCACACTATTATGCTTATGTAAGTTCCTGCTGAATTTTTCACTGAGGGTAGTGAAAATTTTAATGTGCAAGGCAGGTTTTTATAATTCGGGGGCTGTGATAACTGACTTTGGAGGAACTATTCATTAAATTAACTTTTATTCACTAATTTGTGAAATAAAGCCATTGTAAAAATATTTTGTTAAACTTTTAAAATTTCTCAGAGGGTTCATCACTCATTGGTAGAAGCCAACATACTTTAAGGAAATGTAATCTTCCATTTAATGGTAAGCTACTGATTTTAATTTCTTACACTCCATACAAAATACCCCTCAGAAAGGATCCCTAGTCATTGACACAAGGGTCCAAGTGCTCTTATAGCACGTGATGCCATTTTGCCTCAATTTTTCAAAGAGAACCTATGGATATTAAAAATTATTATGAATTACAGAGTTCTCCTTTGGGTGCCTGATATTCTAAATTTCTTTCTGAAATGTTTTGTTATTTTCCTCTCCTACATTATAAACATAAATAAATGTACCTCTCTCTCTCTCTTTTTTTTTTAGTACACTCTCTTCATCTATATTTCTCTTAGCCTAAATATTTTAATAGGAGTTATATATTTAGGTTGAGTCAGAATAAAAGTACTTGTTTCAATCAGATTCAAATCCTGTGTGTAGCATAAAAATGTAGAATGATGTAATTTTCATATGTTCCTTTATTAATGGTGAGGGGAATAAGCTAATGAATATTTGTGGAGTCTCAACACTTAAGGCAAATGAAAGAGAAGAGATGGAATTCTCAGAAGTCAATGGGTTCTTGTAATAATAAATAAAATATAACAGTAGGTAGTGCTATTATTTGTATTAAATTTTCTTATGAAAAATTTCAAACTTACACAAAACTAGAGAGACTAATACAAACACTCTTGACCTCTTGTACCCATCATAGCTTCAACAATGATTAACACTTTCCTATATTCTATTGCTTATCTTCCCTCACTTTTTCTTTGCTTAAGTATTTTAAAACAAAATTCAAGAATCATTTTAAATAGCAGATGTTCTTATATCTCTCTCCAGCATGTTGCCAACTGCCAGTGTCTATAATCTCTGTGCCTGAGTGCTTTCTCCTGGAGCTGTGGGGGAGCTGTTCAACTCTTGCGTGGAGCTGGTTGGGAGCTCCAAGGAACCAACATGGCTGCACAGTCCCTAATCAATGATACAAGGAAGCTGGTGCATAACAACCCCAGCTTCCTCAGCTCTCTGACAGTTAATTCTTAAGTTTGTGTTTTGCACTGTTTCTCGAGTGGCTTACCAGTGTTCCATTTACTGGTTTGCTTCCTTCCCTTCTCTGTATCCCTTCCCTGCTTCCTACCAACATTAGCTGCATTTCCCGAATGAACAACTTGTACTCAAACTTTTCTCATCTATTGCTTCCAGAGTAACACTAGGAAACAGATCCTCAAGTTCAGATCCGGATCACTAACCAGTCAGATGGCAAAAGAGATCTATTGCTGATGGGAAGTAGTATGGTGACAACCCATTCTGGATTTGGCTGACTGCTTCCTTGTGTTTCATTTAATTTGGTCCTTTGTGTCCTGTATTTACTCAAACATGGTAGTTAGATCTAAAGTAGTGGTTCTAAACTGGGATGATTTAGACTTTTCTGGAACTTTAGGTCATGTTTGGAGATAGTTTGGATCATCACAACTTGTATAAAGAGGTGCTACTGACATCTAATAAGTAGGGGCCAAGAATACTGCTAAATAAACATCCTGCAAAACACAAGACAGCCACCACACAAAGAATAATTGGGCCCCAAATGTCAATAGTGCCAAAGGTGAAAAACCTGATTTAGAGGCTTGGTTAGATTATTCCTTTTTTTCTTTCCCCTCCACTCTCCTTTCCTTCCCACCCCTTCCCTGTGGGACTGATGTCTCAGGCTCATTTTGTACATTTCCTGCTCTCCACGTGGAATGTCATTTCCCTTAGAATTTCTTTCTTTTTGATACAAAATGGTGCTAAGAGCACACAATTTGGATGCTATGGGTCCTCACTGCTACTGAGTTGTCATTGTAGACATTTTTAGTAGACAGAGCCAGGAAATATTTTTTAAAGAGAAAAATAAGTAATGAATTTCTTTCTGATATTTCTAGTTCAAATTTAAGGGGTTTTATTTAATTTCTTTGGTTTTTAAGTTCTTTTTCCTCCTCTTAAGCTGAAAATCTTAGTTTTTAAGTTTATATTCTTTTTTTTTTTAAAAGATTTATTTATTTATTTGAGGGGGGAGAAGGATAGGGGGAGAAGGAGAGAGAGAATCTTAAGTAGTCTCCATACTCAGTGTGGAGTCTGATGTGGGGCTTGATACAATCCTGAGATTATGACCTGACCTGAAATCAGGAGTCGAATGCTTAACAGACTGAGCCACACAGGTGCCCCGTTATAGTCTTATAATATACCTATAATAGTTTCAAAATAACAAAACAAATATTGGTACTAACACTAAGATTGTTGAATACAATTCAAGGGCTCTTTATATTTCTTCCTATTTTAAGATATTATACTTCTAGGGATGAACAGCCAAAATTCTGTATGTTAGAGTCACTTGAAATAATTCTGTTATACAACCCACCTGACATTTAGCTGGATTCATTTCTTTCACATTGTTTTCAATTTTCAGATTGCTTTTTTCTTTTGATTTAATTTTTAAAATTTATTAAAATTGTTATATGATTCGAAAGTCAAAACTATAAAATGAGGTATATCCTATCCCCTGTATCCTGTTCTCCTTGTCCCTATTGGTAATTTTTTATGTTTTCTATTTGTTTCCACTGTTTCTTTTAAAAAATTGTAAGCAAATATGGATAAGTCCTTGTAAGTCCCCATTTCTTACCCAAAATGTAGCATAATGCTAATACTCTGCACGGATCTTCTTCTGCTTAGTAAATTTTGTATATAACTCCCTATGAGAACATGGAGATCTTACTCCATCCACTTTAGAGTTGCCTACTATCAAATTATATGGATGAAGCATAATTTACCAAGCAGTCTATTATTGGTAGGTATGTAGGTTGTTTCCAATATTTTACCTTTACAAATAATGATGCAATGAATAGCTTTGTGCATATGTCATTTCTAATTTTTGTCATTACATCATTAGGATGGATGCTTAAAAAGAAATCTCTGAGTCAAAAAATTAATGCATGTGAAATTTTGCTAGAAAGTGCCAAATCATCCTCCATGAAAGTTGTATCATTTTGCTTTCCTGATGGTGACATTATTAGTCACTCACAAGTACTTCTACTATGAAAGTTGCACCTTGAAAGAAGGCTATTTTCCTCTTCCCTACGTACTTACCTGTCAAATCAGTTTTATCTAGGTTCCATTGTTACCCAATTTAATTAGGCTTTTTTTTTATTAGTTTCAGAGGTAGAATTTAGTGATTCATCAGTTGCATATAACACCCAATGCTCATTATATCAAGTGCCCTCCTTAATGCCCATCACCCAATTATCCCTTCTCCCTACCCACCTCCCCTCCACCAACCCTCAGTTTATTTCCTAGAGTTTAGCATCTCTTATGGTTTGCCTCACTCTCAATTTTCATCTTATTTTATTTTTCCTTCCCTTCCCCTATGTTCATCTGTTTTGTTTTGATTTAATTAGGCTTTCTGAGGTAGCCCAGGATCTCTTGCCATCCTTAACTCCTTTGTCACTAGAATTCAGACTTAGGGGATCCACAAATCCCTACCTTCTATCCCTTCTTTCTAAACCACTGTTTACTGCTATAAAGTGCAATAAAGTCATAATACAAAATGCAGATTCACGTGACCCAATTCAAATTTTAACCTTGATTTTGTTCTAAAATATAATTTTTTAGACTCTTGCTTATTCCACCACTTCTTTTTATCATTCCCTCAGGCTGCTTGGGTTCAACTTTGGGCTCTGATGCTTAAGAACTATGGGACCCTGGGGAAATTATTTTACCTCTGTGTTCCTTAATGTCCTCACCTGCGCTGTGGGAATAATAATAGTAGGTACCTCCCAGGGATTTTGTGAAGATCAGAAGAAATAATGCATGCCAACCACTGAGAAGAGTGCCAGACATATTGTGTTCAGTAAATCACCATTTTTTGTTATTATTGGTGCCCATTTTAATATTAGTAATAATGAATCTGTCAGAACAGACTTCTCGAGTCTATGGGAACTCTACTGCTGCTCCAAATACAGCAGCAGGTTGTTTGTGTTCAGAAGGAAAAGCATAGTTATTAGAAATTAGAAAATCCAGGGACACCTGGGTGGCTCAGTCAGTTAAGCATTCGACTCTTGGTTTCAGCTCAGGTCATGATCTTGGGGTCGTGAGATCGAGCCCCACGTCAGGCTCCCCACTGGGTATGGAGCCTGCTTAAGATTCTCTCTCCTTCTTCCTGCCCCTCCTCTGCTCTCTCTCTCTCTCAAATAAATAAGTAAATAAAAAAAAAAAAGAAATTAGAAAATCCAGGCCTTCATCCTGACAAATGATCACAATTTTAGCTTTTTTTTTTTAACTTCTATCTCTACCTTTCTTCCTGACCAATGAAATAGTGATATGAAGCATTTCTGCTTCCTTGCTTAAGGGAATAATCTGAATTTTATAGGTTTTTGAAGATGTCTCAAATGGTTTTAATATATTAATCCAGTGCTCAGACTCTGTGTAGGAATAGTTCTATTTTCTATCTATGTCATGAGATAGTGCTCAGCAAAGAAAAGATGAAAACAGCCTATATCTCAAAAACATTCCGGCAACTTGCCTGGGACTAGTTAAAAGTAAGTATGGTTTTATTGGTGAGGAGATGTCTCAGTTCTCTGTGAGACCCAGGAAGGCCCCTTGGTTCTTCAGGCTTCATATTAATACTTTGTTCCTCTGTGGGTTCATTAATCCAACTATTAGTGTCATTTCAAAGATAGAGTTTTTCATTGTTCATGACTGGAGTTGCTACTTGTGAGTATCTTATAGAAGTGATTTATTTTATTTTATTTTTATTTATATCACGGTTATCATCATGTCATCCTTCACTACCCCTTCTGCAAACTATTTTCATGAATCTCAAGTCTCTAATCTGACTTTCATCCACCCCACTTTCAACCCAGACCAGTGAATTTTCTCCCTAATGGCACTTGGTGCTCTTATATGTTAACACAATTTTGATCTATTTCCTTCATTTCCCCCCTCTGCCCCCACTCACGAATTTCTTTGAAACTGTGACTGTACCTTTTAATCTTGATATTCTCAACAGTGACTAGGAAAGTATCCTATGGCACAAAGAATGCTGAATCAATATTTGTTTACTGTATCAATAAATACATTTAATGATTATTTTTCTTTTGAATCATAGGACCAAAACTTTTTTTTTTAAATCTTTTAATGATTCTTTAGAATAGGTCTTTACTTATTCACTGCTGGTTTTTGAAGTTGTCTCCAAATTTTTCTGTCAAACTTCAATTTTATGGAGGGCATCAAGCCTGGTGTAAGAAAATTCTTACAGGTTTGATAGAGCTGTGTGCCCTGACAAGAGTGTTCTATTGATTCCTGTATGAAAGAATGCAGAGTCACAAGACCAGTCACTGCAAGGTAGTCTAGTGCCCACTGTTTATGACATTTAGGAACTCTGATAATCTGTTGCCTTTTTTTAATTTTCATTTTTAAAGTAATCTCTACACCCAAAGTGAGGCTCAAACTCACAGCCCTGAGATCGAGTGACGTGCTCCACTGACTGAGCCAGCCAGACACCCTTTTGTTGTTGTTGCTGTTTTTAAATATTTTATTATTTGACAGAGAGAGAGCAAGCGAACACAAGCAGGATGAGCAACAGGCAGACGAGAGGGAGAAGCAGGCTTCCGCTGAGCCGGGACCCCCAACGTGGGGCTCGATCCCAGGACCCCGGGATCATGACCTGAGCCAAAGACAGCCTCTGAGCCACCCAGGCGCCTCTGTTGTTTTTTTAAATTAGTTTGTTTCTCCTCTTGGGAAACTGGGGAAATCGGATATTCTCAGACTAAATGAGCCAACAGGTATCTTTCAGTTCCTGTCTAAAGCCCATGCTATGTTGTTCACTAACTGAGGAATGGAGAAAAACAGGAGGAGGGATAGCAAGAGGCAACATCAGGATAACTGTCCTAGGACAGTCTCTGCTCTCACAGGTAGGATAGGGACTCAGAAACCTAGCTGAGTTAAATTAAAGGTATTTGATAAGGACTTATGGATTGCTTTTGGGGAGCTAACACTTCCTGGTACTACAGCCTATATGATGCCTACAGAGATACTGGGACAAGGAGATCAGGGCGGTTCAGTGTCAGACGACTCGTGCGTGCAGCATGTCGCCTGGAGGCGGCCCGATGCCTTGGTTCCTCTGAGTGGGGTCTGTGATGATCGCTCCGTCTGCAGAGGGCAGTGGGCTTTAGGACGGTCTCCTAGAGACTTCAGCGTCGGCATCACCTATTTGCCTGCTATCAAAACGTTACAATATTGATTATATTCAGAACCATTTTTCTTTACTAGTCAGCACCAGTTTATTAATATATTTTAAAAATTGCTATGGGGCCCTTTTGTGGGTCAGGCTCTGTGATACTAGTGTCTCAACGCTTAACATTTGCATCGCTTTTCTCATGTTCCTTTTTCCTCCGTTGATCCCTTGATCTGTTGTTCCTTTGCACAATTCTCTTAGGTCCCTTCTCCTCAGGCTCCCTTCTAGTTCTTTAAGAATCAGCTCCCTTGTATCCTACTCCAGGAAGCCTTCCAAGATTTCCACATTTTATTTAGTGCCCCTCCCCCCACCCCTTTCCGCGACAGCTTTCCCTCTCTCTACCTCTCCTCTCAGTCCCTTAGGGCTTTCCCAAGGTCTGTTCTCAGCCCCCCGCCCCTTTCTATTTTCTTGTGGATATTCTTGTGGACATCATATGGCTTAAAATTTTGTTTCAAGGAGGAGGAAAACTCAATATACAGTTTTCATACTGTCTTATTACTTATCATTGCGGTGTGAGGATGGGCAGTGCCATTAAATATTCTTCATAAATGTAATTTGTAGTGGTTGCATAGCACTTGCAGGAACCATTATGAAAAATCCCTGCCAGAATTTAGTTCTAAGAAAAATGTCTATAAATGGATTGTGGGGGAGGCAGCATAATATAGTAAAAATTATTCTGGGAGGGGTTTTGTATCAAAACGACAGGCTATACACAGATTCCTACCTCCTACTCCTCCATATCCCTAGAAATGACAGAAAAGATTTTTTTTTTTAGAGAGAGAGAGTGAAAGAGAGAGAGAGAGAGTGTGTTTGTGTGTGTGTGTGTGTATGAGCCGGGGAAGGGCAGAGGGAAAGGGAGAGGGAGAGAATCTTAAGTGGACTCCACGCTCAGCACAGAGCCCGACACGGGGCTCGATCTCATAACCCTGAGATCATGATCTGAGCCAAAATCAAGAGTCGGGTGCTTAACTGACTGAGCCACCCAGGTGCCCTGAGAAGCTATTTTTTTAAGAAAAGGACAAATCAGAACAATCCTGGAAAAATAAAAAGCTTGCCATCAGAGGAGAGGAGAAATATGGAATTCTTCAAAGGGAGAAAGTGGTCAGGGTTGGCTGTGTGCTGGACTGCTGAGACAGGTGGGAAGAATTTTGATAACCTGGTGCAAGGGTGAGGAGGACAGTTATCTAGGAGCAAATGGGTGAGCTGGCCTATGCCCTTTCTTCCTTGTGCCCAGCAGGGTGCCGAAGAGTAACTCACCTCAAGTGTGAAGCAGTGAGTAAAGAGCAAAAAGGTAATGCCTGTTGGTGGCTGGTTATGGCGGAGGTGGAGAAATGTGAACTGATGTGCATACACTTCAGAGCCTGCTGGGTCAGTGACAGACTGGATCTGTGTGCGTGTGTGTGGAGGAAGTGAGGATTAGTGTGCTCTTGTTGTGCAACAAACAGCATCACCACAACAGCACACCGTTATTATCCCAGTTTCCCTGGATCAGGACTGTGGGCATAGCTTTGCTGGTTCTGTGTTTCAGGGTCCCATCTGAAAGCTGCAACCAGGGTGTCTGCTGGGCTCGCGTTCTCATCCCAAGGCTCGGTTAGAGAGGGATCCACTTCCAAGCTCACGTGGTTGTTGGTAGAATTCAATTCCTTGCAGCCATTGGACGGAGGGCCTTAGATTCTTCTGTTGGCAGCTGGCTGGATGCTGGCTCTGGTTTCCTGCCCCGTGGGTCTCAGCAACAGCAAACTAGTTTTCTCCAAACCAACAAGGGAGAGAGTCTCTCAGCAAGACAGATGTTATAGTCTTTTGTCATGAAACCACAGAAGTCACCATCATTACATGACATCATATCCTATCCATTCTATTCGTCGTATTCTACACATTTGTCCTATTCTATTCATTCTATTCTACACAAGTCCCAGGCCCCACACACACTCAGGAGAAGCATTTCTCAAAAGTGTGAATATCCAGAGACAGCGGTCATGGCAGCCACCTGAGGTTTGCCCACCATAGGAGGTAAGGTGCAGAAAAGGAACCAATTATTTTTCAGAGAAATTGGTTGGATTCAAGTCTGCAATGGATAAGGACAAAGACTTTTTGATTTTAGGCTCAAATCAACACTGACAATGCAATATACGTACATTGCTTTCTTTCCTGAATCTCACTTTCCTTGTGTATAAAATGCAGGAGTTGGACTAATGTTTCTAACATTCAGATTTCTTACATTATATATATAAAAAACCCAACAAATAGCAGAAATACTGCTTGATCCTTCTACTGTTTGAGCTATCTTTTCTCATTCTTCTTCTTCCCTGCCTTGAAAATCATTTGTGAAGATAGTCTACATTTATTAGTTCTTTTTAAAATTAGTGCTGCCGGGCAGCACCTGGGTGGCTCAGTCGGTTAAACATCCAACTTTTGATTTCGGCTTAGGTCATCATCTCAAGGTCATGGGATCGAGCCCGCTCCGTATGGGGCTCTGCGCTGAGCATGGAGCCTGCTTAAGTCTCTCTCTTTCTCTCCCTCTGCTCCTCCCCACCCTCACACGCGTGTTCTCTCTCTAAAAATATATAAAATAAAAAAAATAAGATTAGCACTGCCATTCTTAATCACTTACAGTGCAGATTCTCCCCCTCTCTTTTACTGCATGTTTTTCCTCAAAGGTCATTAATAACCTTTTTTGCCAAATTCAGTGAAGTGGTCTCAATCCTCATCCTCCCCATCCTCTGATTGTGATGTCAGGGGCCGTTGACTTTTCTGACCACAAACTTCCCCACTTGTTACAGTGCCTTTGTGAATGTCACTCCCCTGCTACTCTCTGGGTCTTGTTTACTGACATCTCTGAGTCCCCTTGCTCCTCATCCCCCTAGGGGTGTGTTCCCAACATTCTATTCTTTTTCTTTTATCTGGTGGATCGGATTCACCAACCATGTTTGAACTATTACCTTCCTGAAGATGAAGGCCCAATTGTTCCATCTAGCTTTTTTCTTCTAAGCGGTTCCTGTTTATTTTCAACATTTAATTACAGGCCTGCCTCAATTTATTGCACTCCACAGACGTTGTATTTTTTTATACATTGAAGGTTGGTGGCAACCTTGTGTTGGGTGAATCTATCAGCTCCAATTTTCTATCAGCATTTTCTCATTTTGTGTCCCTGTGCCACATTTTGTTAATTCTCACAATATTTCAAACTTGTTCATTATCGTTATATTTGTTATGATGATCTGTGATCAGGGATTACAACTTGCAGAAAGCTCAGATGATGGGTAACATTTTTTTTTAAAGATTTTATTTATTTGATAGAGATAGAGGGAGAGCACAAGCAGGTGGAGTGGCAGGCAGAGGGGGAGGGAGAAGCAGGCTTCCCACTGAGCAGGGAGCCCGACTCGGGGCTCGATCCCAGGACCCTGGGATCATGACTTGAGCCGAAGGCAGCTGCTTAACCGACTGAGCCACCCAGGCGCCCCTGATGGTTAGCATTTTTTAGCAATAAAATATTTTTTAATTAAGGTGTGTACATTGTTTTTGTAGGCAAAATGCTATTTAACACTTAATGGACTGCAGTGTAGTATAAACATAATTTTTATATGCACTGGGATACCAAAAAGTTCACTGGACTCACCTTACTGGAATATTCTCTGTATTGTGGTGGTCTGGAACTGAACCTGCAATATCTCTGAGATTTGCCTCTATAACTTCCTTGGCGCAAGTGACCCCTCAAAATTAACATCCTCCTCCTGATTTCCCTATTGCCATTACTCGAAGTGTATTTGCCCTGTGCCAGGAGTGAGCCTCTGGTTTCCTTTCTTTCCCTCATGGTGACATCTTATTCATTGCTAAATAAGTCCTATACAGTTCTCCTCTACAATGTCACTCAAGTCTGTCTCCTTATCCTCATTTTTATTGTCACCAGCCTAATTCAGATCCTCAATTATGTTTTGAATTAAACAATTCAAGAGAATACTAGTAGATGTCCCTCCCTCCATAGCTCTCTCCTGCAACCTATCATTCACAAGAAGGCAGCCTTAATCACATAATTTCCTCAATTAAATCCTTTAGTAACTGCTCTTTATCTATCCCCACACCTGTCATGCACGTAAGGCTATCCCTTCTCTAACTCTGGCACTCATTTGCCAGAATTTTCTCCTTAACTTCCCTACATAGTGCAGTCCTCCATCTGAATGGATCAGCTCACCGATCCCCAAACAAACCCAGACACTCCTGCTCTGTCTTTGCCTATGATATCCCTTCTTCCTAAATACCTTTAAGCCTCCACCTCTTGATATCAGACTCATCTTTCACGGCACACTCCAACAACCATCTTACTGATTCCTTCATTCAAGAGATTAACATAGACTAATGAGTTTCAACTATGTGTCAGTCAGGCACAGATAAGACAAAGTGTCTACCATCAGGGCATTCTAGTGAGGAAGACACACAGTGAGGAAGGAGACCATTGTGGCTGGATCACAGGACGGGAGGAAAGTAATATGAAGTGAGGTCGGAAGGTTGAAAGAACCAGACCACGTAAGAAGTTTGAATTTTGTTTCCCTAAGAGCGATAGGAAATCACTGACGGGTTTTGAACAAGGGTAAAACACACTTTATTTTGAAAATGTCCCACTAGCTGGTGTTTAAGGAAAAATCCCGTGGAAGGAGAGTGAACGTGGGAGAATGGGAACCAGTGAGGATGCAAGAGTCCTGGGTAGAGGTGGCAGCTTGACTAGGCGACAGCAGGTGAGAAAGGAGAAGTGGGAATGAATTTGGGATGTATTTTGGAGACAGAGCTGACAGGTTGGATGAAAGAATTATAATGAAGAAAGAAATTAAGTTTTTGTTCTGAGCAATCAGGTGACAATGTTCTTTTTTGAGATAGGAAAGACCATGAAAGGAATAGGTGCGTAGGAGAAAATTAGGAGCTCGAGTTTTGACATGTTAAAATCATTTGTACATGAATGTTCATGGCAGCACTTTTCATAGTAGCCAAATACTGGAAACAACCTAAATGTCTGTCAACTGATGAATGAATAAAAAAAAAATGTGGACTATCCCTACAATGGAATGCTATTTAGCCATAAAAGGAAATGAAATACCTATTCATGCTGTAACATGGAAACTTGAAAACATGGGAAGAGAAAGAAGTCAGGTACAGAAGCCTACCTATTATATGATTAAATTTATGTGACGTGCCCAAAATAGGTAAATCATAGAGACAGAACTTAGTGGGTGTCAATGGGGAGTGACTTTTAATGGTTATGAGATTTCTTTTTGTCATGATGGGATGATGAAAACGTCCTGAAATTGGATAGTCGTGAAATGGAAAGGTTGCACAACTCTGTGAATATAAAAATCACTGAATTGCACACTTTAAAAGGGTGAATTTTATCATGTGAATTATATCTCAAAAGAGGTATTATTTAAGACAATTCTTTGAGCTACTGTTCTGGTCTAGGTTTTCCAGAAAAACAGTTTCAGATCAAGGGTTTATGTATTACTTCTTTCTCAGGGAACAGGGGTGAGGGGCAAAAGGATGAAGCAGAGAAGAGTGGACAGCGCCAATCAAGATGCCTTACTGAGTTGACCTCAGCTAAATACAACTCTGTGCTTGATTCTATGGGACTATTCACCAAGAAGATGACCAACTCTTCAGGAGAGTCCATCTGCATGGCAGGTGGGAAGCCCATATCCCCTGACTCCCATCTCTTCTGGTCAAAGAGAAGCATTGACTCCCTTATACTTCCAGATTATACGTGCAGGGGCACCACATAGGCTGGTCAGTATCCTTCCTAGATGTTAAAGGTAAAGTCCCTGGCTGGGAGGTAGGAGATGCCTGGTGACGGAATGAGACAAGCACCGTCGTTTTATACCAGCTTGATGTGGGCTGGAACCTCTACGAAGATGATTCCTGCAGGAGCAGAAAGTCTATAAGCATCCCTGTCTGATAAAGATGCCAATTAAATATCCAAGTGACTAGGTCAAATAGGCCTCCTCTTTCGTATTTCTTCCTCGTAGATACTATTGTGTTGATTCATTTTCTCTTTTCTTTAAATTGAATATATACATTCAAATAAGTAAAATGAAATTTGGTATTAGACCTCGTTTCTTTTTTTCCCAAATCAACTGGCATTGAGGGATTTTCTTTGTAAAACTAATATTTGTGACAACCGTTCCTCCATTAGATTACAAAGTGACCGGGCAGATATGGAGGAAAGAAGAGAAAGAGAAAAAAAAATTAAAAGTATCAAGTAATCTGTGACCCCATTCAGACTGATGGTAAATGAATTGCACAGAAAGCTGTATATTTAAAATTGCCCAGTATCAGAACTACTTTAAATTCTACTGTCTTATAACCAAAATAAAATAGTAAACTATGCTGTTTTAATTATATGATACTAAAATTATGTTAGTCTTAAAAAAGCCCCTTTTTATTTCTGTGTTCCTCTTATTTTCTAAATTGTGGGAAATGTGTTTAAAAACATTAAAATATGTTTTACAATTTTTTTTAGCTTGTGTAAGGAATAGAAACTCTTTGTGGAAGTCATTAATGCTGTTCTGCGCATGGTGGATTTCCTGCTTCCAGGTACGTGGCATTGTTCTCCAGCTAAGTGTGGTTGTGGAACTTTGCAGAATGAGAAGAATGTGAAGACAATGCATGACATTTGGTGGAAGTCTTTGGGAACTGACAATTGATTTGCCACTTTCTCTTCCCCTATCAGCAGTATTTTAAATAATGAAGGCTCTGTCAGCTCACGTCTGTGAATGAGAATCATGTCTATCCCAGACGCCCACCCACCGGATGTGTACCGTGGGCATGAAATAAATGCCTCTGATCTTAACAAGCATTGACATTTGGGGTGGTTTGTTACAGTAGCAAAACTAGCCTTTCTTTATTGATGTGTTCTTCAAGAAAATAACAGAGTGATCTCAGGCACTTTATAAGCTGAAGCCCTTTCAAGTATTAATGACATATCAAAGGCAGTTCAGCAAAGCAGTTAAGAGCATGGCTTTGAAGCTTGATTCTGCTTATTAGCCATGTGACAGTGAACAATTTATTTAAGTTCTCTGGCCTCAGTGTTCTCATGAAATATCACAATACCCACATCATAAGATCACCGTAAAAATGAAATGAATTAACATTTGCTAAGTGCTTAGAAAAGTGCAGAGTAAGTCCTGTCACTATATACAGTGATAAAACATAAATAAATAGTACATGTACCTAGACCAGAATAGTACATGTGAAGTGTTCAGAAAAGAACCTAGCACAGAGTAAGCCTTCCATGATACTGATTATTACTAATATTTAGAATAAAAACAAATAACGATCAAATACTTGGCTGGGAATTTTTCTCTGGGGAAAACAAACAAAAGGGGGAGGGGGTGGGGAACAAATTCATGGCTCAGCTCTGGTGGGTTTTGCCTCTGGGGAGATGCCTGGATACGTGGATGTTACTTCCCTTTCTATTCAGGTATGTCCTGAGAAAAGAAACAGAACACAGGGGAATGGAAAAGACAAACGAGGGTTTTTTTCTTTAATTATCTCTGTCACCCAGAGCAAAAGGAAACAGGCCCCCTGTGACTGGCACCGAACTCGCCTGTCCATGGGAGATAAGCAGCTCGGGGCGATTTCACAGAGCCAAGTAAAGACAAATTCCTTGAAATCTCATGAAAGGTTGGCTCGGAATTTATCAGGATGATTTATTCATGAGAATCACCTGAGATTCTCATTAAAAATATTGATTTCCAGAATCTCATGGTAGTAGTGGGAGAGGATTGCTCTGGAAATCCAAATTTCAAACAAGTTCTTGAGGACGTTTGTCCTGCCCCCTGGTTATTTGAGAACCGGGGCAAGTCTGGTCCTGCAGCTCAGAAGGAGTAGCTGAAGTACCACTGCCACCAGGTGGCAGTAGATCCAAATTACAGGTTCCAAAGGCATTGGATGGGAGAATTAGCAGTTCAATTTTTCCAGCAACTGCCCAACTGTCGCGTTAAAATGAAGGCAGTCGCCTCACAGACATAGTTCAAGTTTTCTGGATTAGCTGATGTAGAGTTTATATAATTTGGACCCTTGAAGACACAGCTTCTCATCATTTTAAATCGTTCCTTTTGTTAAAAACTGAATTTGAAAATAGACCTTATCTTTTGAGTCTCTCCAACTATACACTCTCACAACATGTAATCAGTTTGTAGAATAAAAGAAACCATACTTACTTATGGAAAAAGATCTGTAAAAAGTTCTTCTTTTTTTAAGTTTTAAATTCCAGTTCGTTAACATACAGTGTAATATTAATTTCAGCTGTATAAGATAGTGATTCAACACTTCCATGCAACCCCCGTGCTCATCACAACAAGTGCACTCCTTAATTCCCATCATGTATTTCCCCCATCCCTCATCCACCTCCCCACTGGTAGCTGTCAGTTTGTTCTCTATAGTTAGGAGGCTGTTTCTTGGTTTGCCTCTCTCTTTTTTTTTCTCCCCCTTTTTTCACTTGTTTTGTTTCTTAAATTCCACAAATGAGTGAGATCATATGGTATTTGTCTTTGATGACTTATTTAGCTTAGCATTATGTCCTCTAGCTCCATCCATGTCGTTGCATGTAAACAGTTCTTCTATCAAAGAAACTGAGAGAGGTGACATCTTAATAGAGAGAGAGAGAGATGTCTGACTGAAATAATTAGTTTTGCCTGTTGGACTCTATGATTGTCCATTAAGGAGAGAATAAGCAAAAAGAGTTGATATTGATGACATTTCCTTTTTCTACTTTCAGAGAATCTAGGCCCTTATTCACCCATAAAACAAGACTATTTCCTAAAGAGTTGAACTGGAATGGAATAAACTTAGCTTTGCTGAGCTCAGATTCTTTCTGGTTTACCTTCGTCATGAGAAATGGTCACACAAGGCAAAATGTGAGCAGAAACAAGTGTTGCATCCTTAAATATAACTGGCATTTCATAATGGATCACAGCATCCAAGCTTGTTTTACTAGGAGTCGGTAAGAAGCAAGCACGGTACAACGTGACTTTGAAATTGAGCATCATTCCACTCACTCCTGGTGTGGCAACTCCACAAGTCAGCTTGGCAGTGTTCAAGATGATTTACAACAAAGATTGTATGTTCTCCATAGGGGGAAAAATGCATTAACAAGGAAGATGCTCATAAATGAAATACATGAAATTACCAGTAGATGATACACAGCCATCCTATTATTTGGTGTTCCTGCAGCCTCTGTAAAAAGGCTTGCTCTGATGGATACATGTATCAATGTTTTAAAAACTAAAAACTAAAAAAGTAAACAAAATTCTTGAAGTGAAATTCACATAAGATAAAACGAACCATCTTAAAGTGAACAATGTTGCGGCGTTTAGTACATTACAGTGTTTTGCAATAGCCACCTCTAGTTCCAAATACTTTTCTTCCTTCCAAAAGAAACTTCACACCCATTGAGCAGTTGGTATACCCATGTTTTTGAATGGCACAGGGAAAGAATTTTAAGACTCTGGAGAAGTATTCACATTGTTGCCAGAGCTTTTTTAGTATAGCTCTGTCTTGGGAGGAGTTTATAATCAGAGGATTTAAAGAGTCTGACATGATGCAATCAGGAGGGTAGTTAAAACGATGGGGCACTGACGAAAAGAATTCAATTGCCTGTCAGGGATGGCCCCTGGCTTTGAAGATACAGCACATTCCTTTGCAAATAGAAAAGCCAACAAGAATGTGGGCCACGAGTTTGTGGGTTCCTTTATGCACATTTTATTACCAAATAAGAGACTTATTTATGCAAATTAATGGAAAGATGTTTAGAGAACTGTGTCATGCCCACCAGCTGGGGGTATAAAAAGCCTTCTGCAGGAGGAGACCTGCATTCAGACTCGGGTTACTCGCTCTTCCCCATCCATCCTATTCCTCCTCAACTCCTGCCACCATGACTCGTTTCTTCTGCTGTGGAAGCTACTTCCCCGGCTATCCCTGCTATGGAACCAACTTCCACAGGACCTTCAGAGCTACCCCCCTGAACTGCGTCGTGCCCCTGGGCTCTCCCCTGAACTATGGTTATGGATGCAATGGCTACAGCTCCCTGGGCTACAGCTTTGGTGGTAGCAACATGTACAACAGGGACTGTTGCTACGGCGGCAGCTCTTGCAGGCCATGGGGCTCCAACTCTGGCTTCGGCTACAGCACTTACTGATGGACCCGAGGCTCCAAGCACCTGCAGAACTCTCCGTCGACTCTCTGTGTGCGAACCGACCTGAAGAGCCATGACTGTCTTCCTGCCTCCAGATGTGCGTGGGAGATACATCTTCCGTCTTCTCGCTGACTTCTTCCTGAGCTCCTGGTCTTTGATGACACTGAACAAGCCACCCAGGGATCAAATGCTGAACTGATACCTACAGCCAAGGAGAGCAAGATGTGTTTCTCCCACATAACCTGAATTTTAGCCGTAAAGCGAGTAGTTTGCCTCTTCTAGTTGCTCTGCTCCTGTATTATTAAATTCTACATTGACATCAGTGTATTACAAGTGGGTGTGGGTAGAAGGGGGTTTTGCTGTCAGTCTCTTAATAAATCTATTTCATTCAGCACACATATATTTGTTCCTGTTTTTTATTTTAGTCTGCTTTTATGCTTTTGAATTCATCAGCCAGTTTCAACCTGGAAGGGCTGACTTGAACCAAATCTTATTTTGAGTTCAGACTGTATACCAGGATAGGGTGATGCCTAATTATTTTGTCCCTTAATGTTACGACTTCAGTTTCTAAAAAGGCCTTAAAAGTGTCCTAAATTAAATCCAAAATACACTGCCATTGTCTGTTTCTCTATGCCGATTATAAGCAGGAACATTTCTTAGCTGTTGAATGCTCAAAAAATTTCTTTCCTTCTTTCATTAGGGACACAATCCCATTTTGATTCTTTCCCCTTTTCCCTGCTGTTTATGGAACTCAGCTCCGGAGAGATGTGAACCCCACAGCCTGTTGGAAGAATTTCAACCAAATGGACTTAGTTATGAATCTTTGTTTTTAGGAGTTTCTAAGATTTGTTCAATAAAGGGAAGCCAACAGCTAAAAATCACATAATTTTTTTTTTCCTTCTTGATAGATGAGTCTTATTTTTCCCATCCTCCTCACTTCTGATTATACATATAGCTGTATTAAAAATGAAGCATTTATTCTTTGGAATGATAGTTGCCATCAAAAGCACTTGAAATGATGTGTGGTTTGTACTTAGAAAATGCTTCTGGTCTGCCTCCTGAAAAATCTCTGCTTTACTGAAGCAAAATACTTTGTTTGAATGAAAGCTTACTCACTCACATATCAAGTATTTATTACACCCCTGCCTCTCTCAGAGAAGGTGCTCAATAATTGTTTATTGACTTGTTAAATCTCTTCTCTATGGGTGCAAAATATAGTATAAGCCAATATAAAGTTCATTCACGTATGGATGAAATAATACTGGACTCTGGCCACTGTGTTAAGAATTTGGGGACTATAAAAACCACCTAAATAGAGACTGGCCTGAGGAGCTGTTTTCAAGAGATGCTCACTCAATAGACACTCACCAAGTAGACACAAGGCCAAAGATTGTCCTAAGATTTGGGAGACATAGAGACAAATAAAACATAATCCTTGCCCTGAAGATTTAAATATACTTTATTCAGCATATAAAGAACACTTAATAGTCTCTTATTTTATACCAATTAATGTGCTGTAAATGATTATACAAAGATAAATAGATATTCTTTACTCAGTTCTTCCCAAGGACTTAAAATAGGAGACAGCCTATGATCATTTAGCCTTAGGCATTTAGCCTAAGATCAAGGAAGGTATAATTATTAAAATGAGAAAATTAATATTGATATATTATTATCTAAGTACAGTGCATACTCCAATTTTTTCAATTGCTCTAATAATGTCCTTTGGAGTTATTATTTGCCTTTGTCCATATAAACATAGCATAAACAGTGAGGTAAGCTTGCATAGAAGGGCAGTTTGGGTATATAAACATGACCATGAGAGAGGTGAGTTAAGAGTTACATATGGAGACAGATATGCGTGTGCAAAAGGGAAAAAGAATTGGGCTATCTGGAGGTGAAGTGGGCTTTCACTGGCAAAATTCCAACAAATAGGTAGACTGACCTACTGGTGGGGAAATTCCAGGGGCATCAAGTACTAAATGGATGATTTGGGATCTCTACCAACCATAAGATTCTAGATTCTATCATCATGGCTAACATTTACCTAAAGTGTGATTGTTCTAAAACCATAATCATTTTTGTGTTTTGCCAATTAGATATTTTTTTATTTTGACGTAATTTCAGATTCACAGAAAACTTGCCATGTCAGTGCAAGGAAATTCTGCATGCCTGGATTTATTAAATGTTTACACTTTGCCCCACTTACTTTATCACTATATATAATATAATATACATACAGTACTGTATGTGTGTAATATACATAATATTTAGAGTAACAAATCCACTTCAGAATATATTTCAGGTATCATGACCATTTGTCCTTAGAACAAAGGCAGAATAATCATGAAAATTAGAAAATTTAATATTAGTACTGTTATCTAATCCACAGTACATACTCAAACTTAGTTAATTGTCCCAATTTGTCCCTAGTAGTTATTTTTCCCCTTGTCCCTGCAGGATCTGAGCCATCATGTGCGTCTCCTTAAGTTCTTTAATCTGCATCAGTTCCTCAGCATTTCTCTGTATTTCTTAACCTCAACCAATTTCAAGGATGCAGGTTGATTATTTTATAGAATGTCCCTTGGTTTTGGTTTGTCTGACTTTCCTCATGATTAGGTTCATGTTAAACATCTATGGTAGAAATGTCATAGAAACAATGCTGTATTCTTCTTGGTGCATCCTATCAGGAGTCACATGATGTTGGTTTATGCAAATTTGATTGGTATGAATTTTGATCACTTGGTAAAAGTAGCATCTTTCATGCTTCTTCACTTCCTTTGTCATTAGTAACTAGTGTGTTGATACTCTGACGCTATGTAAACATCCTATTGCTTATCAAGTTTGTACCCACTAATTTTAGGATTTATTTGCAACTTTCTGATTTTATATATCCTTCTACTATTTATTAGTTGGCATTCTACCATAAGAAGGAACTTTCTTTCCCCCATTTAGTTTTTTGTGTGCTTATTTGTATCAATATTTATATCAACATAAGCTTGTGGATTCTTATTTTGCTCAATATGTTATAATCGGTTAATGTTACTTTTAATTTTGATGCTCAGATTGCCCCAGATTTGGACAGTGGGAAAACCCTCACACAGGCTCCTAAGTTCCTTAGAAATGGCCCCATCACTATTGGATCAATTCTTTAATTTCTGGCTCAACAGAATGTTCCGGGCTCATCTTGAATTTCTCTGCTGCAGTCACGGAATCAGTGATTTCTCCAGGTCTCTAGATTCCGTAAGTGAAGACTGCAATTTAGAAACTATTGTTGTTATATATGCTCATTTATACCTTATCATATGCTATAACGATCATTGCTATGACTATCAATCATCCTTTCAGATTTAATGATGATACACTAAAAAGCTGTGCTGGAGCTCTGCGTATGGGGGAGAGTTCACAAAGGATTCATTTAAGGTAAAAGAGGGGCTGGCTGGCCTTTAGGTTGGCAGTGAGGTGGGGGGCCCCCAAATACCAGAGTGCAAAGGTCATTTGTTCTAAAGTTCAAGTGACCATACTGGTTGCCCACTGGTTGAACACTTCTGTTCTTTAACTAGATTTTCATTTAACCACCCTATCTCTGTTTTAGCCCTAATCCTTATATTTTTCTGTGTGTTGCAATCCTGATTCTCTCTGGGGATTTGAAGGGGAAGATCAGCTTGCTCTTTGCTTAGAGCCCCCTTTCATGGTCTCTGCTATGGTTTCCTCTTTCTTTCTGTTTTCTTTCCATCTCCTTCCCATCATCCAGATATTTAGTTTATCCCTCTTCAATCAGTATTGTTCCTACAATTCTGTCATTGTTGGCTTCTACCTTTTATTATAATTGAATGGGTTCTGGGGAGGGGAAAGGGCAAAGTCTGTTTGGTCTGCCTGCCATCTTTTTCTTTTTTTTTTTTAAGATTTATTTATTTTAGGGGGTGGGAGGGGCAGAGGGAGAGGGAGAGAGAAATTCAAGCAGACTCCCGCTGGCCACGGAGACCCACTCAGGGCTTGATCTCACGACCCTCAGATCATACCTGAGCCTCAATCACCAAGAGTTGAATGCTTAACCAACTGTGCCACTCAGGTGGCCCTGTCTGACATCTTGCAGCTAAAAAGTATAAATACCTTAAAAAGCACAAGAAGGGATGAGGTACAACAATTTGTCTCCTTTGCTCCTGCAGTAATGATGTGACAGGCACAGGATGGTTTAATTTCCCTATTTATTTGCATGACCTTTTTTTTTTTTTTTTTTTTTGAGGTTGGCTTCATTACCTATCCATGTTACTGAAGAGAAAACTGATATTAAAGAGTTAAATAATTTGTTTGAGCTGTATCATCCATTTGTAAAGAAAAAAAATGCCAAGATATAGCCAAGGAGTGTCTGACTCCAAATCCAACCCTCCACTCTAAAATGAGTTACACGGTGCTTTTGGAGTTATAACACTCTTTCTCAGAACTATTCCTGCTTGATGTCACTTCTAATGCCATTGATAATTATGCCTTATATTTACATAGTGATTTACAGTTCATAAAATACTTCCATAGAATCTGATTTAATTCTTTTTTTATTGGGATATAATTGACAACATTATATTAGTTACAGCTGTACAACATAATGATTCGATATTTATATATATTATAATCACCACAGTGTCTAGTTAATATCTATCACCATACAGTTATAAGTATTTTTTCTTGTGATGAGAACTTTTAAGATTTACTCTCTAAGCAACTTTCAAAAATACAATACTGTATTAACTATAGTTACTATGCTGTACATTATATCCCCAGAACTTATTTGTAACTGAGACTTTGTACCTTTTGACTACCTTCACTCATTTTGCCCACCCTCCACCCCTGGTTCCGGCAACCACCAATCTGTTCTCTGTGTCTATGAGCTCAGTTTTTGCTTTCTCCATCTTTAAGACTCCACATATAAGTGACATCATATGGTATTTGTCTTTCTCTGTCTGACTTATTTCACTCAGCATAATGTACCATCCATGTTGTTGCAAATGATAACATTTCCCTTTTTTACATGAATAAAATTCCATTATATATCATATATCTATCCTATCTATGTATCATCTATCTATCATCTATCTATCTATCTATCTATCTATCTATCATCTATCACATTTTCTTTATCCATTTATCCATCAATGGATACTTAGGTTACTTTCATGTCTTGGTTACTGTAAAAAATGCTGCAGTAAACATGGGGGTGCAGATAATTTTCCAAATTAGTGTTTTCATTTTCTTTGGATATATACCCAGACATGGGATTGCTGGATCATATGGTAATTCCATTTTTAAGTTTTTTGAGGACCCTCCATACTGTTTTCAAAAATGGCTGCACCAATTTACATTCCCACCAACAGTACAAATGGGTTCCCTTTTCTCCACATCCTTACCAATGCTGAATTCTATGTAATTCTGACAATTACCTTGGGAGATTAGGTATCATGAAGAAATTGGTGTAAATTAAGCAATTTTCCTGTGGGCAAATATTCACCAAGTGAGAAAGCTGAGACTTGAACCAACTCTCAAGCTGGGGTTTCCAGATTCCTTCTGAGCCCATCCTTCTATCACTGATAAGAGAGGCAGAACGTTAACTTGTTTTTGCTGAGTTGACCATAACTGAGATTATCAAGATCCTCCATTATTTCACAAGCTTGCCAAATAAATTTTAGTGAGTATTAGGCTCCATTCTCTACCCTGATATCAAGTCCTTAGATTTCCCCTCCTCATTATGCCTAAGAAATGCTGTTAGATCTTTATTCCTAATATTTCTGTCTGCTTCACACCTTTGTCATTTTGTGCCTGGATTACTACACCAGCTGCCTATCCAGTCTGCCAGCCAGTCCCCGAGCCCTCTTCCATACAGCAGATACAATCATCTCTCAAAATGTGAATCTAATAATATGGCTTTCTTTCACAAATTCAGGTTATTTTTTGATTACTTACAGATTTCAGGATAAAGATCAACTAGTGGCTCACAAGACTACCGGTTCCTCTAGCCCCATTTCCTATTTGTCCCTACCATGCTTCCCTTTCTCCCACAATTGTACCTGCCATAGTTTTTGCTCCCTTCTGCCCCCTTCTTCATCTAACTCCTACAGATCCTTCAAAAGGGCTTCCTCTACCCCACAGAACTTCCCTTGTTTTAGTTTGAAAGCCCCACCTCTACTTTAATATCATACTGTTCACACTACGTTGCCAAAGTCCATCAACCAAGACCCCCAGGAACACACCGCAGTCTGGCAATCAACTTGTTGCAAGAGCAGAAATGATGCAACATGAGAAATTGCAGGATTTCTCAATAAGGAGGTTTTAAGAGGAGTTTGTTTTAAGATTTGGGCTTGAATGAGGTAATTCTGGAAAGGACTAAAGGAGGCAGTGGTCTTTTCTGTATTGGATACTATCTGTAACAAATTGCCACAAACTTAGTGGCTTAAAACAACACTAATTTATGCTCTTACAGTTTTGGATGTCAGAAGTTCAAAATGGGTTTTACTGGGCTCAAATCAAGGCATTGGTAGGAAATCATTTGATTTCCTAGCCTTTTCCAGATTCTAAAGGCTTGCCCCCAAGCCTTTGGTTTGTGTCCCCTTCCTTCATCTTCAAAGACAGTAGCAGAACATCTTCAAATCTCTCTCCCTGATTCTGACCTCCCAATCTTCCTCCTTCACTTTTGATTACACTGGGCCCACCCAGATAATCCAGGGTAACCTCCCTACTTAAAGCCAGTGGGTTAGCAACCTTCATTCCCCTTTGCCACATAGTATGACAGATTCACAGGTTCCGGAATTAGGATGGCAACGTCTTTGGAGGACCATTATTCTGCCTGTCACATGTACCGTCAGGAAGCAGGCCTAATTCTACGGTTGGGTGTTTTAACAGTTTTTACCTAGGAGGTGGAATAAGGCTAAATGTGTTATTGGTCAAGAGGCAACAGTCACTGATGATGATGCCTAGTCATGTTGGGTTCGAATAGTGTTCCTGTTTCCATCTGTTCTTGGACATGATTACTGAGTGTCCTTGTTTTTTCTTACTCCATCATTGTCACAGACTACCTTGTCTGATTTGATGTTCCAAAGATTGTGTATGAATGTGGGGAATGCTCTGGTTTATTATTAATGAGGTGAGGGCTGCTGATTATCTTTCCTATGATCCTCGATTCCCTCCCTAGAGTGTGTATGCTGTAAGTTCCTTAAGGACAAGGACTGTACTTAATTCACTGTTCTATCACCACTGCTGTCTTCTACACACTCGATAAATATTTGTGGATTAATATAATGACTTTAAACCCTAGAGAAAAAGCTTAATCCTTTGCTCCTTGAAATATGGTCAGAGGACAAGCAACGTTGGCATCACCCAGGAGCTTATTCAAAAGGCAGAATCTTGGGCTCCTTTTGTACTCTGCGCTTTGACAACATTTCAGGTGATTCACGAGCCCATAAAGTTTAAGCACCGGCCCAGTCCTGTTGATTCTTACCCTGAAGGAAGTAGAGAGGGACATACATCTTACTCTTGATCTCTACAGTATTGATGAAACGGTATTAACATTTTTAGCAAAAAAGCAAAGTTTTTAAAAGTATGATTTTTCCTATGCTTTTGTTCTATTTTTATTGCTATTTACAGAAAAACTAGTTTATGTTTTTCATTTCCATTGTGGATAGAGGAAAAACACTTAAAATTGAAGCAGGAGAACTTTCTATTAGATAAATGGAAATATTTCTTGCTTCTAAGGCCTGCCAGGCAGAGACCCCTTAGGATATTCTATAAGACTCCTGAATGTGTTGAGAATCGTTGTCTCTAAAGATACCCTGTTATTTCTCGGACACCAGTTCCTTTGCAGTGACTTGCCTGAGACTCCTGACATTATCTTTGGCAACAGGGTTCGAAGTAGAGTGTCCTGTTCTTTCCTCCTCCCTTTCCAGTCATCCTCCCCTCTTAGTAATCTCTTTACAGGTGTGCCTCATTATCTCCATTTTGAAGCTTCTGCGTCCAACGCACTTGGTCACAACTGCAGAATTTTCAAGGCTTCCCTCATGAGCAGCCTGAAATTTTAAGATGAAGAAATCTTTGGGACATAGGTCCTCACTTTTAAATTTAAATTTATTTATTTGTATATTTAGTTTCGGGTCAGCAAAGACTTTGAGGACATGATGCTTCCAGTAGCTCAAGTTTACTATCATTTATTGTGTAGCAGTAATATAAAATATGATTTTTAAGGTCATCAGAAGGACATAGCCTAAGGCCTTCCAAAGGGCAACCAATGAGTAAATATGTTGAAGTGTCATGCTTCCAATCATCAGTGAGGCTGTTTAGCACTCAGGTAGCACGGCAGATCATGATTTCTTATCTTTTATCCTTTGGACTAAGTCTGCTTACAGGTTGGTGCTGTGCTTTCAATTTGCACACATTCCCAGTTTCTGGCTCTAACTCTCCCTTTGTGTCCAAAAAGTGGACCTCAGCTCCTTGCTTTGCATTACTAAGAATAGAGAGTAGATGCTAAAAATGACCTTCATATCCCACCAGTGACTAAAAGCTGGCAGCAAAAACATACCTTCCTTGGAATGACTTTTCATGTTGGTTGTTAAATACCTGTGAGGTGTTTCTGACAAGAGTCAGTGAGCTTATTATGCAGCCAGGCATTACTGTGGTGTCACATTATTTCTTAAGGACACATCATGGGTTCTACATCAAATAGCAAGCTTCAGTAATTAGGTGCTTGCTCTGATAATTAACCAGGTGGCCTCACAAATGTGGCTTTAGCCCCATAAGTGCTGAGATAGCAAGGCATTGAAATTGTGTCTCAAGTGAGCCCTAAGACTTGGCCAGCAAGTTCTGGCCCTGTCATGTGACACTTTGGGGGTATATTGTCTGCTAATCATATTTGACTGCATGCGATCTTGACTTCAGTCCTGTGTTTCTTGACCTTGGCTCTATTGACATTTTGGGCTGGATAGTTTTTTGTTGTGAGAGT
The DNA here is from genome assembly GCF_964656455.1 of Halichoerus grypus. Taxonomy (NCBI): domain Eukaryota; kingdom Metazoa; phylum Chordata; class Mammalia; order Carnivora; family Phocidae; genus Halichoerus; species Halichoerus grypus. The sequence continues at coordinate 14,408,435 of NC_135712.1, forward strand.
TTAGGGGGTGGTGCTGCCCTGTACATTGTATGCTGTTTGGCAACATCCTTGGCTCCTACCCATTAGATGCTAAGTAGTCATGACAAACAGAAATGACTCCAGACATTGCCAAATGTCTCCTGGGAAGCAAAGTTTGCCATGATAATAAGTCACATTAGCTCTGGTTTATTAAACCGGGCTAAGAAGGTGTCTCCTTTTTATCCTTCACCATCTCGTGCTCATGTCATTTTGAGTTTTGTGTTTTGTTAAAGAGGACACCTTTTCAGATAGCTTACCATTGAACACTACAAATTACTCAAGGTGTGACCACTGCCTTTACCGGAATCACTTGGGCTGCTTATTAAAAATGCAGATTCCTTGGCCCTCCCCCCAACCCAGTGAATAAGAATCTAAAAGAATGAGCTTGGAAACGTGCATTTAAAACAGGTATCCAGGGAGATTCTTGCACAGACTAAACTTTGAAAACTATTGTGGTGAAACGTTTTGCAGAGATTTCAACAATTCTCTTCTGTGATTCCATCACTGCATTTTGCTTTTTAAAGTGATGGCAGCTGGGAGCCCATTACTTTGTCTTAGCAGGGGTGTGAAATACAGTGAGCAAAAGTGCTGTATATAGTTACATGCTTAGTTGACCAAATTCCAATGAGAGAGGGTTGCACTGTAATCTTGGGTCGTCTGTGATTTTGATGTGAAAATCATACCATGGTTGAGTTCCAGGGAGCCAACTTACCTCATTTTACATTCAAATGGCTTGGGGCTCAGAAAAGTAATTTGCCTAAATTCTCCCAGCAAGTGCATGGCCAAATTAGGTTTAGAATATTCATTCATTCATTTACGCAGTTGATATTATTGAAAACTTACACTATGCCTAGTAGTGAGCAAGGCACTGAGGGATCAAGGCTGATTAAAGACATCATTTTTGTTGATCATTTAGCAGGTTAGTGAAGCAGAGATCAGTCACGCAGATAAAGTTAAAGGACAACTGTGAAACATACTGCAGATGTGGGGGAGATGGTGGTCTGCCATGATGCCATGATGCCATGATGCCATGATGCAGGGAAGGGCAGAAAGATCTTCCAAAGGAAGTGGTTGAGCTGGTATCTAGAGGCTGGTGGGAGAGAAGAGGGAAAAGAATTCCATCAGAATATATAGCAAGTGCCAAGGCTTGAGAGCAAGAAGGAACATGGTACCTCTGAAGCACTAAAAGATGGTGAAGGCTAGGCTTTGAGTTGGAGGCTTTTAGGTCAGTTTAAAGATAAATTTAAAAAATTATCCTAACAGCGATGGGAAGCTATTGAAATATTTTTATGTGTGTGTGTTTGTAGGTGTGTTTTTGTGTGTGTGTATGTGTGTCTATCATAACCAGATCTGCCTTTTGTAAACACTTTGGTTGTTGGATGCAGATCGTAAGGAGGGAAGCTGTCACTTGCCTAGTTCTGAGGCCACTGTAACAGTGTAGGTACATAAATAAATAGCTTGCATTGGGTAATGTATCAGGCTGAAAAATGGGCCCCCAAATTTTCACTCTGTTAGCTTATCTTATCAGTAGGCTCACTACCTCACTGCTCGTGAGGCAGAGGTAAGTTAAGGGTCTTGATCTGGGGAGATAATCCTAGATTATCCAGGTGGGCTCAATGTGATCCTTATAAGAGGGAGAGAGGAGGATCACAGTCTGTAGTGCAGGAGAAGCAAGACATTGGAGGGAGGTAGGGAAGGAGCCATGGGCCAAAGAATGCAGGTGGCCTCTATAGAAGCTAAAAAAAGCTAGAAAACAAATTCTCCCCTCAGAACCTGTAGAAGGAACCAGCCATGACTATATGTTGATTTCAGACTTCTGGCCACTGGAGTTTTAAGATAATAAATTTGTGTTTTTTATTTTTAATTTTTTTAAAAGATTTTATTTATTTGAGAGCGAGCATGAATGGGGGAGGGGTAAAGGGAGAGGGAGAGGGACAAGCAGACTCCCCACTGAGTGGGGAACCTGATGCGGGGCTCAATCCCAGGACCCTGAGATCATGACCTGAACCCCAGTCAGACGCTTAACCGATTGAGGGACCTAGGTGTCCCAAATTGGTGTTGTGTTAAGCTACCAAGTTTGTGGTAATTGGTAGCATTAGGAAATAATAGGAAACAAACAGATACAGTGAAATGGAGATTGATAGAAATTAATGGATTCAAGAGACTTTTAGAAGGTAAAATTGATAGCACTTTGCAATAGATTGTATTTGCAAACGAGGGGGTGTCAAGGGTGACTTCTGGGTATTGCTTCTTATTATTCAGATAGTATCATCTCACAGCATGGGCGTAGATCTCATTTTCATATTGAAAACCAGATAGTTTCTGAGTATGAGGATCTAGACAACAATAATTCAATTTTGTATGCAAGTTAGTAAATTAACTGAAGGGAAGTCATATTTTGAGGGTCATGGTATTTGATTGTCAGATAGTAGCAACTGAAAAGCAATGGTTAGGAGGATTACAATCAAGGGTCTGAGCGAATATCTTCCCTGGGATAACTTTACATTCATTATAGAAGCATGACAGTTCTCTTTATATGCTTCCTGTAACAGTAATTAGATGTTGTCTCTACAGGCTATTTTATTATCTCTAATTGTCCCAAGTGCCTTACAGAGCTGCCTAATTGGAGGATCTCAGCACTGAATTACAGGTGTGTTAGAGGTGCTGCTGGGCGGGATCTGGGGCAGCAGAGTTTGGGGCCTGGCTATATCCTCTCAGTGAGTCTCACCTGATTATTCCACTATATCCTAAAGATGTGTAATATACTGTGTGTGCTATATGGGAAAAAGATTGGGAAGCACTTCCCTTTGGTGTTCCTTCTACAGTGTCTTCCATGGATGTCTTGCATCAGAATCCTTGGTGGGGATATTGGGTGATAATCCTGAAAGATGATTTTTAGCCCACAGCTGTTAAATCTGCCTGTCTAATATTTCTTAAATTCATCCCCTTGTTCATCCTGCCACCTGAGTTTAGGCTCCCATCCTCTCTTGCCTAACTTAGTGTGATGGTTTTCATGCAATTCTATTGATTACCAACCCAATGGCCATTCCTTTCCCTCTTGCTAGGTTGGCAGAGACCAATTTGCACTCTAGCAGCAGAAAATGCCCAGTATATGCTTTTCACAGCCCAACCATGAGATGTGATTCAGTTCTAGACTATGGGAGCCAGAGGGAATCCACTGTAAGGCAAATATGAAATGAATTCTTTGGAGATAGTAAATACAAAGGAGCTGTGGGAGAAGAGGTCCTATTTTTTGCTTCCTGGTTTTGGATGTTGATGCATAAGAATGTGAAGCATGCACCTGCTGTAGTGATCCTGCAGCCAATGGGAGAGCACTGAGAGGGTCCTTGCAGTGAGCCAGTGAACCCTGACGTTGCCACGCCCCGATGCATGTATTCTTGGAATGGCCTGTGTTCTTGTTTCTTAGTAGTCATGAAAAATAAGCTCTTTTTGTTTAAGCAGACTTCAGCTTGGGTTTTTGTAACTTGCAGCTAAAAGCATTCCTAGTGAATACAATTTTAAACCCAGTCTTCATACATACCTCCAGGATTTCCCCATTTCAATTCATTCTCCACACTGACCGAGTAGCCATCTTTCTGAAATGCCAAGCTGATTATGTCACCCACCCCTAGCTGAGTGCATTAGGGTGTACCCTTTGCTTCCACGGCTCGTACAGTTTCACATGCCCCTGATTACCTTTTCAGTCTCAGCTTCTGTTAATTCTCCTGTCACTATGGCTATGGTCCCTTTGAATTGTCTGTGACTCCTGGAAGACACTGTAGTATTTAACACCTTTGAGACTTTAAAACCCTTCTTTCTGGAATATTCCCTAAATCCACTATCCCCCTAACCAATACTCACCCATTTTCAAGACCCAGCTCAAATATTTATCCCTTCCATAAGGAAGCTTTCCATGGCCACTACCCCCTAGTTCAAGGAGACTTGTTTCATTCTCTCCGTCATCCCTGAAGTCTACAGAAGGCAGTATGGACTTTCAGGGTAGAATGTATAACATTATTTATTCATTTATTTATCATTTTCCTTTTAATTACCATTTCTCATTCATCTTCAGATCCCTAGAACCTAACAACACACCTGGAACACAGCAGATGTCTAATAAATGTCTGTAAGAATGTGTTTGAAAAGATAAAGGAAAGACCATGTTTGTATTACAGAGTAACCACTGACATATATTTTAAAACTCATTTAAAACATTCCCTTGTAATTTCTCTCTCATTACTAATGAATTATAATATTTTGAAGCTGGAAACTTTATTTGTGAAGCTTACAAGACAAGAACTATCTTACTGTGCATGCTAAAATTGACTCTAAGATTTGTACACAGTATGTTTCCTCCTCCTTTGTAGAAAATCAAAGAGCAAGATTTTCTCCTGTCTTTATTCACGTCAGACCTTATTTAAAATCAAAGAAATATGAAAAGAGAAATCAAGTTATTTATTAAATAATATCTTAAGATTGTTATTAAAAAAGAAAGGGGTCATGAACTTTATCCAAACCAATAAGTATCCAGTAATGATTAGTCTATTTAAAAAAAAATTTTTTTTAAGATTTTATTTATTTATTTGACAGAGAGAGAGAGATAGCAAGAGCAGGAACGCAAGCAGGGGGAGTGGGAGAAGGAGAAGCAGGTTTCCCGCTGAGCAGGGAGCCCGATGCGGGGCTCGATCCCAGGACCCTGGGATCATGACCTGAGCCGAAGGCAGATGCTTAACGACTGAGCCACCCAGGCACCCCAGTAATGATTAGTCTAATACTGAGTCATTTTTAATGTGACAATATAATATTTTTCTTTTAATCAAAACTCCATGTCACATGACCTTGTTTTTTTTTTCAGAAACTCACAAAAGCTAAACATTTTTACTGCAACTGGTTTAGACAGCTATTGCTTTCTACTGAGGGGTTCCCTACATCACACTTCCCCTCCTGTTGGGAGACTCTGGAGGGCCATGGGTCTTTTTGGCATTTGGCTTAAAGAGAAGTTGACTAGGAGATACATTTAATTTGGATATGGTGGGATAGATTTATGTGGTTTGCAGTCACTTCTGAGTCTCATTAGGCTATTTTGAGACATCCTTGTGTGGGAATGGCTTCCAGGAATTCTTTACCATCCACTCCCCCAATTAACCCAAAGTTTTTGACTTGAAGATGTAGGACCAGAGGTCATATGTCAGTATGAATTTGCTCCATGGCATTCAGCACAGGATGAGTAGTAGAGAAAACAGTTTGAAATGATGGAGTCAGAAGCTAGTCTATGGAAAAAATATTATAGAAGTATGGCAAGCAGTTAAGTAGTAAAAATACTCCTTTTGGAATTTTGTAATATTTATGATTTTTGTTAGTGTTTAATTTTTGTGATTTCTTTTAGCATTTAACAAATGTTTAATTTTGTACTTAATTTTATATTTTTGTTATGTTCTTTATCATAAAGAGGGTTCTCAACATTGTATAAACTGCATGCTTTACAAAACCTAGATCTTCCCTAGATATACGTATGTCAGAATATAGTTTTCATAGAACCAAGGCAGGATTGAGCTAGCTATTAGTTTTGTTATTTTTCATTTTTATTTTATTTTATTTTATTTCCTGTTCAGCCACTTCATAGAGGAGGAGGACACAAATAAATCCTCCCTCTTCAGATCACAGCAATTTTAATCTATACCAAATTAGTTATGTTTTTAAATGACATGCTGATAATGTGTCTCCCTAAAACTTTCTTGTGTTAGGACTTTTTTGTAGACTTTCTAGAGAAAATTCAGGATATTTGCTATAAATAGGGCCTAAGTTTTTATTTTTTTTAAATTTTAAAAATATTTTATTTATTTATTTGAGAGAGAGAGACTAGAGAAAGTGAGCACACAAGAAGTAGGGAGGGGCAGAGAGAGAGGAAGAAGCAGGCTCCCTGCTGAGCAGGGCTGGATCCCAGGACCCCAGGATCAGGACCTGAGGCAAAGGCAGACGCCTAACTGCCTGAGCCACCCAGGCACCTCAAGGTCCTAAGTTTTTAAAAAGATGGCATATTTAAATTTTATTCATCATTACTACTCAGATACAGAGCTCGGTATTGTGCCATGGAGGGCATAGCTAATATCTTGCCAGATTGGATAAGCAGGTGAGGGGAGAATTCATTTCAACAGAGCATCATAATTGAACTTTGGCAAATCTTTTCTTCCATCCCATTGTATAATGCTATTTTTTGTTTCATTTTTCTTTTTCTCTAAGGTTATCATTTCTTTCCTTCTTTCTTTTTCTTTTCTTTTTTTTTGGTTTTCTTTATGGAGTAGAGCAATATGATGAGAGTAGAAAGATAGTGTAAATCATTCTGTGACTTTCAGGGAAGGACCTGCTCTTGAATACCTTTATATTTTGGGAGCAAAGCTAATTTTAATTCCCTGAACTTATTTAGCTGTAAGTCACATGAAGTGTTTGAATTTTAACTGCTGAATCACCCTAGGTGGTCATGGTACTTTGTTCTTGAAGAAAGATGGTAGTGCAGCACCATGTATTTTCAAAAATGCCTCTCCTGTAATTAATCAATTAGTGGTTAGAACACTGGCATAGTTTTGTGTTTTTCCAGGTGTTGCACCTTGCCTTTGGATTCAACCTGTGACTTCTTTGTACTCCTAGAAATTTAGGTCTTTGTTGCTGGTGACAGGGAGGAAAGCTACCTCTGGGATCTACAATAAAATTTTGGGGTCCAGTATGTAATACATATTCTTTCCATGGTCTTATAGTAATGATTCGTTGTCGCTCTGTGCCTTTCTGTTTCTGTGCTGTGTGTCCTCTTCTGCTGTATATTCTGTAAGTGTTCTACCAAGTGCCATTATGGGCAATCTCAATGCAAATATCTGGAATAGTTTATTAGGTCTTTCGTGACCCAAAGTAGTTTTGATCAATCTTGTCCCTTCTTTCACTCCTACTTGAGAACTAAATTTCTATTTAGAGAGGAATGACTTTCCTTCCTGCTCCTGGGAGGAAATGTTGACTTAATATGCCACCTTCACAAGATTGTCATATTTGTCAGATAATCTGCTTTTATTAGATCCAGCAAAAAAAAAAAAATATACATTTCAGGATAAAATTTGCCGTTCATTTTTCTGTTTTTTACTTCATTATTATTTTCAATATTTATTTTAAAAATAAATCATATTTATTTAACCATTCATTTCAAGGGGTGCTTGGGTGGATAGTTGGTTAAGTGGCTGGCTCTTGGTTTTGGCTCAGGTCATGATCTCAGGGTCCTGAGATCAAGCCCCACATTAATTTCCACATTGGGCTCTGCACTCCCAGCTCAGCATGAACTCTGCTTCAGGATTCTCTCTCTCCCTCTGTCCCTTCCCCAGCTCACTTGTGAGCTCTCTCTTTTTCTCTCTCTCTAAAATAAATACATCTTTTAAAAAATTTTAAAAACTCCATTTTTCTTTTTTTTTTTACAATTATAAGATTATTAGTTCAGGCAGTGGTCTCAAAATGTGATGTTAGATACAGTTCAGGTGGGGATTATAATTAAGATTAAATTTTTAACCAGTTTTTAAGACAGAGTAGCTATACATAGAGAAAAAATTAAAAAGGAGGCTTTTCTATGAGCCCTATGGCCTTTGTCTTGCACACTACCAAAAAGAGAATTCTTTAACCAAGTGAATACTAAGAAATACCTCGAGTTTTAGTTGGACTCACTATGTATTATTACTTCATTTATTAATTTATTCCAACACATATTTATTGAATTCTACCCTGTGTGTTGTGGAAATTCAGTGAGCAAGAGGACTGAATAAGAGTTAACAACCTCAGAACATTTCTTGGTTTTATAAAGCCTGCTTACAAAGAATTACATCTAGGGTCTATAAGAGCCAGGGCTTTGAAGTCACTGCAATACATTTTTAGTGAGGGACACACTTTGTTTGAAGGGATCCTATCCTTGTATTCTATGATGTGAGAGCTTTCTTAATCGGCTGTAAAGACATCTAACGCAAGAGCAAATCAAATTAACGAGCTTTTTGCGGTCTCAAGAATGAAAAATGGTGTCAAGAATGAAAATGAGGCCCTTGTGTTTTTAACCACACCCCACAGCCAGGGTATATAAAGAAGGTTCTGAGACTGAGGACTCATCACACAGAGGAGACACATTCCCCTGCTACCTGAACCTTCCACTCCCGACACCATGTACTGCAACACCTTCTCCGGTGCCGTCTTCCCAGGATGCTACTGGGGCAGCTACGGCTACCCCCTGGGGTACAGCGTGGGCTGTGGCTACGGCAGCACCTACTCCCCAGTGGGCTACGGCTTTGGTTATGGCTACAATGGCTGTAGGAGCTTCGGCTACAGAAGATACTGGCCATTCGATCTCTACTGATTTGCTGAAATTGCTGAGGCGTAGAATCTTCTCTCCCAAGGCTGAGAGGCGCCCCTCCACGTCCCTCCATTACTTCCTTCTTTAGCCCTCCTTTGCTCCTTCACCTCCCAGTTGCTGCTTCTCAGACCTAGCGCCAGAGTCCAGAGGGAAGAAAATGAAAAACCAGATGACGCCTCCAGCTGCCTTCCCTGGATGATGTTCTTTGAGACATTTTCAGAAACTTGATGCCCAAACATGTATTTCTTCTGAATTTTTCACCATGCTCACGACTCTTGATAAAGTTGTGGATGCGTGTGTTGAATTCTCAATAAACTTGTCTCAATCAGCATAATACTCTCACCTGAGCAGTTTCCTTTCTTGGTGTGTGCATATTTTCTGTTACATTGAGTGGGGAGGGAAGTGGATTTATTTTTCTCATGTGGGCTTTAGGAGCAACAAGAAAGCAAATAATCCTTGATCTGGTGTGATAAACAGGCAAGAAGGGGCTACTTGTAAAGGGAAAAAAAAAGTCTCTCTTCACCTTTTACCTCTGGCATCTACCTCCAATCCTTGGGCCAATGGGACACCACTCAGTGCTTGGTGTTTCTCATCTCACCGCTCCTTCCCCTCCTCAAGGAAACCCAACATTGTTTCCATATTTTTTTCCAGTTATTTCCATATTAGTGCAAATGAAACTCACTGTGTTCCCTCTCCCAGGGATGAAAGAATGTAGAATAAAATACCATGTTCCCTACTAAAAGATTCTGAGGTCTCAAGTAATAGAATAGCTATAGACATATTTTAGGAGCCTGAGAGTCTTTTAGGGGAAGGGATTATTCCCTTATATCAAAACACCTATGGTATTTATTTTACAGCTTAGAAACTCCAGGTTAGAAACAAGGATGGAAAGCTTCTTAATCTTTGTACAATCGATACCAGGTAGTGAATTTTACTCTTTAAAGATATGAGTAACTTTTCATAAACATGGGGAAAAAGTAACTATAAAGAAGTGTTTCTGAAGATAGACTTTCTCTGTGTTCCTTTAGCGAAAAGAGCTATATTCCTTTCATAAGCCAAGCCAAAAATGTCTCAGTCTTCCTGTTGAAAACATTTTATGTATAGTACAAATATTCTTGGTGACAGCAGGATTTGGCTTAACCCTGCTCTTTTACTGAATATCTGCACATAGCTATATTGCCTCTGATTCACCTTGTAGCTAAAAAGGTAAAGGCTATTTGGAGAGATTATTTTAGAAGAGAGTATTTTCTCCACCATATTTCATCCAACAGATACCTTTTTAAAAAAATTCAAAAACATCTTGTTCAAGGATTTACTTAGTAGATTCTTTCCCAGTAGACTATTGTGATAGCCAATAAAATCTCCAGTTTGAAACTTTCTAGCAGCCACATATTAATTCATGCTGAGAATTGTAATTTAATCAAACACACATGTTAGAATAGGGTTAGAAGAGGAAAAGAAAAGAGGGATTTTTCGGGAATTACAGGGTCAGGTTGAAACTAGAAGATGTCTATTTCATCGTTTTAGAATGATGACTGAGTTATATAAAATTTGTGTTTGAAGAGACCTCAGAGAGGTATCTTACAGTATTTCTGAAACTGTGGTGTGCAGGGAAATCACCTGGGGAGCTGGCCTAAAGAGTAAGTTGTTACGCCTCGCCTCTAGGAATTTTGATTTGGTACATCTGAGGTATGGTCCAGAAATACAAACTTTTTTTTCAACTTAATTGAGGTATAACTGACAAATAAAAATTGTATAGATTTAAGGTGTACAACAGAATGTTTTGATGTGTGTAGACATTGTGAAATGATAACCACAGTCAAGCTAATTAACATATTATTCACCACCTCATATGGTTAGGATTTTTATTTCAGGTATATGAAAGGGAGCTCAACATCATTAGTCATTAGGGAAATACAAACCAAAACATAATGAATTATCATCTTACATGTGTTAGAATGGCTCCTATCAAAAAGATAAGAGAGAAGTATTGGTAAGGATGTGGAGAAAAGAGAACCCTCATACAGTGTTTGTAGGGATATATAAATTGGCTCAACCACTACAGAAAACAATATGGAGATTTCTCAAAAAATTAAAAATAGATCTACCATATGATCCAGCAATCCCTCTTCTGGGTATATACCCATAGGAAATGAAATCATTATCTCAAAGAGATATCTCTACTCCCATGTTCATTGCAGCATTATTCATAGTAGCTTAGATATGGAAACAGTATCTCTTCATGGACAGATGAATGGATAAAGAAAATGTAGTATATATACAATGGAATATTATTCAGCCTTAAAAAAGAAGGAAATCTTGTCATTTGTAACAACATGGATGAACCAGATATCTAAAGTTTTTAGAAGTACCCCAGGGCTTCTAGCTCAGGTGGTCTAAGTTCCACATTGTAAGAAACACTGTTTCAGGGCCATTACTTACACACACACACACACACACACTCTTATTTATTATCTATCTATCTATCATCTATCTAATTATCAATCATTTATCTATCCTTAGGTAGCTATATCTTGAAAAAGGAAAATCCTTTACATCACAAGCTAAGGACAAAGAAAGAAATCCTTTACATCCAAAGATGTAGGAGATGGGCACTGAAGTACATCTATGCTTGTCACCTTTCAATCACCATACTGGGGCTGAAGGTTCTGAGGCCATGCTCTGCTTAAAGGAGAAAGTGTATTATTTGATGATTTTATAAACTCATATTTTCCTACATAATATGATAATGTTCTACATTACTTGATATCATTCAGTGATTTTTAACTGTAATTCACTTCTGTTACCTATAGTTTTTAAAAAATGCATATACTCAGTTCCTCCTCTCCACCTCCCTTCTGATGGGAATATCTCCTACAGGGTCTGGGAATTTGTATTTAAACAAATACCCCTGAGTAACTTACCTTTGTGCCACCAATTTGGAACAATTACAGGTCCTTTATTATGGGTTTCATATCCCATCCTTTTCAGCTTCTTCTATTTATTTTGAAACTGGGAACTAAGATGTTTCATCTACATTTATGTTGGATTCATAAGAATAAAAACAGAATAAATAACATTTTATAGATACAGTGAAAAAGAAGAGTAGGAAGAACATTTGATGCCACATCCAGGCTCAGCTGTGGTCCTTAGGGGTGGAGTTAGCTCTTTGTTTCTTTTTTTTTCTTTTTCTTTTTCTTTTCTTTTTTAGAGAGAGGGAGTGAGCAGGGAGGAGGGGCAGAGAGTGAATGAGAGAGAATCTGAAGCAGGCTCCATGCTGAGCCTGGATGTAGTGTCAAGTCCCCAACATGGGGCTTGATCTCAGGACCCATGAGATCATGACCTGAGCTGAAATCAAGAATTGGTCGCTTAACTGACTGAGCCACCCAGGTGCGCCTAGGTATTTGTTTCTAATTGTACATCAGTTTTGGTATTGAGCTGAGCCAAGTTTAGTGCCCTGCACATAGTAGAAACTCAATAAATATGACTGGATTATCTCACAAATTTCTTCAATAAACATGAAAAAGATGTTAAACATCCATTTGCTAATATCCGATAACTCTTCTTTAATTCATAGCCATTTGTGGATTGGAAGTCTAATGTCTGCACATTCGATGACTTGGATTCATCTCAGGTCACACATGAAGAAAAGTACTGTTTTTCTTTACTACCTTCCCATTAATTGTTTATTGCTCCTAATTATCTGAAAAACTAAGTTATGTATATTTAAGATTTCCCTGCTGAATAGAGCCTGTAGAACCCAGAAAGGTGATTTGAATATTAAAGGAATTTTATCTACAGAAGAAGAGAAAAAGAGAGAGGGAGACAAAGAAAGAAAGATTTGCCTTCACATTTTAGGATGGTTCAGAGTAATTCTTCCCAGAAGAAAGGCATAGGTAGAGGATATTCTGAAGTACTCCTTGAATTATGAGTCTGCACCTAAGTGCTGCACAGACAAAACTGCATGGCATCACCCTCACTTGAATGCAGAGGGCAGTGTTATTTCTACTCTGCTTACCATTTTCTTAATGACTTGTTTCCATCTCAATAAAGGAGGGATATCAAATGCTACAAGTTTCTTAAAAATTTTATTTAGAGCATTTTTACATTCTGTGTATAAAAAAATATATTCTTAGGTCTTTCACTAGCACCCACCACCTGGTTTCAGGCTTCCTGTCCACTCTCCTAAGTCTTCTGTTCTAATCATTATGCTCTCTGTTCCTTAATTACTCAGAAACAATGCTTCATTAGTTGTAGCTAAATATATGAATGCTAATGTATATTTACCCATTTGGTTCACAGAAAAGGTTTAAAGTTCCAAAGAATTTTCTGGGGCTAACTTTGATAGAAAATGTGTTATGTGATATCCTGTTCAACATTTCCCAAATACTCTCTAAAGGCTATTTTGAAGGTATCTAATAGTTGCCCTCATCACATGGTCGGTAGAGAAATGCTCTCCAAATGTTACACCTTATGTGAGCACAGTATTTGATGACCCTATCCAATAAAAATGTTGGCTATGAAGTTATGACCATCAAGAATGTGAAGAGCAAGTCTAATATATGTAGGAGATCCTATGCCGTATTTACACTGTTCTTGCATATGAGAAGTGACCAGATGATTCTCCATCACTCCCATTTTTCTTTTGCCTGCATTTTCTTGCTTTTTGTTCTATACCTTTGTTCTTAAGTTTCTTACTTCTTAGAGAATCACAGGATTCTCTTCTATTTCCATAGATCATATTAAAGCAGGGCTAATTTTTAAGCAGATTTATGAGCAGATTCTCAGCAAGAAGAGAGATCAAGAGAAGCACCTTCCCAGTACAGAGAAATCTTACAGTCAAAATAAATCATCATTTTCAGAGATTCACACTGGCCCTGCCTTCCAGACCCCTCCCCCGCAAGGGCTTTCAGTCACAGTAGACACCTAAGAAAGACTATCAGATACCTTACAAGTTAGAGTTTTTCTTTACTTATTGAAGATACAAAGGAAACATAAACATAAAACAAAGAATAAATGGATGACACTGGCATTTGATAAAAATTTTTAAAGTTAAATTCTTTTTTTCTTATTCAAAGAAAGGTTTGCCTGCTCTTTTGCCCAAAGCTTCAGACACAAAAGCAAAGCAGAAACTGGAAATGCTTCATACTCACATGGATGTGATTTTTGATTTCCCGTAATTTTCCTTCAGCTACAGGGTGGTCTTTCTCAGAGCTAGCCAAGATATAATAGCTGCTGCCCAATCGACATGTTCAGCTCATGGGTTCTGATGGCAAATGTGCAAGTAAATCACACTTAAAACCAACCAACCAACCAACCAACCAACCTTGTGTACTCGACAACAGCATAACTACTTTTGAGCTAAATGTTTGGTAAACATATTTTTCATCCCATTGATTTTTTACAACACTGAAAATCTTCTAGAATGGGTTTATTTGAGATTTTACCTGAAGCCATCATTTTGAGTATGATTTTTCAGTCATTTTGACGATAAAAATAATTAGGCAAAGAGAACTAATATTTAGTATGTTCCTGGGCTTGTGGTAGATCATCACTCCTCTTTACACCCTCAGGAGATTGGTTTTCTTCCAGGTTCTATTTCCTTCATGAGGAAGCTGAAATTCAGAAAGTTCAAGTGATGTGTTCATGTCTCAAGGCTGGAGAGAGACAGAGCAAGGTTCTAATCAGCTGTGTTTGATGCCTTGCTCCTACTAACCAGAGTTGACTCCAATTTTGTCCTGTAGAACTGTGTGCTCCATGAAGAGACCTTAACTGTCTGTTCACCACAGTGTCCCAAAATAAAGCACAGCATTGGGCTCATATTGAGTCTCCAGTACATTATGAATGAAAAGGCAAGATGTTATTTTTTTCAAATTAAACTAAAGAATCCCTAATCATGGCAAGAAAGTCTTTTGAAAATCATTTGTTCAAGTCTGAAAATGGTACTATTTGGCTTGTTTTTTTGTTTGTTTTTGATTTTTGTTTTTTGTCTTTTTTTCCCCCCGACATCCAAGAGAGATTTCGTAAGTGTGTGGATTCTGAGCCCAGAAACACTCCTGACATAGAGGAGAGGGCTGTGAATGCCATTTGGTTAGGATCTACCAAAAGGATAAAGCAGTAACATCATGCAGCAGCTTCACTTACCCCAGCTCTGTCAATGACATTTATTCAACTGTGTCTTTTAGAATTTTAGAGAAATCAAATATAGTATTGTATTTTTCAGTACAATTCTTCATAAATGTAAAAATTATTTGATGTTCTGCCTAAGAATAATGAGATGAGTAAGCTCTTCAAAGTTGCACCGTCCAGAGATAAAAGGCCAATGGAGAAGGCAATAAAGGGATGGGGAAGAGGCATGTTCATCTGGCAAAGATTTTCAACTTGACCAAACTAGTCAGGCTCCTCTGAACTCTCTTCTCAACTAAGCTCTGACTTTTGGTCTTCCATATTTGTCTCTGCATTGTTAAATTTAAGTAAGAAACCTGCTAAGTGAGTTAAGTCACAGCCCCCCCCCCCCCTCAATATCTGATCACCCTCCATAACAGGTTCCTCATCCTCCACCATCTCCCAGGTGACACCTGATCACCCTGGCCTGTCTTCAGCAAGAATCCTGTTAGATTGGTTTAGCCTGAAACCAATCCCCTTCCTCCTTATCCCTGATACTTCCTCTTAATAATTTTCTATCCACTGACTCCTGCCTTGTTCCTTGGCTATAAAAGCCCACTTTTCCTTATATGGAAATATATGGAGTTGAGCCCAATCTTTCTTCACTATTATAAAACTCATACTACTATACTATAGTTGCTCCCCTTGAATAAAGTCAGGCTTCCAATCTTTAATAAGTATCATGAATAATTTTTTTAAAATACATCTCAGCTCTCTGCATTCCTTATCTGCTTTCAAATTTTGTTTTTGTAATTTATAACATCAAGAGAAACTTGACGTTGTCCCCTGAGTGCTATGCTACACTCGTCCTGGTCCTTAAGGCTTAATTCATCTGTACCAATTTATATGTACACAAACTCCTACTGTAATCCCTGCCCCAGTGTGTCCACTCAACATTTTATAATTATGGTATTTAGCTGCATATATTTATTTTGATTGTAGGCTTATTTGTCTTGTTTTTGCTTCTAGTTTGAAAGGTTTGTTAGATCAACAAGCTCTTTAATATCTGTACCTCAAATGCCGATACAGGGTTTTATGAAGCATGAGGACATTCAGTAAATTCCTGAATGGTTTGGTGTTGCAGCCAGCACGTTTTTTGTTGTTGAGAAGTCTGATAATTGGAGGCTTAAATTTGAGTCTGGTTTAATACAAGACTTTGAAGACACAGGAGTAACTTCTCATTACAGGGACAAAACCCATAAAGAAGAATTCCTTTTTGGCAGTTGGTCAAGCTCAAACTTTTTTCAAAAAATAAGGAAGATCTCTTCTTTTTCCAATGAGATCTAGGAGATCAATGAGAATTTTAATTCCCTTGATGAGGGAGGCACATTTCTTCATCATAGCCCTCCACTGAGGTTATACCAGTCACATAGGAAGGATCCCATTACGTGCTGTAACCATTAGCCTTGATGCCTGATCAAATCCTTATCCCTGGACAATATATTGTGACTTCTTCCCTGATGACTTCGACTCAAATGGCTACTGGAGAAGTTATGGGTATTCCCTGGGCCACCTGAACCTGTATATGGTAGCACTTTCTTACCTGTGGGCTATGGCCTGGATTATGGCTGTAGTGGTTACTGACCACTTGGTTACACTGGGCAACAGGAGTCTACTGGTTGATCTGCATGTCTGAGAGCTTGGCACTTCTGGGATACCTTGTTCTTTTGTTTCCGATCTGATTCTTTCTTTGACTCCCAAGGTGCTGCTTGACCAAATGCAGCTTCTGCATACACTGGATCAGGTTCACTTTAGTACACATCGCCTTCAGTCTTTACATCTTTGAACTTTGGCAGAAGTTCATCATTTAGGTTTGTGATTCTTATTTGAAGTATGTTCTGCCTTAACATATTTGTCAGTAGTTCATCTTGAGGACACTTCTGTTTTCTTCTCAAAAACTTATCTGAGTTGATATAGGACCTGTGGTTTAAATATGTTTCTGAGGGTCTCATTTCAGTTACATTATATGAAAAAACAATGTTTTAAATCCAGTAAAATGAAGATTGATTTTTATATTTTATCAGAAGATGTTAGTCCTAATATCCGGGCTAATTTAAATGGGGACTTGGTGATGTTCGGGTTAACTTGGTTTGCAGAGTAACATCCAAAGTCCAGTAACAAAATCCAACCAATTCACTTTGGATCCCAAATAATACAAAATGACTGTCTATATTGAAGTATATATCACAAACCCAATCAATTTGAAATTCATTTAAAAATTAAATATATTAACACGAGTAGTTATGAACATACATTTCTCTTTCATACTATTTAATTTTATCTCATCTCTAGAACCATGTTTCTCCAAGTGTTGTTTTTGAACCAGCAGCATCAGCATTAACTCTGGGAACATTTTAGAAAGGCAAATTCTCAAGCCTTCTGCCTCTTTTCCTCCAAGATCTACAGAATCAGCAATATATGTTTTAACAAACCATTTAAGAGATTCTGATGTATGCCACATCAGTAAAATACTGCTCTAGAACATTAAGTGCATTGGTTCATCAAATTAATATAGAATAAATTTAGTTAACCACTTTTAAGAGTTAGATTTGGAATAAACAAAAGAAAACAATGATTTTAATATACATATATATTGTACCTTATTATTTCACTGTATATTCATGTACATTGCCTTCTCAGAACGTCACAAAACCTCTTAAATTAGGAAAGACACTTATGTCTTCTTTATAACTTTGTGATTGAGGCACAGAATGTGCCTGTCAAAGGTCAGGCAAACAATACGCAGATTTCAGACCAGATCAGAATTCAATTCTTCCGATTCTACTACTGTGGTTCTGTCATTTTATTACATATTGACCAAATTACATTCTAGTAAGTGATAAAAACAAAATACAGACAAGTCCATGCAAGGTTTAGATAAATCCTTGGACATTTTATACACTTTATTGAAGGAAGTAAAGAAATACATTGGTATATTCTCAACTTTGAAGGCCAACACTTTGTTCTTCCACCTCATATCAAATATAGTCCCAATAGGATTCTTTTTTTTTTTAAAGATTTTTTTTTTTTTTAATTTGAGAGAGCGAGCGAGAGAGAACATGAGCTGGGGAGGGACAGTGAGAGAGGGAGAAGACTCCCTGCTGAGCAGGAAGCCCACCACCTCAGGGGGCTTGATCCCAGGACTCTGGGATCATGACCTGAGCTGAAGGCAGAGGCTTAACCGACTGAGCCACCCTAGTGCCCCTCCAATAGGATTCTTGATGTGATTTGGATCCCTATACAAAGGTGGATTTAAACATGAGCAATCCAGGGTTAACTAGAATTCTGAATATATTCTTTTCATTAACTTTTCTAAAATATACACCAAGCTCCATGCGATCTTCTGCTATACTTTTCTAAAAAATGGGGTATTATAAGGAATTAAGTAAAAATTGGAGAATTATTTTTATTTTATTAAATCTGTTGACTTTGGTACTATAATTTAGTTTTTTCCCTATTTCAGTAATCCCATGGGGCTTTTCCCAGTAATATTGATTATATTCTAGGGAATAGTTAAATAAGTGAAAGCTGGTTGGCTTAATGATTTAAATATATGTAAGATGTAGAGTCGGTTCACAAATTCTTTAGGTTTTGGTTGAAAGGTTAATGTTACATTTCTGATGTGTTTTTCTCATTCTGAGTGCTGGCTTACAATTAGTCATGCAAAGTCATGTTTCTTGAGGGTAGATTATTGAGAGAAACTACATCTGTCTTTTATCTCACATGGTTGATCCTGTGAAATATTCCATTCTTTTCATTATTTTCTCATGCTTGGTAGATCTTGGTTAGAATCAATGCTATTTAATATACTTAGAACCTAAACATGGTTCATAATTCCATGACAAAGGAGGAACAGTAAAGAAACTGAAAATTCATTAAAAAGTTAAGGAAGGTAGTGGCCATGCTCAAAAACTGATTAAATGCTCATAAATACAAAAATATATTTCCTCATAACTGATAAATATCAAGTGATAACTGAATGCAAAATATTTGCAATTACATTGTGGAATAGATTCTTAATGAGAAATAAACACTTCTGGATCTCATGAGATATGATTAACAGAAGATTTGCATTAGTTTTGAAACACCTATAATGGGCTCAATCATGTATTAAAAATTTCTTAAGAGAAGAATCTCTGGGTATCTTTATTTAACCCCACAGTTTAGATAGTATTAATAATTCCTCTTTGTGACCAGGAAATATCTGTAATCTCACAAGCAGTGTTAGATAATACAGTAAGAATATTTCTGATTGTTTGGAAGCCTGATTTTTGATGGTTAAACTGGGAATCTCCTTTTACTAAAGACTGATGACATTTCAGTAGCTTCCCCATTAGAAGAGCAAACTCATTACAGGCCGTTGATCAACCTCAAATCATTTTAAGGAGCAATGAAGACTCTAAGGAACAAGGGAGCTATTTGTTAGAGCATTTTCTAGTGGGGGTGTATGAGAGACCTTGGGCAGATGGAACAAGTCATTCTCAGGAAACATGGTCATCTCCTAACGAAATGTCCTTTAGCTTCTTCTGTGGGAGCATCTACCCAGGATCCTACTGAGGCAGTTGCGGTTAGGGGTGGGTGTTGGCTGTGGTTATGGCCACGCCTACTCCCCAGGGGGTTATAGCTTTGGATATGGATATGGTGGCTTCTGGCCACTTGACTACAGAAGATATTGGACATTTGACCTCTATTAAATAACCTCTGACCATGTGAACTATTTCATAATCTGCATCCTCAGGAGCCAAACCTGAAGCGATGTTTTATGGACAGCTTTCTTGAGGATAAAATGTGAACTTCAGATTCTCTATGTATTGAACTGTGCAAAGTAGAGTGATCATGAACTCTGTGGGTTGAACTTTTTTTTTTTTTTTTTTTTTTTTTAAAGATTTTATTTATTTATTTGAGAGAGAGAGAATGAGAGAGAGCACATGAGAGAGGGGAGGGTCAGAGGGAGAAGCAGACTCCCTGCCGAGCAGGGAGCCCGATGCGGGACTCGATCCAGGGACTCCAGGATCATGACCTGAGCTGAAGGCAGTCGCTTAATCAACTGAGCCACCCAGGCGCCCTCTGTGGGTTGAACTTTAATTGAAGTCTTAATTTTCCTTGATAGAATGCTATACCTTATTTTAAATTCCCCCAGAGTATTTGATTTTCAGGTTTCCCAGTAAATTCTGGTTTCCTTTTTTAAATTGACTTCCTTATTCTAATAAATATGCTAACTTAGCCTATAAATGTGATTTTCAATTTTGCTCCTTTCTCTTGATTCATTCTTTGTGGATGTATTTTCAACTGCATTTTGCAATGAACACAATACTTTGCTATTTTAAGCATTCTATCTACTAAAGGGACATTGATTTAAGGAAAAAGTAGACTGTCCATGGTGAGTTTGCAGGGCCTCTCTTGCCTTCCTCTTATTCATATTATGCTCTCAAGTAAGAAATCTGGGGACTAAAATTAGCCCTAACCTCTCTAATCTCCAGATCTCCAGTGTGTTGTGTTCCTCAGTAAGGCTTTTTAGCCTTTTTTTTTTTTTTTTTTTGAGAGAAAGAGAGTGAGTGTGGAGGGGAGAGGGAGAGAGAGAATCAAACCCATGACCCTGAGATCATGACCTGAGCTGAAATCAAGAATCAGATGCTCAACCAACTGAGCCACCCAGGTGCCCCAGGATTTTTAGCTTTTTTTTTTTTTTTAAAGATTTTATTTATTTATTTGACAGAGAGAGACACAGCGAGAGAGGGAACACAAGCAGGGGGAGCGGGAGAGGGAGAAGCAGGCTTCCCGCAGAGTGGGGAGGCCGATGCGGGGCTCGATCCCAGGACCCTGGGCTCATGACCTGAGCCGAAGGCAGACGCTTAACGACTGAGCCACCCAGGCGCCCTGGATTTTTAGCTTTTAAAGAATGCTTTCCAGTTTCCTATTGTCTTTATTCTGGCTCAATGCTTACAATGTCCACTAGAAGAATCAATGGATAGAAGCTATCTTGAAATTTGCATCCTTTCTATGTCCATGATACTCTGTTTTCAGTTTGCTTTTTGTGGTTAATTTCTTGAGTCTGTTATATGAGTTTAATGGTTAAAAAATTACCAACAGAAAGACAAAATTGTGAATTAAAGTAAATTCCAGTGATGTTAGGGTGGCATTTGCCTCACACAGCCAGCTAAGAAAACGTTATTCTCTTGAGTATTCTCAATTGACTACATGAAAGAAGATGAGAAATACATTTTAAACTCCTTTAAATATAAAAGGTCAAGAAAGGTGAATTTTGTTATAATGAGTTGTATTTCACATTCTGGTTTATTCCTGAATCACCAAAGTTGACATCTTAAAAATGGACATGGAAAACAAATGGCAGAAAAATTCACTGCTTTAGGGGATCAAACCTGAGCAAAACCAGGTCTCCAAAATAATATTTGTATCCCCCTGGGTTCCTAGCATTGTGCACTCATGGTCTTTCATTGAATTAGCTGTTGATGCTAAATAATCTTCTTTAATTTTTTAAAAAGATTTATTTATTTATTTTTAGAAAGAGAGAGGGGGAGATTGAGAGAGAGAGAGCAGGAGGTAGGGGCAGAAGGAGAGGGAGAGAGAGAATCTCAAGCAGACTCCCGCTGAACATGGAGCTCCACGCCGGGGTCAATCTCAGGACCCTGAGATCATGACCTGAGCTGAAATCAAGAGCCTGATGCTCAACCGATGGAGCCACCCAGGAGCCCCTAAATAATCTTTTTTTTTTTTTTTAAAATATCATCATTACTATTAAATATCACTTTAAGAATACTTTCATAATTACCATTATAATGAATTTCTATTTCTTATATCCCCTTCAATGCCAACGTATGTGGCAACATCAAAGCAAAATCTCATATAAGGCATTTCTATAAGTAGAAAAACAATGTAATATAGATTTAAAGCTCTATGAAAAATATCACTTTATCTAACATAATTTGGACCATCAAAATGAATGGAGCATTCTTAGGCCTTCAGGGAAATTGTCTATCAAGCTAGATTTTAAGTTTTTTTTTTTAATTAAGATACAGTAAAATTGTGTACATGTTTTAAAACATGCATGAACCTATGTAATCATCAAGATAATCAGGATATAGAACAATTCTATCACCTCAAAAAATTCTGTTATGCTGAAGTGATTTTAGGTACACTCTCTCCCCTAATTCTTGACAACCATTGACCTGTTTCCTGTCATAGTTTTGTCTTTTTGATAAGGTCATATAAATGGAATTATATAGTATATAACCTTTGAAATAGACTTCTTTAGGTATGTCTGATACAGGGTTTGCTAAACTTCTTGAATCTGTCTTTGATTGAGAATAGGCTAAGAGCAGAATTCCTTCCAGAATTTGGGGTAAGCATGAACTTCTAGGTTGACTGGCTTAGTCACTGAAGAAGAAAAAAATATGGGGATAGAAAATCTGGTAGTTTCTCGGGGCACCTGGGTGGCTCAGTCAGTTAAGTGGTTGCCTTTGGCTCAGGTCATGATCCCAAGGTCGTGGGATGGAGGCCCACATAAGGCTTCCTGCTCAGAGGGAAGTCTCCTCCTTGTGCTCATGTTCTCTCTCTCTCTCTCTCAAATTAAATAAAATCTTAAAAAAAAAAGAAATCTGGTAGTTTCTTAAGTGTCTTATCAACTTTGACAGATATGTAACGTACACAAAATTTATTTTACAATAACCTGGATTCCATGGTTTTTGGATCTGAGCATGCATAGACATTCTAGTCAAGCTGTTAAAGGATACACACTTCAGAGTTCTACCTCCATAGATTCTGGTTCAGTAGTCCGGAGGCACAGTCTATTTACCTGTGGTTTTAACCGGCACCAAATGATCGTAAAGCAGTGGTGTCACAATTACCTTTTAAGAAACACTAATCTAGATAAAGAAATCGACGTGTTCACTACATCTTTTCTGGGTCACACAATTAAGTGGTATTCCCAAACTCGTGAAATCAATTTCAAAGGTGACCCAAAGAAAGTGAAGAGCATAAAGGAAAGTTGTCACCAAAGGGACAAGTGCAAGGCAGTACCAGGGAAAGATGGAGAAATCTTGGCTCAGGAAATTACTACAGAAACCAAATAAGTCATATACCAGGAATGAATCAGCAATGTAATGTGTAATTAAAAAAGAGCTTGATACAAATGTTAGTTAACAGAAGCAGGACATGTAGGAGGTGATAATTAATCCTTCTTTTATATGGCACTGTCCAGACCCATATTAAAATATTGATTCTGTTATCATCTGAATTTCATTAAGAATGTAGGAAATTGAGGAAGAGTCTAGAGAGAAGCATTACAAATTATAAAAGGGAAAGAAATTGAGCCCCATAGGAAAAGACTAGAAGACTATGGCTTGTGATTTGCTTTCATAGAAAAATAAAAATATTCTATTTTTTTTCAAGATTTCATTTATTTATTTGAGACAGAGAGAGACAAAGATAGTGAGAGAGAGCACAAGCAGGGAGGAGAGGGAGAAGCAGGTTCCCTGCAGAGCAGGGAGCCCGACACAGGACTCTATCCCAGGACCCTGAGATCATGACCTGAGCTGAATGCAGATACTTAACCGACTGAGCCACCCAGGTGCCCCCAAATATTCTACTTTTTTAATGAATAATTGTTCATTGAAAACAGTACAGAAAATAACTTAATATTATCCATTAATCAGGAGTAACTAATAGCTCCTTAGTAACTGAAAGCAGAATACATTTTTTTATCTTTTAAAGTGTGATTATTGGGGCGCCTGGGTGGCTCAGTCGCTAAGCGTCTGCCTTCGGCTCAGGTCATGATCCCAGGGTCCTGGGATCGAGCCCCACATCAGGCTCCCTGCTCTGTGGGAAGCCTGCTTCTCCCTCTCCCACTCCCCCTGCTTGTGTTCCCTCTCTCGCTGTCTCTCTCTGTCAAATAAATAAAATAAAATCTTTAAAAAAAAAAAAAAAAGTGTGATTATTTTGAATGCTCTCCTATGTAATTAAAAATTATTTGAAAACAATTTCAAAATGATTGCATCATATTTCTCTACATAAATACAGCATATTTAAATTATTTAATCTCAGTTTTACATATTTAGAGTATTTTCAAATGCTCACCACTTGCAATAGTGTTTTAATCAACATCACTAAGTATCACTATTCCCATTATAATGATTTCCTTTAGAACTCCAATTAGAGCCAACACACTAAATCAAAGGTCAGAAATATTTTTAGGGTTCAGGACACATGTTATCGTCTAATGTCAGGCTATTACGTTCCTTATTCCTTACTATGCCCTATAGGACCCTGAAGAGAACTTTCCTGAAGCCCCTAACTCAATTACTCTGTTTATAGCATTTATTATTAGTTAAAATTATCTTTTTTTTTTAAGATTTTATTTATTTATTTGACAGAGAGAGACACAGCAAGAGAAGGAACACAAGCAGGAGGAGTGGGAGAGGGAGAAGCAGGCTTCCCATCCAGCAGAGAGCCCGATGTGGGGCTTTATCCCAAGACCCTGGGACCATGACCTGAGCCGAAGGCAGACACTTAATGACTGAGCCACCCAGGTGTCTGTAGTTAAAATTATCTTATCTAACTATTAGTTAACTATAAAAATGATCATAGTTCCATGGATGTTTCAAAAGAAACTTGTACCAAAAAAACAGGTAGCAAAAATGACCTACCCCTTCCTACCTTCTATATCTTCTACGTAGTGATAACTATCTTCAAGCACATCAGACATTTTTTTCACACTTAGTCATGTCTACCTAATAATTTTATTCTGTCTGCGTTTTTTGTTTTCTCAATTTTGCATATAATTTATAGGCTTCCTATTATGTGAGAAGGGATTTACATTTTTTTAAGATTTTATTTTATTTGTTATTATTTGAGAGAGAGAAAGTGCAAGCAGGGGGAGCAGCAGAGGGAGAGGGAGAAGCAAACTCCCCATTAAGCAGGGAGTCTGACTCCGGGCTCCATCCCAGGACTCTGAGATAAGGACCTGAGCTGAAGGCAGACGCTTAACTGACTGAGCCACCCAGGCACCCTGAGAATTTACTTCTTTTATACATACTTCATCCAGGACACCCATACTTTTCCCCTCTCAACCTTCCCAGATGGTCCAGATGGTTATAGCACCCTAGTATTTACACTAGCCTGACTACTTAAACAACATTTACCCTAAATCCATGGTGTGTCAGAACTGCGTTTTCTCTCCAGGGATTAATGAACTGCCTAAATTTACCACAAACAAACCCTCCAATCTCTTTGACAGAACTGTAAAATTCCTTCCCATAGGTTTGCACACATCAGAAACCCATCGGTTCCCTTTTCACCCTAGAAATATTTCTCTTGGAACTCTCTGTCCTTCTGCTGCCTCTGGGCTGTCAGCATAGCTTAAATTCCCTTACCCCCCACTTTTCACATCACTTATCGCCTGGATCCATGTTTGGATCTCTGGGTGTCTGGCAGAATACATCCTCCAGCTGTTTTCTGAGCTAGTGGGTCTTTAGGTAAACTTTCTGAGATCCTGCATGTCTGAAAATATTTTATTTTACCCAGATAGTTTGTAAATTGACTGGTTTTCTAGATTAGAAATAATTTTCTTTCATTTTACTGAAAACCTTGCTTCAGTTTTCTTCTGGCTTTCAATTTTGCTTTGGAGATATCTAAAGCACTCTGATCTCTAGTCCTTTGCATTGTAGGGACCAGGGGCGGTCCACCCCATAACGTGCCACTTTGGCATCTTGATTATTTTACATAACAGATAAGACACAGCCTGTGTTTTTTCAGATCCTCTGTTCCTCTGAAAGCAGGAAATAAGTCTCCCATGTGAAAGGCACGCTCCCTATATCAGCAGGTAAAGATTTATCCTTATCACCAGATATAGGAAATTTAAAGCTGAGAAGGCTATGTAAATAATGTTTGTTGCTTTTTATTAATTTACTACCCCAGTTCAAATTCTGTTTAGAATTCCTTCCTAACCGAAGATCCCAAAGTTAAGTTTTCCTTGTCCTGGCAATTCCTCACAGATGTATCATCACCTTGTCTGAAAAGTTGTATTTACACTGCCTGCCTTGATAATTTCTTTGGGGCTCAACTTCGTTACTGGAACTCTGTGGACACGTAATTAAACTTTTTTTTCCTCCTGTTATTCTGTCTCATGTCAACTTAGTTCTTATTCCAGCTAGAACCTTGGACTGAGGAAAGTTTCTCCTTTCCCTTTGTATGCACACTTTTTTCCTCCCCTCTGGGAAAGCTTTCAAGATTCTCTTCTTATTGGTACTGGCCTGGAAATAGTTTTTAAGAGAAAATTTTATTACCAGGTAGATCATGAAGGACAGATTCTTGTGATTTTTTTTCTTCTAGAATATCACATTTATGAATATATTTGTGTTCTTTTTTACATGCTGGATTTTTAATTTTTTTTTGATAATCTTTTTTCTTTTCTTTCTTTCTTTTTTTTTTTTTTAAATCTGTTTCTCTAAGATTCTTGCCACTTCTCATGACCCATGTCACAACTCAACTAAAGGGAAAAAAATAAAACCATACAATTATCAATAGGATGAAAAGAGAAGGTGATAAAATGGCAGTGATCTTTCCTGTAAATTGACTGGTTGGTTGAGCTAAGCATTGTTTTGTCAGTCAATAAAATGGTGAGGCCAGCATTCAGGCCAACGTGCCACCCAGGTTAAACACTACTCCATGGACGTGAACAGCAATAAATCCTGACAAGGGGCAGGATTGGGCATGAAAGCAAAAAAGTGTTAGTGACAATATTGAGGATGATCACATTCTGACACTTGCCAATGTGTTGTTTCTTATAATCTTGTATTCGGATATTCCGGATAAATCCTGTCTTTAAGGTTTATCTAATCCTATTGATCTTCATAGAGTTCTAACCTTCTTTTTGACGGCCACAACTACCCTGTCATATGCCCGGGTTTCTGGCATATGATTTTTGTTAGCAGATATTATGTGAAACGCTACCATTGGCTCTAATTTTGCCTTGAAAGTAAAAGGACTTTCCTTTTTTTACTGAATTACGTAATAGCGATCCCCGTTTACTTTCTAAACTTCTATTTGTGAGAGCAAAAGAGCTTACCTTATGTTTGCACAGCAATTCAGAGTATTTCTTGGTTGTGCCAGCACTTCGGTGATTTTCTGTGAATACGTCAGCCCTTTGTGGTTCTCAGCATAATATTGAAACAAATAGAAAAGTAGAACTCTGGAGCCAGGATGGAATTTCTGTAGATGTTGAGGTCCTGTCCAGAGACCTATTGAATAGATAAGGTGTGTTTATGTTGCTTTACTGTTGTGATGACAAATCAAAATGTAGAAGAGGCTTCATCTTCAAATGTGTTTCTTGAGCGGGACCTTGGTGTCTCTATTTGGGGACCAGCAGCTATAAAAGTTTAATATGATCCCTACTGAGCAAAAGTAGTCATTAAAACACTGTAACGTCCTGAAAAGCAAGTGAATTTGCCACCTGATGCTTGTTAAGAGAAATAGCACACATGGTGACAGGTCCATTGTGTTAGTTACCTTGCCTGGGGTCTGTCAGTCTCTCCGGATAATATTTGTGGGCAATTGCTACATTTGGACATGTCCTGTTGGTCAGTCAGCTTCCTAGTGGGAGTGTACGTGTGCGCCAGCCATAGCCAAAGCCCTGTGTTGGGAGAGGCAGCATCCTAATTAAGTGAGGTTTATTCAGAGACCCCCTAGTTTCTGGGGAAGTTTCAGCTCGTCAAAGGTTTTGAGAGGGGATATGAGATCTTATTAGAAGATCAAGAAATTTCAGGATTTTTTAATAGAACACAGCCTGGTTTTAGAGCTTTAGATCTGGGGCCACAAATTAAAGATTGTCATTTCTTGGTGTAGATTATACGTTGAGGAAGGTTTGGGGAATTATGACTTAACCTCAAAACATATTTAAGTGTCTTTAAAGAATATAACGTCACATCTTGTATAAGAGGACAACAGATTAATGAGGTTTATTATTCTCTTTAAATCCGTTAATAGAATATGAGTCAGGAATTTACTTGCAGTATCCCACCCTCTGCTAGGTGGATATAAATGGACCTGTGGATCATGGAGATTGGGCTAGACTAATTTGGATTACTCGCTCTTGGATCTCAGAGGATGCCCTTAATTCTAATATGTTATATTACAGCAACTACCGTTTTGGCTGGTTCCTGCCCCTGCCCCCCAGGTGTTTCTGGACCTTGTGACTCTGGATATGGTATCTTTGGAGACCTGGGTTACAACTGGGGCTCTAGCTATGGGTATGGTTATGGCTGCCACTATTTCCAATGATGGGGATATAGATGTGGATGTTGTTGGCTGGGGATATGGAAAGAGCCCAGCTTGCTGTGGAAAATACTGGTCAACTAACCGGACTCTGCCACTTTTCGACTGGGGGCTTCTATACCTCGATCACCATGTCATCTCATCTGCCTGCTCAGTGTCATCTCATCTGCCTGCTCAGCTCACACCTTGGCACCAATTCCTGTATTATTTTTGGTAACTAATTTCCCTGTCCTTTGTTGTCCTTGTGAATCCAAATGCAAGTATTGAACTGACTTTTTTGCTCCAAAGTGGATTGACTGGAATACATTTTAATGAAGTTCTCCATTTAAAGGCCCCTTTTACTCTTAATGGAGTGTTATGCTCGGGTCAGGGAGTTTATAGTTCACTTCAGTTCAAGTTAGGGGTCATTTTTCTATGCTGATTTTTCTAAGTAGCACAATTGCCTTCTGAAAGAAAGCCAACCTCAAAGTAAATTAGGAAATGCTTTAGTCGTTGTCTTACTGAGGGCTACAGCCCAGGAGACAGGATTTCAGATTGCCCGGAAGAACTGCTCCGAAGCTAGAAACTCCTTAGCTACAGGGGATTATATATGCAAAAAGGGGTAAGGGTATACGTGCTTGCAAGCAGTTCTCCAAATACTTGGCATTGCATGAGGTATCATTTTTTTACAGTTGTAAAAATTAAGGTTCACTGATTTCCACATAGACACATGAAAGACCCTTAGATCATCTTATACATTATGTTTCTATCATATCTGATCGTTAAGAAATATTGCCTGCATGCCTCTGCTCAACCGGTTTTCCGATTCTTCCCATTTTTGATTATCTCCTGAGGTCACTTGAGACAGTCACAGAAGGATGACATCAGTCACCTACTGAAGCTTTACTGCCTACTCTCTACCTAGGGTAGCAGTTGTTGATTCTTCTTTCTGATTTTGGGGAGTCGATTTTATTTTATTATTGTTGTTATGTATTTTTTTTTTTAATTCTGTTTCAGTTTGGATCCTGGGTTTATGTCTATGTGCTAGATCCCAGAATAGTTTATCTGCCAGTTTTGCTTACTTCTTTCCTAAATTTGCCCTCTGTTTGTTTGCTTATGATTTTTAATTTTCAGACGTTCATATCTGGGTAGAATTTTTTTTTTTTTTTTTCTGTTCTGAAAAGCTGCTCAGATCTATGTCTAGATTTTGGGCTTTCTTTTAAAATTATGATTCTCTCAGTGTCCTCTCTATTTGATCACTGTTAAAACAGTAAAGTATTTTGACCTGTGTGGTATTAAAGGACAAAAATTCAACTGAGTAAATTTGAAGATCTAATTGGTTTTATTAAACGATTTGTGAATCTGACAGCATCCCATCTAGAAAGTAGAGGGGGAGTTCTGAGGAGCTGTACAAAAATGGAAGATTTTTATAGGAAAGAGGGTGGGGCAAGAAGGTTATTAGTAAAAGAAAAGAAAAAAGAAAGGATTGTTCCAGGTAAGGTCACCTTCTCTTATGGGGAAGGAATAGGGGATCTTATTGGGTGGATGACCTCATCTTCCTTTGGAGGATGGACAGGGCCCATTGGACAAATTATCTCACTGGTGCTGATCAGAAAATTTCTGACTGACCAGTTAAGACTACATTTCCAGGAGAGGTTGAAATGGCAATTAGGTTATATCTTAAGCCCTGGATTTGGTGACTTGGCCTGAGAGATGCCATTTTGGGCTTGTGGTTTCCTGTTTAAAAGTGGTACCAAAGAGGGGTATCTGGGTGGCTTAGTCGGTTAAAAGTGGTACCAAAGATATACATAAAGGAGTATTCCTGTGTCCTGAAATAATGTAACACCTCTCCTTTGGATCCAGAACTTTAATATTACCTAAGAAATTCTCCAGAGAACTGAAAATTTTGTTGTGTATACTAGAATATAGCTAATATTCAGTTAATATCAGCAGTAAAAGATTGAAGTCCTTAATTATTAGTCTTCTGGTTTTTAAATTTGTTTTAAGGGTTGAATACCTAGAGGAATAAGTGAATAACAAATACTCCTAAAATGTAGCATCAATGGGCTATGAATAGCAGCCAGATAATTGATCATTTCAGACTATATTTTCTGATTTGGTCCTGAGTGTTTATAGATTACATAATTGATTAAGGGAAGAAACTTGTGCATTCAGAGAACATATATATATGAAGGCCTTTTAGTCATTCCTGTTAATTTTAGGGGGTATGAGGACAATATTATTATTATTATTATTTAGATTTCATTTATTTTAGAGAGAGAGAGAGGGAGAGAAAGCAGGAGGAGGGGTAGAGGAGAGGGAGAGAGAGGATCTTAAGCAGACTCCATGCTCAGTGCGGAGCCTGATGCTGAGATCATGACCACTGAGATGAAATCAAGAGTTGGCTGCTTAACTGACTGATACCCCCAAGTGCCCCATGGGACAATATTATTTCTAAAACTTACAGCATTCATGTGATATTAATTCCCATGAGAAAAGCACAATACACACAACAGTCTTTATGTTATCATATTTAGTTTGTCAAGTTGTTGATACAGGTTATTTTACAGAAAAGAGTATGAATGAGAGGGTGGAATTCATTCTGGCAGAAAGATGTAGTATGTTCTAGATTGTACTTTGAGAACACGTTGCCCTGCACTCATACATAAGCAGATATTATGTTTTAAGATGAAAAGTAACAGAACAAGGAAGAAAATGTATATACAGAATAAATTTAACATTTGCCCTGGCTTGGCCTTCTGGAATTCTGAATGGCTCAATGTCTATTCCAACCTTACTCTTGGCATCTCTGAATTTTTCTTCTTTCCTGGTCCTGTGATGATTCCAGTAGTATGATGGTATTGGATATCCTGGTAAGGCTTATCACTGAGATTTGTAGTTATTGTCTAAATATTTATTTTCAGCTATTAACAGGCAGTCTAGAGGTACGTTGAACTGCTCTTGTTTTTGTATAGTGAAACACTATCTGCTCTTTGAGGTATTCATGATCTTAAGAGAAACCTGCTGCAGTAATGAGTGATGATTGTAAAAGCTGTTGATTTTTCTATCGAAATTGTGAAGAACTGATAAGCATCTAAATAAAGAGAAATGCATTGACAACCAATCCAGATAATATTGAAACAGGAGAGCTAGGTTCTTGTCTCACGGAGTCTGAAGAATGAATCTCCGGGACAAAGGAGAGTAAAGTGATAGTTTATTAAGTGAAGATACAGAAAAAGCTCTCAAGAGTGAGAGGGGTCCCAACAGGGTTGACCATGAAGGCCTTTAGGGTTGGTCTTTTTATAGAAAGCTAAGGAGGGAACTTAAATCCTTTTAACATTTCTATTGATAACACCTTCAATGGCTCACTTCCTTTTTAGGGTCTGGTTATTCTTTGTTGGTCACAGGTGATTATCATAAAAAAGACACCCACCCCACATGCCCAGGGCAGAGTGGTCCGATTTGTTCCCTTATCTCTGGTTTCTTTATACTTCAGCATTTTGGGGATTTGTGAGCCTGATCACATAGTCCCCTATCTATCTCTCCTTACCTAGGCCCACCTATACCTTACTCATTATGAGAGTGTATGCCATCTAGATCAATGTTTGTCAAAGTGTAATGTGGGTCTGCTATACTGTGATTTGTAAATGTTTAAATAAAGAAACAGGCCCCAGGTGGAGTCACTTGTCCCCAGGACAGCAAACCAAAATTTAATTGCAATTTCAACTTCTCCCAGCAGTGGAATTTTAAACCAGTCTGGAATTTCCTGGTCAGCACCGGGGAGGTAAACTGCCTGATAAGACCTTCTGCCTCTCCCCAAGGGAAGGTAACCTAGCCTGAAATAATCCTTTCTTTTCTTTTGCTAATAACTTTCATATCCCACCCAGCTTTTGCCTATAAAATCCTTTCATTTTGTCCGGCTCCTTGGAACTACTTTCTACTTGCTAGGTGGGATGCTGTCTGATCCACGAATTAGTGAATAAAGCTAGTTAGATCTCTAAATTTACTCTGGTGAATTTTGTTTTTTAACATAAGAAATACATATTTGGTCTTCATCTTCATTTCTGGCATGGAGCTCTTAAAATCCTTGAAATCTCCTACATGAGGAGAGCAACTAAGGTATCTTTTGTTGATGAGGTGATTTTTGGATCCCACCTTAGGGTTGGGGCTGGTTGGCGAGGGAGCCAACCATCTGATAAGGGGTTGGAACATTCAGTCCCACCCCCTGACCTCCTGGAGGGGAAAGGAGGTGGAGGTTGAATCAATTGCCAATGGCCAGTGATGTAATCAATCATGTCTACATAATAAAGCCTCTATAGAAACTCCAGAAGATGAGATGTCACCATCGTGGTGAACACACAGAGATTCAGGGAGAGTGGAGCACCAGAAAGTTCCACATCCCTTCCCTGTTCTTTGCCTGGTGACTTTCTGCCACCTGGCTGTTCCTGAGTTACATCCTTTTGTAATAAACTGGTAAAGAATCCTTTTGAGTTGTGCAAGCTGCTCCATGATGGGTGTTGTTGGAACCTTCTAATCTATAACCAGGCATTCAGAAGTAAGGTAACAGCTTGGGCTTGAGACTGGCTTCTGAAGTGGTGGGAGAGAGCAGGCAGTCTGGTAGGACTGAGCCCTTCACCTGTGGGATCTGACTGTCTCCAGGCACATAGTGTCAGAATTGTGTTAAATTGTGTAGGACCCCCAGCTGGTGTCCAGAGAATTGTTTGGTTGTGTGGGGGACATCACCCCCCCACACACAGACACTCACACACATACACACACATTGGAATTGGATGCAGAACCACTAAATCAGAACCCACATTGCATGAGATTTTTGTTAAAAAATCAGATTCTGATTCAGTGGGTCTGGATCATGGGGCCTGACAAACCTTTAAGTAAGCCTCCAGGGAATGCTGATGCTGGCCACACTTGCAGTGGTACCAAGGATCTAGATAACTTCAGGCTGAGTACAGTGTGCCTTCTGAGCCGACAAATTTTTTTTTTTAAATTTAAATATTGGTGTAAGGCAGAAAAAAAGTTTGGTTTAGATATTTTAATCTTTATAGAATTGTTTATGTTCTAGTCTACAGAGTATTAAATCAGACCTTTTAATTTTTATTATTAATTTCAATTAGATACAAGTATTTCAAAGAAAATTCTATATAGGATTTCTTTTTTTTTTAATAGTGAGAACTGAGTTTTATTTATTTATTTATTTATTTATTTATTTATTATATTATGTTAATCATCATACATTACATCACTAGTTTTTGATGTAGTATTCCATGATTCATTGTTTGCGTATAACACCCAGTACTCCATTCAGTACGTGCCCTCTTTAATACCCATCACCAGGCTAACCCATCCCCCCACCCCCCTCCTCTCTAGAACCCTCAGTTTGTTTATCAGAGTCCATAGTCTCTCATGGTTCGTCTCCCCCTCCAATTTCCCCCCCTTCATTTTTCCCTTCCTGCTATCTTCTTTTTTTTAACATATAATGTATTATTTGTTTCAGAGGTACAGGTCTGTGATTCAACAGCCTTACACAATTCACAGCGCTCACATAGCACATACCCTCCCCAATGTCTATCACCCAGCCACCCCATCTCTCCCACCCCCCACCACTCCAGCAACCCTCAGTTTGTTTCCTGAGATAACTCCTCATATCAGTGAGGTCATATGATACATGTCTTTCTCTGATTGACTTATTTCACTCAGCATAATACCCTCCAGTTCCATCTACGTCGATGCAAATGGCAAGATTTCATTCCTTTTGATGGCTGCATAATATTCCATGGTATATATATATATATATATATATATATATATATATATATATATATACCACATCTTCTTTATCCATTCATCTGTGAATGGACATCTTGGCTCTTTCCATAGTTTGGCTATTGTGGACATTGCTGCTATAAACATCGGGGTGCACGTACCCCTTCAGGTCCCTACATTTGTATCTTTGGGGTAAATACCCAGTAGTGCAATTGCTGGGTTGTATGGGATTTCAATACATCTTGATGAAGGTGCAGAAGGCTAGCTGAGGACAAAGCATAAGCTGACACCCTGCAACCTCTCCCCTCCCCCTACTCCTGGGTGAGATAGGTGTGACATTCCTCCAGAAAGCTCCCAACTATCTTAATGTTAATGCCTTCATAGAGGGAAAAACAACCTTAACTAACTCGACAATGGCAAAGGCTCGGGTATCCAGTGAGTCTTCTTTAACATATGAAAATCCTTTTGAAACCTCCCTTTTCCTCACCTCCCCCAACTCCCAAGTATGTAAACGGCCATTCCTCACAACCCCTGTGCCGCAGCCCTTTCCAGTCCCCCGCACTTTAATAAAACCACTATTTTATACTCAAGAATTCTTTCTTGGTTGTTGGCTCCGGATCGGACCTCACCCCCACAGAACCTCACCTATATTCCAAAACTACATCATTCTGAGAATGAAGTAAAAATTAAATATTAAAATATTAAAATTCAGTACCAGCAAATGATTTAGAGAAAAAGTACCCAAAATACGTTCGGCTTTCACCCTAAAAGTTTCAAAACAACAGACTTTAGAAAAACGCTTAAGAAAGATACTGCCTTGTAATTTTGACTTTGTGAAAAATGTATGTGGAAATTAGTGCTATAGAATCTTAGGCTGAATAATATTTTTCAGATTTTTCCCAAGGTACATATTTTCTTCTAGAGAATATTTAAATTAATTTTAACTTAAAATTATTCCCCTGAATTATGTTCTTCTGTTCCCCCAAAGGGTTAATGATGATGAAGGAGCAGAAGGCCAGCTGAAGGCAAAGCACAAGCTGAACCACCCCCCTCACCCCTTGGGTGGGATACCTATGACATTCCTCAGGCACTCCTGGCTCCCCTAAAACTAAAGGAAGAAAAAACCAAATGATTAACTAATAGAAATCACAGTCCTGCAGGACCTGAGTCCCCATTAGTTTACCAATGTCTTAGTGATTGACAAGAAAAAAAAAACATTCTTATGAATAGCCTAACTTTTAGAAACCCATAGACTCAATTTCCTGGAGCCCTACCATCACCCTTCCCTCCACAGTGATGTGGGAAACAAAGGCAGAAGGGAATGTAAATAAAATTAAATTTCCTTATAACCTGCAGCCCATTGACAAATACTTGAGGTAGGCAGAGTATAACCTTCCTCCTGGAAACTCCCAGCTGTCTTAATGTTAATGCTTTGCTAGAGGGAGAACAACCTTATTGTCAAGATATCCTCAGGGTCTTTAGAATCTGAAAGTCCTTTTGGACACCTCTCTTGCCCTCACCTCCCCCAACTCCCAAGTATATAATCAGCCATTCCTCACGATCCCTGTGCCGAAGCTCTTTAGGCCCACAGGGGCCTGTCCCCGTGCTTTCATAAAATCACCTTTTTTGCACCAAAGACGTCTCAAGAACTCTTTCTTGACTGTCAGCTCTGGACCTCACCAACATTCCAAAACTACATCAATGATGTAATTAAATATGCAGTTTTTGTATCTTGTGTATTAGATATTTGGACATAAAAAAATGAAAAAAATCTTTTCTGAGGTTGATAATAGATTGTTTTAATGATGAAACCCACCATGATTCTACTTTTTTGTTGAGAGATCTCTGGAACTCATGCAGTGAACAATATTGTGAATCAGATGGAAAAATACATTTGTAGAAAAAAAAGTCAGTAAAGAAAAGTGATTACAATTGCCAGTGACAATGGGAAAAATACAGTGAAGGCTCTGAGTGATTTAGTAATTATGTGCATTAGGATTTTTATTCTCACCCTTCAGTTTTATGTTCAGGGCATAATTGTGGCACACAGTAGAGAAATAGAATCGTTGTCTACTATAATCAGTAAGATAGTGAGCTAATTAAATCATTATTCGTTAGCCAAGGACAAACTACATGATGTAAAGAGAATTTTGGAACTTCTTTGTCATGAACTTATATAAGATGTTCCAAATAAGATGAAATAGCATTTATCATATTAAATGGTGCTTAAAAAAACAATATTGCACTTGACAGATAATGCAATGTAGTAGGACGTCTGAATGCTTGCAGATTGTTAATCCACTTGCTGGAATCTGCTGCCAAAGTCACCAAACTCATGCATGTATTTCTTCTATCCTTTCTACTTCCTGTCATTCTGTTCTCAAAGAGATGCTGAACTTGGTGTGCATACAATGAAATCTGAGGTATAGATAGTTCATAAATAGTTTATCTTGGAAGTTATTAACACTGCTCCATTACCATCTGCTATTTAAGAACAAATTTTCTCAAGTGATTGAATGAAGCAACAAGTATGTGCAAATGCATTAACCATGTCTTTTATTTTCTGTATTCTGATGCTTTGATATCTGGGGCCCTGCTGACCCTAGAAGGATGGTCCCTTTTAGGGCCAGCCAATTAATTTCTTTTTTTTTTTTAAAAGATTTTATTTATTTATTTGAGAGAGAGAGAGAATGAGAGACAGAGAGCATGAGAGGTAGGAGGGTCAGAGGGAGAAGCAGACTCCCTGCCGAGCAGGGAGCCCGATGCGGGACTCCAGGATCATGACCTGAGCCGAAGGCAGTTGCTTAACCAACTGAGCCACCCAGGCGCCCGCCAATTAATTTCTTGAGATAGCAAACAAGTCACCAGGAGTCTACCTTTCAAATGCAAACCAACCGGTCCAGAGCCCATTCCCCCAACCACCTCCTTTGTCAGGCTCTCAGGCTCCAGGCTACTCTCCACTTGCTCAAATCACCCCAGGGCCAAGAACCAGACAGCTAGGGACAGATCTTACTGCCCAGAGCCTGCTGAAATGATTCCAACTAGCCAATTCCAAGCCTGTTTACCCTGCTTCACCATTTATTTCCATGAAAACTGACATGGGAAACAAAGCAGAAGAAAAATTATTAAATTTCCTTACTACCTACAGCCCATTGACAAGTCCTTGGAACAGGCAGAGTGACATTCCTCTAGAAATTCAGCTGCTTTGATGTTGATACTTCGCTAAGGGCAAAAGGCAATCTTAGCCCAACCCCCAGGATCCTGTAGGTCTACTTTAACATATAAAAATTCCTTTGGAAACTTCCTTTATCTCTACAACCCCAAGACGCATGTTGGCAAACATCCTCCAAGCATATGACCCACCGATACACATCTGAAGGGTCTCATGACTCAGGTTTTATTAGATGGTAATAAATGACCTTTTCCCAACAATAGCTAGCCCCCTCAAGAAACCTTGCTTCCAAATTCCTTAGACACTTAGGCTATCCCTGAGCCCCTCCCAACTTGAAAGTATATAATGGGCCACTCCTCATAATCCCGGTGCAGCTCTTTCTGCCCATGGGTCCTGACTGCTTGCTTTAAGAAAATCACCTTTTTGCACCAAAGACGTCTCAAGAATTCTTTCTTGGCCGTAGGTTTCAAACCCTAACGTCTTTCCTACATCAAAACCCACAATAAAGATTCTTGCCCCCATTTCTTGCCCTCCCTTTGCTTCCCAGCTGAGCCTAGTGCTTCTCCATGCAGCCTTCTCTGGTGTGGTGTGCCCCCTCTTCTTGGAATCTGTGAGTATAACAAATTATCTTTTCAATGGTCTGATCTGTTGGCCTCACCATACCTAAATAATAAGAAAATCTCTATTTTGAGCAGTAAAGATATTAAGAATTAATTTAATACAAAAGTGAGGATAGAAATCTTAAGTCCATCTCTGAAAATATTCAGAAATGTGAAGTTTCAGTTTGTGAGATTGCTTCACACTGAAAATGCATCAATGCCAATGACCACATTTTTAAGTCAAGAGTAGAAGAGGAGATGCCCTTTCCTTAGGTCCTGATAGAGAGGAAGAGAAGTGAGCCTCAGGGATGATGCAGTTTTCTGTGGAGCACTTTGTCCATTTGCAGAACAACTTGCTTTTAACCTACAGGGACTTAGTGAACATTTACTTAGTTGTACAGATGTCTGGTTTGATGACCCAGTGAGCAGTCTTATGGGGGACACTGCTGAGAAATTCATCTTCTGAACTAAAACGTCAAACACTAAACATTTGTCCACATAATTTTTAATGATGAGGTAATATTTTTTAAAATTTAGATTTATTCATATACATCTGAACTTTATTCTGTCATAGTGATATTTCATGTTGTCTTCAGCTTCAGACGAATTTTTTTAAAAGATTTTTTATGTATACATTTGAGAGAGAGAGCGAGAGTGTGCACAAGAGCAGGAGCAGGGGCGAGGGTCAGAGGAAGGGGTAGAAGCAGGAAGAGGTAGAAGCAGTGGGGGAGGATCAGAGGGAGCGGTAGCCCCTACTGGGGCTAGATCCCAGGACCCTGAGATCATGACCTGAGCTGAAGGCAGATGCTTAACTGACTGCACCACCTAGGTGCCCCCAGATGAAACTTGACTTTAACTATGGCCATTGGACTTTGGTCAAAATGTCTTTAGTTGACTTCGGATACTGGGCTTACAGTACAAGTACATATTAATGATTGATGGTAAGTATATATATATTTTTTACACAGTGGATTTTCCTATATGCCTAGCAGATGAATTTAAGATAAACATGTTAAAGATAAATAATTGAACAAGAAGGGATAAACAAGTGTCATCAAGATTTGTGCCCAAATAAAAAATGGATTGACAGTATCCAATATTCTTTTGGAAAAGTTGCTTAATATATTTCTCATATGAGTCTGGATAAATGT
Source organism: Halichoerus grypus (assembly GCF_964656455.1). Classification (NCBI taxonomy): domain Eukaryota; kingdom Metazoa; phylum Chordata; class Mammalia; order Carnivora; family Phocidae; genus Halichoerus; species Halichoerus grypus. Next base: position 14,446,955 of record NC_135712.1, read on the forward strand.
TCAAGAAAATGGATAACACTAATTTACCTCTGGTATATGTTCTTTTTATGTGAGGATATAATAATGATTTATGGGAAATGAATATGGAAATTTTTCCCCTCATTATTGATATCACTCAAAATATGCAATAAGACATAGACCAACATATTTTAAGTTCCCAAATGTGCATTAAGTCCAAAATTTCCATTTTCTGACCTTAAATTTCTTCTGCATGTCCAGATTGCTTTGCTTCCTTATTTGCTCAACTATCTTTGTAGAGGTACATAGGTATGTTTCAAAGTTAATCTCAGCTGAGTTTAATGTTTTTCTTCTCAATCTGAACCATCCCTCCTGTGCCTACTACATCAGTGAACCTCCTGATCTGTACTGTTCCCAAGGCTAAAAATCACTCAGGTGGCCTTGACCTGTTCTCTCTTCAATGCAACAAATCTCCAAATCCTGGTGACTGGTGTTCTGTCCATCTTAAAATTTTCACTTCATCATGATCTTCACAGCTCCTCACATAGTTTAGAACCATGTCCAACTTGGAAGGTTTGTGTTGGCTTCCTTCCTATTTTCCATACCTCCAGTCTCTCCCTATTCTGTGTCATTCAGAAGTAGTTCAACAAGTAAGTTTTGTTGCTATGAAATGTTCTCTCAAAACACATCTGCTAATGCTGCTTACCTGTTGTAAGTCCTCTGATAGCTTCCAACTGCCTATGGGGAAAAAAACCCCTAAATTTCCTAGCATGCCATATATGTAGGGTAATTATACAATTTACCACCCAAACTGGAATACTTAGACAGGTTAAGGGAGGCTGCTATGGTCTGAATGTTTGTGCCACCCCATTCATATATTGAAATCGTAATACCTAATATGATAGTATTAAGAGGTGGGACTTCTGGGAGGTGATTAGATTGTGAGAGTGGAGTCTTCATCCATGGGATTTATGCTCTTATAAAATAGGCTCACCTATAAGTGCTCTTATAAAGTTATCTCTAGCCCCTTCCACCATGTGAAGATACAAGAAGATGTCTGACCCTCACCTGACCATGCTGCATGCTGATACCCTGATCTCAGACTTCCAGGCTCCGGAACTGTGAGAAACACAATTCTGTCTGTTGTTTATAAGCTACCCAGTCTGTGGTATTTTGTTATAGCAGCCCAAACAGACTAAGACAAAACCCTATTAATAATTATGCCAGAACCACAGGGACTGTCTGGCAAACCAGAAAGTATGGTCACTTGTCATGTAATTATCATCATTTTGTAAATACAGCTTAGATTTCAAGCTTCATCCCTTATGAAACTTTGCCATATACTTTGTTCATCCACTAGTTATTTGTTCAACAAGTAGGCTTTGCAAATCAATTCTCTGATAATTACTATTCTAGACAAAAGTCACTGTACTTGTAGGACTTAGGTTTTAGAATTGGAGACTTACAACAAATAAGTAGAAGAAACCATGTCAGACAGTGAGAAAAATAAAGGAGGTTAATAGATAGAGTGCCAAGGAGGGGAGCTGAAATATTACTTTTTTTTTTCTAATGACCCTGAGATCAAGACCTAAGCTGAGATCAAGAGCCACTGAGCCACCCAGGTGCCCCTGGGGAGCTGAAATTTTAAATAAGATGGTCAGTGAAGGTCTCCCTGAGAAAATGGCATTCAAGAAAATCTTGAAGGAGGATAAAGTGTGACTCCTGTGTTTATAAGGGGAAAACATTTGAGGCATAGTGAATAGCAGGTGTAAAGGTGCAAAAGGCTGGGCTCTGCTTAGTGTATTGAAGAAGAAAGAACTTGAGTGGGGATAGAGGTCAGTGAAGTTGGGTGGGTGGTAGGAAATGAGGTCAGAGAAGCTAGAGTAAGGGTTTTAGCTTTTAGCTTTTATTCTAAGATGGAAAAGTGACAACCTGACTTACATTTTAACTAGATCTCTGGCTGCTATGTTGATCATATCCTGCTAAAGAGTAGGGATGGGCAAGAGTTGAAGGAGGGAGACCAGTTAGAAGGCTATTGACTATTGCAATTAGATATTGGTGGTAGCTGTGGAAATGATGACATATTTCAAAGGCAGAATTTACTAATTTTGCTGAATGATTGGGGTGAAGTGTAAATATAAGAGTAGTGTTAAGGATGATTCCAAAGTCTATGCCAAGTAACTGGAAAGGTAAGACAGTCTTAAATTGAGATAAAATACACTGCAAGAAATGTGGGTATGTGGGGCAAGATCCAAGTAATTAACCAGTTGGATGTGTAAACTCAGAAGGAAGTGTGGGCCAGAGTTTTACATTTGGTGGTTGTCAGAGACATAGAGGAGTATTTAATGCCATGAGACTGGGTGAGATTAGGAAGGGAATGAATGTGGGCAGACAAGGAAAGAGGATTAATGACAATTCTGGACACTCCATGTCAAAATACCTGCTGCATCCTAATTGTATCAGGACTCTCCCTATTCTTTACCCTCATATACTTCTTTCTCCATGGAAGACTTTTCTTGGTTTTTTATCCTATGGGGTCTTATTTATCCTTTTGGAACTTTTCAGAACCCTCTGGCTTGAGTTAGTACCCATATCTATGTTCTTGTCGTATTACTTTGGATTTGCTTACTTACAGGTTTATCATATGTATGATCCTTGGGGACAGAGATTATTTTGCATTGTCAGGGCTTAACACACAAAAGACATTCAATTAATACATATTGCACAAATGAATGTATACTTTATTTATTTTAATTTTTTTAGATTTATTTATTTATTTATTTATTTGAGAGATAGAAAGAGTGCATACAGAAGGAGAGGGAGGGGGAGAAGGAGAAGCAGACTCCCTGCTGAGCTAGAAGTCTGATGTGGGGCTCGATCCCAGGATGTTGGATCATGTCCTGAGCGGAAGGCAGATGCTTAACTGACTAAACTACTCAGGCACCCCTACTTTATTTTTTTTTTAATAAATATTTTATTTATTTATTTATTTATTTATTTATTTATTTATTTTGAGAGAGAGCATGAGCAAAGGGAGGAGCAGAGGGAGATGGACAAGCAGACTGTGCTAAGCACAGAGCCTGATGTTAGGCTCCATCTCATGACCCCGAGATCATGACCTAAGCCAAAACCAAGAGTTGGACACTCAACCGACTGAGCCACCCAGGTACCCCACAAATGAATGTATACTTAATTCATGTAATGCATCTGCTTATCAGACAGTTATAATGAAAAACCAGAATGAAACTGTTGAAGATGAAATCCAGCATGTGTTTTCAATGATATTAACAATTTGAAAGACAATGGTCTTGTGCTACTGTAGAAGGAGACTTATATTTAGAACAAGGAACTTCAGGTGCAATTTGCTCCTTTATTCACTCTTTGTTTGGCCATTTGCAAGTAGTTTAATGTCTCCAAATCTTGGTTTTCTTTTCTGTAAAATGGAATTCATGTAAAATGGAATTCAACTGTCAAATACTATAAAATATAAAATGTTATTCATTTTCTGTTTGGAAAGACATCCATTATGAACCTATCTTCATCCTGGGTATTCTGTGTTAAGATAAGGCCTGTTTAGGATTAGTGTGCTGTGTTCCAACATGCCACTTACAGCTGACGCAACATATGGCAGTTGAGATTCTATTATGGCAAATCTCCTTTCATTTCAGGACTGTAATGCTCTACCTGCCTGCTATTACATTTTATATGTTGTCAAGTTATAGCCTCCAGAGCAAGCTATCATAGTGATGTCAGATGCAGAATAAAAGAAGGTAGTACTGGCTTTGAATCAAAGAGATTGTAATGTTCATGAATTGGATGCTTGAGTTGGAACACGTTTTTCTCCCTTGTGGCTCACCAGTATACATTCTGAGCATATGCTGGCTCTAGTCTGTGATCCCCTGTTGGAAATCAGAACACATGCTGCTTTATAGAGTGGGATGACATCAGGGAACTAACTGGCTTCTCTTTCATATTTGAACTACATGGGGATTATCTTTAAATTCTCTATGTCTGGTCTGGTTGCACCTAGACCTTCAAGAATGGAAGCTCCCATGGCTTCCTGCTCTTCTGTGAGGCTCTTTTTCTCGTGAATTCAGTTCAAGAAAGACTCCTTGGATCCATTGTTCTTTGTCAGCCCCATGGAGAAGTAGGGTTTTGTTTTGTTCAAGCTTTTCTGGTTGTTATGGGAAGGAAGATATTTCTTCATCTTTGATATGCTGACTGGAAGTAGAAATCTCTTCTTATAGTTCTTTATTCACATTCTCCCTGCAAATCTACTTGGAAGTTTTAGGAATTTTCTCAACTTTTCAATTTAATGATTGTGACTATTTTGATTTTGCCATATTTCCCGGTACAAATGAATTCTCTACTGGGGAAAACTCAGAACTTTGGAGCAATACAGAATGTAAGAAAGTATCTGGTCCAATTAGTGATTCTTGTCTATGGCTCTCAATAATGTAGGGGTCACAGGCATGATTCTTATTTGGGGGAATTGAGTGTAATGTACTCCATGACCATGGATTGGCTTCCAGTCCAAGTTAATCACCTTTGATTTGCATGTTGCCATTTCCAAAGGGAAAATATATGTGTTAATCATTCCAAATCCCCTGTTGCTTTTAGAAATAGTTACTCAAGTATATGTTCTACTGATGGCTTATTTCCATCATAAATAGGAAAAGCTATGTAAATGCTAATAGAACTAGATAAAGCTGTTCAAAACATGCCCATTCCTTCCTAAAAAAAATGTTTTTAATTTCCAGAATTTTAGAAACATTAGTAGGTAGCATATTAAACCATTCTGTAAAAGAAAAATTCTGGAAATTGAATTAATTTTATTTCTCATTTTCCACAATGCTTTCATAATCCTGGGGAAAATTATCTTTAAGTATTGTACTTTGATCTTTCAAAAATAAAATAATACATAAAGCATTTCATTAAAAACTACTTTATTCATATTAACAATAACTTATTTATAACTGTTTCATCCCCAGAATTTTCTAAATGCATCTTACTTGTATTCTATGATTGTTAAACTAGAACTGATATTCAAATCCAACTCTTAACATCTCTATGGCATACTAGCACACATTTTTGTCTCAGGTAAAATGTAGAAAGCTAATAACCATTTCCTTCTAAAGTTTCACAATGCCAAAGGTCCCTATTAACATTCTCTGTCCTTAATGCTATGCATAATCAAATAATACTGTTTTAGTAGGTTTTCTAGCTCATATTTATTTTACTTCTAAAGTGCCATAGGCCATAAGAACATGTTGCTCCTCTCTCTCTCTGGGTGTGTAATTGGTTTTAATACATGCAATAATAACCATAGCTAACATTTAATAATGTGATAATTACCATTTCTAGACTCTGTTCTCAATGCTTTACATGTATTAACTTATTTAATCCTTAACACTTAGTATTCTTATCCTCAATAATAGATGAAGTAACTGAGAGACAGAAGTTGCATTTATCCAGATTTACACAAATGGTAAAAGACAAAGCTTGGATTTGAACTTTAGCAGCCTGGCCCTCAAGTCAGTGATAATAGGACACTGATATAAATTAATATCTAAACTAGAATACCCTTGAGAGTAAAGGATGGCAATGTTAATAATTACACCAGCTAATAAGGTACATGTTCCCCCTACCTTTTACTTGTGAATGCATTGTGATTACGATGTCTCTGAGTAAAACAACACATTGAAGATGCATTGATTTATGATTATGTCATTTCTTCATTTGAGTACGGCTCTATTTGGTTCAGCCGCCAGAAGATGAATGATGTTTGGTCATGGAAAAGAGAAACAGAATGAAGGGCAGAAATTTGGAGAACACGTTGAAAAGTGTGAAACATTTCTTACTAGGTTTACTGCAGGAATAAATTTTGAATGATAGAAATACGTACAACAATTACATGAAAAATGGATAAGTTATCAAAACGCTATGAATAGCCAACAAGTTAGGTAGATGAGATATTCCAAAGAGAAGAAATAAATTATGTGCTTTTAGAGTATAATTTTGATACATGTGTTGGTCACTTTTCTCATTAATTAGTTCTATAGATTCGATGGCACATCTGACTTAATCACCACTGTATGTTGTTTTGAAAGCAGGTGGAGACAGACATAATTCTGTCTCAGTGGTTTTATGCATTCATCTGAAAACTGGCCAATTCGATGTGTTAAATTGTAACAAGGAAGAAGCTGAGTTTATGGTCGTAGGTAAAATAACAGGATGGTGAAAGAGACAAAAGCGTTTGTTGGAGACGTTCTCATGAGGACATGTGTTCACGTGGGAACTTTGCATTAACAGAAGGTGTCACACTGCTGGTTATGTATGGTAAAAGCTAAGTGTGTTTCGTAAAAATATAACTTATTATTTTAGACTAAAGGTTTATTTGGGGGAAATCCAAATTAGCAGGAGTGACCCAAAAACTTCCTTTAACTGCTGTGACAAAACATTTTTAAAGAGAACATCACAAAATAATGAGAGGCTGCTACACAAACTGATGGAAGGAGGAGAGACAGAGTGTGTATGAGACATGCTCCACCCATTTCTGGTTGATATATACATAGGACTTGGCACTCTGAATGACATTAATCTTCCTTTACGACCAACTGAAACTTCACCTGCTGACTGCTAGGCATTCCAGTTATGACAGGAACTCTTGGGGGTCCTGTGGATGTGGCCTTGACTATGGCGATGATATGGATGCAGGAGCGGCCCAGAACAGGCTGTAACTGAGGCTCTGGATATGGTGGTGGCTGTGGGTCGAGCTATGGCTGTGGATACAAGTCTGGCTCTGGTTATTCTCTCTACTGATCATCATATTCCCACAGATATTAGTCACCTTGCTGTTCAGGTTTTTAAAAGATTTTATGTATTTATTTATTTGAGAGAGAGAAAGAGAGAGAGAGAGAGAGTGTGCAAGGTGGGGAGGAGCTGAGGGAGGGGGAGAGGGACAAGCAGACTCCATGCTGAGTAGAGAGCCCGTGGGGCTCTATCCCACGACCCCGAGATCACGACCTCAGCCAAAATCAAGAGTCTGAAGCTCAACTTACTGAGCCACCCAGGTGCCCCCCTTTGCTGCTAATTTTTGACTGTCAGAGTTTCTATGTCTCTCACTAGTATCCTGCGATGCATTTCAAGAAGCCTGCGTTGAGATTTTTCTTACATTCATCTTCATTTCCTGTGGACAGCCACAGACAACATGACAATGCAGTTTACTCTCAGCCTCTGGGGCGGTTTCCAACATTTTGATACAATCGATTTTGAAGCATTTTCTCCTCTCCTATTAAACTATAGCATTCTAACATCTCTATTTAGTTTATGTATTATATTACAGCATAGTTCCTAAATAAATGCATTTCAATTCACCTCCCAGGATATTTTTCTATTTATGCTTGTCAAAAACTTTATGACTCTTTTTACCATTCATAAACCAAGCCACACTGAAGAGTTGTAATGGTCCAGAACAATCTGTCTACCTAGAGAGCTGGGCGCAGGAGCAAACAAGGATTAAACCAGATAAAAGAGCTTCCTGTTGCTTTGGTGTCTGCTTCAATCTTTTATGTCTTATATGCCCAATTTCTAAGTTTCAAGTCCTATAAAACAACATTATTTGGGAAATCTCCTTCTTAGTCTTGATTTGTTATAATATAGAACAATTATTTTCTTCTACCGTGATGTTCATAAAGATCATAGGCTTTTTTTTACTCCAGCAACACATGAAAATATTATTGTGTTAATCCACTACCGTTACCTGACCTATCTTGGACACTGTTTATTGACCGATCTGGGCTGTGGATCCATTATAAAATAAACTGTAGAGGCCTTCATTGTAATTTAGGAAGTCTCTTCCTATCTCTTTTGTGGCTCAGGTACAATGTTCATACTTGAAATATAGCTTTTATTTCAGTGAGTTTCGATAGGAAACTCTTTGGGCAGGTAAGTCCAGATCTTGGAAAAAAAGATGAAATGGGAGTCTGCTTATGAAAGAAGAAAATGGCATATTAAAAGTAAAATGCAAGAAGGAGTTTTCTTAAGGCTTTTAAAAATAATGTGTTCCAATAAGCAACGAATTTTACAGCAAAAGTTCACTTAATAACCAAGTTTGTATGTATGATGCCAACCATTGGGTTTTTTTTTCTTCCATTTTTACCATTTGGTTTACTGTCTTATTATCTCTTTAGATTTTTGAGTAATTATTATATACATAAATTTGAAAAATAAAAGGGCACATGGTCTAAGCTTATAGTCATCAAGAGTCTGAAAGCTTTTCTTCTAACTGGAAGCTCTATAAAGTCAGAGATTAGGTTTTATTTCTTGCTTATGTTTATATCCCCAGTCCCAGCAGAACAGTGTCTGGCATATATGCACTCAATCCATTTTTGGGAGATAAGTGCATGTATGAGTTTTTTATTATAATGATGTAAGTTGTATTGTCATTAATTTTTAATACAAAACACACTTGCAAAAGTCGTTTCATTTTTTTCTCATAATAATCCAATGAAGTAGGCAAGATTGGCCTTAACATCTCACTTTTTAATCCCCCCACACTACGCTGTCTGCTTCCCTTCACTCATTTTAAAAATGAGGAAACTGGGGCACCTGGGTGGCTCAGTCGGTTAAGCGGCTGCCTTCGGCTCAGGTCATGAACCCAGGGTCCTGGGATCAAGCCCTGCATCTGGCTCCCTGCTCAGTGGAGAGCCTGCTTCTCTCTCTCCTTCTGCCTGCCGCTCTGCTTACTTGTGCTCTCTCTCTGTCTGTCAAATAAATAAATAAAATCGTTAAAAAAAATAACTGCTCTCATAAAAAAAAATTCTTTAAAAATGAGGAAACTACATCTCAGTGAGTTTGAATGACTTATTAAATATCATATAAAAATGTCTATAGCTTCAGTGTGACTTTCTTACTTCCAAAGCCATAGTCATTTCACTATATGATTAATTATTATGGAATTCCAGGACATTGTTTAATGTGTTTTAAAAATATTAAAATAATAACTGTGCTGATTCCCCCTACATTTTAATGTTAAAAAATTTTATGTTTTAACTTTAGTCTTCTGCACAAAATTCAATGTTCATTGAATAAAAGAAAATGAATAAATTAAAATAGTAAAATACAATAAAACATATAGAATCCTTATAAAACATATTGATATAAGTTGAGTATTTTGAATGAGGTTGGACCCCTTTCTATTACCATTCACAAATATTAACTCTTTGTAGTTCCTAGAGCTAAATATCTACAGCTAAGACTATTGACAAAAATAGAGCAGTAAATCTTCATGACGTTTAGGCAAAACCTTAGTTATGATAATAAAAGCACAAGTGAAAAAGAAAAAATAGATAAATTAGACTTTATCAAATTAAAAACCTCTGACTTCAATGGATATGATCAAGATAACTGACAGAATGGGAGAAAATATTTCAAATCATAGATCTTATGAGGGAATTTATCTAGAATATATAAGGAACTCCTACAACTTAATAGTACAAGACAAATAAACCAATTAAAATATGGGCATAACATCTGATTACAAATAGCATCTCCTTATACAAATGACCAATAAACACATGAAAAGATGCTCAACATCATTAGTCATCAGAGGCCTGCAAATCAAAATCCCAGTGAGACATTTACTTCACAGCCAGTAGGATGACTATAACCCAAAAGTCAGGTAGTAAGTGTTGGTGAAGATGTACAGTGGTGGGAACACTCACACAGTACTAGTGGGAATGTAAAATGGTGCTGGTGCTTTGGAAAATATTCTGGCAGTTTCTTAAAAGTTTTAAACAGAAAGATACCGTATGACCGAGCCATTTAACTCCTAGGTATGTATTCAAGAGAAATGAAAACATATGTCCACACAAAAACTTGTATGTACTTGAACTACGTAGTTGAATTCATATTAGCCAAAAATTAGACAAAATGTCTGTCAACTTATGAATGGATAAATAAATGTGATATAGCCATACAATGGAATATTATTTAGCAATAAAAAAGAATGAAGTACTGATGCAAGAAGATATAATTGTGCCCCTACTGGCCATATGAAATATTGTGTATGTACCTGAGCATTGAAAGCCACAAGAAGACTCATGATATGCTTTACTTTATAAGATAGGCAGCAAGAGGATTCATGATGGTTCTCTCTGCACTATGACACTTGGTAAATGAGCCCAATTTTATTCTCTTCTAGGCTCACTGCTAATATTAAAATGTCTATTTTACAAGAGTTACTTCCTCCTGCATCTAAGGTTGAGATGCCCCACATCCCCATAAGTCCTTGGTATACTCCTCTTTTTTTTTTTTTTCTTTTGTCTATATTCGGGTGTTTCTTGCATCTCTGGCAATTCTTGCAGAAGCTTGTGTTTCTATCCATAAGGAGATACTGAAGAAATCAGGAAAGACTATTAAATAATGTGGTGGTTCCTAAGACTGCAAGAAGCAGAGATCTCATTTCATTAGTTATTGTTGGCATTATTATAATTTGATTTCCAAAGAAGTTCATTGGGAAGCAGTTGACTCAACAGTAAGGCTATTGGTTAAAATCTTACGTTATGGTAGAAAATTTTCCCTTTATTTATTCATTTTATGTATGCCTATATTTCAGTATGTCTGTCTCCATAGATCATCCTGTACTTGGTGTGGACTGAATACCAAATGAAGTTTTCCCTTCTGAAAAAAAAAAAAAAAAGATATATGAGATTTAATACTTTTTGATTCCCTCCTCAGCATTAAGCTGGAATTCTTAAATTGCCAATAAAATCAGGAGTGTGTAATCAGATGTAATGGAGTAGTACTCAATTGATTGTTTTAACCAATGGCCCGAGTGTTTCCTTGGAAATGCAGTGTTACATACTCCATCACATGGTCTGACTGATTTTTTTTTGTGGGAGGAGCTTGACAAATATTTGAAATTAGAAATTTTAGCAAATGTAGAAAGAAGTAAACATTCAGATGTTTGACATAGTTACAACACTGTCTAATTAATTTTTCAGGTCTCAGTAAGACATTTGACCATGTAAAGACATGATCTGGGTCTTTTCCTAGTTAATTAATTAATTAATTAATTAATTAAAGAGAGTGCACATGCATGAGCAGGGTTGTAGTTGGAAGGGCAGAGGGAGAGGGAGAGAGAATCTCAAGCAGGCTCCATGTGCAGCGCAGAGCCCGATGCGAGGCTCTTTCCCACCACACTGAGACCATGACTTGAGCTGAAATCAATAGCTTGACACTCAACTCACTGAGCCACCCAGGCATCCCGGCATTTTCCTAGTTGAAGTTGATGAAAAGCTCAAACCTTTCAATGAATTGCATTATCTGATGTGCTGATGAGAAGTATGTTTTTGTATTTTATTTTGATTTATCTTATATTTAATCAAGGATTTACTCTGTAATATATATTACCTGAAATAATAGTTCACAACTTAAACCTAGATAGGGAGATAAAATCTTGCTAGTGTCACAGGGAAGGAAACAAAAATACTTACTTGTATTAAAAAGAATTCATCTGCCAAATTGTATCAGTTCATTTATAATAGAGATATTTCAGGCATAAGGAGGTAAAAAGAGGGGGTAAGAGATCCAAAGTATTGTTATATGCTTATTTCTCGTTGACTGAATATGAGCACAACACTAACAGAAGTGAAAATGATTATGGTATTATATCCATATGCTAGTTTACTGATGAAATTATTTGTATATATTTTTTAACATGCAAGGTCATTTAATTTGCTAGCTATGTATTTTTCTGATGCTTTAAACAATTTTGAGCCTGCTATTTGGTTCCTCTAATTATTCACTGTTAAAGAGAACTACTTTGAGAACATCTGGAAACTATTTTGTTGTCATTTTGGACAATGTTTATACTATTTTTCTTCCAAAATAAATAAAACAAAAATAAACAATAATCTCCACCTGTCTCTCCTCATTTGTCTCACTCAGCCATTCTCTCTTTTTTAACTTTTTAGTTTCTTTCTAACTATCCTTGATGGGAAGATATTTACTCAATAATAATATAGAAAGGGCATCTTGCAAATTGATTTGCTAGCTTTCTGCTTGCAATTTTTAAATAGAAAGTAATCAATTTGGTTCTTGTTAAGATGAAAGTTTAGGAAGAGTCAAACAAATTATATCCTAAAAATGTATCAAGGTAGCCTTGCAATTTCTTTGTGTGTTTCTGAATTCTGGGGACTTGTGCAAAAGCAAAAGTTGGGTTTGGATATAATTATTCCAATTACCTATTAAAATATTAAAATTGTACATAATCTGTCCTAGAGTTTTGTCTTCTTTCTTTGTACCATACCTAATATTTGAACAATTTTTTACTTTGATCTGAAAAACCCTGGCTACCATAATCAGTCTAAATAGAAACTGTTAGTCTCCTGACTTGAATGTTATTGTTGAAACTGGAGAATGTTACTGTGGAAACTGGAGCTAGTCAAACCAGCCCTGAGCTGATAGTAACCCTATTAGTTAGCTTGGGTTGTCACAACAAAATACCCATAGACTGGGTGGATTAAATAATAGGAATTTGTTTTTAACAGTTCTGGAGGCTGGGAAGTCAAAGATCAAGGTTCCCTGGTGAGAGCTCTTTTCTTGTCTTGCAGATGGTTTCCTTCTTCCCGTGTCTTTTCCATGGCAGGGAGAGGAAGTAAACTCTTGTATCTTTTCTTATAAGGACACTAATCCTTTTATGAGGGTCCTCCTCGTGACATCATCTAAACTTAATTAGCTCCCCCAAACCCCATCTCCAAATACTATCACACTGGGAGTTAGGGCTTCCATGTATGAATTTGGGGGTAGGAGACACACAGTTCAATCCATAGCAATAAACTTAAGAGAAAAATCGGGCTAGTTTACCAAGTGTCAGGGATAGTATAGAGAATCATGAACACTCTTGCAGCCTGTTTTTTTGTTTTGTTTTGTTTTTGTTGTTTTTTAGTAATCTTTTAAAAGATTTTATTTCTTTATTTGAGAGAGAGACAGAGAGAGCACAAGCCAGGGGAGAGGCAGAGAGAGAGACAAAGGGACAAGCAGACTCCCATGCTGAATGTGGAGCCCCATGAAGGACTTGATCCCAGGATCCTGAGATCATGACCTGAGCTGAAGTCAGACACTTAAATGACTGAGCCATCCAGGTGCCCCAGTAATTTTTTTTTTTTTTTTTTTTTTTTTTACTGCTTTGCAACATTCCTAATTGGTGTGAAAAAAGGAAGAGAATCTACTTATTTTTCTGAATAATCTAAATTTTAGCATTTTATCATGGACATTGTAAAACATGGGTAAACCCCACTTTTGACAATTCCCTCTCTCCGCCCCATCAGCGGTGTAGGGTGCAGATTTGGGAACGTTCCCCCTATCAGTGCTCTCTGGGGAGGGGAGACCCAGGAGTTATTTCATGGTTCTAGACAGCTCTGGAAGCCAGGCCAGCAATTGCCCCACCTTGGCCCCCAAGATGTCAGCTCCTGAAAGGTCATGTTTCCACAGTCTCAGTGTTGCTACGTGGGCTGAGGTTACAGTGGCCTCCCTGGGTAAGCTAGGAATAAGCTTGTCACCTGCCTTCCTCTCTAGGCAGTGGAGATCTTTATGAATTTTCCATTTCCCGTTTCGGGTCATGTTTTCTAGGCATAATATTCCTACTGATTTCCTTATAGATTTTTTAAAATTTAAATTCAAGTTAGTTAACATATAGTGTATCATTAGTTTCAGATGTAGAGTTCAATAACTCATCAGTTGCATATAACACCCAGTGCTCATTCCATCACGTGCTCTCCTTAATACCCATCACCCAGTTACCCCATCCCCTACCCACCTCCCCTTTAGCAACCCTCAGTTTGTTTCCTATAGTTAAGAGTCTCTTATGGTCTGATTCCCTCTCTATTTTTATCTTATTTTATTTTTCTTTCCTTTCCCCTTTGTTCATCGGTTTTGTTTCTTAAATTCCACATAGAGCGAAATCATATTTGTCTTTCTCTGACTGACTTATTTCACTTCATGTAATACCCTCTAGTTCCATCCATGTTGTTGCAAATGGCAAGATTTCATTCTTTTTGATGGCTGAATAGTATTCCATTGTGTATATATACCACATCTTCTTTATCCATTCATCAGTCATTGAATATTTGGTCTCTTTCCATAATTTGGCTATTGTTGATAGTGCTTGCAGCTTGTTTTAAAGTCTAGTTTATCGTGAGTCTTTTCATGGATTTCAATTCTTGGCTATATACAGAACATTTCACAGGATTGTAAGGGCACAGCTGTATCTTCTTTGAGATAATTTTTTTCCTTTCAGTATCATATGCAAAGTGTTGCCATAGTTTCTTCTGGAAAAATCCAGCAAAATTATGCAATTGGCACAAAATATATCCTGGCTACAAAAATCTCACATGTCTTTTCAATCATTCCTAATTTTGGAGTTGTTGGTTGCAAACACAGTCTTAGGGCTTGTGAAAGAAGCATTTCTTGCTTTTCTAACATCAGCATCAGCACAGCTCAGGCCATAAGACATGCTCTTCCTTGCATTTTTGTTCTGCATAATTTAGGAACACAGCACAGCTGGATTCCCTGGACTCTCCTGTAATTTTTTTTTTAAAGAAGTAATGACAAATTGTTGAAATTTATGTTCTCCCAGACATTTAACCAATTACAGTCTGTTGGTAATCTCGAGCTTCTGAGAAAGAAATTGTCTGATATAAAACTGGTAATGTCATTCCTAACAGGAACACTTAGGCAGGCCTGTATTATACTTTGTCATGATTACCCCACTTGCTGTTATACTAAGATGACAAAATAAATGATATAATGACTATAACTGTGTTTATAATCAGGAATTGTGGTGGTTACAACAATAGTCAGAGGTATAAAGTTAATAACTAGATCATTCTTTTTATGAGCATTTCCTGGGTGTGGAATACCTAGCGGAGATGAATTATCAGAGCTTTCATTACTCATTTTAATCACTGCTATTGCTAAATAATATAATGTCTGGGCCATTTTCTCACCGTGTTTTGTGGGAATGTTTCCTTGATCCTAAAGAGCTTACACATAGAGAGTGGAAATCATCTTAACTGTAAAGAAAGAGTAAGTATTAAAATGATGTTATCATTACCAAGTTACAAAGTTCTGAAAATTTAACATCGTCGTTTGTTTCTCCTTTTTCTTCACTACCAGAACAAATCCCTTGCCAAATTTGGTTTGTATTTTTTATAACATCCCCTTCTTTGGAGTGTCATTTCAACTGCTCTATGCTAGAAATTTCTTGCCTTTTATTTTGTGCAATAACCTCATGAGGTTTCTCTGTGACTTTAGGTTTTCTCCAATTTATACTAGACATTACAGCAAGAAGTAATTGTTTGTGTCCAACCCAATTCCATTCCATTCCATTCCACAAATAATTAATGAGAATACACACACACACACATATACACACCAGTTGCTGCATTTGATGGGCAATGGGAGAATATTAGATAAACAGAAAAAAACACATTGTACCCAAGGTATTCACAGACTTTGTAAGAAAAGAAACAAAAAACAATAAGATGAAGATTATAACAAAGTTATGCCCAGTATGCTATGTGCTTGTTTTATTTTTATTTTTTTAAATTAAAAAAAATATTTATTTATTTATTTATGGGGGGAGGAGAGGAAGAGTCTTTTTTTTGTATAGTTTATTTATTTATTTATTTATTTTAAAATTTTTATTTTGTTATGTTAATCACCATACATTACATCATTAGTTTTTGATGTAGTGTTCCATGATTCGTTGTTTGTGTATAGAGGAAGAGTCTTAAGCAGCCTCTGCTCTGAGTGTGGGGTCCCATGTGGGGCTCGATCTCATGACCCTGAGATCCTGACCTCAGCCCAAACCAAGAGTCAGATGCTTATCTGACTGTGCCACCTAGGCACCCATATGTAGTTGTTTTTAATTAAAACTTGTCTATGAATCTTTATATATTAGATTCAAAATGAATAATAAAATAACAGATAAAAGCAATTCCTCTCCTTAATTCATGTGTTTACTTTTCCAAAAGTCATTAATGTAATATTGCAGCTGGATGCTGCCTGGAATGAAAAAAGGAGGTCCTAAAAACTTCACAAAAGAGAGGAAAACTGGGTTTGCCAGACAGCCACCTGATGGAGATATTCCAGGAAGGCAAAGTAGCAGGTGAAAAGACAAGGAAGTGTGAAAAAACTGGGGTTTTCCTGTCAACTAAGTTCAATGGTAATTTATTAAGAACCTCCTGCGTCTATGATTCACATCATTGCCCAGTGAGAAGTTTGGCGAGGTTCAGAACATACAGAATATGTCATGTTAAGTTCAGAATTTGTGTTTCACTGTTATGGTGACGGGGAGTATTGAATTTGTGAAGACATACCATCAGACTTACAGCTTAGAAAAATTATGGTGGTGGTTTATAGAATGGGTTGGTGCCAGAAAGATCAAATAACTTGTATCAATGATGTGGGAAAGATAGGGCACCTGTGTGGCTCAGTTGGTTAAGTGGATGACTCTGGATTTTCTCTCAGATCATGATCTTGGGGTTGTGAGATCAAGCCTCATGTGGGGCTTGCACTGGGCGCAGAACATGTTTGAGATTCTCTCTCACTCTCTCTCTTTCTCTCTCAAATAAATAAATAGATCTTTATTTTTTTAAATTAAAAAAATTTTTTTTACAATATAATAATTATTTATTAAATAGATGTTTGGGAACATAGTAATATATACACGATTTTAATAATTTCTTTAAAAGAATTACTGGTTCTAGAGTGGGAGGGGTGGTAGGATGGGTTAACCTGGTGATGGGTATTAAAGAGGACACGTTCTGCATGGAGCACTGGGTGTTATACGCAAACAATGAATCATGGAACACTACATCAAAAACTAATGATGTATTGTATGGTGATTAACATAACATAATAAAAAAAAAAAGAATTACTGGAACTAGGTTTATAAACTTTTTTTTAAATTTTATTTTATTATGTTATGTTAATCACCATACATTACATCATTAGTTTTTGATGTAGCGTTCCATGATTCATTGTTTGCGTATAACACCCAGTGCTCCATTCAATATGTGCCCTCTTTAATACCCATCACCATGCTAACCCATCTCCCCACCCACCTCCCCTCTAGAACCCTCAGTTTGTTCCTCAGAGTCCATAGTCTCTCATGGTTCATCTCCCCCTCCGATTCCTACCCCCTTCATTTTTCCCTCCCTACTATCTTCTTCTTCTTCTTCTTCTTTTTTTTTTTTTTTTAACATATAATGTATTATTTGTTTCAGAGGTACAGGTCTGTGATTCAACAGTCCTACACAATTCACAGCGCTCACCATAGCCCACACCCTCCCCAATGTCCATCACCCAGCCACCCCATCCCTTCCACCCCCCACCACTCCAACAACCCTCAGTTTGTTTCCTGAGATTAACAATTGCTCATATCAGTGAGATCATATGATACATATCTTTCTCTGATTGACTTATTTTGTTTATAGCAGCAATGTCCACAATAGCGAAACTATGGAAAGAGCCAAGATGTCCATCAACAGATGAATGGATAAAGAAGATGTGGTATATATATACAATGGAATATTATGCAGCCATCAAAAACCCCTGAAATCTAGCCATTTGCAACGACATGGATGGAACTAGAGGGTATTATGCTAAGCTAAATAAATAGAACTTTAAAAAAATAATGTGGGAAAGATGATAATGATGATATATGAATAGAGGATGGCCTGAGAGGATGGTACAGATTTCAGAGCTGTATGTAGGAGGTAGAATCAGGGCTTGATGACTGCTTACTTGTTGGTGGTTGGTGGAAATATTATGAAGCATGACTCACAAGTTTGTGGCTTGGGTGACTGAGTGTTACTTGAACTCACAGGTAGTGAAAACAACGGGAAGAGGAGAGGTAACTCGGTAAGCTTGTAGAGAATGAGAAATAACTGGTAAAGGTAGAGTTAAGGCAGCCCTAATAATTCAAGGATGAGCAGAAGGTACATTAAAGGGAGACAATGAAACATAAGAATTTTTCAGACTAGTAGGATTGGAACTAGAAAAGCCGTTATCAAGGAACCAAGGATTTTAAGAAAAATCAGACAGATAAAAGAGGTACTGAAAATTGGAACATGGGTCATAATTAGCATTTTTACCAAGACCAGTTGCCATGGATGATGGGGTTGGAGCACAGTTCTGAAGCAGAGACAACATGAAAAAAGAAGCATAATTGGGTCACAGATAGGTGGCATACAGGGTCAAAGGAAAGTTCCTGAAATACAAATTTAAACCTAGCAGCAGAGACACATATTTTTAAAATTCGATTTCCTGATGCCTTTTAGATTGTATGTGCTTAATAAATGCTTACCAGTTGTCTGATGACCATAGAAAAGCAAGTAAGAAAATTAATGTAAATAAAGATTATTGTCATAAAATCTACTTTGTGGTAATGATAGTGGAAAAATACATTTATAATAAATCCTGGAGTCTGGAAGGATTGATATATCAGAAGATGGTTATAGGAAAGAGTAATCATAGCACCTACAATAATTAAACAAGGATGAGGAAGCTTTGAATAAAAGGCACGTCTTTAAGAGGGAGGTTGTGGATTTATGACACCTTATATGTTTCAAAGTTAAAACTTCTAGAAAAATCAATGTTCTTTTCCCCTAACTTTTAATGTTATACACCTTCTTGTCATAAAAATGGGGCCTCTTCCTCCAAAACTCTAGAATAGCACAGTGTTACCACAAACACAGAATACCTTGAATTTGAAGGTGTTCAGTTTGTAGCAAGTATAAGACTTAATCAAGGTGGTCCACATATAAAGCGTTAATGGTTCAACTACAGTGAAGGTCAAAAAGGAAATAAAAAAAAAAAGATTAGCAATATAAAAGAAAAGAGTCATCAGTGTTTGTTACTTAGAAGATGTAGTGAACACAAGCTATAAAAAGAAAAACTCAGCAATAAATTATTTCATTTATCCTTTTGTTTGGGGACATTAAGGAAAAAGTATAAACATTAGATTGGAGAAACCGACTAAAGTTCTAATGGTGAAGAGCTGAGTGATCTTGTAAGTAACTTAATCTCTAACAGCAGACTGTTCATTTATTTTTTAAATTTCTTTACTTCTTAAAGATTTTATTTATTTTTTTGAGAGAGAGAGAGAGAGCAAGCATGAGCAGGGGGGAGGGGCAGAGGGAGAGGGAGAAGCAGATTCCCCACTGAGCAGGGAGCCTGATGTGGGGTTCGATCCCAGGACCCCAAGATCATGACCTGAGCCGAAGGCAAATGCTTCACTGACTGAGCCACCCAGGTGCCCCTGCCAGTCTGTTCATTTATAAAAGGAGAAGCACAAATTACGAAACATTTCTCACAGCACTCTTTGAAAATAACACGGGCTAACATGGGTGGGAGTGTTTAATAATCAAATACAATTGTTCATATTTGTGGTTATTTTACCTATTATTATTGAAATTTGTGTTTTGGTCTCTATATTAAAATAATACAAATGGAATATTAGAATTAGAAAGATCTTCAATATTATCAAATCTCATGATTCCTTGTCTTTCATTCATCAACTAATTCATTTTCTCCCTCGTTCTTTCATTTATTAAACCTTCATTTGCTCAGTGCCTCCTTTGAATCACATTTTGGGCTAGGTCTTAGGGATAAATAAACAAAATAAAGGTGCTTCTGGTAAGCAAATGATATTCAGTAAGGAAAGTAGGTAAAGCAAAAATTATAATGTGCAGGGATCATGATAGGGATAGTATGAGGCTATGACCTCAGAGACAGGGTATGTGGATCAAACTGTGGGAACCAGAGAGGGCCTCCTGGAGAAGGTGAAGTCTGTGTTGAGTCTCAAATGATGTTGGATTTTGCTAGAAATTACTCTGGTAGGAGTATGTCTTAGGCATTTGAAGCATCATATAAGAAATGTTGACACTAATCTTTGGTATTCCTGAAAGTGCTGTGGAGAGAGACTAATGAATGTTGATGTTTAAAAACGAGGTTGTTGAGTATTTTTTTTTTAAAGATTTTATTTATTTGACAGAGAGAGACACAGCGAGAGAGGGAACACAAGCAGGGGGAGTGGGAGAGGGAGAAGCAGGCTTCCCGCTGAGCAAGGAGCCCGATGCGGGGCTCCATCCCAGGACCCTGGGAAAATGACCTGAGCCAAAGGCAGTCGCTTAACGACTGAGCCACCCAGGAGCCCCTGTTGAATATGTTTTAATAGCACAGATTTGGGTGATGTCAATTACTTTCAAGGCTGGTGACTGGCTTGATATACTTTTTCAATAACAGCAAATTAAACTGAAACTTTACAACGAATTTGGAATCTCCAAAATAATGAGCTCATTTCATGTAAATTACTGTGGTGATAGTCCTACTGAAGTAAACTCCACCCATTTCTCACAGTATAGAAGAGTCCTAGGTATGTAGATGACACTCAGATGTTAAAAGCTCCTACTGTATGGGGTGCCTGGGTGGCTCAGTCGTTAAGCGTCTGCCTTTGGCTTAGGTCATGGTCCCAGGGTCCTGGGATCGAGTCCCACATCAGGCTTCCTGCTTGGCAGGAGGCCTGCTTATCCCTCTCCCACTCCCCCTGCTTGTGTTCCCTCTCTCGTTTTGTCTCTTTTTGTCAAATAAATAAAATCTTAAAAAAAAGCTCCTACTATAATTTACTAATCCTAAAACCCAAGGCTGCTACTGTTATGGAAACTCCTAAAGAGGCTGTGGTTATATACCTGCTTATGGCTGTGGATGGAGCTACAAAGGATGTGACTCGTGGAGGCAGTTTGAGATATGGCTGTGGATTTGGATCCAGATATGGCTGTGGATATGTTTCTGGCCATTTTGCTGCAGAGGACATTATTTTTCTTGCTGTTAGGACAAGCACATCCTTTGCCTCTGAAGTGATCCTTCCAAGTCAAATCTATGTCAGGTTCTTCATCTGACAGAGCTATGTCCAGCTTAGAACTAGGTCATCACCTACTTGAACCCACTTAGACTTAAGTAGTTGTTCTCATGAATAGAGTCTAAATGACCAGTCATTCCACAGTCAGCTGAACACTGGAGATCCGAGTTGGATTACTTTTCAAAAGAAACTATAACCTCTCTGTGTTTTCTGATTCTGTATTATGAATGCTCTCTGGTTAGAGATATTATGGGATATACAGCAGTATTGCAAGAGGACATGGGAAGGATATTTAGGATCCAAAGCAAATCTGAACAAGAATAGCAAACCTGGAGACTTATGCTTTCAGAAATATCAAGACTTATTATGGTTCTGTAGTAATTAATCACTGTATTACTATCTGAGTGCAAAATTGGCTTAGATATAAAGAAATAGACAAATGAAAGAAAAGAGAGTTCAGAAGCAGGGCATCACATGTATGGTTTTCCATTATGACAAAAATGACTCTGCATGTGGTTTAAGGATTATTTTTTCTAATAAATGGTAGTGGTCATTGAATATCCATATTTTTGAAAAAGAGACTAACCCCTGACTTAAGCCATACACAAAAGTCTGTTAAAAAGAAGCATAGAGATGCCTGGGTGGCTCAGTTGGTTAAGTGTCTACTTTTGACTCAGATCATGATCCCAGGGTCCTGGGATTGAGTCTTGCATCAGAATCCCTGCTCAGCAAGGAGCCTGCTGCTCCCTCTGCTTGCCACTCCCCCTGCTTGTGTGCGTGCGCTCTCTCTCTGACACATAAATAAATAAAATCTTTAAAAAAAAAAAAAGAAGCATAGCGGGGTGCCTGGGTAGCTCAGTTAGTTAAGAGTCTGCTTTTGGCTCAGGTCATTATCTCAGGGTCCTGGGATTGAGCCTCACATCAGGCTCTCTGCTCAGCAGGGAGTCTGCCTCTCCCTGTGCTCCTCCCCCTGCTCCTACTGTCTCTCTCTCTCAAATAAATAAAATTGTTTTTTTTTTTCTTCTAAAAGCATAGCACTGGGTTGTATGTAAGTGATGTGATGAATCACTAAATAGTACACCTGAAACTAATATTATACTGTGTATTAACTAACTGAAATTTAAATAAAAATTTGGAGAGAGGGAAAAAAAAGAAACATAGATTTTATTTATTTATTTGAGAGAGAGAGAGACAGAGAGAGCATGAATGGGGAAGGGGCAAAGGGTATGGAAGAGGGAGAGAATCCCTAGCAGACTCTGTGCTGAGCATGGAGCTCTATCAGGGCTCGATCCCGTGACTCTGAGATCACGACCTGAGCTGGAACCAAGAGTTGGACGCTTAACCCACTGAGCCACCCAGGTGCCCCAAGAAGCATAGATTTAAATGTGAAAGGTAAAACAAGAGAGATTTTGACAAAAACATTGGAGAATATCTTCAGGATCTTGGAGTAGGCAAAGATTTCTTAAAGATATAAGAAGTGTAGGGGCTCCTGTGTGGCTCAGTCATTGGGCATCTGCCTTCGGCTCAGGTCATGATCCCAGGGTCCTGGGATCTAGCTCCACATTGGGCTCCCTGCTCTGCGGGAAGCCTGTTCTCCCTCTCCCACTCCCCCTGCTTGTGTTCCCTCTCTCACTGTGTCTCTCTCTGTCAAATAAATAAATAAATAAATAAATAAATCTTAAAAAAAAGATATAAGAAGTGTAAAACATCAAGGAAAAATGGATATATGGGACTATATTAGAATTGAGAACTTTTGTTTAATCAAAAACATCCATTAATGTGTGAGAGAATGAATAGTAAAGAAGTGAACTAAACGAGTATAAGCTACTGTTTTAAGAAGCTTCAAAGTCAAGAGAAAGAGGGAGACTAATGGTCATTGATCATGTTGGGTGAAGAGGAACTTCCAAAACATATCGGAAACATAAGACTAAAATATATTTTCTTCAATGTTGCAACTCCCCAGGGCTTTGCATGTGTACTAATAATCTATTGCTATATAACAAGTTACTACAGATTTAGCTTAAAATAATATAAATTCACTAGTTGCCAGTCTGTCAGAAGTCTGGGAACAACTTAACTGGGATTCTGATCAAGGTCTTACAAGGCTAAAATCATGTTTTTGGTCAAGTTATTTGTTCTCAACTGGAGGCTGAACTAGAAGGATCTACTTCAAGTTTCCTTGGGTTTTGGGCAGAATTCATTTCCTTAATGCTGTAGAATTCATTTGTGTCACTTGTTTCTTCAAGCCAGGAATGGAGAGATGGAAAGAGAGAGAGAGAAAGAGAGAGAGAGAGAGAGAGGGGTAATGCTGCTTTGGATTAGAGAGGTATATTCAGGTTGATCTCCCTTTTGATTAACTAAAAGTCAACTGTTTAGAGACCTTAATTACTTCAGCAAAATCCCTTCACTTTTGCTATATGAGGTAATCCAACCCTGGGAATGATATCCCATTATTTTTTTTTAAATTTTATTTTATTATGTTATGTTAATCACCATACATTACATCATTAGTTTTTGATGTATCCCATTACTTTTCTGATAATCTACTGGTTACAAGAATGTTACAGGTCCTGCCTATATTCAAGGTGAGGGGATTATAAAAAAGCATAGATACCAGTTGATGAGAATCATGAGGGCCATCTTAGAGTTTTGCTGGCCATGGCCCATCACCTTATGTATTATCTATGTTTAACAAGAGCTTGCTGCTTATTAAGACATTCAACAAAATTAATTAAAAATACTGACATTATAAAACTAATTGAGAGAGAAGAAATGTGAGAAACCAATGCAGAAAAATACTTGGCTTCAGGAAGAATGGAGGGAAGATGGCTACTTTGTAATGGATAAAAATTATCAGTTTACCAATCATGATTGGATAATAAAGAATTTTTACAAATATTTGAGAACTTGAAGCTTTGCCTTTTGGTTGGGTAGTTTTGATCTTTGGTACTATACTATAAACAAACAACAAAAACGAAAAGAAAGCTCCAGAGTGATCCCACTTTTTCTCTCTATATTATACTTTAATTTAATGTTTATAAGAGAACAAAAGTGATAATGATCTTTTGTACCTCAGAGAAGATATACAATAGGTTTGTGGGCTAGTCACAGTGACCTACTTGCAAAACAAACTATTATTAAATCCTTAAAAATAAAAATAATAGAAGACCTAGATACAGGAAATACAAGAAGTTTAGTATTAAATTATCAGATATGTTGAGTATTGGCATTTGAAAATGGAAGCATGGACAACTGCTTTAGATTCTAGAATAAAAAGAAGCCTGTTTCATAGTATTTAAAATGGTAGGAATGGGGGACACCTGGGTGGCTCAGTCAGTTAAGTGTCCGACTCTTGATCTCAGCTCAGGTCTTAATCTCAAAGTCATGAGTTCAAGCCCCACATTGGACTCCATGCCCAGTGTGGAGCCTACTTAAAAAATAAAATAAAAATTAAAAAAATGTTAAGAATGGGAGCAGGAAACAGTGTCTGTGGTGGTATATATTTGAAGACTATTAGGTACTGCATCTCATTTGCTTTGTCCAACTCAAGAGGCTATAATCATAATGAATATATGGAAAATTCAGGGGATTAGACTTCTTGACATAAGGAATTCCTCTAAAATTAGTTCTGTCTGCAGAGTAGATCAGCGGCATGCCTGGTTCCCTTCCCTGAAGGTATTAAAGCAGTCTAAAGCACCAATCTGTAGACATGTAGACAGCATCCAGGAGAGAGGCAGGGCTCATCGCCCTCACAAGTGTCTTCTTACTGTAGTACTCTGGAATTCTATATGCAAAGAGTGGCATTGAAATATAAAGGTTTGAGAAGAATGATGATGCTGAATCTAGAAATAGAAAAAATTAACATGATTTTGTACAAGTTTCTGTAATGGAGGGAGAGTTCAAATAGTTGTAGTTGGTTTTAGAAACCTCAGCACATTGTGGACAGATATCTTCTAGCATTGAATAATTTTGAGATCCAAAGTAGGGAGCAGATAACGTGTGTGTGTCTGCTTTGAGGAAATCCAAAAATTCACCTTCTATGGGCCAATCTCCATTTAGATTCTAAACTATAAATATTCTTTTATCAACATTTATGAAGTATGTGTTGAACTTTACTAGGGGCTATGGATTTAATGGTAGAAGATAAAGTTTTAGATTCTGATGAGTTCTTAGTCTGGTCCCCTGTATAGGGGAGATAACAAGATCAAACATTCCATTTTATATCACACACACACAAAAAAAAAACCAGAAAAAAACCAAAAACCCCTCCTAAACAGCACTTACTAGAGGCCAGGTTTAGAGATACTCACTCAAGTTCTCTTCTACATCTTTAAGAGGTAGATACTACAATTATAGTTCTTTTATAGATGAGAAAACTGAAACACAGAGAAATAAAGAGAATTGCCCAAGATGCTAGCACTAGTAAGTGGCAGAGCCAGACTTTGAATGAGGATCCATGTTTTTCAAGTGCCACACCAAGAGGCCTCTCTTGCAAAGATGCATGGTGGCCAGACTGCACCAGGTCGAGAGGGGTAACTACGTGTGCCTCTTCCCAAACCCACACCAGGGACGTCTTGCTGGTGGTTTGAAATTGGCCAGGATAGAAATACTTATTAATTTTTTTTTCCAGCTAGTCAATTTAGCAGCATCCCACTGGCAGCTTATGGTATAGATGACATGATTGCTCTAATAGTTACACATGGGGTGTTTGGGGGGAAAAAATCAAAAGAGAGGCATCAAAATCAGGCATGATGGGGAATGAGAAGTTCAGGACACCTAGGTTCATTCTTTTTTTCTTCTTCCAAGTTTTTATTTAAATTTCAGTTATTTAACATTCAGTGCAATATGAGTTTCAGGTATAGAATTTAATGATTCATTCTTGAAGGATGAATGGGAGGCAGTCTATCAGATGACTGGGGAAATGACCTCATAGGCCAAAGAAGGGAAAAGAAACCAATAAGTCGTCATCTTAGTGACAGACATCTGGCCTTTCCTGGAAGAGCCAGACTAGGAGAGACAGTCCCAGGTTTCTCTTGCAAATATTCTCAGAGTCTGGGTATCTTGGAAGGCCTGGCCTAGAAGAGGTCATCTTAGCTGATCTGCAGCAGTCTGCAGAACCTGCCTTGTCAACATGGAAGTGGGAACAGAGAAAGATCACATTAGGCAGGACTGTTGCATCCAAATTCATAAAAATGACTCTGAGAGGAGCCCAGTAGACAATGTTTCCACCAGGAATCCTAAGTACACTGGGGACCATTCATTGTTGAATGCTGAGAGACTCTGGGAAGTTGGAACTATTTCTCAATAAATGAATGGGTATTCTTGGGAACTAGTTATCTCTGTGTTACGACAAGTCCTCAGGAGGAGCTGGGAAATCATTTTGCACGACGTGGATCAGGAGAACGAGCTCTGGATCTGGAAGCTATGATGTAACTACTTTCGAGCTGCGAGACTTTAGAAAAACCCATTCTCCTTCAGTCTCGTTTTTATCCTCTCTGTAAAACTAGGATTCAAGTAACTGCTGTCTCCTTCACAATATTTTTTTACTGGGATCAAATAACCTTGTTTTCTACTTATAAAGTTACTGCATAATTTAAGCATACACAGATATTTCTTTTGGAGGATATTTCTTTGTGTGAGATAATGACTCAATAGTTTCTTGACTTAACATTGATGGCATTTGGTGAGTTGCCAGGAGGTAAAGAGTATATTTAGTATCAATGCAGTATTTCCCTTCCTGTGTACTATACATAATAATGTTCCTAAGTCACAAGTATCTGGCCGGCAACAACTATTCGTATCAAGGTTAATGAACTCTGAATTATGTGATGATGCCAAGCCTAGTAACATACTGTTTAGCATTTATTTTTGGTAATAAATTATTGTACAAGATGCTCCACACAGTGTGTCGTAAAACTTTTAAGGCTGGTTTATTATCTGAATGTTTGATCTTGCTTGTTTCATTCATTCTCAAAATATTAAGTAAGATACTTTTATAATAAAATGATCAGACTTTAACATATCAATTTGAAAATATGTTTAAGAATATACTATGGTGTGGGGCATCTGGGTGGCTCAGTCGGTTAAGCGTCTGACTCTTGGTTTCAGCTCAGGTCATGATCTCATGGGTTGTAGCATCGAGCCTGCGACAGGCTCCTCCCTCAACGGGGAGTCTGCTTGAAAGATTCTCTCCCTCTGCCCCCCCCACCTCTCTTTCTAAAAATAAATAAATGAATCTTAAAAGAAAGAATATATTATGGTGAGATCAGTAGAGTTGTTACCAGCAAATATTGATTAGTTGTATTTTGGGGGGACTAAAGTATTTTGAAGGGAAAATTGTCAAGTAAGGAATTAAAATGCAATAAAGAGATTGAGGTTTATGTCATTAAACGCTCCAGGGAGGTTAAATAATACTAAGATCTGATTAGTACCCAGGCAGTAAGGCCATCCTTGGTGACTTACTGAGAGTAGTAGCTTTGGAGCTATAATGGGATGGAATGCAAATTGCAACGAATGGAAAAATTAATGGGTAAGAGGAAGGCCACACACAGGACATAGCCTACTCTTTGAAGAAGTTTCATTTTGAAGGAACGCAGTGAGGTAGAGTGACCCTGGACCAGATGCAGGGTCAAGGACTAATTCTTAAAATATTGATGGAATCTTGAAGTTCTGAGAACACGTATTTTTCCTACTCACATCCTCTCGGTCCTTAACATTGCGCCCAAGCCCAGCTACATAATTTGCTGGCTCAGTGCAAACTGAACATGTGATACCCCTTGTTTAAAAAGCTGAAAAGAAAGTCTTTTTCCTGTATTCTGTGGTCTCTTTTGACATGTCACGGTGGTTTTTTGGTTCACTCTTTAATGTCATGTGTTCTTGGGCACAGGGATGCCTACTGAGTGAGCCTAGACTCTCACAGAACCTAGACCCCAAGTTCTCCCATGCTGGTGCCCAGGCTCCCATGGGTGGCAGCAAGTGGCAGCAGTCACTGGTGGGGATGGGACAGTGGAAAACTGAGGGGGGAGGGGTAGGTGGTGGGAGGTGGGACTGCATGGGAGAAGACTCCCCAAGTCCCTAGTACATGTCCCATGGTTCCAGCAGACTTCACTTACAAACCACAAATTCAAAGATAGAAGTATTAAGAACCTGGGCAGTTGGCCTGATTGTGCTTCCTATATAGTGTGCACCCAGTACATGTTCGATAAGTTGAATTGATTTGTTTGCTATCTAGTGAAAATCCGATTACACTTATGCAAGTAAACATCATCATTCTAGACTTTTCTGGGGAATAGGCAGGCAAGACTTTGTGATTGCATGTCATCTTAAAATTTTAAAGGATTGCGTGTGTATTGGGGATTTTTGGGGTGGGGTGGGAATGGCCACTGATAATCATGATGGAAGTCTAAGCTTTAAGATGGCTTTTACCTTCTGGCTCAATTTTATATGATCAGGATTAAAGTTAATATACTTTTACACAGGCTTAGATCCAGAATTAAAGTGCTTATAAATAGCCATATTCATTCTCTCTTAAACCTAAGTCTTTTTTTCCAGGAAGAAGAATAGTAAACAATTCTGACCTCAAGCGACAAAACCTGGAGGAATAGGTAACAATGGCACCTTGTTCATTAAGGAGTACTTCAAACTCAGAGAAGCATAGTTAAAGTCAACTCACATTTGGTGTACATAAACCTGTGAAGGTCGAAACACAATGTATGAAATGATCTGTTAGTATAAAAAATCAAGTCATAGAAGTTGACAATTTATGAGATAAAATACTGGCATTTTTATTTTTATTTTAAAAAAATTTTTTTTTTTAAATTTATTTATTTGAGTGAGAGAGAATGAGAGATAGCATGAGAGGGAAGAGGGTCAGAGGGAGAAGCAGACTCCCTGCTGAGCAGGGAGCCCGATGTGGGACTCGATCCCAGGACTCCAGGATCATGACCTGAGCTGAAGGCAGTCGCTTAACCAACTGAGCCACCCAGGTGCTCCCTGGCATTTTGATTTTTAATGAAAACTAATTTATTGGATTCTGACTTTCTTTTGAGGTCAAACATAAGGAGTATAGAATTTGAAGTCAAATGACTTATATCTCGATCATTATACAGGTGTATGATTCTGGCCAAGTCACTTTTTTTTTTAATGCTAGTACTGTAATATTGTTTTGTATAAAATGAGAATAATGATGATAATAATGCTAATCTTGCCCAAACAAGGGTAAACACACACACATACACAACATACATGCATACATATACACATACACAGACAATTTCAAAGCCACTGAATTTAATTAGTAGACAAAACACATATTTTGGTCTATGTAAGGTCATGAGTTACATGAGAGATAGGTTTTTAGTAGAATTGGGGTGATGAAAAAGAAGTCAATTTTATTCTAGGCTCATTATTAATTAGAAAGAAACCCTGGTTAAGAGCAAATTCAAGACCTCCTAACAAAATTGGAGTGCCTAGTAAAATGAACTCATTTGAAGCAAATTTTTATGTGACTGAGTAGGCAGTCCGAGAAGGTGAAGGTCCGAGACTGTGGGTAACTTTCATACTTGGAGAGCGGCCCCCCACCTGCTCTCCTCCTCCCACACCTCATTGACATCTCATTGACATTTTCTCCTCCTAAACACCATGAGCTGTTACTGCTCTAGAGATTCCTATAGAGACTGTGGATGCAGCTCTGACTAGGGGCATGTCTGTGGGTGCAGGCCCTCCCAAGAACTGTTATATGGATCTGGCTATGGCTATGGCCAAATGGGTCAAGCTCTGATTCTGGCTACAGTTGCCATGGCTACCATTCATTTTGCTACAGGAGATGTTTTTTCTCTTGCTGTTAGAAAATCACTACCAGAACATCCTTTGCTACTGAAGTGGCAATAAGAAATCTGTTCCAAGGAGTAGTCATTGACTACCTTTATTCCTTTTGACGGTTTTTGCCCCAGATGGGCTTTAAGGTCAATGGAAGAAAGAAGATAAAATTCCAATTGTTTTCTGAAATTTAACCCTTCCATCTTATGGTTTCTTTCCATGCTGTAGCCTTGGCCACAAGCGTTAGTGCTCCACACGTTGGGGCAAATCAGCTCCTCAGTGAAATGCTTCTTTGAATCTATTACGTCTGTCACTAGTTTTACTTTAAATCATCAGTGAGTACAGGGTTTTGTCATTTCCCTGTCTTTTTTCTTTCTTGTGACTTTACGGGTTTTTTCCAAATATTTCTCAAAATTTTTTTCAATAATTTATAGTTTAGTGACTAATCACATCTAAAAAACAAAAACCCTCCACACTTATATATACATATGCACAGAAATCAGAGTTGCGTTTATGGGAAATGAAACTAGTACTGTGTTACAGAATGGACTGAAAGAGGGAGTGATATGAGTCTGGGAGAATGCAGGGAAGAAGTCATGTGGGCCTGAATGGAGTATTGGACCTATAAAGGGGAAGAAATGCTAGACTTCTGAACCCATTTGGAGGTCAAATCTTTGAATTCTGGGTATAATGAGATACTATCTCTGGAAGATAGAAGAGAAGAGAAGCTTAGTGGATTTGTATGCTTACAGTATCTAGACTCATGAGGAAAGAAGTGACATGGGTTACTTAATATTTAAAGTCTTATGTGGCAAGAGGGTTTTATTTGCTTTTTATACCCCAGAGATCACAATTAGAACCAAAGGATAATAGTTATAGGAAGAATAACTTCTAAATGTAAGACATCTTTCCAGTAACTGTAGTTGTGAGAGTCAAATTGGCTATTCTCCAGGAATTCATGTGAGGGCAGCTGCCCAACCCCAGATACTGTAGGGAAGACCACCACAGCAAGAACTCCAGGCTGTGTGGTGGCCTAAGAGTCTGAGAACTTAAAAAAAAAAAAAAATTGCAAGTATAGAGCCTGGCTGGCAGAGAGAATGATGTTGGCATTCACAGAGACAGAAAAAGAAAAAAAAAAAGGAGGGATATTCTCTCTTTCTCTATTTGATTTGTTGTCTCCTGTATTTGTAGTAGGGAGTGTGGATGAAGCAGGGAGTCAGCTTTTCACACTGCAAAGTATTGTAGAAAAATAGGAAGATTATTATGGCTGGTGTGAATTTCAGTCATTCTTCAAATAAAATCAGGTCTTCTGAATACTCAGCAGTGTAGAAAGGAGTTGTTATCCAATTTAGAGACTAAGGAAAAAAGAGGAAAAGCTTGTATTATGGTAGATATTGTGGATAATCTATCTATCATCTATCATCTATTTATCACCTATCTAAATGGATCCCCCTTCTCAGGGAATTCATAATCTTGTGTAAGAGTAATATAGTAAGATTGACAATAGAATGAAGTAATTGTTTTTATAGTGATATGCTATAGGAGTTATACAATAGAGGGGGGTTATTTAGTAGTGTAAGAGTGAGAAGAGTTCCAAGCAGAGGGGACACTTGAGTTGAGGCCTGAGGGATGAACAGGACTTGGCCAGTCAGACAGGAGAGCAAGACAAGCAGCATTCATGTGCATTTATGATCCTGCTTGGAGAATTGCAATCACTAACCAGATCTGGGGAGGAATTCCCAGGCTTTCCCTGCTCTCCTAAGAGTATCTAGAGAGCAGCACATACCTCCTCCATGAATAGGAGAGGGCAGGGCAAGGAGGAGCATAGGCTGATGAGCCATCAGCAGAAGACTAAGAAGACTTGGCTCTGACACTCATCTGCCATGTGACTTCAGGCTAATGACATAATCACTGAGCCTCAGTTTCCTTCTGTGAACACTTGTTTGTCTAGTACCTGCTCTATTCATTTCAGAAAGTGTGACAATGAATTGAGAGAACATGTGTAAAAACACTTTACAAAATATGATATAGATGGACTGGTTAGCGAAATTTTCCATTGTTTAATGAGAGTTTAGATAAGGAGATTTTTGCGGGTTAGAAGCTAGAAAAAAAATTATACCATGAGGGGGAAATTAATGTACACCACAGATCATGGGACTCTCTAGAACATAATTCACATGGAAATTAAGGATTTATTGTTCAATAAATCTTTAATCTTGACCAAAATCTATTATAAGATGATACTTGATCAACCTTATTAAACAGACATAGTCCTAAAAATTAAGTACATTTCTACTATGGACTGATCTTTTGAGTTCTCTAGAATTGCAAAAAACCCACATCAACTTTATACAGGATACATACCTAAACCTGTTCTCAAAGGATATAGTTTGTAAATACAACATAAAATCATTCTCTAATTGCTGAACTTGAAAATATGCATGATACCATATCCAATAACATTATGTTGACACTGTATTTTTAGTAACAAATTACAATACAGAATGGCTAAGTCAGGGTGTAAAAATGCCACTAGGAGAGTAATTTATTTTTTGAGGGGTTTTGCTTCTTCATCATAACGATGTTTTTAGTTATATATATATATGTATATGTATATGTATATATATACACCATAGAATAACCTACTCCAAACTACAAAGTTATTACATTAAGTGCAGACAAAATCAGTCTTTTGGTACAAATAAATATAGATATTTGAAAAACAATTATTAGATGAGAATTTAAAACTATGGTTCAAGAAAAATAAGATGAAGGGAATAACATTTATTGAGTACAATTCCTGTCCCAAAACACTGACTAGGCATGAAACAAATAAAAAATAGTTCTGTAATATGCTTAGACCCAATTTTAGAAAGAAGAAACTAGCATTCAGAGGATTTAAGCATATATCCAAATATTGTATAGCTTATAAGTGGCACACCAATATTTGAACATGTGTTTGAATTAATCGATCCATTCTTTTATTGGATAGATATTGATCAAGTACAAATCATGTTCCAGGCATTGTACTCAGAGCTGGTGATTCAGGGATGCACAGAATGGAGATTGTCTTTTTCATTTGGATCAGTATCTACAGTTGTGAATGAGAAGATATTGAAAATAATGCATAGATAGAAGAAGTTTTTAATAATCTAGGGGTATTTTTACATGAAAGTGGGTGCTGGCAGTGGCATTGAAAAAGAAAATTGTCTATTCTAGGGAATTCATGAAGTAGAATTTTGAATTTTGAATTTTAAGGATGACAGAAAAGGAAAGAAACTGAAGGTAAATGGAAAAGGATATATTTTCTTTAAACTTATTGTTAAGATGAAACATAGCAGGGTGATCAGATTAGACCAATGATCAATATAAAAAATAAAGGTTTATTTACTGAAGAAAAAATATTTAATAATAAAGGTTCTCAAAAGATGAAAGTTTTGTACACTCTCTATTGAAGGTTTTCAATAAAGTTCTGAATCACCACTCTTTCCTTTGCCCTTGAAATTTGAGTATTCAGTAGAAGGAATGATCTTCCAGAGTTTGTACTCCTTTCCAACTTAGATTTCATAGTTGTTACAGTAAATTTAAATTTTGGATTCTGCCTGATTCTGAAAATGGTGATTTAAGTAAAACCTAGACAACTAAGATAAGCCAAAAAATCTTCCACAAATAGAAAAAAACCTCACTTTTTTATAACTGCATATTGTTGATGGAAAGGTCAGATGTTTGCTATAGAGTGAAAAGAAAGAGTATATTTGGATTTATACACTTACAGGTATAGAAACTTATTAGATGCATAGCTATAAACTAGAGTTTCTAGATTTCAGTGCTATTGATATTTTGGACCAGGTATTTCTTTGTTGTTGGGGGCTGTTCTGTGCCCTGAAGAATTGGCAGCATCCCTGGTTTCTACTCCACCACGCTCAAGTCTTGACCGTTACAGTGTGTCCAGATATTGTCAATTGTCTCCAAGAGTCCAGGAGCCAAAAATCACTCCAGGTTGAGAACTACTAATACAGATGTGTTATTAGTTTCATTGTTTCTATTTCTCTTGTAGTGTGGAAAGCAGATGAGCACTAAGGTAGAGGTGGTGAAAAGGTAGAGTGGTCCGGAGAGAAACACTAGATCTTCTTTTGAGGAGTCTCTTCACATGTGCACCTGCTTAATCCTGGGACAAGAACAACGTGTGACCATCTTTGCAAATTTCCAGTTCCCAAGACAACACCTTAGCTGTGGTGTGTGTTAATGAGTGTCTTGGAATTCAGCTAAGTCGCTGAAGGAATGCCTAGCAAGCAAAGCAATCAACAAAAATGTGCAAGTTATCATTTTAAAACTATTATCGTTTTTAAACTATGTGTGGAGATGAGAAAAACTCGATCAGAAAAGTAATGGGATTCTGGGTAGGTCGAGTGAAAATTTAAGATATTTGCCTTGGAAGAGGAGAAGCTGGTGAATAGATTTGTAGTCCTATTCTTTGGATTAAAAGCAGTATTAGAATTTTAGGGCTACAGGCTTTCTGGGACTGAAATGCTGGGAGGGACTATGTATTGCAGAGACCAAAGCACTGGGGGTCCTGATACTGTTTCTTTACCCCTCCACATCCTGCAGGAAGGGTGTGTGGTATTCCTGTTTGCTTCAAGAACCAGTTGTCTTTAGAGTTTATATTCTTTTAAATGGAAGTCCATAGAGTTTAAGTGTGAGTCCTTCTGAGATGGTGATTAAAGGCAAGCGCAGAAGGAAGCAATAGAACAGGACTTTTCCATTTACTGGATTCCACGACCTCACTGCATGAAAAGTGTCATTGACGGTGAGCTACCCCACAGAAGAAGCAAGCTAAGAAGGAAAGAGCAGGGCAAGACATGATGCTGAGTTCTGCAGAGCACCTCATTTTCTATTAAGTTCTAAATCTTTCCTGAAATATCAAGAACTTGCAGGCAGGTGTCTTTCTGATCACTTCCCACTAACTTAAGCTAACTGGATCATTGTGATAAAAAGTCTGTGGAAGGGCAGGGGAGGGAAAAGACAGTTTGAGGAGTTCTAAAAAACGATGTTGAACTCCAATATTTACTGTATTATGGATGTGGATAAATTTTGTAATTTTTTAGTATAGGAATGCAGAGTTGAAGTTCACTGAAAAATGTATTTTCCCCATGAATTCTTTGCTTATCCAAGTCACTTTCAGTATGTCAGAAGGACATTTTGCTGTGGAGTGCTGAGTTGTGCTGCACATGGAATCTTGCAACTGAGGTAATATATGGATGATATTGAGGTTATATATATATATATATGTGTATATATATATATATATATATATATATATATAAATATCAGATCCAAGTGCTAATTACAGGTATCTTCCTGCAGAATTACAATGGTTTAGCTGAGGCTGTAAATATCAATTAAAAACAGATTAGAGAAAATAAAGAAGGAAGTCATACATATTAGACATTTTTAGAATGTGGTAGGAATTTGAAGGCTAAAAACAAACAAACAAGCAAGTGCTATGTTCTACATCCTGGTAATGTTTTGGTCTTCAGTAGAAAGATCATTTATTCAATGTGGCATCAGAACACCTTGC
Source organism: Halichoerus grypus (assembly GCF_964656455.1). Lineage (NCBI taxonomy): Eukaryota > Metazoa > Chordata > Mammalia > Carnivora > Phocidae > Halichoerus > Halichoerus grypus. The sequence continues at coordinate 14,482,237 of NC_135712.1, forward strand.
TACAGTTCTTTCTCCCAGAAGTGGCTTCATTTTGGGTCTATAAATTAACTTCCACTGTTCCTTAAATTTATCTTACATAAAATGTGGACCAAACACCAGCTCTGCCTAAAAGTTCTAATGTGGAAGGGACAGTGCTTCCTCAAGAATGTCATATGGTGATTAGTGAAGAAAACAGAGTTTCCACAAACCTGGCCAAGGGCTATGATATATGTCTATATATAGGGGCAAAGGGGAAGATCATTCAGTCCAGACACTAGCAGCAAGGAAAAGCATCCTGTAAAAAGTGACCACAGACCTAAGTATAAAGAAAAGTTTTATAACCAAGAATCAAGGGAAGCAAGAAAAATACTACTGGCATTAGAAATGACATTCACTTTCCTTTTTTCTATGTTGAAAAGGTAAGTGTGATAGAATAATTTGGAAGAAAGGGAACATATTATATACCAAAATCACAATGAACATTTTTGTCAAAGATTGAGAACTTATACTAAATTGGTAATTTGGAGAACTCTGATAGAGTAAAAAGGACATATAAATAGGGGTTAAAGTTGATTTACGTGCTCCTTTATGTCATGATAGTGTCAGACGTTGAGGGTGGGCCTTGGTATAGATATCTTTCTTTTTTTTTTTTTGGTTTCCAGAGTCTGGCTTTATTTTGCAGTACAGAGATCACGTGGAGCCATCTGAGACGGACATTATTGAAGTGCAGGTTCTGTCACAGCAATACTGTACTGCAGCTTGGTCTGGTCAAGAAGCCACACCTGGGGTACAAAAGAAGCTTCTACGTTTACCTGCTTTACCACAGGTTTCTTTCCCCCTTGCTCTCATCAATTGTATCAGGTTAAAACACTGCACACAGGCTTCCTCCAAAATGACTCTCAGGTCTGGAGTTGGGTTAGAACTGTAGGCCCACGTAACCCCAACGTGTGGCTGTGTTCCGTATCTTAAAGGCATTCACTCACCTTCAGCTTCTGAACTAAAGGTGCAGTGAACAGTAGTGGTAGGAGAAGGAAATACTGGTTTGTTAAATTCAAGGAATGCACGGATATCTCATAAGGTGAAACTGGTAATATCTGCCTTGGAATAAGTTTAGTTTTTGGCTTAATTGAGGTATTCTGTTTTCTCATTCAAATAAAGTTGATTGGCTATAAAAGGCTCTGCATAACATATAGTAAAAAAAAAAAAAAAAAAAAAGGGACAGTAAAGGAGGGCTGCCGCATCCCCCAGGACCTCACTTGGTCTGATATATGACAGGAGAAAATATAAGAAGACACACTTATATATAACGTGTTACTTCAAACTTATAAGTAGTCAGTGTCCCAATGAAAGTAAGTGAATTATCAGATGTTGAGCTACTTCTTGGAATTTGAGGAGAATTGAACAAGGGATGGGGTATGGATGTCCAGAGTGGGTGGGAAGCCTGGTAAAAACTTGCAATGATTCCAGAAAGGAGATGGCAATTATTTCTTCCCCCATGGACAGAGGTAGATATTTTAGGAAAGAGGAGAGATCAGGTGGGACAAAACTTTCCTAAATTCGCCCAACCTTGTTATATCAGGTAGATTCAATGATAGGAGGTAGTGAGGTTGGGGATCACTGGTATGTAGAGCACATGATTTTACTGAGACAATTCTTTGACAAAGAAAATTAAAATGCTGTTCTTTAAATAAAATGGGAGTCCCCAAAATAATGAGCTCATTTTTCCCAAGACATTATTGATTGTTGACATTGACAGGCACAACACAGTTGCTTGCATATTTGTTGGGTAAGTCAGGGGATGAGTGGTATGCTCTTACCAATTACTGGCAGTATATAAAGGCCCAAGGGAAGTAGAAGACCACACTTCACCTCACATCCGCTTGCAACCCACCTGAATTCTCTTCTCCTGACAACATGTGTTGCAACTACGGGAACTCCTGTGGCTATGGCTACGGATGTGGCTATGGCTGCGGATGTGGCCCCTATTCTGGCTGTGGTTATGGAACTGGCTATGGCTGTGGTTATGGCTCAGGCTATGGCTGTGGTTATGGAACTGGCTATGGCTGTGGTTATGGAACCGGCTATGGCTGTGGTTATGGAACTGGCTATGGCTGTGGTTATGGAACCGGCTCTGGCTGTGGCTATGGCTCAGGCTCTGGCTGTGGCTATGGCTCAGGATGGGGCTGTGGAAGAGGCTCCTGCTGTGGGTGTGGATATGGCTCTGGCTCTGGTTGCTGTGGCTACCGGCCATTTTGCTACAGAAGATGTTACTCTTCTTGCTGCTAGACCATCAGTCTCCAAGCCCCATTTGCTTCTGAAATGACACATCTAAAGAGATGATTGATTCAAGGATCCATACCTCAAGATTTCTACATCCAGGAAATTGCATGCTTGACAGAGGCTTTGACCCCCAGGGAACATTTATTAGGATGGCATCTTGAGGCTCCAGGCTGTTTGGTATCATCTGATTATTTCCCAAATGTTGGTTTTTGTTCCCTTAATCTGGATTCTGTGTTGGGACTGTGCCAGCGATCCTAATATCCCACAGTTGGGCAAAAAACTTATTCTCAATAAAAATGGTCTTTGCTTCTAACAAATCCCTGTGTTCCTCCTTGTGAATTACTCCTTTTGAGGTGTTAGGGCCGCTCTTGAAAATTGGGATGACAATACATTTCATGAACTTGGGGTTCTTCCCTGATATAGTATAAGCATTACTTCTCATCATGCATCAGAGATAATGTCTTCTCCGCCTATTTCTCATATCCTTCATTCTCAGGAACTCACAACCCAACACAAATCGCAGGGTAGTTCAGAACTGTGCACTGGAAATCACACTGAGTCTAGAATGGAGCTGGAGGACAAAGAGGAGAAGGAATGACCCTATTCAAGAGGTTGTGAAGCCCAGGGAAAGGTGTGGTCTGAGTGCTAAAAGGATGAATGTCATGGAAGAGAGATTTCTCAGGATTAATGAGAAATTAGAAGCAGACTCAGGTGATTCATGAAGAGATAAGGGAAAGATAAGTTAGAGGAAAAATGTTGTATCCTATCATGTGCATTTGGATGGAAGTGCAAATATATTTGTTTGCATATACTGAGTTTGAAGTAATTGATTTAAGTCACTTTTTTGACAAATAGCTTTGAATTTGTTTGAAAGGGAACAGCCCTACACACTGAAGATAAAGGAGCAAAATTGTAGCTAAGTTTCCTGTTTTCAGAGTATTTATATTCTAAAAGGTGATAACAACAACAACATAAAGAGAATCAGTTAAGACACATTTAGACAGATAATTGCTATGGAGGGAATAAAACAGTTTTCTGGGGGAAGAGAGTGAAGCCTAAAGTAGTGGAGAGATAGTTAGGGGAGGTATTTTGTCATTTCGTGTCAAATGAACTGATGATGCCAGTCACAAGAAATACTGGGAAGTATGGTAGTAAGTGTTAAGGAAGAAGAGAAATGCATTATGTTTTGGGTATGATCAGTGGTGCCACAATTTTTAGTAGAAAAGAACAAGGATTAGTGCTTAAAGGTGCACTCTAGTGCCTCAATTGATGCAGATATAAGAATGGGATGAAAAGCCCAGTCTACTGTCTGAATTTGAGAGCCTACCACTTTGTGGGTTCTGAGTTCAGTGTCCTTTCCTCATGTGACTTTCTAGATCTCTAACACTGTATCCTATAATATAGAATGTCTTTTTGGGCTCGATTTCAATGAGAAGTGAAAAATGACTCACTGTCTCATCTCCATGACAAGGGACACTGCACAAATCTGAGTCTGTGGTCCCTGGAGCTAGGAGACTCCACCCAATGGCCAATTGCAAGGAAGATGACTCTGCCATCAAAGTCAGTCCTGGAGTGAAGTTATGCCCAGGATATAATGTGTCCTATTGATGAAGAAAGAGGTTTTTTTTTTTTTTTTTTTTTTTAAGATTTGGACAGTTTTAACAGATGGAATATCTGTAAATCTTATCTGAGTACCAACTCTACCCTGGGGAAATCTAAGGTGGGGAAATCCTACAAAGAGGGGAATGGAATTCTAATAATTATATTTTGTTGAAAGTCTACTCATGTTTCATTATGTTCCTTGTGCTTGAAGGCTTTGAAAGAATGAAGAATATCAACAGCTAGCCATCTATATCATAATTTATATCCTGTAAAGGGTTGATCATTTATTATACATATAAGATAACTTATACATCTAGAAAAATGTCTTTCTAAACTAACACATATTTCATAATGTAAAATTTGAGACTCCCTTAGTCAAAGAATACTCGAGGCTCTCAGCTTTCATGAAATGAGAACATCATGATAATGTATCCAAATATCTTATAGCTTCTAAGGTGCATACCAATGCTTGAACATGTTTTTGTTTTAATGCATCTGATTTAATTGGGGAAATGTTGAGTTCAAATTATGTACTAGGTACTCTTCTTAGAACTGAGTGGTGATTCAGGGATGCACAGAATAAGAGATTTTTTTTCCCCTGTCATCATGGATCAGTATCCAGAAATCTGAATGGAAAGGTACTAGAAATTATGCAATAAAGACAGAAAAATTTTCCAACAGTTAGAAGTATTGTGACCAGAAAGTGGGTACTTGAAAAGAAATATGTCTATTCTAGGGAACTTGTGTATTAGAATTTAGAGTTTTTCAAGAATGAGAGAAGAGTAGAGAAAATAAAGGTTAAGATTAACTGGAATGGGATATATTTTCTTTAAGCTTCTTGGAAGGGATGAAACACAGCAGAGTGATCAGATAGATCAGTGACCAATGGAGGAAAAAGTAGTTGGAAGTTCTCTCACCCAAGGTAAATATCTAGGAATGGATGTTCTCAGAAAAGGAAATCAGCAGCTTTATGAAAATCTTTGTTGAAGGCATTCCCTAAAGGACTGAATGCCACACATTTCTTTGTTGTTGATATTACAGTGTTGAGTAGAAGGAATCTTCTTCCTGAGTTTGTACTCCTTTGGACTCCTTTCCATCAGGATTTCATAGCTGTTATAGTAAAAAATAATTTAAACTTTGGATTCTGCCTGATTCAGCAAATGGGGTTTTAAGTAAAGCCTAGAGAACTAAGATAAGCAAAAACATCCCAACAACAAAGCAAACAAACAAAAAAATAAACTTTTTCCCTTTCTCTCTTTCTCTCTCTCTCTCTCTCTTTCTTTCTTCACTTCATGTTGGGTGTTGGAATGATTGGATATTTGGTTTAGTTGGGAAGAAAGGAAATATTTGGAATTAGACACCAGTAAAGAGAGAAGCTTATTTATAGATGTGAGGTTACAAAACAAGGATTCTAGATCTCAGCACTACTGACATTTTATGTCAGATGTTTCAATGTTGTTGGGGGCTGTTCTGTGCCCTGAGACTAGCATCTCCCCTTGTTTCTAGCACATGGAGCCAGTAAGTATTTGCAGTAGGTATCTGGGTACAAAAAGCCTGGCAAAAAGTAGCAATGATTCCAGAAAGGAGACGGCAGTTATTTTCTTCCCTATGGGGAGAGGTAGATATTTTAGGAAAGTGGAGAGATCAAGAGGGACAAAATTTCCCCAAATTCCCCAAACCTTGTTATATAAGGTATATTAAATGATAGGAGTTAGGAGTAAATTAAAATGCTGCTCCTTAAATAAAAAGGGAGACTACAAATAATGAATTCTCTTTTCCCAAAACATTAAGATTATTGACAATAACTGTCACATGAAAGTTGTTCACATATTTATTGGGTAAGTCAGGGGATGAGTGGTATGTTCTTGCCAATTACTGGCAGTATATAAAGGCCCAAGGGAAGTAGAAGACCACACTTCACCTCACATCCGCTTGCAACCCACCTGAATTCTCTTCTCCTGACAACATGTGTTGCAACTACGGGAACTCCTGTGGCTATGGCTACGGATGCGGCTATGGCTGTGGATGTGGCCCCTATTCTGGCTGTGGTTATGGAACTGGCTATGGCTGTGGTTATGGAACTGGCTCTGGCTGTGGCTATGGAACTGGCTATGGCTGTGGTTATGGAACTGGCTCTGGCTGTGGTTATGGCTCAGGCTCTGGCTGTGGCTATGGAACTGGCTATGGCTGTGGTTATGGCTCAGGCTATGGCTGTGGTTATGGAACTGGCTATGGCTGTGGTTATGGCTCAGGCTATGGCTGTGGTTATGGAACTGGCTATGGCTGTGGCTATGGCTCAGGCTCTGACTGTGGCTATGGCTCAGGATGGGGCTGTGGAAGAGGCTCCTGCTGTGGGTGTGGATATGGCTCTGGCTCTGGTTGCTGTGGCTACCGGCCATTTTGCTACAGAAGATGTTACTCTTCTTGCTGCTAGACCATCCGTCTCCAAGCCCCATTTGCTTCTGAAATGACACATCTAAAGAGACGATTGATTCAAGGACCCATACCTCAAGATTTACGTCCAGGAAATTGCATGCTTGACAGAGGCTTTGACCCCCAGGGAACATTTATTAGGATGGCATCTTGAGGCTCCAGGCTGTTTGGTATCATCTGACTATTTCCCAAAGGTTGGTTTTTGTTCCCTTAATCTGGATTCTGTGTTGGGACTGTGCCAGCGATCCTAATATCCCACAGTTGGGCAAAAAACTTATTCTCAATAAAAATGGTCTTTGCTTCTAACAAATCCCTGTGTTCCTCCTTGTGAATTACTCCTTTTGAGGTGTTAGGGCCGCTCTTGAAAATTGGGATGACAATACATTTCATGAACTTGGGGTTCTTCCCTGATGTAGTATAAGCATTACTTCTCATCATGCATCAGAGATAATGTCTTCTCCGCCTATTTCTCATATCCTTCATTCTCAGGAACTCACAACCCAACACAAATCGCACAGTATTTCAGAACTGTGCACTGGAAATCACACTGAGTCTAGAATGGAGCTGGAGGACAAAGAGGAGAAGGAATGACCCTATTCAAGAGGTTGTGAAGCCCAGGGAAAGGTGTGGTCTGAGTGCTAAAAGGATGAATGTCATGGAAGAGAGATTTCTCAGGATTAATGAGAAATTAGAAGCAGACTCAGGTGATTCATGAAGAGATACGGGAAAGATAAGTTAGAGGAAAAATGTTGTATCCTGTCATGTGCATTTGGATGGAAGTGCAAATATATTTGTTTGCATATACTGAGTTTGAAGAAATTGATTTAACTCACTTTTTTGACAAATAGCTTTGAATTTGTTTGAAAGGGAACAGCCCTACACACTGAAGATAAAGGAGCAAAATTGTAGCTAAGTTTCCTGTTCTCAGAGTATTTATATTCTAAAAGGTGGTAACAACAACAACAACATAAAGAGAATCAGTTAAGACACATTTAGACAGATAATTGCTATGGAGGGAATAAAACAGTTTTCTGGGGGAAGAGAGTGAAGCCTGAAGTAGTGGAGAGATAGTTCGGGGAGGTATTTTGTCATTTCGTGTCAAATGAACTGATGATGCCAGTCACAAGAAATACTGGGAAGTATGGTAGTAAGTGTTAAGGAAGAAGAGAAATGCATTATGTTTTGGGTATGATCAGTGGTGCCACAATTTTTAGTAGAAAAGAACAAGGATTAGTGCTTAAAGGTGCACTCTAGTGCCTCAATTGATGCAGATATAAGAATGGGATGAAAAGCCCAGTCTACTGTCTGAATTTGAGAGCCTACCACTTTGTGGGTTCTGAGTTCAGTGTCCTTTCCTCATGTGACTTTCTAGATCTCTAACACTGTATCCTATAATATAGAATGTCTTTTCGGGCTCGATTTCAATGAGAAGTGAAAAATGACTCACTGTCTCATCTCCATGACAAGGGACACTGCACAAATCTGAGTCTGTGGTCCCTGGAGGTAGGAGCCTCCACCCAATGGCCAATTGCAAGGAAGATGACTCTGCCATCAAAGTCAGTCCTGGAGTGAAGTTATGCCCAGGATATAATGTGTCCTATTGATGAAGAAAGAGGTTTTTTTTTTTTTTTTTAAGATTTGGACAGTTTTAACAGATGGAATATCTGTAAATCTTATCTGAGTACCAACTCTACTCTGGGGAAATCTAAGGTGGGGAAATCCTACAAAGAGGGGAATGGAATTCTAATAATTATATTTTGTTGAAAGTCTACTCATGTTTCATTATGTTCCTTGTGCTTGAAGGCTTTGAAAGAATGAAGAATATCAACAGCTAGCCATCTATATCATAATTTATATCCTGTAAAGGGTTGATCATTTATTATACATATAAGATAACTTATACATCTGGAAAAATATCTTTCTAAACTAACACATATTTCATAATGTAAAATTTGAGACTCCCTTAGTCAAAGAATACTTGAGGCTCTCAGCTTTCATGAAATGAGAACATCATGATAATGTATCCAAATATCTTATAGCTTCTAAGGTGCATACCAATGCTTGAACATGTTTTTGTTTTAATGCATCTGATTTAATTGGGGAAATGTTGAGTTCAAATTATGTACTAGGTACTCTTCTTAGAACTGAGTGGTGATTCAGGGATGCACAGAATAAGAGATTTTTTTCCCCCTGTCATCATGGATCAGTATCCAGAAATCTGAATGGAAAGGTACTAGAAATTATGCAATAAAGACAGAAAAATTTTCCAACAGTTAGAAGTATTGTGACCAGAAAGTGGGTACTTGAAAAGAAATATGTCTATTCTAGGGAACTTGTGTATTAGAATTTAGAGTTTTTCAAGAATGAGAGAAGAGTAGAGAAAATAAAGGTTAAGATCAACTGGAATGGGATATATTTTCTTTAAGCTTCTTGGAAGGGATGAAACACAGCAGAGTGATCAGATAGATCAGTGACCAATGGAGGAAAAAGTAGTTGGAAGTTCTCTCACCCAAGGTAAATATCTAGGAATGGATGTTCTCAGAAAAGGAAATCAGCAGCTTTATGAAAATCTTTGTTGAAGGCATTCCCTAAAGGACTGAATGCCACACATTTCTTTGTTGTTGATATTACAGTGTTGAGTAGAAGGAATCTTCTTCCTGAGTTTGTACTCCTTTGGACTCCTTTCCATCAGGATTTCATAGCTGTTATAGTAAAAAATAATTTAAACTTTGGATTCTGCCTGATTCAGCAAATGGGGTTTTAAGTAAAGCCTAGAGAACTAAGATAAGCAAAAACATCCCAACAACAAAGCAAACAAACAAAAAAATAAACTTTTTCCCTTTCTCTCTTTCTCTCTCTCTCTCTCTCTTTCTTTCTTCACTTCATGTTGGGTGTTGGAATGATTGGATATTTGGTTTAGTTGGGAAGAAAGGAAATATTTGGAATTAGACACCAGTAAAGAGAGAAGCTTATTTATAGATGTGAGGTTACAAAACAAGGATTCTAGATCTCAGCACTACTGACATTTTATGTCAGATGTTTCAATGTTGTTGGGGGCTGTTCTGTGCCCTGAGACTAGCATCTCCCCTTGTTTCTAGCACATGGAGCCAGTAAGTATTTGCAGTAGGTATCTGGGTACAAAAAGCCTGGCAAAAAGTAGCAATGATTCCAGAAAGGAGACGGCAGTTATTTTCTTCCCTATGGGGAGAGGTAGATATTTTAGGAAAGTGGAGAGATCAAGAGGGACAAAATTTCCCCAAATTCCCCAAACCTTGTTATATAAGGTATATTAAATGATAGGAGTTGGGAGTAAATTAAAATGCTGCTCCTTAAATAAAAAGGGAGACTCCAAATAATGAATTCTCTTTTCCCAAAACATTAAGATTATTGACAATAACTGTCACATGAAAGTTGTTTACATATTTGTTGGGTAAGTCAGGGGATGAGTGGTATGTTCTTGCCAATTACTGGCAGTATATAAAGGCCCAAGGGAAGTAGAAGACCACACTTCACCTCACATCCGCTTGCAACCTACCTGAATTCTCTTCTCCTGACAACATGTGTTGCAACTACGGGAACTCCTGTGGCTATGGCTACGGATGTGGCTATGGCTGTGGATGTGGCCCCTATTCTGGCTGTGGTTATGGAACTGGCTATGGCTGTGGTTATGGAACTGGCTATGGCTGTGGCTATGGAACTGGCTATGGCTGTGGCTATGGAACTGGCTATGGCTGTGGTTATGGCTCAGGCTATGGCTGTGGTTATGGAACTGGCTCTGGCTGTGGTTATGGAACTGGCTATGGCTGTGGCTATGGCTCAGGCTCTGGCTGTGGCTATGGCTCAGGATGGGGCTGTGGAAGAGGCTCCTGCTGTGGGTGTGGATATGGCTCTGGCTCTGGTTGCTGTGGCTACCGGCCATTTTGCTACAGAAGATGTTACTCTTCTTGCTGCTAGACCATCAGTCTCCAAGCCCCATTTGCTTCTGAAATGACACAGCCAAAGCAACAACTGAAGCAAGGATCCATACCTCAAGTATTCTACATCCAGGAAATTGCATGCTTGACAGAGGCTTTGACCCCCAGGGAGCATTTACTAGGATGGCATCTTGCGGCTCCAGGCTTTGTGGTATCATCTGACTATTTCCCAAATGCTGGTCTTTGTTCCCTTAATCTGGATTCTGTGTTGTGACTATGCCATTGATCCTAACATCCCACTGTTGGACAAAAACCTATTCTCAATAAAAATGGTTCTTTGCTTCTAACAAATCTCTGTGTTCTTGCTTGTGAATTACTCCTTTTTTTGAGGTTTTAGGACCTCTCTTGAAAATTGGGCTGACAAGACATTGCATGAACCTGGGGGCTCTTCCTTGATATAACACAAGCATTACTTCTCATCATGCATCACAGATAATGTCTTCTCCACCTATTTCTCATATCCCTCATGTTCAGGCACTCCCAACACAACAGAAATCACACAGTATTTCAGAACTGTGCCCTGGAAATCACACCGTGTTCAGAATGAAGCTGGGGATGGGGGAAAGAGGAGAAGGAGTGACACCTATTCAGGTGGTTGTGACAGAAGCCCGAGGGAGAGGAGGTGTGGTCTGAGTGCTGAATGGATGGATAAATGGCATGGAAGAGAGAGTTCCCAGGATTAATGAGAGATTAGAAGCAGACTCAGGTGACTAATGAAGAACTAAGGGAAAGATAAATTAGAAGCCAAATGTGGTATTGTATCATGTGCATTTTGATGGAAGTGCTAATATATTTGTTTGGACTTTTTGAGTTTAAGAAATTGATTTAAGTCACTTAATTTACAAATAGTTTTGAATGTTTTTTTTTTAAGGTTTATTTATTTTATTTGAGAGAAATTGAGAGCGAGAGAAAGCGAGAGCATGCACACGCACAAGCAGAGGAAGGGGCAGAGAGAGAGAAGGAGATAAGCAGACTCCCATGGAGTGCATACTGAAATTAAGAGTCAGATGCTTAACTGACTGAGCCACCAGGGGCCAAGTTTTGAATGTTTCTGAGAGGGAACAGTCCTACACACTTTACGCTAGAAGCGCAATTGTAGATGGGTTTCCTGTTCTCAGAGTGTTTATATTCTAATAGGTGATAATAAGAAAAAATAAGGATTAATTAAGATATATTTAGAGAGATAATTGCTATGGAAGGAATAGAGCAGCTTCCTGGGGAAGAGAGTGAAGGTTGAAGCATTGAAGAGTTAGTTCGGGGAGGTATTTTTGACATTTCGTGTCAAATGAACTGATGATGCCAGTCACAAGGAATACTGGGAAGTGTGGTAGTAAGTGTTAAGGAAGAAGAGAAATGCATTATGTTTTGGGTATGATCAGTGGTGCCACAATTTTTAGTGGAAAAGAACAAGAACTAGTGCTTAAAAGTGCTCTCTAGTGCCTCAATTGATGCAGATATAAGAATGGGATGAAAAGCCCAGTCTACTGTCTGAGTTTGAAAGCCTACCACTTTGTTGGTTTCCGAGTTCAGTGTCCTTTCCTCATGTGACTTTCCAGATCTCTAACACTGTATTCTATAACACAGAATGTCTTTTCAGGCTCGATTTCAATGGGAAGTGAAAAATGACTCACTGTCTCATCTCCATGACAAGGGTCACTGCACAAAGTCTGAGTCTGCAGTCCCTGGAGGTAGGAGCCTCCACCCAATGGCCAATTGCAAGGAAGATGGCTCTGCCATCAAAGTCAGTCCTGGAGTGAAGCTATGCCCAGGATATAATTTGTCCTACTGATGAAGAAACAGGGGTTCTTCAATAGTGGGATAGTTTTCATAGATGGAATATTTGTACATCTGATGTGAGGACTGACTGTACTCTGGGTAATCTGAGGTGGGGAAATTCTACAAAGAGGGGAATGGAATTCTAGTAATTACAGTTTGTTGAAAATCTACTCATTGTTTTATTATGATCCTTGTCCTTGAAGGCTTTCTGAAAGAGGAGAGAATATCATCCATTAAGCATCAATATTGTAATTGACATATCCAGTAAAGGACCAATCCTTTATTAGGCTTATAAGATAATTTAAGCATCTGGAAAAATATCTTCATAAACTAACACATATCTTCAAAATGGGAAATTTGTGACTCTCTTAGTCAAAAAACATTTCAGACTTTCAGTTCGAATGAAATGAGAACATTGTGATAATGCATCCAAATATCTTATAGTTTCTAACTGGCATAACAAAGTTAGAACATGTTTTTGTTTTAATGTATCTGATTTTATTGAGGAAATATTGATTGAGTTCAAATTATGAACTGGGTACTCTACTTGGGACTAAGTGGTGATTCAGGGATGCACAGAATAAGAGATTTTTTTTTTCCTGCCATCATGGGTCAGTATCCAGAGATCTGAATGGAAAGGTGCTAGAAATTATGCAATAAAGACAGAAAAATTTTCCAATAGTTAGAAGTATTGTGACCAGAAAGTGGGTGCTTGAAAAGTAATGTGTCTATTTTAGAGAACTTGTGTATTAGAATTTAGAGTTTTGATTTTCAAGAATGACAGAAAAGTAGAGAAAATAAAGTTGAACAACAAGTGTAGTGGGATATATTTTTCTTTAAGCTTCTTGGAAGGGTGAAACACAGCAGAGATATCAGATAGACCAGGGTCCAACTATAGAAAAAGTAGTCAGAATACTCTCAACTAACGGAAAAATTTTAAAAATGAAAGTTCTCAGAAAAGGAATTCAGTAGACTTAGGAATATCCCTGTTGAAGGCTTACAATAAAGAACTGGATGGCACTCATATCATTGTTGAAATTTGAAATGTGGAGTAGAAGGAATGATCTTCCTGAGTTTGTACTCCCTTCCAACTTGGATGTCATAGTTGTCACAGTAAAAAATAATTTAAAATTTGGATTTTGCCTGTTTCAGAAAATGGTGACTTAGGTAAAATCTAGACAACCAAGATAAGCAAAAACATCACACAGACAAAAAAACATACAGTACCTTCCTTTTTCTCCTTCTCCTTCTTCTTTTTTGTGTGCGTGTCTGGTGATGGAATGTTTGGATGCTTGGTTTCATTGGGAAGAAAGGAAATATTTGGAATTAGACACCAGTAAAGAGAGAAGCTAATTATCAATATGAAGCTACAAACCAAGGTTTCTAATCTCAGCACTAGTGACATTTTTTTAAGTCGGATGTTTCAGTGTTGTTGGGGGCTGTTCTACATCCTGAGACTAGCATCATCCCTGGTTTGTACCACAAGGAGCCAGTGGGTATCTGCAGTAGGTATCTGGGTACGAGAAGCCTGACAAAAAGTTTCAATGATTCCAGAAAGCAGATGGGAGTTATTTTCTTCTGTTTGGGCAGAAGTAGATATTGTAGGTAAAAAGAGAGACCAAGGGGGAAAAATTATCCTAAATTCCCCCAACCTTGTTATATTGTGTATAGTAAATGATAGGAGCTTGTGAAGTTGGGTATCAGTTGTATGTAGAGCACATGATTCTACTGAGACATTCTTTGGCAGAGTGAATTAAATGCTGTTCTTTAAATAAAATGGGAGTCTCCAAAATAATGAGCTCATTTTTCCCAAGACATTATTGATTGTTGACATTGACAGGCACAACACAGTTGCTTGCATATTTGTTGGGTAAGTCAGGGGATGAGTGGTATGTTCTTGCCAATTACTGGCAGTATATAAAGGCCCAAGGGAAGTAGAAGACCACACTTCACCACACATCCGCTTGCAACCTACCTGAATTCTCTTCTCCTGACAACATGTGTTGCAACTACGGGAACTCCTGTGGCTATGGCTACGGATGCGGCTATGGCTGTGGATGTAGCCCCTATTCTGGCTGTGGTTATGGAACTGGCTATGGCTGTGGCTATGGAACTGGCTATGGCTGTGGTTATGGCTCAGGCTATGGCTGTGGTTATGGAACTGGCTCTGGCTGTGGTTATGGAACTGGCTATGGCTGTGGCTATGGCTCAGGCTCTGGCTGTGGCTATGGCTCAGGATGGGGCTGTGGAAAAGGGTCCTGCTGTGGGTGTGGATATGGCTCTGGCTCTGGTTGCTGTGGCTACCGGCCATTTTGCTACAGAAGATGTTACTCTTCTTGCTGCTAGACCATCCGTCTCCAAGCTCCATTTGCTTCTGAAATGACACATCTAAAGAGACGATTGATTCAAGGATCCATACCTCAAGATTTCTACATCCAGGAAATTCTATGCTTGACAGAAGCTTTGACGCCCAGGGAATATTTGTTAGGATGGCATCTTGCGGCTCCAGGCTTTGTGGTATCATCTAATTCCCAAATGTTGGTCTTTACTCTTTTAATCTGAATTCTATGTTAGGACTGTGCCACTGATCCTAACATCCCACAGTTGGGCAAAAAGCTTATTCTCAATAAAAATGGTTCTTTGCTCCTAACAAATCTCTGTGTTTTTGCTTGTGAATTATTCCTTTTTTTGAGGGCTTATGACCTCTCTTGAAAATTGGGCTGACAATATGCCTCATATACCTGGGGTTCTTCCTTGATTTAACACAAGAATTTCTTCTCATCATGCTTCAGAGATATTGTCTTCTTCAGCTATTTCTCGTATCCCTCATGCTCAGACACTCACAACGCAACACGAATCACACATTATTTCAGAACTGTGCCCTGGAAATCACACGGTGTCTAGAATTGAGGTGATGGGGAAAGAGGAAGAGGAAGGACACCTATTCAGGAGGTTGTAACAGAAGCCCAAAGGAGAGGAAATGTGGTGAGTGCTGAAAGGATGAATGGCATGGAAGAAAGAATTTCCAGGAATAATGAGAAATTAGAAGAAGACTCAGATGATGCATGAACAACTAAGGGAAGAGTAAATTAGAGGAAAGTTGTGGTATCATATCATGTGCATTTTGAGGGATGTGTAAAAATACTTATTTGCATATATTGAGTTTAGGAAATTGATTTACGTCACTTAATGACAAATAGCTTTGAATTTTTTTTTCTGTTTAAGATTTTATTTGTTCATTTATTTATTTATTTAGAAAGCATGAGCAGGGCGAAGGGAAGCTAGAGAGAGAATCTCTTTTTTTAAAAAAAAATTTATTTATTTGTCAGAGAGAGAGAGAGAGCACAAGCAGGGGGAGTGGCAGGCAGAGGGAGAAGCAGACTCCCTCCTGAGCAAGGAGCCCGATGAGGGACTCAATCCCAGGACCCTGGAATCATGATCTGAGCCAAAGGTAGACACTTTAACTGACTGAGCCACCCATATGTCCCAGAGACAGAATGTCATACACACTCCAAGCTGAGCACAGGCTCCAACATGGGCATTCTCAGGATCCTGAGATCATGACCTGAGCTGAAATCAAGAGTCGGAATCTTTACCAAGGGAGCCACCCAAGCACCCTATCTCTTTGAATGCTTTTGTTTATTTAATTATTTATTTATTATTAAAGATTTTATTTATTTATTTGAGAGAGAAAACTAGAGAGAGCATGAGCAGGGGCAAGGAGCACAGGGAGCAGGATACGCAGATGCCCTGCCAAGCAGGGTGCCAGATGTGGAGTTCCATCCCAGGACTCTGGGATCATGACCTGAGCCAATGGCAGATGCTTAACTGACTGAGTCACCCAGGCACCCCCCATCTCTTTGAATGTTTTTGAAAGGGAACTGTGCTATACACTGAAGATACTTTAACAAAGTTGTAGAGGAGTTTCTTGCTCTCGGAGTGTTTATATTCTAATAGATGATAATAAAAAATAGTAAGAATAATTAAATTAAATTTAGACAGATAATTGCTATGGAAGGAATAAAGCAACTTCCTGGGGAAGAAAATGAAAGTTGAAATATTGAAGAGATAATTCAGGAAGGTATTTTGACATTTTGCATCAAATGAACTGATGCCTGTTACAAGAAACACTAGAAAGGATGGTACTAAGTGTAAAGGGGGAAGAGAAATGAATTAAGTTTTGTGTTTCATCAGTGGTGCCACAATTTTTAGTGGAAAAGAGAAGGCCTAGTTCCTTAAATGGGCTTGCTTTGTTTGGGGAACATATAAGAATGCAATGAAAATTTCTGCTTGACTTTATGAGTTTTGGAGTCTACTAATTTGTTGGGTTCTGACTTCAGTGTCCTTTCCTCATGAGACTTTCCAGAACTCTAATATTTAAATCCTGTAATAGAAAATGCCTTTCAGATTGAATTTCCACCATGAAGGATAAATGAGTCACTGTCTCATCTCCGTGACAAGGTTCACTGGGCAAAGTCTGAATCTGAGGTCCCTGGAGCTAGGAGACTCTACTGAATGGCCAATTCTAAGGAAGATGGTTCTGCCATCAACATCAGCACTGGAGTGATGCTATGCCCAGGATACAGTGTGCCCTACTGATGAAGAAACAAGAGTTTTTTAAGAGTTGGGCAGTTCACAGATGGAATATTTATTAGTTGGATCTGAGGACTGGCTGTGCTTGGATAAATCTCAGGTGGGGAAATCCTACAAAGAAGGGAAGGGAATTCTAATAATTACAGTTTGTTGAAAATCTACTCATGTTTCATTATGTACTTTGTGCTTGAAGGCTTTTGAAAGACGGAAGAGTATCATCAATTTGGCATCTATATCCTAATTTATATATCCCATAAAGGGTTGATCATTTATTAGGCAAATAAGATAACTTATACATCTGGAAAAATGTCTTCATAAACTAACACACATCTTCAAAATGTGAAATTTGAGACTCACTTAGTCAAAGAACATTTGAGACTTTCAGCTTGAATGAAATGAGAACATTGTGATAATGTATCCAAATATCCTACAGCTTCTAAGTGGCACGATGCTTCTCTTTTTTAATGGGGAAATATTGATTGAGTTCAAATTATGTACTGGGTACTCTACTTAGAACTAAGTGGTGATTCAGGGATGCACAGAATAATAATTTTTTTCTGCCATCATGGATAAATATCCTGACATCTGAATGTAAAGGTACTAGAAATAATGCAATAAATACAGAAAACTTTATCAATATTTCGGGGATATTTTGACCAAAAGGTGGGTGTTTGAAAAGTAACATGTCTATTCAAGGGAACTTGTGCATTAGAATTTATAGTTCTCAATTTCAAGAGTTGACAGAAAAGTAGAGAAAATAAAGGTAAAGAACAACTGAAATGGGATGTATTTTATTTAAACTTTTTGTTAGGGATGAAACATAGTAGAGAGAGGAGATAGACTAGACTAATGGTAGAAAAAGTAGTTGAAAATACTCCCAACTGAAGGAAAAATGTATGATAATGAAAGTTCTCAGAAAAGGAATTCAGTAGCTTTATGAAAATCCCTGTTGAAGTCCTTTTATAAAGGAGTAGGTGGATCTCATTCCTTTGTTGTTGAAATTTGAGTGTGGAATAGAAGGTACGATCTTCCTGAGTTTGTACTCCCTTCCAACTTGGATCTCATAGTTGTTACAGTAAGAGGTAATTTAAATTTTGGTTTCTTCCTGCTTTGGAAATTGATGATTTAGGTAAAACCTAGACAACCAAGATAAGCAAAAACATCAAAAACAAACAAACAAACATATAGCACTTTTTTTTTTTTTTTTGTCTGCATGTTAAGTGATGGAAAGTTTGGATGTTTGGTTTAGTTGAGAAGAAAGGAAATATTTGGAATTAGATACCAGTAAAGAGAGAAGGTAATTTATCAATGTGACAATATACACCAAGGTTTCTAATCTCAGCACTATTGACATTTTATATCAGATGTTACAATGTTATTGGGGGCTGTTCTTTGCCCTGAGACTAGCATCTCCCTGGTTTCTCACAAAAGAAGTCGGCAGGTATCTGGAGTAGGTATCTGGGTGCGAGAAGCCTGACAAAAAGTTTCAATGATTCCAGAAAGGAGATGGCAATTATTTCTTCCCTTACTGGCAGAGGTAGGTATTTTAGGAAATAGGAGAAATCGAGAAGGACATAATTTTCCTAAGTTCTCCCAAATCTTGTTATATAAGGTATATTAAATGATAGGAGCTTGTGAAGTTGGTTATCAGTTGTACGTAGAGCACATGATTCTATTGAGACAATTCTTTGGCAGAGCAAATTAAAGTTCTGCTCTTTAAATAAAAAGGGAGACTCCAAAAAATGAGCTTACTTTTCCTAAGACATTAATGATTGTTGATATTAACAGACACATGAAAATTGCTTACATATTTGTTGGGTAAGTCAGGGGATGAGTGGTATGCTCTTACCAATTACTGGCAGTATATAAAGGCCCAAGGGAAGTAGAAGACCACACTTCACCTCACATCCACTTGCAACCCACCTGAATTCTCTTCTCCTGACAACATGTGTTGCAACTACGGGAACTCCTGTGGCTATGGCTACGGATGCGGCTATGGCTGTGGATGTGGCCCCTATTCTGGCTGTGGTTATGGAACTGGCTCTGGCTGTGGTTATGGAACTGGCTCTGGCTGTGGCTATGGCTCAGGCTCTGGCTGTGGCTATGGCTCAGGATGGGGCTGTGGAAGAGGCTCCTGCTGTGGGTGTGGATATGGCTCTGGCTCTGGTTGCTGTGGCTACCGGCCATTTTGCTACAGAAGATGTTACTCTTCTTGCTGCTAGACCATCAGTCTCCAAGCCCCATTTGCTTCTGAAATGACACAGCCAAAGCAACAACTGAAGCAAGGATCCATACCTCAAGTATTCTACATCCAGGAAATTGCATGCTTGACAGAGGCTTTGACCCCCAGGGAGCATTTACTAGGATGGCATCTTGCGGCTCCAGGCTTTGTGGTATCATCTGACTATTTCCCAAATGCTGGTCTTTGTTCCCTTAATCTGGATTCTGTGTTAGGACTATGCCAGCAATCCTAACATCCCACAGTTGGACAAAAAACCTATTCTCAATAAAAATGGTTCTTTGCTTCTAACAAATCTCTGTGTTCTTGCTTGTGAATTACTCCTTTTCAGGTGTTATGGCCACTCTTGAAAATTGGGCTGACAATACATTGCATGAACCTGGGGGCTCTTCCTTGATATAACACAAGCATTACTTCTCATCATGCATCACAGATAATGTCTTCTCCACCTATTTCTTGTATCCCTCATGCTCAGGCATTCACAACTCAACAGAAATCACACAGCATTTCAGAACTGTGCACTGGAAATAACCCTGAGTCTAGAATGGAGTTGGAGGGGAAAGAGGAGAAGGAATGACACCTATTCAGGAGGTTGTGACAGAAGCCCAAGAGAGTGGAAATGTGGTCTGAGTGCTGAATGGATGGATGAATGGCATGGAAGAGAGAATTTCCAGGATTAATGAGAAATTAGAAGCAGACTCAGGTGACGCACGAAGAACTAAGGGAAGGATAAGTTAGAGGAAAAATGTCATATTGTATCATGTGCATTTGGATGGAAGTATATATATATTTGTTTGCATATATTGAGTTTGAAGAAATTGATTTAAGCCACTTTTTTGACAAATAGATTTGAATGTTTTTGTAAGGGAACTCTCCTACACACTGAAGATACCATAGCAAAATTGTAGACCACTGTCTTGCTCTCAGAGTGTTTACATTCTAAAAGGTAATAATAATAAGAAGGATTAATTAAGATACATTTAGATAGATAATTGCTATGGAAGGGATAAAGCAGCTTCCTGGGGAAGAAAGCAAAGGTTATAGTATCGGAGAAATAGTCTGGAGAGGTATTTTGGCATTTTGATTCTGATGAACTGATGCTTGTTGCAAGAAACACTGGAAAGTATGGTAGTATGTGTAAAGGCAGAAGGGAAATTCATTATGTTTTGGGTATGATCAGTAGTGTCACAATTTTTAGTGGAAAAGAGCAAGGACTAGTGGTTAATGGCATGCTCTGGAGCCTTAATTGATGCAGATATTAGAATGGGGTGAAAAGCCCAGTCTACTGTCTGAGTTTGAGAGCCTACCACTTTGTGGGTTCTGAGTTCAGTGTCCTTTCCTCATGTGACTTTCCAGATCTCTAACATTGTATCCTATAACATAGAATATCTTTTCAGGCTCAGTTTCCATGGACAGTGAAAAATGACTCACTGTCTCATCTCCATGACAATGGTCACTGCACAAAATCTGAGTCTGAGGTGCCTGGAGCTGGGAGACTCCACAGAATGGCTGTTTCCAAGGAAGATGGCTCTGCCATCAACGTATGCCCGGCAGCAAGGCTATACTCAGGATATCATGTGTTTTACTGATGAGGAAACAGAAGTTCTTGCAAGAGTTGGACACTTTTCACAGATGGACCATTTGTTAGAGCTGAGGAATGACTGCTTTGGGTAAAACTCAGTTATTCTTACAAAGAGATGAAGGCAATTCTAATAATTACCATTGGTTGAAAATATACTTATTTTTTCATTATGGCCTTTGTTTTCAAAGGCATTTTTAACAATCCAAGAATACCACTTATTAAGCATGTAAAGGGTAATTTATATTCTAGAAAAGAGTCTTCACCAACTAAAATTAACATACGTTCAAATCCGAAATATGGTGACTGAGAAAACAGTTGTGACTTTCAGCTGAGTGAAATGAGGAAATGATGATCACGTTAAAAGGGAGTTCGTTATGATAAAATTAGAGAAAGCGTGTGTGTGTGTGTGTGTGTGTGTGTGTGTGTGTGTGATTGATGGATGTTGGGAAAAATGAAAATATGGCTTCACATATTGGGACACAATAAAAGTCAATACTTTCTATAGGAAATGATTTCAGCTTTAAAGCTTCTTCATGAAGTAACAAAATTTGTTTTTGATGACCTGTTGCATGTTATAGTTGTAGTAAATTGTAAAATCATTTATTTGTTCTTTCAGTCATTTAACAAACCTTAAAATCCATGTTCCAGCTTCTTGTTAAGATTGGTGCCGCAGATAGAGGTACAACAACACATAGTTGTTTCTTCCAATAATTAAAAATGTTCATTTGGATACAAAGTAATAAATCACACATTCCCATCCTAGCATGTGTGTTTATGGGTGTTATAGTGCTACTGAGGAAGAATTCAAGAGGGAAACCAAAATAAGTCATGACAAGAAGACTAGAAAAGGGTTAGAAATAGCTTCTAAAGGAGAATTACAAATGAGAAGAGCCATAAAGGATGAGCTGAAATTGGTCTGTTACAGGAGAGGGAAAATAAAATTCAAGGAAGAGGTATTTTAAAAAAGAAGTGAATAAGTTGGCAGCTACTACTTAAGTAGCAACCTCTATGGGAAAATTTATAATCAGCATCACCCCCATATGGGAATTCTGAGATTCTCTTTAGCTGCATTGTCGAATATGGTAGCCACTAGAGAGATATGGTTATTGAGCACTTGAAATGTGGCTAGTCCATAATGAAATGCATTTTAAGTGTAAAATACACACTAGATTTCAAAGACTTCGTATAAAAAAAGAATGAAAACTATATCAAACAATTAAAAAACTGTTGATTATATATTGTGGTAATATTTTGGGTATATTAAATAAAATAGGTTATAAAAGCAGTTCATCTGTTTCTTTTTAGCTTTTTTAAAATGTGGCTACTGGAAAGTTCTAAATTCTATGTGTTTCATGATATATTTCTATTGTACAGTTGGTTTTATAAGGTCACAACGATCTGGCCAGGGAGGACTGTAGCCAGGAAGAGAAGTCATGTTAGGCCACCAACAACCATCAAGCAATACCTCCATGTTATCCAGGTATAAGGAGTAGATCATTCTGAGATAGTAAGAACACAATAGCCAGTGCTAAAGACTTCAGAAGGTGCCTAGGAACAAAGTTTTCATCTGAGATAGTTTATTCAGTAAATGGGATTAATCAATTTGTCATCTGTTTAGGATAAAGAAAAGATAGATACCTGCCTTACATCATGCACAAAAGAAATGCCATATTGATTGAAGTTGTAAACAATGAAAGTTAATTTATTAAAGTATTAAAAGATGTTACAAACTTTCAGGAATTTTGTAAGCCAGCTAATTTGAAACTAGTCATGCTAAGAATATTTACAGCATGGAAATTGGCAAATGAGACTCCCTATTATCAGCCGAGGTCATTAAAGAATTAACATACCATTGCCCACATCCATCTTGTTATTGAGAATAAACTTATTTTTTTGGAAGTTTTACAATATGGATGTATTATTTATGAGCCTAAAAAAGAAAACAAATCCATAGAAATCAATAAAAGAGGTTACAATATTGCTTTATGTCTAGAAATCTTTGGAACCTATATTAAGTTGATATCTATGTTCCCCAGTGCATGAACCATTGTATATAACTACACTCACTTTCTGCAAGATATCATTTCCTCAAGGTCATCCCAATGACTACACTTCCAGGAAGAAAATTGTGAAGATAGTGATTAAGAGTCTAGGTTCCATAGAGGGTATTATGCTAAGAGAAATAAGTCAATCATGGATGTGAGGGCGATCTGGTTGCGACATCTGTCACCCCATTGATCTCCAGGGTTGATTCGGCTGATCTGGCTGGCTAGGCGGGTGTCCCCTTCCTCCCTCACCGCTCCATGTGCGTCCCTCCGGAAGCTGCGCGCTCGGTCGAAGAGGACGACCTTCCCCGATAGAGGAGGACCGTGCTTCGGTCAAGGGTATACGAGTAGTTGCGCTCCCCTGCTAGAACCTCCAAACAAGCTCTCAAGAGAAATAAGTCAATCAGAGAAAGACAATTATCATATGATCTCACTCATATATGGAATTTAAGAAACAAAACAGAGGATCATAGGGGAAGGGAGGAAAAAATAAAACAAGACAAAATCAGAGAGGGAGACAAACCATAAGAGACTCTTAATCATAGGAAACAAACTGAGGGCTGCTGGAGCGGAGGGGAGTGGGGGGATGGGGTAAGTGGGTGATGGGCATTAAGGAGGACACATGATGAAATGAGCACTGGGTATTATATAAGACTCTACCTCTGAAACTAATAATACATTATATGTTAATTAATTGAATTTAAATAAAAAAAACCTATTTTCTAAAAAAAAAAAAAAAGAGTCTAGGTTCCAGAGTCACATTACTTGTGCTTTGATATAGTCTCCATCAGTTATTAGTGGTGTGATCATGGTACATTATTTAACTCTTCTGAGCCTCAGTATATTCAGAGGTAAAATGATAAAATAGTGCTAGATCAGGATTGTTGAGAGTACAAAACAAATAAAATATGCAAAACTCTACTACTATGAGAACTCAGTAGATTTTTGTTATATTTATTATTATGTTGCTCAATATGAAATTGCTGACACAACCATTTTAACAAAAAATTTTATGGCTCAACCTTATATATTTTATTAATATTAGCAATATTTGATAATCCTAGAATTTTGTAGTCCATTATCTCAATTTTCTCATGTCAAATGCATGGGTACAGTCCCAAGTTAGATGTTTTGTACATCTATCATACATGTATTTCATAGTTAAAAACTCTAACATATGCTCTGATACCAAGTAAATTGACACAGTGTCAATGCACTTTTCATAACAAATTAATGGGTTTTAGTGAAGTAGTTTGTTTTCTGATGATTGGGTCCTGCTTTTAATTTTATCATCAAATTCTATTAATTACTAGAGAAGTTTCCGTTAGATTTGGCAGATGGTATGGGATCTATCATGAAAAAAAGTTTTTTTTTTTTTTTTTAGGGAGGAAGTGATAACAGTAGGTTTTTGTTAGAGTATATTGAAAAGTGAATGGGTAAGGAAGAGTGAAGATTGAAAATAATCTAATCCTTCATGTTGCATGAGGTGGAAGGATAGAGAGTGGTCCAATGGAAATGATGATCCACTCTCCCTAGGGTTTTTAAAGCATGGAGCTCATCGTTAAGCTTTAGATACAGACTTTTTATTCAATATTCTATGTCCCAGAATGTGCATGAAGTAGGTCTTCAAAAATTCTTGTAAAACTAATTGCACTGTTCAGTCACTGTCTGGAAAAAGACTCAATGGAACAACGAGGGTAAAAATGGTCATGCCAACATGTTTTAGAAAGAAAGCAGGTGACATGGAATGTGGAGGGGTCATGGAGTTTGCAGAAATGGAGCCAATGTTGAATATAGTTTAGTGGAAAGAACTGTGAAATTGGGACAGTCATAATTAGAAGGCAGCCTAGAATCTGAGGTTTTAATTCTGACACAAGAGTTGTGGGTCCAGGTGCTTTTACCCTATATTGACTAAAATTGTAGAGGTTTAGACAAGTTACCATCATTTCTACTTAAATGCTGACTTAAAGAAGGTTATGAAGATTGTACTCTCAGTAGGCAGATTCCAAGTGCTGAGGGGCAGCTCTAGCACCACAGTGTGATGCTTAAGAGGGTCATGGAGCAGGTTTGAGAGGGGGCTGAGTCGTCTGCTGTGGCAGCAAGGTGAGATCACAGAGAAAGAAAATCCAGGTGACAGAAGTGTAAAATATTGGTAATTTTAGTCAGGGTGAATATTTTGCATTTGAGAAATTGAAGGAAAAAATAGTTCATGAAAAAAAATTCACGGGTCCTGCCCTAACTTTTATGTTATAGGGGGGATTGAAACAATTCAACTTTACCCCTAAATAACTCATAGTCCTTGGGCAAGACTTAACTATCCTCAGCCTCCCTTTTCTCATCTGGAATGTGTATAAAAATACACACCACAATTTCCTACTTTATGTTGTTTTTGTCAGCATCAGATGAACTGATAAATATATCTCAAAAGCTATGGAAGGAAATATAAATGTTAATAATAATTATTGTTATTATTTTTTCTTATATGACATCCTATATATTAAAATAACAATTTTTACAGGTGGACAAAATCTCATAGACTGTCATTCAACAGTTAGTGAGTTGCCTGATTCTTTAGATTCCCATAAAATAAAGACAAAGTTATTGGCCTTAAATAACTCATAACTGACTGAGGGAATCAGATAATTAAGACAGAGTGTGCTAATATAACATTCAGTACCACAATATAAGTAGGCTATGGAAGAACAGAGGAATTATGCCTAATACTTGTTATGAATGTCCAGGAATGCTTCCTATACAAAGTATAGTCTAAGCTGTGCTTGGAAGAATCAGTAGGTTATGGAGCAGATAAAACTTGATGATGTAAGTGGCAGGTGTTTCAAAGAAGTATCACACTGAAAAATGTCTTAAATAGAGTGGATTATGTTGCATTGGATAAAATCATGGTTGCTTTTATTTTAATATATTGCATCAGACCTCTGATTTGCACCCATTTAGATCTTCTCACCACCACAGTGGCCATTCTACCTGGGCTCCATCCACTTTCTTGTAGATATAACCTGAGAAAGCCTCACCTCATACACCTGCTGTTTGCCTCTTACCTCCAGCCAGGGTGCTTTCTTGTTGAACCTGAGGAGATACTGGAGCATCTCTCATGCCCATGTATGTTTACCTGGAATTGCAGGAGTGTTAGTGTCCCCTGGAGTGAAAAATCTCAATTAGGTTTGATTATATTGCACAGACATACTTATTCAATGTGTAGGTTACCTTTGTTTTCTTATAGTTCCCATGACTAGTTAGGGCCAAATCCTGGACATAACTACCTGAATAGAAATTGTTGTCCTTAGAATGATGAGCTTTCTAAAAATTAAAATTGCTGTGGTAATAGGCTATGGAGTTTGTGTGGTATGCTCCACCCATTTCTGGTAGTATATAAAGGTCTCAGGGCAAGAGAGGACATTCAGACTTCAGAAACCTCCATCTGCTCTTCTAAAGAACTATTGAGCCTTCATTTCTTGCCACCATGTGTTCAAACTATTATAGAAACTCATGTGGTAGCTGTGGCTACGGCTGTGGCTACGGTTCTGGATATGGCTGTGGCTATGGTTCTGGATATGGCTGTGGCTACGGCTCTGGATATGGCTGTGGCTACGGCTCTGGATATGGGCGTGGCTACGGCTCTGGATATGGCTGTGGCTACGGTTCTGGATATGGCTGTGGATGTGGCTCTGGCTGTGGCGGTGGATATAGCTGTGATTACAAGTCTGGCTCTGGCGCTGCGTGCTGTGGATGCAGGCCATTCTCCTACAGAAGATGTTTTTCATCTTGCTGCTAGAACATAACTGAAAGACATCTTTTCTTCTAAGATGATTATTCCAAGGCTGTTTTGTTTCAGTGTCCCACAATCACATCAGATCTGACTGAAGAGAGTAATCAGAGTCTGCAGAAAACTGATCATCTTCTTGAAAGTCTTCTTTGTAATTGAGGGCTCCTGAGTTACTCTATGATGTTTCTGGAAGGAAGAAGACCTCATTTGGGCCATAATCCAAGGTTAAACCCATTACCTTCTTATTCTCTGTTTCTGTATGTGACAATTTCCAAATAAACATGTTTTACTGCTCCTCACAAGTTTGTGTATCTTTTGTGTCAGATATGCTATTGACTTATATTTTTGCCTATTATTTCTGTGACCTCCTCAGATTGACAGGGCTCAGGCTCAACTGTTCATTCCAATTATGTATGTCTGGCTTCCATTCTGATTGGTCAGTATTCACGACATACTGAATATTATATATCTTGAATTTCATCCCTGAAAAAATGGCTCCTTCTTGGCTGGGTCTTCTGTTCTTAGTTCATTTTATGAAAGGGTTTGTTCTTAAGCATTTGTGCTTTATGATCCTGGGTTTATCCATTTCGTTCTTTCCATGTTAATCAGCACTCACATACTCATCAACACACATGCACGCACACATAGACATGCCTCAAAAATCTGCTTTTTAATGGGAGATTGCTAATGGTGAAAAATGGGTTGGAAGGAGAGGGAAAGAAGGCTCAATAGTTAAGTATAGAAATGACCTGGGGACTGGTTAAATGAGCCTGGATTCCGTTGGTGGCACAGATAATGAAAGGGAACAGATGAGCATCAGGGATTTTGTGAAGGTGGAACCTATAAGATCTTAGATATCAGCAGTGAAGGAATTGAGAGAAAATTCTAGAGAAGGTAATATCTAAAAAGTATACATTTCATCTTAGCACTTAGAATTGTAGCAAATTCAGGGTGGTATATAAAGTTATATATCTGGAATATTAGCATTGCAAAATCAATAAGACTAGTATTGTAGATGTGCTCTGTGTCTTTCTAGAGACACTAATCAGGGTGGGGTGAGTGGATGACCACGACATACAAATTTCTCAACACAAGAGCTCTTTCTATGTGACACTATCTGAAACAAGAGTGATTTGTACATTAAGTGCTCTATCACTGGATGGATCTAAACCCAGGCAGGATCACCTAATACTAAGGTTATTTTTTTTTTTTTATTTTTTTTTTTAAAGATTTTATTTATTTATTTGACAGAGAGAGACACAGCAAGAGAGGGAACACAAGCAGGGGGAGAGGGAGAGGGAGAAGCAGGCCTCCCGCCGAGCAGGGAGCCCGATGCGGGGCTCGATCCCAGGACCCTGGGATCATGACCTGAGCCGAAGGCAGACGCTTAACGACTGAGCCACCCAGGCGCCCCCTAAGGTTATTTTAAGGGAGGGGTGGAATTAACCAGTTTTACATATCCATTTCCTGTTCTAGGATGCTGTAGGTTAGGAATGGATTTGAGCTTTGATACCTGATTGTGAAAATAGTGATGCTGATACCAGGAAAATATAGAACCAGAAACTTTTATGTTGCTTTATCTAGGAAGAGAGGCCAGGTATAATGTTTTGGATTGAGAAATCTTACCTTCATTTGGGATGTAGAAAGACTGTCAGAGCTGGAGTCAAGATTCAACCACCCATGATTAAATAAATTTAATATTCCTAGTATCCCTTGAATCCTGAAAGAAATTACAGGCTTGGGAAGAGTAAGGACACAAGAGGATGAATGGATAGATTATTCTCCTTGAAGATATAGAACCATTTCTTAAGAATTAGAGGAACGAGTAATCTCAATCATCAAATATTTGTTGAGCTTCTAATAAGGGACATTTCATTATGTGCTATGAATAGAGAATTAAAATATTTATCCCTGCTTTCTAAAAGTGTGGTGAAGACACACACACACAAACCCACAAGCTACAAAGATCAGAATATTGCTATAATATAATTATAACAAGGGTGTTTGGGAAATAGAGAGGAAAAAACCAAAAGAGATGCCAAGACTAAGAATAAACAAAGAAGGGTCAGGCATATTTCTGAAAGAGAGACAAACTTCTAGCTGAAATATGAAAGATGGCTAGAAGTTGGTCCATTATAAGGGGAAATAGCCTCTAGACAGGGAAAAAAGCTGTAATACATTTCAGAAAGTGTCTATATTCTGGAACCTTACTGCAGTAGATATCATCAAGCCTGGAGGAAACATAATCACTATTTGGGCTAAAGGAATAAATTCTCAGGCATGGGTAGGCTGAATTCTAAGGTGACTTCAGATGACATGCACCCTTGTACGCTCCCCTACCTTCAGTGTGAGCAGGACTTGTAATTTGCCTCTTACCTTGGCAAAGATGATGGGATATCATTCCTGTGGTTATGTTATGTTTGGGGTTGGCGGATAAAACTCAAGATAGATAAATTTGAATTTTAGATGAAAACCAGGATAATTTTTAGTATAAATAAATATGTTTCATGCAACATTTAGGGCATACCTTCTAAATCTGGCAACTCTAGTTAAGTTATACAGAAAGAGATTTTTCAGATGTCCTGGCTGATAGTCATATCATGAGGCCCTGAACAGAGATCCCAGTTACGCTGTGCTTAGACTCCTGACCCACTCAGACTGGAAACAATAAATGGGTGTTTTTCTAAGATGCTATTTTTTGTTATAATTTACACAAGCTTCCTTCATTGTTCTCTAAATTATCTGATAAGAGGTGTGGTGACTTATCATTTCTGTATATCAAGAGATTAGAAGGCAGCCATACCAATGGGCATCAAGGATAGACCCCTCTGGAGAGAAAGTGAACTAAAAGGTGAGAGAAAGTGAACTAAAAGTAGCAGACATACTTGATGAGATTGGCTTGCGAACACAATATTGAAATATATTTTATCGAGGACACAAAGTGACACTGGAAATAATGAGAGACTCTGAAGCATGTGGGGATTGTATAACAGAGTAATTTCACAATGATATGGGTCACCATAAGAAACAGTAAACTCCTTGCTTGTTACAGCAAGTGTCCAAGACTCCAATGATTAGAAAGGGGGACTGTGTAGTGGAACAAAGAAGAACACTTGATCTTCATAATGTATTAGTCATGGGACTTTTAGTAAGTTTCCTAACTTCTTGTACTCCAATTTCCATATTATAAGTTATCTGCCTCTTTCAGATTTTTATTGGGATAAAATAGATTAAAATGGGTGAAGGAAATTTGAGATTTGCAGAAGTTTCAACAGTCTTATCAGAAAGGGTATCTGTGTGTATGTGTGTTCTGGTTTGAACTAAATGAACACCTAGAGTTGATAAAAATTTATAGAGAAATGGCTCTGAGGTAAAAATATATTATCAGAATGTCATATTCATGGGTATTTGGATTCATAGGAACTCTATAACATAAAACATTTCTGTATAGGGCAGCATTGAGTTCCACTGAATTCCCCTATGAAGTAATCAGTAAGCTAGTCAAGGTAATTAGTCAAGCTCATTTTAATAGTCACATTTCCAAACATAAACTTTGCTACCCTCCACAGAGCCTTGTTACATAAAATATATCTTTGGAATCATGTGCTCAGATGATTGGGTGGTTGATGGAAACTTTCTTTACAGACTTGTAATTGGCTCAAGACAATGCCTGGGTGACAAAAAACAAACACGGTTTCCCAATAAAACTGGAGACTATAATACCTGGTTCATTTAAAATACCTGTGTTTACTTCGAAGAACCTGTTATTGAAGAATTATGAATGTTTCCATTATGTTACCTGAAGACATAAGATTTGATTCTGGTTATGTTCAAAATGTAAATTCTTGGTTATCCTATTCCATGATTTTGTATTGTCTGTGAGCATAAAAACTTCATAGCTGGAGGAAATTATATTTTTTCAATAAACAAATTTCATGTGTTCCTGAAAGTTATTGCGTCTTTTGGGCCAGATTCATCACCAATGTTAGTATATGTGGCCTCCCTAGAAGGTTGGGCAACCACTACGTTAGCTGAGCGTTCTGCTTGATTTTGCTGTGAACATAAAACTGCTCTAAAATGTGGAGTCCAGGGGTGCCTGGTTGACTCAGTTGGTAGAACATGTGACTCTTGATCCTGGGGTCCTGAGTTCAAGCCCCACATGGAGCCTACTTAAAAAAAACAAAATGTAAAGTCCAATTAAAAAAATCATATCGTGCTGTTTCAGGTAGGATCAGGTTAAATGTCTAAAGAAGTGACAACTAAACTGATATTTGGCAAATGGGTAGATGTCAGAATAAGGGGAAGAAAGTTGGAGGAAGATGGAAGAACAGGTACAAAGTTCTCAGCAAATAGGAGTTTGGTGTGTTTAAGGATGGTAAGAAGGTCCAGGGACAGGAGAGCAGAAAGAATCTAGGCTGGAGAGGTAAGTAGGGGCCAGATCACACAAAGTCTTATATTATAAGGTACTAAGATTTGTTTGGATTTTATTTTAAGATACTTATTGGTTTATCCAGCCATTTGTTCTTGGGTTTGCAACTTCTTCATTCCTTTTCTGCTTCTTTATCATCTCTCATATCAACACCTAAACACAAATTCATACTGTTTCTGTGTGTGTGGATTGGACTATCCAGTTTCTATCACAGAGCCTCTGAAACTTGGAGGAGATATGTGCCATTTATCAACTTACTGCCTCTCAGCTTCAAATTCACCCTTCAGTAGATGCTCTGTGGTAACACATGGGATTCCTTTAGGTGTTTCTTCTTTGCCGTGAGCATGGAAGTAAGCTTTCTCAGTAGTGGGTGGTATCGGGACATTGCAAAGGAAGCAGTTGTGCTTTTTTTTGGCTGCAGCACTGGAGGGAAGTAGAGGGTATTCAGCAGTGTGGACGTGAAGACATCTGGTGAAGCTCTACTCAGTCATGGGTCCAGAATGTGCTGGATCCTCAGTGATGCTGGAACTTCAGACTGACAATCACCTTTATTTGACCTCCTCTCCTTTGAAACCTGTACCTTGAAGACTTATCCAGGAATCCCTGTTGGCCTCCTATTCTCACAGACACCCATATTCCCTCTACAGTTTCCCCCCACCCCCAATGTGCCAGTATCCCAGAGCTTCTCAGACCCTCTACATACCCACACCATTGGTTGCTTCTTCTTCATCTGCACTCCAGAAAGAGTTGTTCCCTATAGAACAAACCTGGTCTGGCCAAACCAGTGAACTTCTCTGCTTCCCAGTGGGCTGAACTACCCTTCAAGTTTTTTTCTTTTTTGAGTAGTCTCCCACATTCTTAGGGTACCATATAGCATTTCCTCATATTTTATAGTTACTCTTATCATGGTTTAATAATTTTGTTTTACATGAACATTGCTCTGTTTAACCTACCGTATGGTTTCTGTCTCCTGATTGGAATCAGACTGATACAGGGATCTTTAGTTTTAGGAGTCACCTGTGTATATATGGTGGTTGAATCAGTGGCAGCAGGTAAGATTTAATAGTGTATAAAGTGAAAAAGCAAAGATAGAGGATAAAGTAACCACAAGAAGCCCCAAACTTAGGGAAAAATAAAGAAAGATGGTCAGTGAAAGAGAGGTCATGGACCAGAAGCCCATTCATCAGGGAAATGATGGGAAAACATGATATCAAGTCAAAAGTAAGGATGAATAATAAATACCATGGAAAGATAAACTATTATTAATGTCATGATGCAAGATATCCAACAGAAGTAGTACAGATTAATCTCATTATTAAAATATTGTTTATTGTAGAAGACAGGTGAGAATAAAAATCAAGAAAATATTTTGGAGTCTGGAAGAATTAATTATTGAGTGGCTACATTTTAGTGGGAAGTATGGATATATTGTGCAAACATAGGAGCAGTCTGAGAAACCTCAAAAACAGACTAACATTTAAGATCTGGACTTTCACAAAGAAGTTGTTGAACTAAGGCATTTTCCTTGCTCTAAACTGAAACTCTTGGAAAAGTTTGTCCTTTTTGTTTAAATAATATTAAATACTGTTCCCACCTGGAGTTCAACAACAAGAAAAGGAAGAGAATATCATAACCCGGCTGGAAAAGGAAGGAATAGACAAACTGTCCTCCAGAGAGGAGAATGTTTCTGGGAGGAGATAAAACATGTTGAAATACTCAATTCCTTGTCCAAAATCCATGAAAAGTGCTTCAGAGTGATTATGATGGGAATAAAAAAAATGCTAGGAAAGGACTAAAAAGACGCCAAGATGCTATGATGAGGATTATGGTGATGAGGGTGATGATGATGAAGAGGTTATTAATAGTAGTAAGTAGAACTTCGTGTTTAGTGAATGATTTCCAAGACATTGAAAGAACAAAATAACAACCATATATTTATAGGTCAAACATATTTTGGTGATGTGATAGGTCATGGTCATGAAACACAATTATGGAAGCTCAAATTATGGTCCTATACGCTTGGGTGCTTAGAAAATGTATCTTTATTTGGTTTTAAGGCCGTAGATAATTCCTAGATTAGCAAGTAAATTAGAATATCCTAATAAAATTGTTGTACACAGAATGAGCTAATTTTAGGCAAATAGTTGTAAAATGAGAGAACAGAGCCCACGTGAGGTATGATCCATCCGCCCCTGGAAGTATATAAAGGTCCTGGAAGAGGGAAGGACATCCAGACTTCAGAAATACCCTCCTACACTTCTACTGAAACCTCACCTCCCAACACCATGTGTGGTAACTACTACGGAAACTCCTGTGGTGGCTCCGGCTCCGGCTGTGGATATGGTTCCCGCTGTGGCTATGGCTATGGCTCCGGCTGTGGCTATGGCTCCCGCTGTGGATATGGCTCCGGCTGTGGCTATGGCTCCCGCTGTGGATATGGCTCTGGCTGTGGCTATGGCTCCCGCTGTGGATATGGCTCCGGCTGTGGATATGGCTCCGGCTGTGGCTATGGCTCCGGCTGTGGTTATGGCTCCGGCTGTGGCTATGGCTCCGGCTGTGGATATGGCTCCGGCTGTGGATATGGCTATGGCTCCAGCTGTGGCTATGGCTCCCGCTGTGGATATGGCTCCGGCTGTGGTTATGGCTCCGGCTGTGGCTATGGCTCTGGCTGTGGATATGGCTCCCGCTGTGGCTATGGCTCCCGCTGTGGCTATGGCTCCCGCTGTGGATATGGCTCCGGCTATGGATATGGCTCCCGCTATGGCTGTGGCTATGGATCTAAATGTGGATATGGCAGTGGCTATGGCTCTGGATCCTGTGGCTGCTAAACATTTTGGTATAGAACAGGATATTCCTCTTGCTGCTCATCATCGCTGCACATAGTACTGTGCCTTTCAAATGATCGCTGCAAGTACAAGTCCAGTTGAAATCTCCCCATCCATGAACTTCATAGCGAAGTAAAGAATTATTACTGGCTGTCAGGAACCAGCTTTAACTTCAAAGAAGCTCTTTGCAGTTGATGGAGACTGAGTAGTTTCATCACATCACTGAAGACAGAAGATCTTATTCTGATCATTTTTCAAATGTAAATTCTTATATCTTTTTCTCTCTGTACTGTGGCTATTTGCACAAGCACAGGAGGACTATCCAATTGGAGTATCTTAAAATGGAACAAAAATAATAAAAGATTTTATTTACTAAGAAGTCTGGTTTTCTTTATATCAGAGTCATGATTGATTTCAGAGTTTGTGGCCTCCTGGAAAAATGGGTGACCACAGCTTTGGATAAGTGTTTATTGATTGACTGAGTCCAAGTATTGGTTCTTTTACACATTTCTTAATCCATTGTATGTTCTTTCATTACATTATATCTAACCATAAACAAATTCAAATTTCGTATCTTGTGTGGATAAAGGATTAGAACAGGGAGGTCAATGAGAAGTGGAATCTACTCATGAGGCTAGTGTTACTGGTCCAAGACAAAAGTGATTGGTTTGATCCTGGGTTTGAGTCTTGGTAATAAAGGGGCAATGATATTAATTTAAACAGCATTTTTTGAAATATGTGAAACAACAAATTTTGGAGTAAGCCAATTAAGGCTATTGCAACTGCTCAAGAAAATCAGTGATTGCCCCCTCTTGCTGTGTGACTTCTTTCTTTCTGTTCCCCACTCTTGCTGTGTGACTTTTATCCCAGATAAAAACACATTTGCCTACGCCTCATTGACCATTACTGTGTTATGTGGCCACTCTCAGCTAATGGTGGGTAAAGGAAAAGGAGCTGTAGACAGAGGTTGTGCTGGTCAGCCAACAATGTGTGACAAAACCAGTCTTGAATATCAAGGGTAAAGGACAAAAGGTGGGGGAAGCAAAAAGTTAGGTAAATGGATATTTGTCTTTATAGCAATTTGAGTTTGGACAGGGGCACAACTGATGTCTTCACCTAAAGCTTGTCTTTGAGTATAGTGGGTTACGCTTTATATAATCCCTTGTTTATATCATGTTATTTGTCCACAAAGGGCTCTTTTTTCCAAACGTATTTATTCTGTTATTTCTCTTTTATTTTCTTTCTCACTCCCATCCTGCATTTACAGCCATCTTGTATTTTATATGCAGTCATTTCATTCCACAAAAGTTCAAGACAGTTGTTTATTATATTACCTATTTTAATTTATATAAATGACATATCTTTTTCTTTCTTTCTTTCCTCTTTCTTCACTCAGCATGATTTGTGTTGACAGATCCATCTATGTTACTATGTGTGCATTTAGAATGTTATTTCTACTGCTGCATGATACTCTATATAGTTTATATATAAGATTTTTCTCATTCACTATTTCAGTGATTCACACAACTGCCCCCAGGTCCCCTTCACCACAACATTGCTACTATAAACACATGTTCCCTTGTGGGATCTGAATTGCTGGGGCACATTGTGTGTTTACACTTAATTTTACTAACTACTGCCAGGTTACTTTTTAAAAAAATTTGAGTATAGTTGACATACAATGTTATAATACTTTCAGGTGTACAACTTAGTGATTTGACAAGTTTAAACATTATGCTATGTTCACAAGTATAGCTACTGTCTGTCCCATTACATTGCTATTACAACATCATTGACTGTATTCCTTAGGTTGTGTTTTTTATTCCCTTGACTTACTCATTCCGTAACTGGAGGACTGTATCACTCTTTCCCCTTCACCCATTTTGCCCAACCCCTCTGGTAACCATCAGTTTGTTCTCCATACTTATAGTTCTGATTCTGCTTTTTGTTTATTCATTTTTTTTTTTTTTAGATTCCATTTATGAGTAGAATTATATGGTATTTGTCTTTCTCAGTCTGACTTATTTCACTTTGCATTAAACCCTCTAGGTCCACCCATGTGGTCTTAAATGGCACAATCTCAGCCTTTATTATGGCCATGTAATATCCCACTGTTTATGTATGTATATGTATATGTGTATATACACACATACACACACATGTATATATATTATATATATACACCAATTTTCCTTATCCATTTGTTTTTTAATGGATACTTCTATGTCTTGCCTATTGTAAATAATGCTGCAATGAACAAGGGGTGCATTTATCTTTTCACATTAGCGTTTTCATTTTTTTTGAGGTAAATACCCAGTAGTGGAATTATTGGGCATATGGTATTTTTATTTTTAACTTTTTGAGGAACCTCCATACTGTTTTCCACGGCAGCTGTACCAATTTACATTCCCACCACCAGTGCATGAGGGTTCCTTTTTCTGCACATCCTTGCTGACATTTATCATTTCTTAGCTTCTTGATTTTAGCCATTCCAACAGGTGTGAGGTGATATCTTATTGCGGTTTTGATTTATATTGCTCTGATGATTAGTGATATGGTCTGTTGGCCATCTGTATATTTTCTTTGGGAAAATGTCTATTCAGGTCCTCTGCTCATTTCTTAATCAGATTTTTTTTTTTTCGTGTTGAGTTGTGTGAGTTTTTAATATATTTTGGATATCAACCTCTTATCAGATATATCATTTGCAAATATCTTCTTCCATTCAGTAGGGTATCTTTGTTTTGTTGATGGTTTCCTTTGCTGTGCAAAAGCCAGGTGACTTTTCAGAATGTTGACACCAGTCCAAAACCCTAAAATTGCAGTTATGTCCTCACATCTATGCCAAAACTTGGTATCATCTAACCTTCTAATGTTTGCTTGTTTGATAAGTGAAAGTGATATCATCTTGTTGTTTTAATTTATATTTCTCTGATTACTAAAAAGTTTGAATATTTGTATTTTTTCAAATACATGTTAAACTTTGTTTCTTACTTCCATATCCTTTGCGTATTTTTTCATTGGGGTTTCTGTCTTTTCTTACTGATTTGTAGGAGTTCATTGTATATTTGTCATATTATTCCCTTGTCATTTTTTACACATTGCAATTATCATCTAAATGGTCATTTGTCTTTGTCCATAGTGTGCATAATGGAAGATTATTAATCCTATGATTTGTAGTTTTGAAATTTTATTTAAGAAGACCTATCTTACCTTTACGTCAAAGACGTTCCACATTACTTTTAAAGTTTTGCATTTTCCTTTTAGGTAATTAGTTCACATGAAATCTATCTTTATGTTTTGCTTCAGCTTTATTTTTCACTATATTGAGCCAGTTTCTCCAATACCAACTATAAGACAGCCCATCTTTTGTTAGTGATCAGTGGTACACTTTTACTATATATTGTTTTTACGTATATGAGTCTATGAACTCTCTGTCATGTTCTCTCTACACTTATGTCTCTTCACATATTTCAAAAGCTTTTTTTAATGGCAGAAAATTAGGTTTATTCTGCATGTTTCTACTGAAGAGAACTAGATACAATGGGTAGAATGTAAAGACAAAGAGACTTCATAAGAAATTTTTCTAATGGTTAGAGGAATGTGAAAATGCAATTGGCAGTCTTATAGGTATCCTCATCCAGAAGTTGTTCAAGAGTTTGGATCTCTTCTTATTGGAGAGATGAGTAAATCTGTGCATTCAGAACATGAGCTTAATTAATTGATTCAAATCATTCACTTCTACTTTGAAATTTAGAAATACTGTAAGCAAAGAATAATTTAAGGTGAGGTTCAGGCAACTGGGTAAGGAGAATATGGCCAGGAAAGCCAGAAAAATAATGCCCCATTCTGTAACAGAAACAGGAAGAAGAGTATTGGTTTGAGGTGCACTTTGAAACCTTCACTTTGAGTCAGTATTTCTGGATTTCTGTAACTCTGTGCAGATGATCCCTAGAGCAGGGAAAAGAGAGAGACCAGATTTAGTAAGGCCTTTGCAGAAGAACTCATGACTGTGGTCAGGGATTAATGTGATGATGTATAATCTAGCCTAGTTCTAGGAGGGGTACTGAGATCTACTCATATTGAATTGCTGAGAGATTATGAGATATGATGTGGGTGATAATAGTTCAGTTGCCTTGAGAAACAGACATCATTACTGTAACCATTCAAAGACAAATGAACTAATCATCCATCAGCAGTACATTACAGAATGGCAAAGCACTTTGCTAATTAGCTTTGTTACTTTGATCTAGTAATGTAACCCCTCCTTAAAAATCAATTTCTTTATATGTAACTGTGGATAAAATATCTTCCCAATATTGGAGGTGGTTTAGACATAATATTTTCAAAGGCAATTTACACAACATAAACCATTGTAAAAAATTGTTAGAATGAATTTCTTTGCTCTATGGGAGGTTGCAAAGAGAAAGCAGTAATCAGAGCTTTAAAAGGTTAATTGATATATTTATTCACACAACTCTGAGACATATTCCCTGTAATTAGTGATAGATATTTTATAATCAACATTTTTATTCACTTAACTCTCCAGTTGCAAGATTTTAAATTCTGAATATATTAAAAAATAGTCACAGTCTCAGACATAATCTGTTCTACGATGCTAATCTTTTTGGAGATACCAAAGTTTGAAATAAGGAACTCAACTGTTTTCCATATTGAAACCATAGAATATTTTCAAGCCAAAAGTTTTATAGGTACGAGTGTATGCTTTCCATAATTACTGAACTGAATATGTTATGATGCCAAGTCCAATGAATTGCTATAGTATTCTGAGTAACAATTTGTTATACAAAATGCTTCAATCACTTTATAGTTGGTTTAACATTAGGATAATTAATTTTCTCAGGATTTGGTTCTATTTGCTTTCTTCATTAATGTTCAATTAATAGAGGGGCACCTGGGTGGCACAGTCAGTTAAGTTTCTGACTATTGGTTTCAGCTCAAGTGGTAACCTCAGGGTTGTGAGACTGAGCCCGGCTTTGGGCTCCATGCTCAGTGTGGAGTCTGCTTGAGATTCTCTCTTCCTCTCCCTCTGCCCTTCCCACTCACGCTCTCTCTCAAATAAATAAAATAAATCTTAAAGTTCAGTTAATAGAGCTTGAACAGCTACATGGGGTACATATTATCACACACATTTTCAGTTGATGTTCAATTACTTAAGAACATTGCTTAAGGTTGTAACTGGTGGAGCCAGGATTCTGATCTGGGTCTCCCTGATTTCAAAAGGTTTTCCACATCATATAGATTTGTGAATTAACCTGGAAATGAGTAATGTAATCCAGTTTTTAAAAGAAGCAAAGGCTGTTGGCCATCAATACTTGATTAAAAATCAGATATAGAAAGTAGCATGGGATCCATAATGAGAAGCTGGGATGGGACTTTAGTGACTATTTTTGTAGGTGATATGACATTACCTAAGGGGACTATAAAGAACCTGGAAAGATTTTGTATTAACAAAAAATGCTATGAAACACTGGAATATTTTTGGGTTTAACTTTGAATCAAAATTTTCTAGGAAGACAACAAGTTCTGAAACTAGAATAGCCAATTTTCGGAAAACTGTTTTTTTTTTGCAATCTTGGGATGGGGTAAGAGAAGTGATCATAATTAAAGAGATAAAAGGGCTCTAAAACAGAAAAAAAAACATGTTCCTTAAATAATGGCAATTTAAAAATTGTGGTAAAGGCTGAGAAATAAGGATTTGAAAATGTCAGAAAATTACCACTTGGGGTCTTTTGAAGACATGAGAATGAGCACTAGTAGTCAGAAATTTAAATTTACTCTAAGAGACTTGAAATGCAACAAGAATTTAAATCAACGTAACTAAAACACAATTGCATATTTTGTCATGAAAATTTATCATTGAGGACATATTTTGAGATGAGTAGATTTCTGTAGTGGAAATGCAAATGTTTTTTGAAATCAATATTATATGGCAAACAAAATGCCACTATCCTTGATGAAAGCACAGAGCTTTTTAAGAGCACTTGACTGTTTTCTGGAAATTTTCATATCCCACACTTTCTCAAGAGCCAAGTGCTTTAAATGACATAGAAGCTATTGATATTGGTGCTGACTGTATACATACATGAAAAAAAGTGTTTGAAATAATTGAATAACTCTTACCTAAAAATACTTGAAATGCAAAATAGGAAAGCCATTTAAATATAGTATAGCAGTTTAACAACAACAACAAAGCAAAGTATTTTATCTATAGCAGCCAAATAATAAAACAGTTTCAGTTAAAATGAGGGAGCAGTTGGAGTTGGTAGCTATCATAATCATCACCAAGTATAGAGAGGGAAGAAAATAACAGGCAAAAACATTGGGAAAAAAATGATCTTTTTGATGATTATATTCTTGTGTACAGAGAAAACTCAAGATACTAAAGTCAAAAAAAATACTAAAATTAATCAGGAAATTTGTAAGATATATGAGACACGAAAAATATGTTAAAAAAGATATTCTAATTACCCAGATTTAGAAAATGGTGAGAATAATTTTTATAATGTCATATAACTCTAAAATTCTCAGGAGAAAAACAACAAGAAAGATGCAAAAACCTACGTGAAGAGCACTATAATAGAATATCTAATTAAAGAAAAATGTCTGAAGAAATGGAAATGCAGATCTTGTCTTCAATAGGAATACTTACCATAAAATGTAAATCTTCCAAATTAATATCTAAATTAAGATGTCTAGTGGATTCTTCATTGAATACAGTTATTCTAAATGTGCGTAGCATACATTCCTAATACTAGCCAAGATAGAAAGGAAAAACAATATGTTTTTGGTTTAAGAATAGAAAATAGAAGAAAGGAATAATAAAGAATTTAGAAATATAAAGTATATTTGAATATGTAATATGTGATAAAATTTGTAGTACACTACGGTGAAAAATTGATTTCACAAATAGAGCTAATATAACAGGCTATCCATCTAAAAAACAATAAATGTTGACCTTCAATTATAATTACACTACCTAAAAAGATATTCTGAAAGGATTAAAGATCAAACATAAAAAAGTGACAACACAACAAAGCCTTGCAAAATAGAAAAATCAAAGAGGACACATATATAATCTATAGAAAATGGATACCTTTACCAAGAGCAGAGAGCTAGAAGCTATGACTGAAAAAATAGTTGAGCAAAACCGAAGACAACAGACAGATGTGAATATCTTCATATTATACAGAAAACCTACAAACCAATAACATATTAAGCAGAGGAAATAAGTAGACTCCACGTAAGAGAAATACAAATGTCAAAACATATTAACAGGTATTCATATTCTATCATAGCCAGAAGAATTAAAAATCAAACCCACCAAAATATTGTTTTTATCAGGTGAATAACTTTTTTTAAAATTAAGACTTTATTTTTTAAGGAACGTTGTAGATTCATAACAAAAATTGATGGAAAGGGACAGATTTCCCATATGCCCACTGCCCCCATGAATACAAATCAAGTTTTTACACCTGTTGCTGGCAGGGAAGTAGGGAAATGAATGCACTCATGCAGTGTTGATGGAAGTAGTTCTCCTGGCTCCTGTTAAGACTGTGGGGAAGGAGCCTGATTTTGCTGTGCCTATAGGTCTGGTTGCTATGACTACAGACCATCCAGTGACCAAAGGGGCCATTTGTCTTTCTCTTGGATTGTGACTTTCAAAACACTCCACACATTTTGACATTATCTTCTAAGATATATTTTTCCTTCCATGGCCAGTATTTAATGCCCTTCCTCTCAATACAAGTTTGCAAGTCCCTTCTAAATATTTTGATGTTAAGTGCTTGCTTATCAACAAAAAGATTTCAGGTTTTAGAGTCTCTCTCTCTTTCTATATATATATTTCTTTATTATGTTATGTTAATCACCATACATTACATCATTAGTTTTTGATGTAGTGTTCCATGATTCATTGTTTGCGTATAACACCCAGTACTCCATGCAGAACAGGCCCTCTTTAATACCCATCACCAGGCTAACCCATCCTCCCACCCCCTTCCCTAGAGTCCATATATTTTTAGAAGACCTAAAAATTCAAAAATGTATACATTCAGAAAAAGAACTCTTGTATTTGTTGATTCTGCTTTGTCATTGTGATGTCAGGTGTACTCTAGGAACAGAAGCTTAGAATGAGGTTCCTAATACAGCTTTCTTTGCCATAGGAAGTCTGTTTTAAAATACGTAGCAGAACTAATTTATTGGCTATAATCTTTGGGTTATCTTTTGTAAACCAAGCAACTATAGTATTGTTTTGGTTTAGGTCAAATCAAACATTTATTCTCAAGCATTTCAAAACCAAGTTTTGTTTAATTCTTTTTTTTTTTTTTTTTAGTTTTGTTTAATTCTTGACACTCAAAAATAAGCAGGCATACTTCTGGACCCACAGTAGGTTTTGCATAGGGAGAAGCAGTGGGTCTTTCCATTTGTTGTGCTTTGATTTTTATGTTGGCAGCTTTTGTGATAAGAGTTAATAGCTCACAGACACATTTGGTATGCTTGGGGGGGGGACGGTATTATAGTGGCAATATCATTTGAATTGTTTACCCTCAGAGGTCTAGCAAATCACCTCAACCAAATATTTATAAATTTGTGGTTTCTAACAAGGTCCCTGGGCTTCTCCATTAATTTAAAAAATTCAAGTTTTGTTCATATATAATACAACTAGAGTTTTCCACAAATGTCTTTGGCATATTTGGAAAAACTTCAAAGCACTGAAGGAAAGGAAAAGGGAAGTATTTTGTGCAAGATGGTGGTGGAATGGCAGGCTTCAAAGCAAACACGAAGGTGAAGGTATTTGACTATTGCCAAGTAAACAAGAGGGACTTAATGAAAGAGCAGCCAAAGAGAAATACCCACCCGTCCAATTAAATGTTACCCAGGAGATGATGCTTTCCAACATCAACATAAGTGGTATTTCTAAAGAAAACAATTCAAAATAAGAAAGAAAATCATTCAAAGGCACAGTAAATGAAACTTTCAGTAAGCCGAAGAAATCAAATCTACTGATAACAAGTGCTGTAGGTGCTCACCAAGATGAAAGGAAAGTGGTAGCAACAAGGCAAAACTAGGTGGAATTATTAAACTTTAAGGATAAACTTAGACTTCTACATGGGATGGGCGGAAGAAATGTCCCCCAAAGAGAACAAAAACGATTTCTGTTCTCTGATATCTCTTCCACACCTGGGATGCCAGAAGAAAGTAGAACACTGATTATAATACTTTGAGGGAAAGAGTTGCTAAATCAAGAATTTAACCCCCCCATCCCAATATTGTCCCATGGGTAGAGAGATAATAGGAAAGGACTTTCATATACACAAAGATTCAGAAAGGAGATCATTAATGTATCTTTGATGGAAGCAAAACAAAACCAAATAAAATTACTTGAAGATGTAGATCAGCTAACTCAGGATTGAATAAAAAAAATAGTATATAAAGAGGGAAGTTTTCATCCCAGGGAGTAATGGTAAACACTGAAAGCGTTTAAACATATAATTTGGTATAAATAAAATATGCCTAAAATTGAATGAAGATATTAAATACTAAGAGTGAAAAAATTTAGAAAACTAGGAAAATGTTCACTGATTAAAAAACTAAAAATAAGAGCCATTTGAGGAGTTTGGAAATAAAAGAAACCATGGGCTATAAAGTAAAATAAAGACAAAGACAAAAGCAAAGCACAGGGGCGCCTGGGTGGCTCAGACGTTAAGCATCTGCCTTTGGCTCAGGTCACGATCCCAGGGTCCTGGGATCAAGCCCCGCATCGGGCTCCCTGCTCCGCGGGAAGCCTGCTTCTCCCTCTCCCACTCCCCCTGCTTGCGTTCCCTCTCTCGCTGTGTCTCTCTCTGCCAAATACATAAATAAAATCTTTAAAAAAAAAAAAAAAGCAAATCACAAATACAAATATACATTTTCCATGAGATACACATGTAAAATAAATCAGAAGTTCAAAACTCAAAGAAAGTGTAAAGTTGGTCATCAAATAGACACAAATATAAAAGTGTTTGCAAGACCAATACTAAACTTTAAGCAAAGGTAACATGCAACAGCTGTAAAGGAGATGTACATTTTATGGATATGAATTTAAACAAGTGACAGTACTGAAACCTTTAGTAAAAACTAAAGAAAATATTGTATCTAGAAGTTGACAGGCAGGCAGTCCTACAGTGGAACTAATTTTCCCTTTTAGTCCTTGAAAGATCATGTTGGTCACAGATAAATAAGTGGAAGATGAAAAAAATATCAAGAGCTATATCGTAAACTCTACCCACTACAGAGAGTCATCTTTTTAAGTACCCGTAAATGTTTTTAAGATTTGAATACCAATATATTCTAGAAGGTAAAATTAGTGTAGGTCACAGATACCGACAATACTATTACAAAGCTAGAAATAAATAACAGAAGTAAAATCATAGTAAACATGGCCAAAGTAAATAATTTTGCAAAGAAGAAAATATTAAATCATATTCGAATTAAACAAATAAGAATACATATAAAAACCCCTGGGATACTGTTAAAGGTGTATGTAGAGGAAAGTTCATAGAATTAAGCACTTTTGTTACATTCTTGATTACGTAAGAGTGAAAATGGACATAAAAGCATTGGATTTAAAAAGAATTGTACAAAGAACCATGGAACAAACATAAGGCAGGCAGGAGAAAATAATAATTGAACCAGAAAATAATGAAATAGAAAATCAAGAAGCAGTAGCGTTGAAAATATCCAAAAGCTCATTGTACCATGAGTAGATCAAGGAAAATAAAAGAGGCAAGAACAGAAATGAGGGATGAGGAAGAGGACAAAGCTAGCAGACGTAGTTGAACTTATGGGGTAATATTTTGTATTGATTTATGTTAAAAATGTTTAGATCTGGAAGAAAATTTATTATTTCTTGGAATTTCTGAAT
Source organism: Halichoerus grypus (assembly GCF_964656455.1). Taxonomy (NCBI): domain Eukaryota; kingdom Metazoa; phylum Chordata; class Mammalia; order Carnivora; family Phocidae; genus Halichoerus; species Halichoerus grypus. The sequence goes on from NC_135712.1 coordinate 14,526,702, forward strand.
TTTGCTAAAAAAGAGCAATATGTAATTTAATATCTATGCAATTATTGAGGAAATTGTTCAACATCCACTCACTCCTTAAAGCTATCCAGATAGCATCAAGGACAGCCACTCAAGACTTTAAGGAAGAGACAATTTTGAAGAGTTTAAATAATCTATAGATCATAGAAAAAGTTAAGAAAGTTTCAAAACTTGTCAAATAGAACACAAAAATAATATTTTCACTATTGAGGCAAAAATGTAGAATATTAACAAATACAATTACAACTGTATTTTATAAGCCCCTTGACTAAGTGGTGTTCATTCTTGGATGGCTAGGGTAATATTATGAATTCATGTGGATTCATTTAAAGGAGATGAAATTATATTAATTAATGTTGGAAAAAGATTTGATAAGAAAGTTATTGGTAAAATTGGTGAAGAATGTCTTTTTTAAAGCAAATTTTAGCTGAAGAGTATCTTTCTCTAAACAAATTTTAACATCAAATTTATTGTTGAAACCCTAAAAAATTCCCACAAATGAGTTACAATGGTGTCCACAATTACCATTGTTTCTTTTAGCATTACTAGGTAATAAAATAAAATAATGAATGAGAACTAATATAATCTACAGATGAATTGGTTGTGGACTCAGAAGACCTAACAGAACCACCAAAAAATGTTTCAAATAAATATGAATTTATCATAGGAGTCAGCTGTAAGTAAATATATGCAAATAAATACCAATGAAATCTGGTAGAGAATATAGTAGAAATAGAGTGATGTAAGGAGAGCTGAGGGTCACCCACTTACTCTATACCAGAGGCTCCCAAACTTTAGCGTGTGTAATGATCTCCTGGAAAGCTTGCTAGCACAAGGTTGCTGGACCCCACTTGCAGGGAGGCTGATTAGATCTGGGTGGGGCTTGAGAATTGCATTTCTAAAAAAGCTCCCAGGTGATCCTAATGCTGCTGGTTTCTGCACTACATTTGAGTAGCCTTCTATTCTGTGGCGCTGAAAAGTTATTTAGTTACATTCCACAAGAAAAATCAAACCTTGTAAAATCTTCACCACCCCTTTACTTCTGCTGCCCCAGTGAAGCACACTCCAAACCCCTGAATCCTACTCCCTGGGTGGAGCTTTATAATCCTTTTTTTTAAAGATTTTTATTTATTTTCTGATAGAGACAGACAGCCGGAGAGGAAACACAAGCAGGGGGAGTGGGAGAGGGAGAAGCAGTCTCCCCACTGAGCAGAGAGCCCGATGTGGGGCTCGATCCCAGGACCCTGGGACCATGACCTGAGCCAAAGGCAGACGCCTAACGACTGAGCCACCCAGGTGCCCCCATAATCCAGCATTTATCAGTCTCCCGGCTCTCCTAGGACAGGCCCACCTGTTTCTTCCCAACCCACAGGTAGTCAGCAAGAATAAAAGGTCTACCATTATCTCTAAGTCAGTAACACTGTCTTCCCTAAAACTTGGAGAAGGGTGGAAGGATGAGGAATTGGGAAGAGAAAGAAAAAGGGAAAGAAGGAAGAAAAGGTAGAAGGGAAGAGAAGGAGGAGAGGCAGTATTTTAGAGAAGGACAAATGAAGCCTGAGATGCAGTCAAACTATTGTCAGAGGAGTTTTCTTATTCGAAGCTTCTCAGGATCGCCTCTAGCTCTGTGCTCTGACCACACCTCCCTGCCCCCTATTTATTGGCCGTTTTTCTCATCTATTACAGTATCAGACTCACCTGATGATTGCATTTGTAGGACAGGCTGGGGAAGGTTTCCTTTAGATAAATGATTCTCAAATCTGAATGCACATCAGGTTTACCTGGAGAGCTTTTATTAAATGCCAATGCTTGGACCCCATCCCTGAGATTTTGATTTAATTGGTCTGGGGTGAGACTGTTGGTATTTTATAAAAGCTTCCCCAGGAAATTTAACCCACCTCCATGATTGAGAAAACATTCCCTATCACCTCAAAGCCTGCTAAGAAAAATTATGCCTCAGACCAGGAATTGAGGACTCCCTTTTGAAGAAAAGGGAAAATCTTTTTCTTTACTGCCACCTGGAAATACATACTTTCCATTTGATTGAGATTAAATTCAAGAGTCCCTCTGTTATCAAATATATCTAGAGAACCTGAATTACCCTATAATAGCTGCTGAGAATTCAAGTGGTTTACCATATACATTGATTAATTTTATGGGTCCATTTGGTTAGGCTACAGAGCCCCTATATTCAGTTAAACACCAGTCTAGATGTTTCTGTGACAGTATTTTTTAGATGAGATTAACATTTAAATTAGTAAACTATGAGTAAAGCAGATTACCTTCCATAATGTGGGTGGGCCTCATTCAATCATTTGAAGGCCACAAAAGACTGAGGTCCACCAGAAGAGAGAATTCTGTCTCTAGACTGCCTTTGGACTCAAGCTGCAGCATCAACTCTTCCCTATGTCTCCAGTCTGCTTCAGATTTCTCTCGTGACAGCCCCTAAGTCATGTGATCAGTTCCTTAAAATAAATCTCTTTCAGACCTCCTACTGTATCCTACATATATTATATATATATATCTCCCATTATATCTTATATATATACCTTTGTATCTCTTCTGTTACATCCTATATATATGATATAAGATTTATCTTATATTGTAGCCTATATATATCATCTCCCTAACTATCTACTTATTTATCTACTTGTCTATCTCTAGTTTGTTCTGTTTCTGTGGAGATCCGTGAGTAATACATGATCCAATTAGGTGGAAATGAAAGTAAGTGCTAAGTCTCTGGGGTACATGGCTTCCCTTTGTGCAATTTTGGCCCTCGGGCAGATTACTGATCCACATTCTGCTCTCCAAATTATCCTTAAAACCTTCTGAGCATGTAATGGCTTCCTCAGCATCAGTGTCTGCAGTCTCTGTTCCAGATCTCATCCCTAATCAGAGCCCCAAAGATGAGGTTATCCATAAGGAGTGGTGGATGGGCACCTGAAATCTAATGTTTAGGTCTTAAAACCTGTCCAAATATTCAGAAGTATGTGGCAGCTAGACTGAGTTTTCCACAATAACTTTTGTACTTTAGATTCCACTTTGCGCTGCATGATAAGTCAGTTTTGAGGGGGAATAAGGCAAAAGTTGAAAGAAACATGGAATATGAACCTTCACTGCAAAACCTTTTAGATTCAGAAGAATGATTGCACTGTTTCCATTATTACCTAAAGCTTTGTGAATCACAAAAAGTACATTGCTAATCACCATTTGCCTTGTTTTAAGCAGGTCAGAATGTTCTCAAAAATAAAAGCTTGGTAAATTAATCATTTATGTCACCCAGTGCTATTTTATCTAGAAATGCTGCTCTGGCAACTAGATGATTGATCCACAGTGGTTCTTCTCAAATGACAGTGTGTATCATAATCACTCCAAGGGCTTGAACAACACAGATTTCCGGGCCTCACCCATAGAGTTTCTGATTTAGTAGGTCTGGGGTAGAGTCTGGAAATTTTTGTTTTTGACAAGTTCTCAGGTGATGTTGATGCTGCTGGTCCATGAACCACATTTTCAGAAACTCAGGCTCTCAAACAAGGTGCAATCAAACAAATGAATTAGTGGCAACACTGCTTCCACCTGCGTTTAGCACATGATCAACAGGGTTCATTGAGCACTTACTATGTGCTTGATCACTGCTGTGATAGTTGCTGCCATGAAAGAAACTAAGCACATATTTGGAGAATCAACACTAACACCTCCAGAAAAACACTTGGTGGCTAACAGTGATGTGACACAAACAAGAAGGTTGGCAGGTGTTCAGAGACCTCTGGTAACCACAGAAAGATTCTGTAGAGGGGGAAAATTGAATTGGGCTTGAATAACTGGCCCAATAGATAAGAGAAGAAGGAAAAATGCAAGGGGGAGCAACAACATGGGGACTACGTGGGGACTGAGGCAGAGATGCAAATGGGCATTAAATTAGTTGTCTAGGCTGGAAAATGGTGTCTTGAATATGGATGAATTTAAAATAAATAAATAATTTGATGAGTACCATGACTTAGTGTGGTGAGCAGGTTTAGAATGGTTGCTGAAGAGTTACATTATAAAAGATCTGTGATCCAGGCAGAAGATTCAGAATTAGCACAGTATGAAATCCAGAACCTTAAGCAGAAGAAATCAGTGATAGGAAATATAAATTTAGTAACAATGTGTAAAATAGAATGGAGTGGGGAAATGCAAGATATCTTGAGTGCCTGGAGCCACATGTCCCCTGGGAGATCCACGAATGAGGATATTGGGGCCAGAATCAGGCTTGTTGAAATAAGAGAGTGATATGTCCAATGGGAAAGGATTGGGTTTAGTGTCACAAATGAGTAAAAGGGGCACTTTATGTTGAACCTGGGTAATCATGAGGAGAGGTAGTGCTACTAACAGGCAGAAATATTTTCAGAAGTCAGTTTTGTCACAGATTTGAGGTCATGATAACATCCAAGAAGGGAATCTTCTAGCTGAGACTTGTAGATTGGAGGAGAGTACATGACTTACCAATTTGGAAGCGACTAATCTGACTAATTTGTTATTTAAAGCTATAAGCAGGGAAGAAAACATTTAGTCATACCCATATTTATCCCTTAAGTTTTAATTGAGCACTTTCTGTAAGCCGACCACTGTGTTAGGAGCACAAAACAGAATTTAATGAGAGAAATCAGAGGAAGAGAATGAGGGAGTAAGGTCAAGGAATTGCATCTTGGAAGACTCCTGTAGTTGAGTTAGGATGAAGGCAGAGTTGTGAATGAAGAAAACCTCTCAAGGGAAAGTAGCAGAAGGAGAATGAAGATGGTATTGGAAAGTGTTTGAAAAAGAATGTGATTAATTGTGGGGAATTCAGCTGAGGCTGAGAAAAATAAAATTGGGAAATCCACTAGGCTTGGCAACAAAACCAAACCAAACCAAACCCAAGTCCCACAAACATCAAAAATCTGTTAGAGAGGAGGGGCACCTGGATGGCTCAGTCAGTTGAGCGTTGGACTCTTGGTCTCAGCTCAAGTCTTGATCTCGGAGTCATGGGTTTGGGCCCCAAGTTGGGCATGGAGCCTACTTAAAAAAAAAAAAAATCTCTTAGAAAGGAGTAGTCAGGAGAAGAAGGTGGAGTTGAGACAGATGAAGAAAGAGCCAGAGAGAAGTAAAAGTGGAAACAAGGTAGGATGCCACACTGATGGATGGCTAAGGATTATAGGGAAGAAAAAACGAGCTCACCCTCTAAGATGGAAGGGAAGCACAAAGGAGATATGATTTATTTTCAATGCAATCATCCTCTTTCAAAATTAAATGTATTTATTTACATAAATCTATAATTATTAAATATTTCTTGCCCATGATGTAATCTACTATAATTATATGTGCATTTTAAAGTACACATTTAATGAACACTGACTTTGAACTAAAGGAATTTCCATTAATATTATGATAGTATTGGATTTTTATGTGGCTCTTCAATAGCCCTGGTTACATTAAATCTAATAAATTACAAAGTATCTAGTGGGAAAATAAATTGCTCATTTTCTATTTTCCCTTTAATTTTTTTTTTTGTTTTTGTGGACAAATGAAAGTTAATATTCACACTTTGTTTCCCCCAGGTTGGAGAAATTTTCATGGGGAATGGAGAGTGTAGGAGGTAAGCAATTTTCAGGGAAAGAAACGATTTCCAGATCTGATGATGTTCCAGGTGTAGAACAAAAGCATGGATTCAAGAAAAAAAAATTGGTTTAAAGAATCAATAGTATATTTGGTAAGAAGTAGAAAATAGGTGGAAGAAGACTATAAAACTTAGTTTTGTCATCACATGTTCGGTGAATTTATTAGTGGTTTTATGGAGAGGGCTGTTGTGGTAAAAGAAACAGGTGTGTTTTACAAATGAAAGATTGGGGGTACAAAAGTTCTGAATTTTAGTTAAGAGTGGCAAAAAAAATCATCATTTATAATTAACACAAGGGCACTGGTACAAAAATGAAAAGGAGAATGTGAGGAAGATGAACTATAATGTAGTAAATTTTTCATTTTATTGAATGTGGTGAATTTTTACTAATAAAGAGTTGGAAGTACTGATGTAATAATATATTATCAATAATTGGGAAATTAAATAGAAATTTCTAGAAGACTAAATGAATGTTCATACAGTAAGGAAATACTTTCCAGAACAACTGAGCATTTTGGGGATGGGGAAAAGTAGCAGCCACAATTCCTTATAGGTACAGGGAAGTCCAAAATCCAAAAAGGAATAGATACTAAGTGAATAAAATCCTAGGACAGAAGAATTCCACAAAACAAGCATTTGCTGCAGTTCTAGTGTCCTTAAGGCATTGCACGAGGCAAGATGGTTTCCAAAGTATAAAATGCACAGAACAAAATCAAACCCAAACAAAACCTAGAAATAAGAGTAGGGTCCTCCTCTTTAAAAGCCTTACACATGTTGCAGTCAGTAACATAAGACTCTTATCCAAACAAAGAAACAAACACACGATATGTCTTAATACAAATTATTTGCTGCAAAAGGTGGTTCAAATAAAGTACCCAATCTCAGCTTCAGATTATCTAATGAAAACTCAGCTCTCACCCGGCATCTGAAACAAAGGTTTTTAACTCTAATGGTCAAATAAATACCATACTGAGGTTGAGTTGATACTAATTTGGTAAAGGGTTGATTTGGCCCAATCAAAAGTTTATTTTGAAAATATTCATTTTAATCCAGGGAAAATTGCCTCCTAAATGGTTATTTATTTAAAAAGTAACCCGTATGACTTATTTGACCTGTTCCCCAGTGCTGTGTAAAAATGCCAGTAGTTTCCTTTCAAAAAAAGCTTGTACACTCCTAAGATTTTCATATTCTAACATCCTCTCTAAAATAGCACCTTTCAAAAGAACTTAGTTAATTCTCCGCTTGAAAGTTATTTTTACTGCACAGATATGTTAGTTTGTCAAACAATGTCAGGCTGATTCTCTTTATACAGTGGTTCTCTTGAGGACATAAAAATGCTCCCAGTTGCATTTCAGTTGGTATTCCTATTTATAGTCCCGGCATGTAGGAGGTGCTCAAGTAAAATTTAAGGAATAAATGCAAATGGTGTATATTGTAGAAGGGACTTTATTGTATAGCATTTGACAGAGCATTTTTCATATTGGAAACTGATTCTTTGGAACACCTTTTAATACCTGCCAGACCCAGGGTTCCTGGATACATGGATGCTTACAAAGACTGCCCCAAATCCAATACAATCAGGGCAAATACTCAAGGAAAGGTTTTTGCTCAAGAGTGACTTAGCAAATAATGGTTTCAAAGAAATAGGACATGACTAAGTGATCGGGACAAAGGATAATAATTGCTATATCTCGAAGTAGCAACCTGATTATGTCATTCATTTGCTCAGAGCTTTCTCTTGTTCTCCATTCCCTGTAGAGTACATTCCATACCTCTTACCTTGATATTCAAATAGCTTTATTATTTGGCCCAGTATATCAGACTCTATTTTTTGTTTCTCCCCCTGCCAGGGAAGAACGTAGAAAAATAATCACTGCCCTTGCAGAGTCTGTGTTCTCGTGGGAAGAACAGACAATAAACAAAAGAAATGAGTGCAACACGAGTGGGTATAGGGTGATAAAGGCTATGAAGAAATGTTAAGCAGGAGTGGTAGATAGATGGAAGGTAGCAGTTATAAATAAGGATCTTCAGGGAAGTCCTCTACTACATGGTGACCTTGAACATGACCAGGAGGTGGTGAGGGACTGAGTTGCATAGATACACGAAGTAAAATTTGCAGGCAGAATTACAGCAAGGATGAGAGCCCTGAGTGGACTGTGATTGGAGTGTTTTGAGACCTAAGTCATGTGATTTCTCTTTACTTTCTCGCTACTCCTGTGTCACTTTCTATTTCCAGTAACTCATCCAATCAGCTTGCAATTTGATTGTCTATGTACTTTTCAACCTCACTAAGTTGGAGGTTCATTGAAGGTCTGTTCTGGGTCTTATTCATCTTTTTATTTTCAGTGTCTAGAGTCATGTTCTGTTTTTTTTTTTTAAGCTCTCAATAAATATTAATTGAATTGAATGCATATTTCTCAATTTACCTTTCCCCCACCCATCCCCTCCTGAGCACAGTGGTAGACTTTATGATAATAATGACAGCACCTGACAAGGTAGGGATTCCTGAAGCTCCAAGCTTTCTCTAGGAAACTGAGATGGATCTATAGAGGATGGGAGATTCTCATTGTTTTGGGTAAGAGTTGGGGGTTACTTTCCCGCAACTGAAGGATTTTCTTTCTCATGTTCCTGTTGGGTTGGCAAGGGCTTTTACTGTTTGGAGGCCATGTAGACCATGAGGTCAAATACATGGTTGCTATAGTCCTATTAATTCTCACACTAGGAGATGAGCTTCACGAAATGGTCATTAAGGGCCATCCAGTCTCAGCATCAAAGATGAAGGAGTGGTTTTCACTTTTAATATCATAGGAGGCAGCCTGATCTTTCATACAGCCCGGGATGATCTTCAGAGGTCCCTCAATATCTGCTTCAGAGCCTTCTTGGTGTATTTGGGTTAAAAATACCCTCCTCCCCTGCCCCCACCAATTCATGTTCACCCAGAACCTCAGAATGTGACCTTATTTGGGAAAAGTTTTTGGTGTTTGTGGATATAATCAAGTTGTGGTAATAATAGATCAGGGTGGGTCCTAATCCAATGACTGGTGTCCTTATATAAAAGAAGAGGGAAATCTGGACAGAGATATGCACATAGGGAAGGTGATGAGTAGATACACAGGAAGAACACCATGTGAAGACAGAGGCAGAGATTGAAAGATGTATCTACAAGCCAAGGAATAAAAAGAATTGCCAGGAACCACCAGAAGCTAGGAGAGAGGCATGGAGCAGATTTTCCCTCTGCCCCCCCAAAAGCAACTAACTCTGCTGACACCTTGATTTTGGACTTCTGCTCTCTTGAACTGTAAGAGAATATGTTTCAGTTGTCTTTAGTCAGTCAGTTTGTGGTAACTTGTTAAGAAACTCTAAAAAAATAATACAGGTAATTTTCTCTAGGCAGTGGGTCAGATTCAATATGGATAGATTGAGTGTGGGGACATGGAAGACCATTCTAGCCAGCATCCCCGTTGACTCTGGGATGACCCTGCCCGCAGTGTGGGTTCTGCTAGTGGACGCAGGGACAATGCTCCAGGCAGCATCATGGCCATAGTACCACTGCCAGAAGACTATCTTTGGTCTTCTGGGTAACAGTGATGTCATGGACAGTGATCATTAGACTTTTGTTAGTTTTCTCATAATGCCAAAATTATCAGGGATGACCTTGGTTAGCAGAGTCAAGCACTTGGTGGCATACAAGGCTTTGGGGATGTGTCACTTCTCATGATTTAGTCTCATCTTAGAAATAGGCATTATTAGCAGAAGGGGGAGAATATTCCTTTGGCTTCATTCTTAAAGTGAGGCTGAATATTTTTTTTTAAAGATTTTATTTATTTATTTGAGAGAGAGAGAGAGTGAGAGAGTACAAGGAGGCGGGGAGGGGCAGAGGAAGCGGGAGAAGCAAGTGGGGCTTGATCCCGGGACCCTGGGATTATGATCTGAACTGAAGGCAGATGCTTAACCGACTGAGCCACCCAGGCAACCCAGGTCCAATATTTTTAAGGTGGTTAAGACAAGAAAACTTTGTGGAGTGTTGGATATGTTTATTACCTTAATTGTGGTGATGGTACCATGGGTGTTTGTTTATGGCCAAACTCATCAAATTATACACATTAAATATGTGCAGTTCTTCATATATCAATTTTACTTCAATAAAACTGTCAAAAAGAAAGATACAGTGGACTTCACAACATATTCAGCACTGGCATCACCATGTTGATATTGATGGTGTATCTCTCTCCTAGAAGATGGAGTTAGGCTTCCTATTCACTATGAGTGTTGTGTTCTCAGCCTTGATAGTACAATTGAACTTGCATTGGTTGAATCATTCTTGTTGGGGTCAATGAAAGGGTTATTTATGGCTACAATAGTCACATTGCCAGAGTTGAATATGGCCCTGGTCACAAGGTACCCAGTACAATCCAATCTGTTTAATCTTCACCATGATGTCTTACGAATGCAGTTGGCATTGGACCCAAAGGTGCGGCTTTTGGTTGAATGAGGAACAGAAGCTCAATTTAGCTTTCATTGGTTTGTTTCCATAAGCTGTTATAAAATGGAAAGGTAAGAGTTTAAAGCTTTTCTTTTTTTTTCAAACAATATGTACAAAGCAAGAAAATGTTTGGATATGATATATATATGTTTTCCCTCTCAGTAAAGCAATCAATAAAAGTTGTTTTTGCCAGAGTTACTTGTTTTTGAAAAACCCCATATTGCCAAATTGGCTTTTCTGTGAGTATCAGAAACAGGCAAGAACAATAAGATAGCTTTTATACCATTGTCACAAGCTTCTGTTGAGTGATGCATAGCTTAACAACCAAATGTTGACATCTCCTGGAATGCTCCTTGATTAAAACATGGGCATTGTAAATATCTCCCATTTCATAACTAATATTTAATGACTCCAGAATGTATGTCAAGAATTCCCACCCATTCCCTATAAAACAGGCAAGAATGTACTGAGCAATATAAGTGTATTTTATAGGTGGTGAGATAGATGTAGATTGAAATGACGTTTAGGATGTGATAATTGCCCTGATAAGTAGTAATAGTAAACTTCGCTTTGTATAAAGTACATTACCTAAATTTTCTTTCTTTTTTAATTTCAAGTTTTTATTTAAATTCTAGTTAACATATAGTGTAATATTGGTTCAAGAGTAGAATTTAGTGATTCATCACTTACATATAACACCCGGTGCTCAACACAAGAACTGTCCTCCTTAATGCCCATCACCCATGTAATCCATTCCCTGCCCACCTCCACTCCATCAAGCTCAGTTTGTTCTCTATAGTTAAGAGTCTCTTATGGTTTGCCATCCTCTCTTTTCTTTTTTTTCTCCCTTCCTCTCTGTTAATCTATTTGTTCTTAAATTCTACATATGAGTGAAATCATGTGATATTTGTATTTCTCTGACTTATTTTGCTTAGCATAATACACTTTAGCTCCATCCACATAGTTGCAAATGGCAAGATTTCATTCTTTTTTATGGCTGAGTAATATTCCATTATATATATAACTACTTCTTTTTATGTATTTATATTCCATTATGTATCTATCTATCTATCTATCTATCTATCTATCTATCTATCTATCTATATATCACCTCTTCTTTATGTATTTATCAGTTGATGGACATTTGGGCTCTTTCCATAGTTTGGCTATTGTTGATAATGCTGCTATAAACATAGGGAGCATGTGCCCCTTTGAATCAGTATTTTTGTAGCCCTAGGGTAAATACCTAGTAGGACAATTGCTGGGTTGTAGGGTAGTTCTATTTTTAACTTTTTGAAGAACCTCCATACTGTTCTTCAGAGTGGCTGCACCAGGTTGCATTCCCACCAACAGCATAAGAGGGTTCCCCTTTCTCTGCATCCTCACCAACACTTGTTGTTTCCTGAGTTGTTTATTTTATCCATTCTGACAAGTATGAGGTTGTACCTCATCATGGTATTGATTTGTATTTTCCTGATGATGACTGATGTTGAGCATCTTTTCATATGTCTGTAAACCATCTGGATGTCTTCTTTGTCTGACCATTTATTAACTGGATTATTTGGTTTTGGGGTGTTGAGTTTGATAAGTTCTTTATAGATTTTGGATACTAATCCTTTATCAGATATGTCATTTGCAAATATCTTCTCTCATTCTGTAGGAGGCCTTTTAGTTTTGTTGATTGTATCCTTCGTTGTGCAGAAGTTTTTATCTTGATGAAGTCCCCGTAGTTCATTTTTGCTTTTGTTTCCCTTGCCTCTGGCAACATGTCTAGTAAGAAGTTGCTACAGCTGAAGTCAAAGAGGTTGCTGCCTGTGTTCTCCTCTAGGATTTTGATGATTTCCTGTCTCACATTTAGGTCTTTCATCCATTTTGAATTTATTTTGTGTACGGTAAAAGAAATGGTCCAGTTTCATTCTTCTGTGTGTCACTGTCCAGTTTTCCCAACACCATTTGTTGAAAAGACTGTCTTTTTTCCACTGGATATTCTTTCCTGCTTTGCCAAAGGTTAGTTGACCATAGAGTTGAGTGTCCATTTCTAGGTTCTCTATTCTGTCCCATTGATCTATGTGTCTGTTTTTGTGCCAGTACCATACTGTCTTGATGATGACAGCTTTGTAATAGAGCTTGAAGTCCAGAATTGTGATGCCTCCAGCTTTGCTTTTCTTTTTAAAGATTGCTTTGGCTATTTGGGATCTTTTGTCGTTCCATACAAATTTTCTTTCTTCATTTTATATTGAGTGAAATACTCATTAAGTAGAAAGTTATAGGTATTATGACTAATGTAATTGTACTTGGCAGATTTGAAGTTGCAGAAATAAGTATGAAAAGTAATACCAACTTGTGATAATAAACTTCTTGATACTCTTGCCACTAAGTTTAAATTCTATGGGAAGAAAAAATAGGTTTGGATAGGGTTTAGTTAAAAACATATAAAGGCCATGTTGTCTGGAAACTATAAACTGTGTCTCAGAGGATGTCTGAGGGATAGAGCCATGTTTTCTGTAATAAGTAGGGAAGATTTCTCTTTACATAGTGTTTTCATGGAACTGAAAAAGACAGCCTTAGACAACATGTAGTCCAAGGCCATGATATTTCAGCTGGAGATACCGAGGATTGAAGAAAAGAGATCATTTAACCCTCAGAAGAGCAGATATTAATACTATTTATGAATGTACACAAAATTTTCAAATCAGTCCATTTCTTTGGGGTTCCTATAGAACAAGCAGATAAACAATCATACATGACATTCCTATTTCCTTAGGTTGTATTTCCCGACTTTGCTGATTTGGGAATGGGCTGTTTATGTAGATGTGCTTCGATAAACTAATAAAATTAGAGTAAAAAATTACAAAGTTAAATTTATGGAATGGAATTTATGGAATTTATGGGGAAGGAAAAGCTGAACCATTAGTTCTAAATTTGGACCTCACATAATGAGAAAAGGATGTGTCTTCAAAACATGTTTTCTTGTTTGTAATTTTGTTTAGTTTTTAAATAAGTGGTAATAGAAGTTGACTTGCTATGTCAAGATTCTGATTTTCCACAATGTTTAAATACATATAAGCAGAGGTTTATAACAAAACAAAATGTGTCATGAATACAACGAATACATTTATCTATTAGGCCTATGAAGACCATCATTTCTATGGTGACTGATGAGGGCAAAATACTTTTGCGGCATCAGATAAAGTCTTGTACATGAAACTGTCTCTGGATGGGAGGACCACACAGTAAATTCTGCCACATTTGTGAGAAGCATTGTAAGGAGCGAGGTGGTGGAGCCTGTGGTGAGCCCTGCCCACTCTCATTTGCATAGGTTAGAAGTCTCTCCTGCCTCCACTACTTGCAGACACTTTGTGGTGCCCCTACCAGGGGATCTCTCTTGGGGTTTGTGCATACAGCTCTGGCTGGGGCTGGGCCCACAGATACGGCTGTGATGCTGCCTCTAGGAGCTGGGACATCTCCCTGTCTTTTATAAAGACATATATATTCCTGCCATTGCTTGTAAATTAAATGCTTTTTATAGCTCCAAACAGACTACTAGACTTATAGTTGGCGTTACTGACTGAATGTTTATGTCCATCCTCTCCAACCCACCCCCCGCTCCCGCCTGCCAAATTCACATGTTGAAGACTGTTTTAACCTCCAATGTGATGGCATATGGAGAAGGGCCCTTGGAAGTACTTAATGTTAGGTCATGAGGGTGGGACCTCATAATGGGAAGAAGGAGAGAGCTAGGCATCCTCCCACGTCTGTCTCTCTTTTTCTCTCTCTCATATCTCTCCACCCACCTGTAACCCAAGGAGAGCCATCACCAGAAACGTATCCTGTTGTCACCTTGATCTTAGATTTCCAGTCTCCAGAACTGTGAGGAAGTAAATTTCACTTATTTGAGGCACCCAGCCTATGGTATTTTGCTATGGCAGCCCAAGCTGACTAAGATACTTGATTTCTGTAGTATTTCGTGACATTGCTGATTGTCATTGCAAGCACATTTTGAGGAATGTCTGTGACATGATACATGGGTCAGGTTACTGTGGTCACAACACAGCATGGCCAGATGACAAATCATATGACTCTAAAATGTACTGAATTTATGTTATGATAATATTGCTTGATAACGGTAATCACTCCTACTTTGTCATGACAACCTGCTAGATTTTAATTACTAGTAAAAATATATACTGTGCATACAACTATAAGGAAGGAATTCATTTTTCTGGAATATAATTTAGACTCGATTTCAGATTTGCTGTATTTACATAGAACAAAACACTTCCAGGGTGAAAGATCAACTTTGACCCATCTCCACCATCCATAGTAGCTGTGTATTTATAATTCATCTGTAAACAGAACCTGCCAGAGTCAGAGGGAACATCTGGGGAGGCTTCATATGCCATGTGGTCTTTGTTTCTCTATTGCATTGTTTATATATACCTGTGGACTCCATTTCCCCAAAACATGTAACTGACAAGGAAAGATACTTCAATCAGTGGCTTAGCTATGATTCAAGCAGGGCCCACAAAGCTGACAGCTTGTAGACAGATAACAGAAAGGAGGACCAGTGCAGCTGACTGTAGGAAAGCCATTTGGGGCCAAGGCTTTTTGTTTTTATTCTTTTTCTCTGTACCATTTTACTTTATTTCATTTTTTTACTATGGTAAGAACACTTTTTTTTTTTTTTTAAGATTTTATTTATTTATTTGACATACACAGAGAGAGATAGAGAACACAAGCAGGGGGAGTGGCAGGCAGAAGGAGAAGGAGAAGCAGGCTCCCTGCTGAGCAAGGAGCCCCCAGTGAGGGGTTTGATCCCAGGACTTTGGGATCATGACCTGAGCCGAAGGCAGATGCTTAACCAACTGAGCCACCCAGGCGCCCCTTTCCTGTGGTAAGAACACTTAACATGAGTCTGTACTCTTAAATTTGTAAGTACACAACACAGTACTGCTAACTATAGGTACACTGTTGGACAGCAGATCTCTGGAATTTACTTATCTTGTACTATTGATACATTGTATCTGTTGAACTTCCACTCCCCATTCTCCTTCCCTCCAGTCCCTGGCTACCACCATTCTACTCTCTGTTTCTATGAGTTTGACAACTCTAGATACTTCACGTAAGTAGAATCATGCAGTGTTTCTCCTTCTATGACTGGTTTATTTCACTCAGCATTACGTCCTTCAGGTTCACCCATGTTGTCACAAATGGCAAACTTCTTTTCTGTTTTTTAAGGCTGAATAATATTTCATTGTCTGCATCTATCACATTTTCTTCATCTATTTCTCTGTGGGTGGACACTTAGGTTGTTTCGCCCCTTGGCTGTTGTGAGTAATGCTGCAATAAACATGGTGTGCAGATACCTCTTCAGGATCCTGATTTCAGTTCATATGGTTAAATACCTGGAAGTGGGATTGCTGGATTATATGATAATTCTATTTTTAATTATTTTGAAGACTCTCCATGCCTTTTTCCATAGCAGCTGCAACATTTTACATTCCTACCACAGTGTACAAAGATTCTTAATTAGAGAAAACTTTAGTAGTTAGATGATGAAATAAGGTCAAGAATTAGGTTTCCTAACAATTGTGTTTTTTCCAGTTTTAAGTGTGCTGTTGTGATTAATGAGCCGAACCTTTCAGAGACAAACTATCACATTACCACTGTCCAGTGCTTCTTTCTTCCATGTAACACTGGGATCACCCATCATTTGGAAGCCATACAACTTCTGTAACTGCATTCTCATAGAGGTTTTATGGAGTCCCTGCTAACATCAAACTCCCCGCCAAAGTGCTCCATGCAAATAATTCTGAGTATAAGGGTCTATGACATTTGCAAATTGATGGAGAAAGAATACACACTACACACCACAAACACTACAGTCTCCCATAGCACAATAAATGACATATCCTCCTTAGTCTATAGTGAGTACATTTTGGCATGCTTTCTATTACTAATTGAAAATGATTGTTTTTGCAGCCACGACACATTATGTAAGTGTTACGGGTTGAATTGTGTCCCCCTCCAAAGATGTCAAAGTCCCAACCTACAGTAGCTGTTCATATGACCTTATTTGTATTCAGGGTTTTTGTAGATAACAAACTAAGATGATGTCTTTAGGGTGGGCCTAATCCAACACAACTATGTCCTTATGGGAGAGGGACTTAGACACAGACACTCAGAGAGGGAAGAAGATGTGAAGACACAGGGAGAACATAATCTACAAACCCAGAAACACTTGAGGCTCCCAGAACCCGGTGGGAGACTTGGAACAGATTCTCCCTCACAGCCCTCAGAAGAACCAGTCCTGAGGACAGCTCGAGGTCAGGCTTCCCGCCTATGGAACTGTAAGACAATCAATTTCTAGTGTTTAAACCACCCAGTCGTGGCACTTTGTTATGGTGGCCCCAGCAAGCTAATATAGAAACCTAGTATAAAGTGCTGGATATCGCCAAAATAGGTTTTTTCTCTTAATTTATCAGTTGATGATATTTTCCCCAAACGACCATAAGGTGAAGAAGTAGCAGGGAAAAGTTAATAACGAGAATATGTAAAAGGAGTTTATCACTTCCATTAATATGATTTCTACTCAATTTAAAGAAGAAAACTTACAATGTTTATTTTTCTGATTACAAAATAGTATTTTATCACTGTATTACACTTATAAACTCAGAAAATTTAAAAAGAGAAATTAAACCATAATTACACTAACTAGATAAAATTCCTACTCTAATTTTATTACTTTTACTTCCAGTCCTTTTAAAAACTCTGTATTTGTAGGGGCACCTGGCTGGCTCAGTTGGTAGAACATGTAACTCTTGATCTGGGGTTATGAGCTTGAGCCCCATGTTGGGCACAGAGATTACTTTAAAAAAAAAGCTAACAAACTTAAAAACTATGTATTTGTGTGCATATATTTCTTTCTGACTTAACTTTTCTGAAAAAAATAGTTTTGTTAATTCTCTTTTATTTTAAGATCATAGGATCACATGGAACTAGAGGGGCGAATTCCTTATTCTCACATGTATTTGACGGGATGTACATAAGCTGGTAATATAATCACCTTAACTTTTAAAAGCACATGTAACTTCATGTTTGTATTTGTCATTGCCTAAAATAGATCTATTTTTAAAAGCTTAGCATGCTACCATTAGACATTGAAGTGTTTTATTTGGACTAGAATACAAAGCAGTAACCCAAATGTGGTCCTTATGAAATCGTCAAAACTACTCCCTAGCATGATGCTTTGTAAACTGCTGTGTAAATGCTCCATAACCCACAGCTTCAGAACACAAAAAAATGTCATGATCCTGTGGTTCCAGTCTAAGAGGTGCCCTGATAGTGCTTGTCCCGGTACGAAGACCATGGGAAGATGCAGAGGAGTCACTAATGAGATCATTTCTTTTCAGTGGCTCTCTCAGAATGAAATGCATAAAATATATAAAAGTGGTCTTTATTATTAAGCTATAGATAGTAGTCACTGATGGTTTAACTCTAGTTCCTTCAAATCATGTTGCATTAACACTTGATGTGGCTTATATATAGGAAGAACATGGCCAAATAAACTAATGATATCATGTGTTTATTTACTCATATATTGGGTTGTCAGATTTAGTAAATAGAAATACAGGACATCCAGTTAAATTTCAGTTTTAGGTAAACAGCAAATGATATTTTAATATAAGGCTGTCCCGTGCATTATTAGTTGTTCACTAATGATTAAAATAATCATTCACTGAATGACTGAAATTCACGTTGAATATTCCTGTATTTTATTTGGTAATCTCAGCCCCTACTTACATGCCTAGTCCAGATAAGGTTTAAGAGATAATTTTCTTTTTTTTTTTTTTTAAAGATTTTATTTATTTATTTGTCAGAGAGAGAGAGAGAGAGAGCACAAGCAGGAGGAGTGGCAGGCAGAGGGAGAAGCAGGCTTCCTGCTGAGCAAGGAGCCCAATGTGGGACTCAATCCCAGGACCCTGTGATCATGACCTGAGCTGAAGGCAGACGCATAACCGACTGAGCCACCCAGGCATCCCTAAGAGAGAATTTTCTGTTAGACAGTTGTTTATAGCAGTCAAAGAGAAAACCTGTCTACTCTAAACATGGTGGTGGTTACATGGACAAGCTGAAAGAGAATAGAGAAAGGGAGAAATTCTCTTTCCCTCTCTCTCTTTTTTCTTTTTTTTCAGTGTGAATTCACTGTTTTTGGGCAATTAAGTTCCAAGCCACCAGTTCCATATTTAAATTGTTTATAAAGGCATATTCTTTAAAAAAAAAAAAAAAAAAGCCTTGAGAGCACTCTTGATTTTCTCTGCCTCTGCCACCCATCTGAGTAGTACAGATTGCTTAGGTTGAAGTCTGGCAACTTTGATAAGAAATACGATGCAGATTGTGTACTTTTGGGGGGGGTGAATTGCCATATTTATATCAAAGAGTTGAAATATTCATGGAAGTGGTGGTCTCACAGATATAAAAGGGAAAACTACAGGATCTACTGGATGTCGTGTTGTATTATTTTGTGGGAGGAAGCAGAATGGAGTAGGTGAAGAAGGACTGAGATTAGGGTTCAAGAATTATGTTTTTGTGTATCATACATGGGGAATGAGAGCAAAAGGACAAACCTCCAGGACAGCTTGAGGAAATTCTCCCGGAGGGGTTCTGGAGAAATGACACTTACTCTCCTTGGGAGGCAGGAGTGTGTGGGTATGAGTCCAGAGAGATGTCAGGGACAATTTATACATCACAGAATCTGAAAACTAGAAATGATGTAAAGGTCTTTTAAAATATGGGGCTATATAGAAATGAAATAAAAGCCATACTAAGGAGTGGTCCATATTGAAAATGTGCTGGAGCTGAGAAATGCTGATTTGGAAAAGAAGGAAGGGAGGTGGGAGGAGGTGTGACTATGTGAGGGATTCACATGGAACAGGGTCAGGCTGGAAATCTGATGCTTATTTCTTAAGTAAATTGCCTTTAAATCAACTGAGAGTAGGAAATGAATAGTGAAGAGGCAAATGGCCAACTATTGGATTAGGAGATAGATCAAGAAATTTAACAAAGTGCTGACTTTAGTGCAAGATATAACTATGGGTTAGTGAAGAGAAAGGCAATGGGTTATTTTGCACCATGACACTTGTGGAATATATATTTGGAACTCACTGGGAACATGTCTGTAGACTACACAAGTTATTTCTGAAAGTTCATGATTGATTTTGGGGAACTGAACTAAGGCCCATAAAATGAGATGGCTTCTTATGACATAAAATAAAACAATAATAAGCTTTTTTAAGTATAATTTTTTGTGGGACAAGAAGGCAAGGTGTGATATACATTCTGTAAACTTCTGATGATATAGAAAAATCCCAAGGCAGTACGTGGAATTTTCTTCTGTAACTCACCTGAATTGTCATCTTCTAATGCCATCTAGTTCAATTACCACAGAAATGTGTGTAGGAGATGGAAATATGGCTCTTGCTATGGTTGTGGGTGTGGCCATATATATGGCTCTCACTGTGGTGGTAATGGTTCTTGTGGTTCTTTTGGCTAACAACTATTTTGTTACAGAAGATTCTATGATTTTTGCTTCTAGAGCATCACGGTTGAGCATCTTGGCTCTTACTTAGTTCCTCTACGATCCATGAGGTTTTAAGCACGCTCAACTCCAACAGTACTCCACTCAAGAAAGGATGACTCATTGCTTGCTGAGAACCTCATTTGTCTTCAAAATTCTTTTTGGTTCTGGACATGATGTGGTATCATCTAGAGATTAAAAATGTGATTATTATGAAATTTTGAAAAATATGAAAATTCTTTATGTGTGAGTCAACACCCACTTTAGACTTTTTGACCATTATGAAGCCAGACAACTATTTGGATTAGTTGACCATTAGGTTTTTAGACATTGGTTCTTAACCTTCAAATACCTTTATTCTTTATCATTTATTTCTTTTTCTAAAAAAGATTTATTTATTTTTGAAAGAGAGAGAGAGAGAGCAGTGGGGAGGGACTAGAGGGAGAGGGAGAGAGAAAATCCTCAAGCAGAGTCTGTACGGAGCTGGGAGCCCATCATGGGGCTCCATCTCAGGACCTTGAGATCATGACCTGAGCCCAAACCAAGAGTCCAAATCTTAACCAACTGTGACACCCAGGCACCCCTATCATTTATATTCTAATAAAATCTTGAGTTGTTTGTCAACATCTGACACATATTCAATAATGAATATTTACCAGTTGATTGAATATGCTCTAAATAGAAGCTGAAAACTAGAAATGATGTAAAGGTCTTTTGAAATAATAAACAAAAAATGTAGTCATGAAATCTATGGTGACTGATGAAAGATGAACATGCATTGTAGATAATGATGCTAAGCAATAGTTTTGAGTATAAATTTAAGCCTCTGTAAAACCTTAAAATTCCATCATTAGTCAAGATATTTGTTGCAAATAAGCAGACTGCCAAAACAGCACACAATAAAGATTGTATTTATGCTAGAGACTTTTAAATTAAAAGAAAACCTTCAGCAAAGTTAATGTGCCACACTTCCTGACATGTAAATTTGCTAATATATTACATGATAACTGGACATAATTCATAAGTGGTTCTCACAAACATAATTAGCCAGACAAACACAATTTTTAGTTTTCTCTTATAACATTTTTGTTATCAAAAGTCCTTGAATATCATCAACCATATTAGAATAATTGAATATCCAAATGAAAAAAATAAATGTAAACATTGACCTATATGTTATACCATATGAAAAATAATTTGAATAAATTGCAGATCTAAATCTGAACATTAAATCATAAAATTCCTAGAAGAAATACATTGACCAATATACAATATTATATACCAGAATTAGTTCAAATTAGATTGCAGACTTATTATTATTATTATTTTTAAGTAGGCTTCCCCTAGCGTGGAGCCCAATGTGGGGCTTGAACTCATGACCCTGAGATCACCACCTGAGCAGAGATTGAGTTGGAAGCTTAACTGACTTAGCTACCCAGGAACCCTAGATTGCAAACTTATATGTAAAAGCTAAAACAATAAAGTCCCTGGAAGAAACACTTCTTTTTTTAAAGTAGACAGTAAGTTCTTATGAAGCAAAAAAGCGTTACATGTACAAAAATTTGATGAGCGGGGCCTCAAGATAGAAATTGTTGTTCTTTTTCAGTAAGGACCATTAGAAAATGAAATGAAAGCCACAGAAGGGAGAAACATATTTTCACATATACCTGACAAAGGACTTATTGCAGATTACAAGTCAATAAGTAAGAGATAACTTAATTAGGAATGGATAAAAGACTGGACAGACAGTTCAAAAAGGAGATTGATTAATGGACAAAAGTCACCTTGAAATATTCTCAACACCCTTAGTCATTAGGGGAATGCAAATTAAAACCACAAAGAGTTACTACCACACTCACTAGAATGGTTAAAACTGAAGGTTCTGAAGGGGAGGGACTTGGGAGGATGGGTTAGCTCGGTGATGGGTATTAAGGAGGGCACGTACTGCGTGGAGCACTGGGTGTTATATGAAAACAATGAATCATGGATCACTACATCAAAAACAAATGATGTAATGTATGGTGACTAACATAACATAATAAAATACAATTAAAAAAAAGAATGGTTAAAATTGGAAAGGCTAACATTAGAAGTGATGGAGCAGATGTGAGAGAAGCTGGATCTCATACATTTCTGGATGGGTGTGAGAATCCACATTGGAAAGACACGATGGCTCTTGTTAAGTGAAACATAGTTTATGATCTAGTTGTTCTGCTCCCAGGTATTTATCCAAACTATATTGAAGAGTATGTTTAAAAAAATCTTTTAAATTGCTGTTTTCTACTAAGAAAGATGAAGAAAGCAGAATACCACCAAAATAAACTACCATCAATAAGAAAATGAATAAACTGTGGTATGTTGATACACTGAGATATGACATAGCAATAAAAAGAAATATTTTCTACTCCTCCCCCCAAAATTATAGGGAATGAAAGAAGGCAGACACAAAGGAACACATACTGTAAAATTCAATTTATATAAAATTGAAATTTTATATAGAAGAAAAGCAAAACAATCTATGGGGAGATAGATTACAGAAAAGTGGTTGCCTTTGTGGGAGGAGTAGAATTTCTGGAAAGGGCCCACAAGCAAACCTTCTAGGATTATGGAAATATTTTATATTTTTATTGGTGTTATATGGAATTATACATTATACATTGAGCTTTGTGGGTCTTGATCATTTGGAAGCTATGACAGTGGCCTCAAGGTTGGAAGAGAAAGGAGACAGAGATTGATGGTAAAAATGACTTGCCAAACACATGCACACCCACCAGGAAATAAAAAACGATAATTTCACATTGAGTGATAAAAGCAATAATCAATACTCATTTAAAAAAGAGTCAGTGAAGGGCGCCTGGTTGGCTCAATCTGGTTAAGCATCTGCCTTAGACTTGGGTCATGATCTTGGAGTCCTGTGATGGAGCTCCACATCGGGCTCCCTGCTCAGTGGGGAGTCTGCTTCTCCTTCTGACCCTCCTCCCTCTTGTACAGACTCTCTCGCAAATAAAAAAAATAATAATAAAATAAAATAAATAAATAAGTAAAATCTTAAAAAAAAAAGAGTCAGTGAAATTCCTGATTTTTTTCATTCTTAGATGTGAGGAAATGGGGAACTGGTTAGAAATGAGGGAAAATCCTAGATCTCTAAGGCTTGGATTTTAGTATAATGGGGAAGAGGTGTTGCTCTTGAGGAGCTAAGAAAGCCATTCTTACATGACTTTTGTACTTGCAGCAGACTTTTCTCAAATACTCTCATAGCTCTGCCACTTTTTTCAGGGTTATAGTCAGTGTCATTTCTCAGGAGCCTTTGCTAGACATCCTGCTTAAAATACAACCTAGCTTCTCTCCCTATTTCTCTCTTCATCCCCCTTCCCTCTCCCCGCCTTCTCTCCCTCCCTTTGTCTCCCTCTGTCTCTGTCTCTCTCTCCATGTAATATTTGAAAATAGGGTAGTTTCAATAGCACAGTCTGTGGAGTCAGGCTCCCCTCAGATCCCAGCTCCACCCACTGATTATGTGGTCTTGCTCAAGTTACTTATTCTCTTCCTGACTCAGTTTCCTTACCTGTAAACTAGAGTTTCAAAGACTAAATTAGATAATCCACTTAAAACACTTCAAATGATTTCTGACACATTGTAAGCATTCAATAAATGTTAGCTATGATTATTATTACTATTACTATTATCGTATATTACTATTTATCCTGGCTACATTTGCAACCACTGCATTTGCAATCCTCAGAAATAAGGCTTTAGGAACTTGTACAATAAGAATAATTTGATGAAGCAATAAATGCATTATTATTTTTTGAAAGCCAAATATTTACTTAACAATGTTTTATTTACTATTTTTCCTATTTTGTGTTAACTTTGCAGATTTAAAAATTAAAATCCTTTTTCTTAGGTTGAGTGAATGTAAAATTAATCCAAAATAATACAATAAGTTAGTTTACAAATATAGATTTATGTCTACAGTGTTGGCATACATGAGGACACACACATTTTAAATTAAATTGTTAGACTTGCAATTTTCCAGGTGATGGTATTATGTGTTTAAACTTTTTTTTTTAAGTTTTTATTTAAATTCCAGTTGGTTAATATACAGTGTAATATTAGTTTCAGGTGTACAACTTAGTGATTCAACACTTATATACAACACCCGGTGATCATCAGGACAAGTGCCTTCCCTAATCCCCATCACCTACTTTACCCAACCCCCCACTCTCCTCCCCTCTGGTGACCATCAGTTTGTTTTCTATTATTAAGAGCCTGTTTCTTGGTTTGCCCCGTCTCTCTTTTTTTCCCCCTATGTTCATCTGGTTTGTTTCTTCAATTCCACATATGAGTAAAATCATATGGTATTTGTCTTTCTCTGACTTATTTTGCTTAGCATAATACTCTCTAGCTCCATCCATGTTGTTGTAAATGGCAAAATGTCATTTTTTATGGCTGAGTGGTATTCCATTGTGTATATGTACTACATCTTTATCCATTCATCTGTTGATGGACATTTGTTTAAACTTCTTGATTCAAAAAGTTGGCATTGTTTGGACGACTAAGTCAAAATCAGTTCTTCTTCTTTTTTTGGTTATATGTGTTACATAATTATAAAATTCTTTAACAAATCCCTTATTATTCAATTTTCTAATTAACATTTTTATAGGATATATAACATTAAAATAAACCTAACAGAAATGGAAAATCAGCATACAAGTATTTGATTCATTAAGTTGTATTTCTATTGACATTCTTTAACCTTAGTTTTTATCAAAATTCTTAAAACCATTCAGGATCTGCTAAGAACTGTAAGAATTTTAACCAACTTCTTTAGACATTAAAACTGAAAACTACACTACTATTTATCTAATCACTATTAGGGATTTTGACCATTTTTAAGAAAGATTTGTTTATTTATTGGAGAGAAAGAGAGAGAGCACGATCAGGGGGGAGGGACAGAGGGGGAGGGAGATAGAGAATCTCAAGCAGACTCCCTGCTGAGGGGGGCTCGATCTCACTACCCTGAGATCATGACTTGAGCTGAAATCTAGAGTTGGCTTCTTAACCAACTGAGCCACCCAGGTGCCCCAGATTTTGACTATTTTTAATAATCCTAGGAAAATACACTTTTTTCTAAATCTGTGGCCAGTTTGAGTATGTAGGGAATCTAAAATTGTTTGCTTTTATGCTGCAAGAAACAAGAGAAAGAACCTAACTAATCTCAACTATCAGTGGGGTCCATGTATAGAAGGCCTTCCATGTATATATACTATTAGCAGGGCACTCAGGGTGGGTGGGATCGGGGGACATTTAGAAGGTCCTGACTCCATCCCTGGGGTAGTAGAAAAATAGCCCTATGAGGTTGCTGTATGTGATAAACTGAGACCAGGAGTATTTGTGTGGTGGTAATAAATGAATCTATATGTTTTCCTCTGTTAAAAGAGCACAGATTTGGGGATCCTCACAGACTCGCACTAGGTCTCGATGTTCCCATTTACTAGCTGTGCCCGCATCAGAAGTCTTCTTAATCTCTGGAAGTCTGTTTCTATTTTCCTTAAAAAAGAGATGATAAACATTAACCTCAGATGACTGTTGTCATAGTTAATGAAATTATACTTAGTGCATAGTACAGTGTCCAATTTATGGTAGATATTCAATAAAGAACAGTATTTTGTTGTTGGAAAAATGACTTCTTGTATATGTCGTTTTGAATCAGATTTAATGCAACCCTTAATCTTTGCCAACTTTTATGAGGTAGCAACCTCCAATTTAAGTTATCTGATTGTTTTATTGTTTCTTTTTCCTTGTCTCTTGCTTTCGTTGGAATTCATGGAGTACAGTAGAATTGCTATAGCAACCTAAACTCTGTGCATTTCCTTGTCCATTGTGCTAAATATCCAGATACTTGGAAGCATCTATAAAGTAATGAGATCTGAAATTTTAATACTTTGAAATTATTTAGAGTTATTTTGTTTTTTCCCCCACAAAATAAAACACCAAGAAATAATATGCATATTAATTTTATTTAAGAACAAAAGTATAGCATCATCTTACATTACATACATACTACATCATCTTAATTTATAAGCATCCATAAAGTACTTAGCCTCCTCTGAATTATACCCGGGAACTTCATAGTTGGGAAAATAATAACTTGAGAATCTCAACTACAAAGCAGAGTATGACCTTCTGGGGAATGTTGTTATATTGCTTCAGTGCTTTTTTTTCCCCTTATAATTACTGTGTTTGTTGGGTATTTTGCCATGCTGTTTTCAAATTAAAACCCAACATCATGGTGAAATACCTCTGGGAAAATGGATTCTATAGAAATGAAACAATTCGTTATCATTTGAGATTATGTACCAGTGAAAGGTCAAAGATGTGGTCCTTCAAAACTCTAAACCATGATAATTCATCTTCACTCTCAGCATAGAAAAAGTAGACGATGTTCTTGTATTCCATTATAGGGGGAATAAATTTAGGGCTATCTGTTTCACCTGGTCTTTTATTTGATATTCATGTTCACTAGTAATTATTAAAATGTAAAATAAAGTTTTGATCTATAGATCTGCCATCTGTAAATCAGAACATTCATCCTTCCTTTGAAAACAAACAATGGCAGTAATAAAAACTTCAATTTGCAGTAGAAAATAAAATAGTAATAGCTTACAAATGGTAACAAATTGGCTAGTTTATCTATCCATACTGTAGCTTCAGTTACACAGCAGTGAAAATATTGCAATAAAGTATCCATTTTTGTTGCTAATGAATCATATACATTGCTTTTCTCAAGTAGGAAAAAGTAGTTTCAAATGGGAGTAGAGGCAAACATCAGGTAAGGGGATATTTATTTAAAGCACCCTCTACCCATTTTCTATTAAAGTTTCAGAAGTACTCTTCTCAATTATATACCAAGAATCTAACTAAAAGACAGCAATGCAAAACATAAATGGTTTAGGTCATTTTCTTTTTCTTTTCTTTCTTTCTTATTTATTTATTTATTTATTTATTGAGCACGAGTGGGAGGGGCAGAGGGAGAGGGAGAGAGAATCTCAAGCAGACTCCACTGAAAACAGAGCCTGATACGGCACTCTATCCCACCATCCTGAGATCATGACCTGAGCTGAAACCAAGAGTTGGATGCTTAACCAAATGTGCCACCTAGGTGCCCCTGGGTCATTTTCTATTAATTTAATTGCACACCCAGCAATTTCTATTAAAGTTCTATATTTTTTTCCAATTGTATACTAAACAACAATACAAAACATAAATGGTTTAGGTTATCATATATAAATTGAAATTTCGTAGTATTCACACATTAAATATAATAGTAAGCTCTGTGACCTCTTGGTTATGAATGTTCTTTAATAAGATAATAGGGAAAACATTCCTGGGGCCATGGTAAATAGAAAGGATAATGGTAAACAGGATCAGACATTTTTGTTTGCCATTATCTTCATTTTCCTTCCTTCATTGAGTTTTTATTTTAAAGAAAAGAGTGCCTGTCTCGATAAAATGTGCTTCCTGGTTAGATACTTCATCAGAGAAAACATCGCATAGGCAACACAGGGACATATATTCTGGGCTCTGAATTTTTCTCCCTGATAAACCTTAGTGGGATCCTCCTTTTTTCTTTCCTTTCCATGTAAGTTAATTTTTTTTTTTTTAAAGATTTTATTTGTTTATTTGAGACAGAATGAAATGGAGAGAGAGCATGAGAGGGGGGAGGGTCAGAGGGAGAAGCCGACTCCCTGCTGAGCAGGGAGCCTGATGCGGGACACGATCCTGGGACTCCAGGATCATGACCTGAGCCGAAGGCAGTCGCTTAACCAATGCGCCACCCAGGTGCCCCTCCATGTAAGTTAATTTCAACCTCCTGGTGCCTTTGGTGCACTTTGGACCCACGTCATTTTGTTAAGACAGTTTGTTCTCTTATCTCCAGAGCCAGAGATAAGAGTTATGACCCTCTTTTCAGCTAGGGGGCAGTAAAATCCACTCCCAAGTACAAATGAAGCCCTGAACCAAAATAGAAAGAGGCCTCAACTTTTAAGTACACGGAGTGCAAAGGAAAACCAAACAACCAAAGCAAACAGACAACTTCAATTAACCTTCTATTCTTTCTGAGGCCAGACTGATTTAGTTTTAAGGCAATTTTTCCCCTCAGAGGATTTGTTGCTTGAGGTACAACCACATGGAGATGCTAAGTCAAACATCCTTTGGTTTCCTAAGATTTAAGGCACTCTACAGCCCCCAAATAAAACAAATTTCTTAGAGGAAACTTCAAAATAGCCTTCAATGTCAGTCCCCCAAGACTTCTTTATACAAGTCAACTTAGATTTGAGAGCTTGAATGTTCTGCCCAAGGCTGATCAGTTGGTAGAGAAATGAGGAAAACCAAACCATCTTTGCTGCTAGTGAGGTGGGAGATTTCAACTTCATAATGTTGCAATTAAATTAAATGCTATGAACATACACTGAATGTTTATACTAAGTGCTAGGAAAGCAAATATGTACAAGACATGGTACTGATCATCTAAGAAAGTACAGTGTGGAGGTAGAATTTGACCCTGAAACCACAACTGTAATGTGCTAAAATAGAAAGTGTTCCTCACAAGTTATATGAGTCCAGAAGACCAAAGAGAAGTTTGCAGTCAAAGCCATACCTTATAATAAACTATTTATATACCTGGAAATTTTTCTCTGCATTCTCCATAGACAACCTTGCAGGACTGATTGAGGATTCAAGAACATGTTCCATGAAAGTGGACTCTTTCTAGCTTTTAGTATGCTTATTATAGATTTTTAAATAATTCTAGTGATTCCCACCATTAGTAAAATATATACTTTGATTTATTTTCTGGGAGGAATTGCAGATGGATTATTATCTTCTGTATTTTCTTTCTTTTGCCTCATGTTGTACACACAAAATGCCTTTATGTAAAGGCTGGTTAGGTCCATGAACTCAACAGGCTTTTGTGAGAATACAGCCAGAAGGATAAAATACAAACTGCTCTTTGAAATTTTGTCTCATGTATGTTAATAGGTATGAATTAGGCTTGCTAGTAACAAAGGTGTACAATAAATAGAATTTTAATATTTATTTTATATCCAGGACATGCTGAAATCAGAGTTCCATTTAATGAGCTGATGGGGAATTGTATTCATGAGTGTATTATGGCTTGTTCCTTCTTCTCCTCCTCCAAGGGTCACATCAGAATCTGTGAATATCTGGTGTTGGTGATCATGAATGACATCCTCATTGTGCAAGCCTGTGATAGGGTTTTGAAATTCATCAGCTAAATTCTCTAAGGCAAGTGTGGAGTGCAAAGATCTTTGCTGAAGCTGGGAATTTACTATAATCTTTCTGTTTTCTTTGAGAGCATACTAACTGCTTGGGTGTTCCCCTGGAGTGGTACCCAGATTCCTGCGGCTCAGGGTACCCACCGACCTCCCTCCTCTTCCCTTCCCAGGGCATTAGGCAAGACTGCTCTGTTTCCCTATCCCTCTTTCCCTCTGCTATGTTTCCCTCAATAATATTAAAACCCTTTACTCTGTCCATTTATAAGACACTAAGATTTTAACAATGAAACAAGTCCTTATTCCATGCTCCATCTAAATTTCATCCTTTGTCACTGTCAAACACATTTCTGATACCTTTGCTTGACTGCACCTTTTGTCATTGCACAGTGTTCTTCTGGCCTGGATGTTGAGGGTCACTGGCATGAAGAGAGTTTCTCAAACCGAGCGACGGTGCTAAGAGTCAATAATCTGGGCTGTCTGGCTGGAGGGAATCTTTTCACTAGAGCGGTTCTTGTTTAATTAGAAGTTACCCACTTCTCAGCCTGGTGGCTCCACCGTGCAGGACGGGGGACTTGACTGGCTTCTTTTCAGCCTCTCTGTCCGTTTTCCACTGCCTTCCTGTCAGTGCACTGTGGGTCACACCTGAGCCCATGTCACCAACTGCCCGTTTTGTCAAATATTCTTTTAACACAGTAACTGGAGAAGTCACACATCTGAATTGCAGCATTACCATTGACAGATGTTTGTTCCTCTCCTTTCTTCATCTGAAAAAATCCTCCCCATCAATCAATTTTATTTTGTGGTGTAAAGGTATCCTATTTTTCACCTCTCTGCTTCTACAGCAGCCTGTCCGCAGGTCTGTTATATCATCTAACCTTCTGGTTGTTCTTTTCCTCCTCTCCCCTCCTCTCCCCTCCCCTCCCCTGACTTCCCTTTTCCTTCTTTTGTCCTGTATGTTCATGTCTGTTTCCCTTACAACATGATTCACTTATTTTAATTAATTAATTAATTAATTAATTAATTTTGATTCACTTCTTTTAAACACAGGGACAAGAACATGACAATAAGTGGTTCCATTTGTTCAATGGGTGAGTGAGTAAATGGTTGAATGGGTAAAATCAGCAACTCTGACTATATGGCTGAACTCTCCTCTCTTTGATATGATTGCAATTAAAAAATCATACTTTTAATCTGAGAACACATTTTTTTCAACATAACAGCACCACCTATATCTTTATTCACCTGTAGTTAGCTCTTGTTTATCTACTCAAAACCCTTGAATCCAGCAGGTAAAAGAATCAGAACTTGACTGGAACAAGATCTTTTTTCTCATCTTTGTCATTGGTTTGTTCACCTCAGTAAGATTGGGAGTCTTTGTCTAGATAAAACCATCCATGCAATCAATATAAAACACAAATTATTTGGACAAAAATATATAAAGGTACCTAAAAAGGGCAGAATGGGAGAGCAAAGAGAGAGGCTTTAATTAGCTCACATGGATTCATTAAATGGGATTCATTAAAGTTGAAGAGAAAGTCATACATCAGTTTCAGAAGAGAGTAAGGATGTGTTAGAATGGCACCCATATGACAAAAACACCAGCGACAGTTCAAAATTCATGAAAATAAATCCACTGGTAAGTTTTGTAACTAAATTATTCCATTTTTCTTATGAAATTAATATACAACAAAATAACTAACATTTCTAACAAGGACCTAAGGCTTTTTAAAGGTTGGGTGCCTGGAAGGAGAATTTGGTTCATGTGAAACTTTCCTTGTAACTTTCCCTTTTGCATTCTAAGTTGTAGTTGAGCGTCGCTTTAGAAAAAGCATGAGAATATTGTAATTAATTCCCTTCATGCACAATTAAGGAGATGGAATCACTAGCAGATGAAGAGAGGGTTGCTCTGTGCTTCATTATCATTATTTTCAAATAATATTAATTAAGCCACCTCCTGTGCTAAAGGGTGGAACTTAGTGCTCCATAATAGAAATGGAACAGATGTCGTCCTTGACCCTATGAATCATGGAAATGAAACATATGGCATTGTTTGATGTATGTCCAGAATAAAGAGCAACTAAAAATGTAAAGTGATACTTAAAAATATATGGTTATTCAGCAGAAAAATGTCTATTTAAAACTAATTATTTACTATACAAATTGCAATATTTCCTTGTACATAGTGTTGACAGATGCCTATAAAATAGAAATTTCCTGCAAAAGTTGAGGTGTTTCAGATTCTCACCAGCAAAGCTCTGATTCTGGGAAACCTTCTCAAGGGCTGGATATTACAGACTTGTTTTCTGTCTTACCAAGAGAAGGGTGGTGGCAAATGCTATAGTACATCAGTATGTGGTCACTGAAAATAATTTTATGGCTCTGTCGATGTGAGAAAGATGTTCATGTTTGCAAAACAAAAGATTGTCAACTGAAAAAAAAGCAAGCTAATAGTCATATGTATGTGACCTTTATGGATCTCAAACCCACGTGATTCAGTACCTAGAAGAGTCCATGAATTATCAAAACCACAAAGCAAAAAAATAAATAACAAAATCTGAGCTTTAACTCTTTCTCTCCTAAACATGAAAGGGTGTCAAATTCGTAGCCTACCACAACAGTCTCTACTAAAACTGGAGGGTTGTCGTTTGCCTAAATGCCCTGGGATTTCCACCACCCCTACACTGCTTCTCCTCTAGCATCACTCCTGCCCTTGTTTAAAAGGAGGGACTAATCTTTCCTGTGAACCCTTCCTCTCCACGTACAATCTCTCTGTTCAGTCTCTTCCCATCCTCTGATTCAGCTTCACAGACTTCCTCCCGAGGGTGGATAATAAAAGAGAAACTGATCAAAAACAAATGTTTATATTGAAAATATTTATAAATAAATAATTTTTGAGACCACTACATAATACCATTCTTGTTTTTTAAGTAAAAAAAAATGTGTTATTGTGAGTTTGTATTAATATAGAAATGATTGAGCACTAAACACCGAAGTGTCAGCATTAATTAACTGAGTGGTCTTGCCCATCTTCAGCTGCATCTGGGTGTATACCCAAGAGTGGAATTAAAGGGTCCATAAAGTATGCTCAGATTTAGCTATATGTAATAATGCAAAATCATTTTCTAAAGCAGTAGTTACAATAAAAACAACAAAAACAACTTACCTCTTGTGGGGCACTGGGGCTTTGGAAGGTAAGATCACATAGGTTGATTCAATGGTATGGTTACTGTTTTAGCTCACAGGTGAGTAGTGTCCGTGGATGCTTATTTTATTATTATTCTTTATAACTAACAAATAATTCATTTATATGAATCAACATTACATGTTAGCTACTTAAAAAGAACACTAAAAATTCATTTTTTCTGTGATCTTTGAAGAATTTGGGGACTGTGAATATTTATTTGAGGTTCCAGAATTTTCTTTTAAGAAAGAAGTTCTAGTTCCCTTGAAGGTGTGGTAACTATTCATTCAGATTAGAACCTTGATTAGTCTCCGCAAGGTTTAGTTAGATGCTAACCCTACCAGCCCTTTGATTTACCTTAATTAGCAAACTGGGAACCTCTAGGAACTCATGCCCTTTTCTTGCTTGACTTTAGGAATCTTGAAGGAAAATTTTAGATGCCTATAGTAACTAGTTCCTTGTGACCTCCATATCTACAGAGAAATATTACTCCTAGCATTGCCTTTATATTTGACATTTTATCTGCTCCACATTAGTTTTTTTAAAGATTTATTTATTTATTTTAGAGAGAGAGAGAGAGAGAGAGCAAGTGGGAGGGGCAGAGGGAGAGGGAGAGAGAATCTCAAGACTCTGCGCTGAGCACAGACCCAACGTGGGGCTTGATCTCACAACCCTGAGATCATGACCTGAGCTGAAACCAAGAGTTGGACACCTAACTGACTCTGCCACCCAGGTGCCCAGATTCAGATTATTTTTATAAACATTTCCTCTCCAATAGGATTATTGCACCTCTTAAATGGCGTGAAATCTTTAAAAAGATGGTATTAAACAGATCATAGAGGGTTTTATCTTTTTTTTAAAGATTTATTTTAGAGAGAGAGAATGGGGGGAGGGGCAAAGGGAGAGGAAGAGAGAGACTCTCAAGCTGACTCTGCACTGAGTGTGGAGCCTGATGCAGGGCTTGATCTCAAGACCCTGAGATCATGACCTGAACTGAAACTAAGAGTCAGCTGCTTAACCAACTGAGCCAACTAGGCACCCTGTAAAGGGTTTTATCTTAAGTCTTAGGACAGGAAATTACTACAGGGAAAACCAACCATTACTCTGCCATAAAGAAAAAGTTAGGAAGACCACTGGTAGAGTTACCATTCTGCCATTGTTCCTGTCTCAAAACATTTTCGTGTATGTTGGAAAGTAATTCGAATATTTTTTTATTCTGTGGAATTATCTTAAATTATCCTCATCAGACTCTGTTCTGCCCGAGATAAATATAATTCTGCTCTCATTGTTCTATTTGCTCTGGATGGGCTATCTATGGCAGGACAAGGAAATGCCACTTAACAATGCCTCCATGAGGGTGAATCTCTCATCAGTGTTCAAATTCATACAGCTGTGTTTGTAGAGCAAAGCATCTAGTCTGATGACATTCAAGCTGGTAGGGGAGCAGAAAATAAATCAAACATCTGGAAAATCATGAGAGAAACATATGCACTTTAAGAAGAAAAGAGCCACTTAGCTCTTTTCCCTTAGAACTACCTTAAAGAGGCAAATTATAAACTCCACAGCAAATGAGTTACTATCTTCTGCTCAGACACCATTGTAGAATGGGTTAGTGGAATGATTGCCAGGCTATGACTCAGAAAAGTCTCTTAAAGTGCTTGCAGTTAGATTTTTGCTTCCAGTACCCTGTCAAAACTGCTCTTGTACTGTATCTATGACACCTTCTTGCTCAATCCAAAGATCAGTTCTTCATTGTCAACTTTCTTGATCTATCACTAGCATTTACTAGCTTATTATTTCTTCCCCTTTGAATGTCTTTCTTTCTTTGACTTTCAAGTCTTCATGCTCTCTTGTCTTCCTCTACTTTCCTGGTCAACTTCTTTGTCTCCTTTCTCACACCTCTGCATTTCTCTGACATAATATTAGGATGCCCTTGTCTCAATCCTTGGACTTCTTAGCTTCTGCAGTTGCCATCTGCTTCTCGGGCATGTTGAAAGCTCATTTGGTTTCATAACTCTTAGTACCATGTCTAAAATCTAGGTGACTTAAAAATTTATATTCCCTGCTTTTATCTTTTTCCTGATTCATGTAGCCAACTGGCTCCTTGAAATAACCACATTGTTTCTAATTAACATTTCACAATTCACATTTATCCAGTCTAAAATTGAAATCCTAGTCTCCCCCCCCCCAAATCTGTCTTGTTTGATACGTTCTCCATATCAGTTAGTGGCAATTCCATGCTTCTTGTTGTGAAAGGTCAAAACTAGGAGTCACTCTTAGTTCCTCTCTTTCACCCTCCATACCCAACCCATCAGGAAATAAGCTTGGCTCTAACTTCAGAATATATCTAGAATTCTCACCTCAGTGGTCTCAGCCACCACTATCGCTCATCTAAGTTACTGGAAAGTGCTTCATGGAGGCCCTTCTTCATCTCTTCTTGCTCTCCATAGTCCATTTTTAATAGGACAGCCAAAGTGAACTCTTAAAATATGTCTGTACATGTATCTGGTCAAAATTCTGATAGTCTCTATTTCACCCAGAGTAAAAGTGAAAGTCCTTATGATAGCCTGGAAGGCCCTGCGGGTTCTGGCTCTTGTTTGCCTTTCGAAGCTCTCTCCCTGCTGTTCCCATCATTTTGTCATCCTCAACCATAGTCGCCTCCTTGCTGATTGTTTCAAGAACAGTAACAGCAGGCTCCTCTTTCAAGACTCAGCTCCAGCTGGAAGTTCTTTCTGCATATATCAGTGTTCTTTACTTCCCATCTCCTTTCCTTTGCTCGGTGAAGCTCATCCAAAGACAGTTCTTTAAATGACATCTCTTCTATACTCCAATTCTTGGAACCACTGGTTCCCTTACTGTATTCTATTTTTTCTTTTTCCCATATCACTATCTCTATCTCACCTACTACATCACCTATTTATCACTCTGTAAATTGTCTCTGTTACTGTGGGGGGCAGGCTACCTAATGGCCTCCAGAGATATCAGACGCTGATGCCTGGGACTGATAAATGTTACATGATTTGAAGAAAAGCGTCTTTAGAGATGTGATTAAGTTAAGGATCTTGAGAAGGGTAGATTATCCTGGATTATCTGTGGGCTTTAGGTGAAATCGTGTTTTTTTTTTTTTTTAAGATTTTATTTATTTATTTGAGAACGAGAGAGAGAGAGAGAGAGAGAGAGAGAGAGAGAGAGCATGAATGGGGGGAGGGCAGAGGGAGAAACAGACTCCCCACTGAGGAGGGAGCCGGGTGCAGGGCTCCCAAGATCATGACCTGAGCTGAAGACAGATGCTTAACCAACTGAGCCACCCAGGTGCCCCGCAATCATGTGTTCTTATAAGAGAAAAGCAGATGGAGGTTGAGCAGACAGAAGAGGATCAGGCAATGTGATCACAGAGGCAGAGATTGGACTGGTGAAGGCACAAGCCAAGGAATGCCTGTAGCCACTGGAAGCTGGAGAAAGCAAGTGGAAATTCTCCTGTGCAGCTTCTGGAGGGGATGAGGCCTTGCAGATCCCTTGATTTCAGTCTGGTGATACTGAGTTCAGACTTCTGGCCTCCAGAACCATGAGAACATGAATTTCTGTTCTTTGAAGCCACCAATTTGGTAATTTGTGTTAGCAGCCACAGGAACGAATACAACCGTTGTGGTATAAGCTCCGTGAAGGCATGAATCTTTGTACATTTGACTTGCTAATGTATCTCAAAGTCCCAGAACAATGCTTGGAATATAGTAGGTGTCCAGCAAATATTTATTGATAAAAGGAATGATATCCATTTTCCTCTTTATATACTTATACCAATCTTGCCTACTTTTTAGGGATGTTTGAAAACTCTGAATTTGTGTTCTTACTATTCATTCAATATTCTTTGACATCTGTACAGCAGCAAATTTTAGTAAAAGCTTTTCCACTTATGCTCCAAGAATATACTTGGTAATTTTCAAGCTTGTAGTATTTGTCTCCACCATAGGGTTAAAATCCATGATTTTTTTTTCTTTTCTGAAATTAGAATACAATATTCATCAGAAGAATGGTGCTTTCTTGATTACGATTTTATGGACTGAATAGCCAGGAAACCCATGGGAGATTCATTAAATAATAAATATTAACTATATTTTGAAAAGATGACATCCAATTGTGAGCAAGAATGAGAAAAGAAAAAAAAAACTATATAAAACCGAAGACTTTTTCCACTAATTTTCAGCCATTATTAATAATTGCTGTGCATAGCTCTGCATAACTTTTGTCTAGAACAGAATATACCTTTCTTAGTATCAGAACCAGCATTTATCTGTAGCCTGGAAATCTTGCTGAGCTCTGTGTGTAAGGTCTTCTCAGGAAGCTTCAAAGTTGCCTTTTATCTTTTCTTTAGTAAGAAACTTCCGTCTGCTTACTACAAAGAAAAAGTTCCATTTGTCCTTTTAAGTTGTCTGCTTAGGCCCCTATTTCCTCCTGTAGACTTTTATAAGCAAAAGCAAAAATGAAGTTTTCAACACGTGATCTGGAAAGTCCCATGATTATTGTTTCTAAACAATGGTTTTCCTGCTGGGCTCAATGCTTCTAGATTTGAGCCCATTCTTGTTATTCTTCCATTTGTGCTGAACACACTTACCCCAGCAACTGTCTTGCTCTGAGATTTAAACACTAAACTAACTGTGCTATAGACTGATTTGAAGATATAGATTTTATTTTGAGCAGCTTGGAGTTACTAAGCCAAGCTATAAGCTTTATTATATTTTAAGTGCAAAGGGAAAAATATACTTTCAATAAAAAAAATAAACCAATACTCTCCCCACATTATTATAGCATTTTTAATCTTTGTATGTTCTCTCTTGGTAATTATGTGGACAAATAAATTCTGTATGCATCATTTATATAATTGTAATAAAATATACGTATAATTTTAAAAACACTGATGGGCTGGACCACCCTTGATTCTTTTCATCTTTTGAACAGTCCTACTTATGTTATTTTAGTTTACACCTTCATTATATTTCTTCTAGATTATGCTCTCAGGCTTGCCCTTTCCCATCTTCCGGGCCATCTTGCCTTTTGTCTGGTTCTTCTCTAGTCTGTCTTCTACATGGTGCCAGAACGATCTTTTCAAAGAATAAAAGATTATATCTATCTACTGTTAAACTCCTTCTTATCTATGAAAGTATTCTCAAATCTTCAGTTTACCTCAAAGAGCTCTGAATCCTGTGGGTTTCGTTATCATTCCTTTCCATAAACCATCTACCATTTCTACTCACACACTTCACACCAGCCAGACATACACACCTGTGGATTTTCTGGAATGCTTTATGCCTTGCTCAGGCTACTCCCTTTATGGTTTGGAATGGACATTATCTCCTTTCTCATCTAGTTACCTGATCTGTAAAAATCTCAATTCAAGCCTCACCTCCTCTAGTTACTCCAGTGTCTGAAGTTTCTTTTGACTTCCAGAGCATACTAAACACTTGTATCGAACATAGCACTCATTTAGATTCATTTGTCTGCCTTTCATAATGTATACAGTTTACATATTTATATTTTCCTCTATACTGCTGTCTTCTTATAGGCATAGAATTATGTCTTGTTGTTTCAACATCAGATACCTAGTAGGTACTCAGTAACTGCTGGATAAATAGATACATGATTAAGAGTTTAGAATGTTTGTGCATACATAATAAACACTGTCATGCATTACTTTTTTTCTATATAAATACATAAATACATGTATATGTAAATTTATAAACATATTGTTGTATTTTCCCTCTCTGCCTGCCCCCCCCCCCCACCCCGTGTGCGTGCGCCTACATTCACACACACACACATTTCTTCTGGACAGCCCAATTTTGAAAAGTTGAAATAATCGTGACATACTTAATTTAAAAATGAGCATTTTAGTGTTCTTTCCATCTTGCTTCTTTCTGCTTCTGTTTGTTTTCTTATTAATCTCTGGGCTATTCACTGCTTCCCTTTCCATGGTTATTCATGCAACTTCTTCTTTCCATTCTAAATATTGGAAGAAACGGCAACAGGAGGAACTAGGATTACAGAGAGATAACCAAAATTTATTTTCTTTTAGATTTTTTTGAGCATCACATATGTAAGTCCATTTTAACTCTGCTGTTGAAAAATAAAAAAAACAAAAACCCTCACTTATTCACTAAGGTTCCTAGATTGTCTTTGAAGGGACCCTGACCAAAAGAGCCTCAGGCAAGAGAGGGCTGGATCATAGAATTGCCTTCATTTCTCGGACAGGATGACTTCTGACAAATACTTGGTTTTTGTTTTTGTTTTTGATAATTTTGAAAAGTGATATGTCATCCCAGGCATTGGGGTGGGCCATAATTCAAGATTTGGCTGCATTAAAATCTGGGGAGAGATAAATATCCAGACATTTGGGGGTAAGAGCCAAGTTTTGTGGGACTTGGTGCTTATACAAGTTAGGGGCCATTTTAGGAAAAATGCAATTTTTAAAATTTTGTTATTATTTTTATTTTTAAAAATTATTTTTATTTTTTTAAAAAGATTTTATTTATTTATTCATGAGAGGCAGAGATAGAGGCAGAGGCAGAGGAAGAAGCAGGCTCCCCGCAGAGCAGGGAGCGGATGTGGAACTACATCCCAGGACCCCGAGATCACAACCTGAGCCGAAGGCAGATTCTTAACCAACTGAGCCACCCAGAGGCCTCAGGAAAAATACAATTTTAAAAAGCTTCATTGTATTAGTGTGTTACATAAGCTGTGTAACAAATTATACCAAAACTTAGTGGCTTAAACAAGTGTTTATTATTTTGCACACTTTTTTTGTGGGTCAGGTTTTGGGAGTGGATTACCTGAGTGTTTCTGGTCACATGGATCTCTCCATAAAGTTACTTTAGTGCATATGACATCATTGCTGGCTTTCTCCAGAACAAAACATCCAAGACAGAGCAAGGTGAAAACCTCAATGTCTTATGACCTTGCCTCAAACGTCACATTCCATTATTTTCTCAATATCTTATTGGTTATTCAAGTCAGCTCTATTCAGTGTGAGGCGGGACTAACAGGGACATGAAAGTCAGGCAGTGAGCATCATTGGGGGCCATTTTGGAGACTAGCTATAACATCTATATTTGAAAATTCAAAAATGAATAAAGTTATGTAAACACAATGTTAAGGGCCCCTTTCTGGTCTTTGAGAACATGTATCCAAATGAAGAGCCCTTGAGCTTAGCTATTACTTTCTCCAGGGTAAATTTCCTTTTGCAAACATCAATATCTGCCACAGGCTTTCTTATCCTTTGATAAAAAGCATTGAGTTAAGCTCATCATCACACAGCCTTTGTGTTATCTTGCTTTGTAGCTGTTTTCCAAGGCTCCAATTGTGACCAATCCTCAGGATTCAGCATATAGAATGGTCATTTAGTAGCAAATTTATCCATACATACATAGATACCAAGTAGCTAGTGATATGATGTTTTCACATTAGGGTGTTTTGTTTTGTTTTTTAATGAAATGGAAAGAACTTCATGAGTCTATGCGCACAGCATCATGTGTCTCAGATTAGAGGCCTCTGGCTGGACCTATCACCTCTGAATAGCTAAAGTGGATTTTTTTGTTTGTTTGATTGACTAGGCAGATGTGCCACCTATCTATTGTCAGAATAATGCTGTGTGATAAGTAACCACAAACATTCGATGGCAAAGAACAACTCACTGTTGTTCTTATGGCTCACTGTCTGGTGTCATCTGTGTGTTGGCCCTGGGACTCTTATCTGGACTGGGTTTGATCACATGTCTGGGCGTTGGGAGTCTGTTGGCTTATCTAGATTGGCCTTGTCTATAAATGATTGGATGATTCAGCTCTGATCTACATGTCTGCCCTCCTCCATTAGACTAAGATATGTTCTCTCTGTAGTGGCAGAAACACAGAAAGCAAGCAGAAAGACACACAAGCTCTTGAGGCTTTGGCTCAGAACTTGCACACTATTCCTCTATTTCATTTTACTGGCCAAAGCAAATAACATGGCTGAGTCCTTAGAGTTGGAGGGTGACAAAAAATTATATGGAAAAATGAACGAATACAAGGCTAAGACACAGATTGGAACCATTCTGCAATCTACTACAGCAACTTTCACTCTCCTTCCTCAGGACTCCAGGAATACCATTTTTGAAGCTATATTTTCTCTCAGGCAGAAAAGTTCCCACATAAAGACAGATATTTTTTAAGTCAGATTTATGTGAGTCTTAATGTGGGTAGCTACCATTATGTTGGAGCATGTTGCCTTTGAATTTTTCAAAATATTTAGCTCAATTTTTCTACTCATAGATTAGAAAGTGAGTATATATAGAAATCTATATGTGCAACCAGGATGTTGAGAAGCAAAATTCGTGGCAATATGAAAATGCAACTTCATTTCTGTCTCTTGTTTCTTTAAGATATATTTAGTATGGGTAAATTTTCTCTGCTCTTTGATGAAATCTGTCAGATAAAGTTTCTCACCAGGAAAGAATATAATCAAGTATTACAAAGTGTCTTCAATCATTGATTAAATGTTAAATCCCAGATATTAATCAAAGTGGGTCTGAAGTCTTAAAAATAATAAGAGCATATGAAAGGGCATGCCCAAATTCTACCATCTTTGAACATTTTCCTACTCTGTGAACTTGTCTTTTCCCAATAGTTTCATGGGCTCTTTGGAGATGGCCATCATTGGGGAATGTTCTCTTGACATTCCTTGACAAGGGCAAAACCATTTCTGTCATGATGATGACTTGTGATTCCTTCCTCAGCCTTCAGGAAACTAAAATTCATCTACAGATTCTGGCTGTATCTTCCCAGGACCTGATTAGACAGATGACACAGTGAAGGTTCTTCCCCATGTGTTCCTTACCTGGTTTATGTAAAACACACATCCTTTCCTTAACAAATTCAGGCAGATCCCCAAATACCCACTTCTAACCTGCTGCCCCAGGATGCTTTTGCTTCCTCAAGTGTCAATCAGGACAAGATCTCTCTATCTCCCACCTGCAATAAAAGGTACTCAAGCTTTCCCAATCAACCCATGAAAGCTCCCCTCACCAAGTTTGGAGGAAAGGAAAAATCTCTCTCCGGTGATTTAGGGATGAGAATGCACAGCACATCAGCAGAAATTTCTAGGACATTTCTCTACAAATGTCTCTTTTCTTCTCCTTTTTCACCCCATTTATAGTCTGAAAGTGTGTGATGGAATCCATGAATTCTGGACTTCAGTTTCAGTGATATCTTTAAAAACTCTAAATTTTGGTCCAGAAACTTAATGTCTTTTAGGTATATTTTATTTTTGTGATTTATTGGAAAATTGAATTTTTGAATCATTTTATATATACAAGTCCCCACTTAGATCTAACTTGTTTTTAGGCAAGGTTGGCTGGAAAATGTCTCATCCTCCTTTTTCCCACTTCAAGTAGAGAGAAATTTTAAGTGAGAGATGCACTACTATGGGTTGTCCTGGAGGGAAGTGTCCAAGTGATCGTGAATAGATATCTCAAGAAAGGAGGAGAGGAGAATCAGCAGTTAGTGGCTTATCGTGCTTCTTTTTCTTTTTCCGCTGCATCTTCTCATTTTCTTATAAACATTAAGTTGCTGCTGTATTCCTAGTTCTAGGAAGATAATACACTGCTTAATCCTATGTGTAAAACAGAGTCCGTGGAAGAAGTTGAGAACATGGAGGCTCTTAAATTCCTTTCAATCTCTTAGAAGAAATAGCATGATCCTGGTGTTTATAACCTATCATTCAAGTGCTTTATGATGATGAAATGGGTAATCAGAGTCTTATCATTGGTAAAGAGAGAATATGAGGGAATTTTAAGCTTTTTGATCTCACATGGTTTTGAGTGTAGAGCCTTAGGCCTTTCATATGAGAAACTTTGAAGACCAAAGAGGGAAGAATCATAGTGTATTCTTTAAAGTCCTTGTTGTATCATACTTGAGAGATGACTGCAGACCACTACCCTCTGGGCAATTTCTTTACTTTTTAATTGGTTAAACTATCCAAAACATAACTTGGGTCTCTTATAGGCCAAAGTGGCCTGGGGATGCCGAAGCCATTCTGCAGGAAATCTGTGTGCCTCCCATAAAATGAGCTGATTTGCTCTGAACTACATACTTTGTAGTTGGAACCTTTAGTGTCCTGTGGTTCTCGAACAAATGTCCTAGGATGCCAGAATGATGGCTCCATTTTATGGATCCCATAATTTTGGAGGGAAGTGGTAGAACAGAGACAGAGACAGTGAAAGCAGGAACACAAGCAGGGGGAGTGGGAGAAGGAGA
This sequence comes from Halichoerus grypus, assembly GCF_964656455.1. Classification (NCBI taxonomy): domain Eukaryota; kingdom Metazoa; phylum Chordata; class Mammalia; order Carnivora; family Phocidae; genus Halichoerus; species Halichoerus grypus. Next base: position 14,569,166 of record NC_135712.1, read on the forward strand.
AGCAGGCTTCCCGCTGAGCAGGGAGCCCGATGTGGGACTCGATCCCAGGAGTCTGGGATCATGACCTGAGCCGAAGGCAGCCGCTTAACGACTGAGCCACCCAGGCGCCCTTGGACACTTTCTACAACTTTCATAGGCACAGTGTCTCAGGCAGATGGAAGATAAGAAGGACGCCTGAATTCAATATTCTATTAGTCATCTCTGGCTCTGTGATTTATCATAACTTAACTACAACAAGAACCTCCCAAATGATCTCGTTAGATTCAGTCTTTTCCCTCTTTCATTTCTCCCTTGTATGCTGTCAAATTAACATTATTCAAAAGCACAATGATCATTGTGTGATTCACTTAATAAATTTTTTAGGCCTCCACTGCCACTTTCACTTTTCATCCTTGCCATCATATGCTGTCATGTTTTCTATTCCTCTCATTCTGCACAACAGCCGAACTGATCTATTCACAATCCTCTGAATGGTCCTTTTGTCTCTGCCTTCTTTCATTTCTTCATTTCTTCCCATCACTCCAAATTACCTTGCTTCTTTTGCTAAACAAGAAGTTCAGCTTAGACTCCACCTCCTTTGAAGTCTTTCATCATTCCTGACATTTATTTCCATGGTTTTATATTTATACCCTGCAATATCATCTGCTAAAGAACACCTATTGAGATCCACGGCTTTGTTGTTAAAAGCTTTGGATACATTTGAGGAATCATAAATCCATGCAGTCATTGCTAGAGGTACTGAAAAGGGACCCAAAAATACTTGCAAACACCCTCCTTTTAGGATGTTTTCTGATCTAGGTTATTTTTTTTTTTATTTTTTTTTTTTTTTATTTTTAATTTTTTTTATTGTTATGTTAATCCCCATACATTACATCATTAGTTTTAGATATAGTGTTCCATGATTCATTGTGCATAACACCCAGTGCTCCATGCAGAACGTGCCCTCCTCAATACCCATCACCAGGCTAACCCATTCTCCCAACCCCCTCCCCTCTAGAACCCTCAGTTTGTTTTTCAGAGTCCATTGTCTCTCATGGTTCTTCTCCCCCTCCGATTTCCCCCCCTTCATTCTTCCCCTCCTGCTACATTCTTCTTCTTCTTTTTTTCTTTCTTAACATATATTGCATTATTTGTTTCAGAGGTACAGATCTGAGATTCAACAGTCCTGCACAATTCACAGCACTTACCAGAACACATACCCTCCCCAGTGTCCATGATCTAGGTTATTTTTACAGAAATTAATATTGGTGTTCCTTGCTTCTTTGGATACATTTAAGGAATCATAAATCCATGCAGTCATTGCTAGAGGTACTGAAAAGGGACCCAAAAATACTTGCAAACACCCTCCTTTTAGGATGTTTTCTGATCTAGGTTATTTTTACAGAAATTAATATTGGTGTTCCTTGCTTCTCTCCAGGATGGCTCCCAATCGAGGGCATTTTCCATATACCAAAAGTAGATCATCTCAGATACATGTTCTGTGATTTGGAGAGGAACTGCTATACCAAAAGGAAATCAGCTGCATATGTAAATGAACTTGATAGAATTAAGAAAAACATATTAACTTTGAATAGCCCTAGCTGAACAATCAGTTCCGGTTTATCACAATTTGGTCTAATTGTTGATATGTTCCTTCTTGGCTGTCTGCAGCCCGAAGTGTTGGGTCTCAGAATGGCATTTGTGAGCTATTAAACTGGGTCCCTGCTTCTGCCTGCAGTTTCTTGAAATGTGATTTACTTTACTGCTGCCTTCACTAGTCGGTATCGATTTATCATTTTAAATTTATACAATAATGTCACTCAAAGTTTGACTGCTGTCTATTTCATATGCTTCTCAGATGCTATGCTTAGATTGCAAGATCAACCAAGGGAGTGGTTATGGAAATCATGCAAATCACTGATTACACTCTCCAAGGCAGGAGCGCCTAACTCCTTGCAAATGCCATCTGTGAAATGAGGTAGTGTTAGAATAGGATGTCTTTTAAGATGCTCATTGAGCTGGAGCATTCAGTGAATCCATCACCTCATTCTAATGAGTGTGAAGTATTTTAGTTAGGTCTTGCAGGTAAGAGGACGGTTACACTGCCAGTTTTATGGTGATGATTAAATGAAAGAATGCATGCAACATACTTAGTCAAGGGCAAGAAAAATAATTTGTTATTATTAGTAGTACCTTTGTCATTAAGATAATCTAAGGAATACTTTTGCAAACCTCACAGCGATTGATCTTTTTATGTTCAGAGAAAGGACAGAGCTGCCCCTGTGGGCATAGTCTTTAAAAGCCTATCTCTGAAATTCAGTCACATAGAGTATCATCCCTAGATTGCAAATCACTTCTGGAGAGAGCTCTCCTCCTCCCCAGGATAAGCCAGGTCTCCCACCATACACTGTAATGACTTTGATACTTTGCCTTTGGTACACTCTCAGGGTTGCAATCATGTCCTTGTAGATATTTACTTTGTTGTTTTTATTTTTGTATTATCTATCTCCTTCAGGAAGTTTTAATCTTGGAAAAATCAGTGTGTGGCTCTGTGTTGTGGTATCCCCACTTCCTGCATTGAAGGAATGCTCAGTAAATTTTTCTTTTATGAATGTTGAATGCATGAGTAAATGCAGAGAAACTTGGAAGCCACCTGATAGTTGAACAATCCAGTGTCAGAAGATCTGAATTTTAGTTCTGGCTTTCACACTAACTATCCATGTTACCTGAAGTAAGCCTCCAAGTCTTAATATCTTTATGAAAGTGTTTGTGCTAAATCAGTGGTTATCAACCCTGCTTATACATTATAATCCCCTAGAGAGATTTTAAAAAGCATTTAATTTTAGGCTCCATCCCAATTGAATTAGATTCTCTGCGAGCTGGGCCCTGGCACTGCTAGATACACATGTTAAGCTTCTCAGGTGTTTCTAATGAATAGCCAGGTTTTAAAAATCATTGTATTAGATTAATGAAGTTTCTTCCATTTCCAAGTCGAAGTTATTTTGCTTAGACTTCTGAAAAGGCTGGCTGTTCTATTAATTTATTTGAGTATTTGGAATGATTGTTTGCACATAGCAGAACCTCAATAAATGTTTTTGTTGCTGAACTAGCAGAGAGGTCTGCTAGGTTCATGAATACTAAATGCAGGAGATTAATCTGGTGGCTGGAATGGTGTGCTCCTCTCTCATTTTATAGAAGGTTCAGGGAAAAAAGACTTCACAAATTAGCTGAAGATAAATTGGAAAACTCTCTAGCAATGACAAGGAACTTGTGGTGTCTGTACTGAAGATAATTAGATATTTTTAAATAAAACTGGCAATCACTTACTGAACTCTTCCTATATACAAGAGTTTTAAGCATTTTTCATGTAGTGAGTAATTGAATACTAATGGCCCCTTACAATAGGTGCTGTCATCCACAGAGTACAGATGAAGCAAAGGAGGGACACAGAGGGTAAGAATCTAGGAAGTGGTGGTGGTGGTGGGGAATCTAGATTAGAACTCAGTCTTTCTCCAGAAATGGGGCTTATTTACCCTTATTCTTGGGCAGTGGAATTTCATGACGTACCAACCTAGCCAGAGCGAAGCGATAGTTCAGGCATGAAATCACTCTTTCAAAGATAAATACATGATATTCTGAAAAAGATGGCATTTAAAATCAAATAACCAATTCCCAGTTGTCCAGTGGAAATTTCTACTCTTGAAATCATGGATTGTAACTACCAAGGTATGTGAGTTATCTGTTGCTGTGTAACAAATCATCTTAAAATGGAGCAACTTAAAACCACACAGATTTATTAGGTCATTGTGTCTGAGGCTCAGAAATACTGGCATGGTTTAATGGGGTTCTCTGTTTCAGGGTTTCTTATGAGGCTTTAAACAGGGATTGCCTGGGGTTACATTCCTAAATGAAGGCTTGACTGGGTAAGGATCCTCTCTGCGTGCTCACTTACATGGTTGTGGGAAAAATTCAGTTCCTTGAGAGATGTTGGACTGGGGGCCTAAGATCCAGTGATTTGCACACAGTGATTTGCACACAGCCATGTGGCCAGCAAGTCATGTGTGAAGAGTCAAGAAGAATGCCAGCAAGGACAAAGTCCCAGATTTTTATAACTTAGTCTCAGAAGTCACATCCCATGATATTGCTGTAGTCTACCTAAAAGAAGAAAGTCGCTAAGCCCATTCTACACTCAAAGGGTGATTACATAAGGGTGTGAATGCCATGAGGTCGAGATCATTTATTTGAAAACCAGTTTAGAAGACTGTCTGCCACAAAGGAAATGCCCACAGGGAATGCGCAGATGGCTCTACCTTGGGTGGTGGCTGTGGATTTTGTCACAACTGGGTATTGCATGACCAGGGAATCTTTGGTGACTTGGCTGTGGTAATGTCTCTAACTATGGGTATTGCAGTATCTGAATTTCTTGACAAGGTAGACAATTATTTTCTGTCTTATAAATTTTGTAACCTCTTATACATCCAAACAATGACATACTCTGATGTAAAAGTTTCACAATGTGGTGATGCTCCATTATTTCTTATTAGCTTCCCCCTTCCTTAGCCTCAGTTTAGCAGCTCCTAAGGAGCCAAGACCACAGATTCATCTCACTCTGTCATACCTTGAAATCAAACTGGCTGAAGGACCTATTCTCAAAGAAGTAATGTTGGATTTTATAACCCCCAGTTGTGTTAGTTAGATAATTTGTCTTCTGTTACACCCTTGAGGAAGTGAAACTAAATCAGGTTCCTAACAAACTTATCTAACTAAGCAAGTCTGGCATCTTTTATAATTTTATAATCTATTATGTTTTATTGGACCCTGTGATTCCCACAGGGATCAGATTTTGTGTCACATAAAGGAACTGCACTGGATGATGAAGTTTTATTGCTCCAGATAACTTAAACTTTATTTATATAAATATGTGCTCTCAGAATTAGAATAAGCCCTGAGTCAGGTTAGTACTTTCCATTCAACTGACAGCCCATGACAGAATCATTGTCATCATTCAGGTTGTTTTGGGATGCAACACAGGATAATGGCATTATAGGTCATCTTTGACATCACATGGGGAGATGTGTTAGTGTTCATGCTATCATTTTTGGAGGTAATTTTCATTAGGTCAAAATAGTATGAAAGAGTCATGTGCATGCAATATTTTGTAAGAACATTTAGGTTCTAATCATTTCACGTTTCTCATTTATACATTCAAATATTGGAGTGATGTATCTATGAGCCAAGGAGCATCAAAGATGGCTGGCAACACTTAGGAGAAAGGCATGGAACAGATTCTCCCCTGGAGACTTCAGAGAGAGCATAGCTCTGCAGACACCTAGATTTTAGACTTCTGTCTTCCAGAACTGTGAGAATAAATTTGTGTTGTTTCAATCCACTCAGAGTGTGGTACTTTGTTATGGCAGTCCCAGGAAATAAATACAGGACTGTGTTCCATGTTAACTATCTCTGGCTTTTTAAATTTGTACATTTTATATGTCTAATGTGTTTGGAAGCAAGAGTGGAAGGAAAGTACATTTTCTCATGAGAAAAGAAGTTAAGAAATTGGAATTCATCCCTTTTTCAACAAGAAGCCACTAGACATTAAGTAACTCCATTTCTTCACACATATTCTCAGCCATTCCTGGGGCATATGTCACTTGCAGCTCCAGTAAAGAGAAACTCATGTTTGGACTCAGAATGATGTATCTAGAGCACAAGAAGCCCGTTGAAGGGAATAAACACAAATAGCAAACAATGCTTGCTAGAGAAGATTAAGCATCTTCATTGAAAAAGTGAAAATGTAAACATTTGGAGATATGGGTACAGGAGAAATAGGTGACAGCAGAGTTAAAAATAATTTAACAAGAGGAGCTGCAATTAAATGTTGACAATTGCAAATCAAATACTCAATTGTTTGAGATCCCAGGGGAGTCTGATCTGAGTGATGGACGTAGGCTGACTCCTGTGTTCATGGTAGACAGCAATGTGGGGTTCCTAGACAATGGGGAGGGGATCACCAGTTACAAATGGTGGGTAAGAAGAAGAGACTTTCTTATGTGAAATTGAGCTGATGAATCTCTTAGGGAATTGTTTTAAGCTGTCAAGATTTTCTTTCTTTCTTTTTTTTTAAAGATATTTATTTGAGAGAGAGAGAGAAAGAGCGAGCAGGGGGAGGGGCAGAGGGAGAGGGAGAGAGAGAATCTTAAGCAGACTCCGAACTCAGCGTGGGGCCCAACTTGCCCCACTCTTCTGACTTGGGGTTTGATCTCAAGACCCTGAGATCATGACTTAAGCTGAAATCAAGAATCAGAAGCTTAACTGACTGAGCCACCCAGGCGCCCCATAAGCTGTCAAGATTTTCAAAAGAAGCAATAGATTTGTTTTGTCATAGCATGATGGATGACAGCAGCCATATCAATACCCACCCTAACCATGTTCGTTGACTTGCCCCAGAACTACAAAGCCCCAGTGATAGTCACACCCTAAGCCTCCATAGCCACAGCCTCCACTACCATGGACCCTAAAGTAGGTTTCATAATAGCTGTAGCATAGAGTCGTGGGAGATGAGGAAGGGTTGCTAAGCAAACGGTGATTGTCCAAAGTTTGACTGTTACTTCATCTGGGAGCTTAATGTAGCACCAGGAGTATCTGTGGAAAACTCCAGGGCTCCAATTCTTAATTCCATAAACAACTTGTGTCAAAATGATAGCTAATTCTGGTACATATAAGTGAAAAAAGTGAAGATGATAGAATCCTTGTGACAAAGTTAGAATTCTATGACTGATGGGAAAAAAAATAAGAGTTTTATAAATCTTGGTTTATCCTTTAACTTAAATTGAAAAATCCATGGCCTATGTATGAATCCAGAGATTCATATATAAACTGAACACATTCCTTTCCAGGGCTGGGGAATTCAGCTAATCACAAGAATACGCCTGCCATTTCCTTTATATTCAAGGCAGATGTAACCTCTTTACATCAGTAGAAAGATGAGCATTTTCAAATATGGTTTTTTTTTCTCACACTGCTTCTTAATACCATCTCATGGCGTCAAGCTAAAAGCAGTCATCTGGGGATGTATTGTAATGTTCTTCAGCTGAGAGTGTTGGATTTCATTTTTGTTGAGATACCATCCCTAAAAATAATGATTCCAGTTTCACACAATAGAATTCAGGCATGTTACATTTTTTAAATGAACAGAAAAAATATGAAGAGAATACAAAATCTAGCATTTCTATGCTGAGACTTTGGGCATACGTATTATCTGTAAGAAGCTTAAAGTTGAAACTCAAAAACAAAGTGATTTAGCCTAAGAACCATCAGAAATATTCAGGGATGAGGGCACATAGAGGCTAGGTACACACACATTTTTTGTGTGTGTGAAGGTTTCTGAAATAAAAATGCAGAGTTGCCAACAGCATTGAACTATGCAAAATAAGTACCTATGTGTATACAAGATGACAGGGTGCCTCGGAATTTATATGTTTATTTCATCATTACTCACATGGTTCATAGATACATGGATGGAAAACAATTCCTCTGGGTGGAAAATATTCAAGTATGTAACAGGAAAGTAATAAGATTTTGTTGTTCTTTTAAATAAGAAACTGGTCAGGAAAATTGGTAGGGCGAGACAGCACGAGGTGGGGGGGGGGGTGGGCAGAGGGAGAGGAAGAAGCAAACTCCCCACTGAACTTGAAGCCCGATGTGGGGCTTGATGTGGGGCTCACTCCCAGGACCCTGGGATCATGACCCAAGCCAAAGTCAGATGCTTAACTGACTGAACCACCCAGGCGCCACGCCATCAGTCTTACACAAGTATTTTGGGGGCATGAATTGCACCTGAAACTAGCCTCCTTCCTTGGGGAAAATACCATTGTAATCATCAGAAAGCCTCCATAACTACAGCCGTAGAGGAAGGGAATGCTTCCCCTAAGCACCAGTAGCAGGCAGTTTTGCAAGGCTTTTCCAAGGAATATGACCACCTTTACATTCTACTATTGTTCAGAGTCACACAATCCAAGTTAATAGTAATCAGAATATAAAGAGCTATGGAAATCTTGTGAATCAGTAATGTCTGAAAACTGGGAAAGTGCTCGAGAGTGAGCATTTCTATAATGAGGGTGTCAGAAATGACACAAGGTTGGAGCACCTGGGTGGCTCAGTCAGTTAAGCGTCTGACTCTTGACTTTGGCTCAGGTCATGTTCTCAGGGTTGTGAGATGGAGCCCCACACTGGGCTCTGTACTGAATATGGGGCCTACTTAAGATTCTCTCTCTCCCTCTTTTTCTGCTGTCCCCCTTCCCATACACACACACACACGCTCTCTCTCTCTCAAAAAAAAAAAAAAAAAAAAAAAAGAAAAAAAAATCATACAAGGCATTGGCCAGTTTAATGAGAGTTGATGTGAATAAATAAATAAATACCATTATATTATGTTTATATTTAAATAACTGATCAGTGAGTTAAATATGTTATTTTATATTGTGGGGTCTTACCTCTATTTTTATTTATTTATTTCTTTTTCTGATATAATACTCTGAGTCAGGAGACCCATGTGAGAAATATAATTGGGGAGACCCACTTGCTATTTAGACCCCTATGTCTTGGGGCAATAAATGAAAGAATAACCTAAAAGGTCTCTTTGAATAAGACTTGTTTATATTTGTATGTGTTATGGGCAGCATCTCTGAATATGGTGGAACAGGTAATACCTTCCTAAGGGTACACACCCAAGGGTGTGAGTGGGGCTGAAATGACTCCATACTACTCCTTTTTTATTTTTTAAAAGATTTTATTTATTTATTTGAGAGAGACGCAGAGACAGCACGAGGTGGGGGGGGGGGTGGGCAGAGGGAGAGGAAGAAGCAAACTCCCCACTGAACTTGAAGCCCGATGTGGGGCTTGATGTGGGGCTCACTCCCAGGACCCTGGGATCATGACCCAAGCCAAAGTCAGATGCTTAACTGACTGAACCACCCAGGCGCCACGCCATACTTCTCCATTTTAAGACTGAATAATATTCCCTTGTATGAATACACCACATTGTGTTTATCCATTCATCAATTGATGAACAGTTGGATTGTGTCCTCTTTTTGGCTATTATGAATTAGGTTGCTATAAACATATATGTACAAGGTTTTTTTTTTTAATTTTTTATTATCATATAATGTATTATTTGTTTCAGGGGTACAGGTCTGTGATTCATCAGTCTTACACAATTCACAGTGCTCACCATAGTACATACCCTCCCAATGTCCATCACCCAGCTACCCCATCCCTCCCACCCCCCTCCACTCCAGCAACCCTCAGTTTGTTTCCTGAGATTAAGAGTCTCTTATGGTTTGTCTCCCTCTCTGGTTTCATCTTGTTTCATTTTTCCCTTCTTTCCCCTATGATCCTTTGTCTTGTTTCTCAAATTCCTCATATCATTGAGATCATATGATATTTGTCTTTATCTGATTGACTTATTTCACTTAGCATAATACCCTCTAGTTCCATCCATATTGTTGCAAATGGCAAGGTTTCATTTTTTGATGGCTGCATAATATTTCATTTTATATATATATATATATATATATATATATATATATATATACCACATCTTCTTTATCCATTCATCTGTTGATGGATATCTAGGCTCTTTCCATAGTTTGGCAATTGTGGACATTGCTGCTATAAACATTGGGGTGCAGGTGCCCCTTTGGATCACTACATTTGTATCTTTCGGGTAAATACCCAGTAGTGCAATTGCTGGGTCGTAGGGTAGCTCTATTTTCAACCTTTTGAGGAACCTCCACACTGTTTTCCAGAGTGGCTGCACCAGCTTGCATTCCCACCAACAGCATAGGAGGGTTCCCCTTTCTCCGCATCCTTGCCAACATCTGTCATTTCCTGACTTGTTAATTTTAGCCATTCTGACTGGTGTGAGGTGGTATCTCATTGAGGCTTTGATTTGTATTTCCCTGATGCCAAGTGATGTTGAGAACTTTTTCAAGTGTCTGTTGGCCATTTGGATGTCTTCTTTGCACAAATGTCTGTTCATGTCTTCTGCCCATATCTTGATTGGATTATTTGTTCTTTGGGTGTTGAGTTTGATAAGTTCTTTATAGATTTTGGATACTAGCCCTTTAACTGATATGTCATTTGCAAATATCTTCTCCCATTCTGTTGGTTGTCTTCTGGTTTTGTTGACTGTTTCCTTTGCTGTGCAAAAGCTTTTTATCTTGATGAGGTCCCAATAGTTCATTTTTGCCCTTGCTTCCCTTGCCTTTGGCGATGTGTCTAGGAAGAAGTTGCTGCGGCTGAGGTCGAGGAGCTTGCTGCCTGTGTCTTCTCAAGGATTTTGAAGGATTCATGTCTCACATTTAGGTCTTTCATCCATTTTGAGTCTATTTTTGTGTGTGGTGTAAGGAAATGGTCCAGTTTCATTCTTCTGTATGTGGCTGTCCAATTTTCCCAACACCATTTGATGAAGAGACTGTCTTTTTTCCATTGGATGTTCTTTCCTGCTTTGTCAAAGATTAGTTGACCATAGAGTTGAGGGTCTATTTCTGGGCTCTCTGTTCTGTACCATTGATCTATGTGTCTGTTTTTGTGTCAGTACCATACTGTCTTGATGATGACAGCTTTGTAATAGAGCCTGAAGTCCAGAATTGTGATGCCACCAGCTTTGCTTTTCTTTTCCAACATTCCTCTGGCTATTCAGGGTCTTTTCTGGTTCCATACAAATTTTAGGATTATTTGTTCCATTTCTTTGAAAAAAGTTGACGGTGTTTTGATAGGGATTGCATTAAATGTGTAGATTGCTCTAGGTAGCATAGACATTTTCACAATATTTGTTCTTCCAATCCATGAGCATGGAACGTTTTTCCATTTCTTTGTGTCTTCCTCAATTTCTTTCATGAGTGTTCTATAGTTTTCTGAGTACAGATCCTTTGCCTCTTTGGTTAGATTTATTCCTAGGTATCTTATGGTTTTGGGTGCAATTGTAAATGGGATCAACTCCTTAATTTTTCTTTCTTCTGTCTTGTTGTTGGTGTATAGAAATGCAACTGATTTCTGTGCATTGATTTTATATCGTGCCACATTACTGAATTCCCGTATGAGTTCTAGAAATTTTGGGGTAGAGTCTTTTGGGTTTTCTACATAAAGTATCATATCATCTGCAAAAAGTGAGAGTTTCACTTCTTCTTTGCCGATTCAGATGCCTTTTATTTCTTTTTGTTGTCTGATTGATGAGGCTAGGACTTGTAGTACTATGTTGAATAGCAGTGGTGATAGTAGACATCCTTGTGTTCCTAACCTTAGGGGAAAAGCTCTCAGTTTTTCCCCATTGAGAATGATATTCGCTGTGGGTTTTTCATAGATGGCTTTTATGATATTGAGATATGTATCCTCTATCCCTGCACTGTGAAGAGTTTTAATCAAGAAAGGATGCTATACTTTGTCAAATGCTTTAATCAAGAAAGGATGCTGTAGTTTGTCAAATGCTTTTTCTGCATCTATTGAGAGGATCATATGGTTGTTGTTCTTTCTTTTATTAATGTATTGTATCACATTGATGTGGATGTTGAACCAACCTTGCAGCCCAGGAATAAATCCCACTTGGTCGTGGTAAATAATCCTTTTAATGTACTGTTGGATGCTACTGGCTAGTATTTTGGTGAGAATTTTTGCATCCATGTTCATCAGGGATATTGGTCTGTAGTTCTCCTTTTTGATGGGGTCTGGTTTTGGGATCAAGGTAATGCTGGACTCATAAAATGAGTTTGGAAGTTTTCCTTCCATTTCTATTTTTTTGGAACAGTTTCAGAAGAATAGGTATTAATTCTTCTTTAAATGTTTGGTAGAATTCCCCTGGGAAGCCCTCTGGCCCTGGGCTCTTGTTTGTTGGGAGATTTTTGATTACTGCTTCAATTTCCTTACTGGTTCAGTTTTGTAGTTGATACATCTCTAGGAATACATCCATTTCTTCCAGATTATCTAATTTGCTGGCATATAGTTGCTCATAATATGTTCTTAAAATTGTTTGTATTTCCTTGGTGTTGGTTGTGATCTCTCCTCTTTCATTATGATTTTATTTATTTGGGTCATTTCTCTTTTCTTTTTGATAAGTGTGGCCAGGGGTTTATCAATCTTATCAATTCTTTCAAAGAACCAGCTCCTAGTTTCGTTGATCTGTTCTAGTGTTCTTTTGGTTTCTATTTCACTGATTTCTGCTCTGATCTTTATTATTTCTCTTCTCCTGCTGAGTTTAGGCTTTATTTGCTGTTCTTTCTCCAGCTCCTTTAGGTGTAGAGTGAGGTTGTGTATTTGAGACCTTTTCTTGTTTCTTGAGAAAGGCTTGTATTGCTATATACTTTCCTCTTAGGACCGCCTTTGCTGCATCTCAAAGATTTTGAACAGTTGTGTTTTCATTTTCATTTGTTTCCATGAATTTTTTTTAATTCTTCTTTAATTTCTTGGTTGACGCATTCATTCTTTAGTAGGATGCTCTTTAGCCTCCATGTATTTGAGTTCTTTCCAACTTTCCTCTTGTAATTGAATTCTAGTTTCAAAGCATTGTGGTCCAAAAATATGCAGGGAATGATCCCAATCTTTTGGTACCGGTTGAGACCTGATTTGTGACCCAGGATGTGATCTATTCTGGAGAACGTTCCATGTGCCCTAGAGAAAAATGTGTATTCTGTTGCTTTGGGTTGGAATTTTCTGAATATATCTGTGAAGTCCATCTGGTCCAGTGAGTCTTTTAAAGCCTTTATTTCCTTGTTGATCTTTTGCTTAGATTATCTGTCCATTTCAGTGAGGGGGTTGTTAAAGTCTCCTACTATTATTGTATTATTGTCGATGTGTTTCTTTGATTTTGTTATTAATCGGCTTATATAATTGGCTGCTCCCATGTTAGGGGCATAGATATTTAAAATTGTTAGATCTTCTTGTTGTATAGACCCTTTAAGTATGATGTAGTGTCCTTCCTCATCTCTTATTATAGTCTTTGGTTTAAAATCTAATATGTCTGATATAAGGATTGCCACCCCAGCTTTCTTTTGATGTCCATTAGCATGGTAAATGATTTTCCACCCCCTCACTTTAAATCTGGATGTGTCTTTGGGTCTAAAATGAGTCTCTTGCAGACAGCATATGGATGGGTCTTGTTTTTTTTTATCTAATCTGATACCCTGTGTCTTTTGATTAGGGCATTTAGCCCATTTACATTCAGGGTAACTATTGAAAGATATGAATTTAATGCCATTGTATTGCCTGTAATGTGACTGCTATTGTATATTGTCTCTGTTCCTTTCTGGTCTGTGTTACTTTTAGGCTCTTTCTTTGCTTAGAGGACCCCTTTCAATATTTCTTGTAGGACTGGTTTGGTGTTTGCAAATTCTTTTAGTTTTTGTTTGTCCTGGAAGCTTTTTATCTCTCCTTCTATTTTCAATGACAGCCTAGCTGGACATTGTATTCTTGGCTGCATATTTTTCTCATTTATTTCTCTGAGTATATCATGTCAGTCTTTTCTGCTAGGTCTCTGTGGATAGGTCTGCTGCCAATCTAATGTTTCTACCATTGTAGGTTACAGACCTCTTGTCCACAGTTGCTTTCAAGATTTTCTCTTTGTATCTGAGACTTGTGAGTTTTACTATTAAATGTTGGGGTGTTGACCTATTTTTATTGATTTTGAGGGGTGTTCTCTGTGCCTCCTGGATTTTGATGCTGTTTCCTTCCCCAGTTAGGGAAGTTCTCTGCTATAATTTGCTCCAATATACCTTCTGCCCAACCCTCTCTTTCTTCTTCTTCTGGGATCCCAATTATTCTAATGTTGTTCCGCTTTATGGTATCACTTATCTCTCTAATTTTCCCTTTGTGATCCAGTAGTTGTCTATCTCCCTTTTCTTCAGATTCTTAATTCTCCATCATTTGGTCTTCTATATCACTAATTTTCTCTTCTGTCTCATTTATCCTAGCAGTTAGAGCCTCCATTTTTTATTGCATCTCATTAATAACCTTTTTGAGTTCAACTTGGTTAGATTTTAGTTCTTTCATTTCTCCAGAAAGGGATTCTCTAGTATCTTCTATGCTTTCTTTCAAGCCCAGCTAGTATCTTTATAATCGTCATTCTGAACTCTAGTTCCAACATCTTACTGATGTCTGTTTTGATTAGGTCCCTGGCAGTCGGTACTGCCTCTTGTTCTTTTTTTTGAGGTGAGTTTTTCTGTCTTTTCATTTTGTCCAGAGGAGAATAGATGAATGAGAGAACAAAATGCTGAAAGGGTAACAACAATCCCAGAAAAATATACACTAAACAAATCAGAAGAGACCCAAAACGAGGGGGAAAAAAAGGAGAAAAAAAAAATATGATCAGGCTGGTGAATAGAACAGAGCCACATACTAGATTTTGGGTGTATTTTGGTCTGTTAGAAGAAATTGCCTCCCAAAATTTTAAAGAAAGAAAAACATATAGGTACAAAAATAAGGGCAAATATGATGAAGGGATGGAATATGACTGTAAAGATGAAAATCAAAAAAGATTTTAAAAAAGGAATTGATAAGTTGGTTGAAAAAAAGAATGAAAAAAATTTTAAAAAAAAGAGAGAGAATGTGATCAGGCGGGAGACTAGGAAAAAGTCATACACTAGATTTAGGTTATATTTTGGTCTGTTAGAAGAAACTGTAACCCAAAATTTTAAAAAAAGAAAAACATATATATAAAATAAGGTTAAATACAATGAAGGGATAGAATATGACTGTAAAAATGAAAATTAAAAAAGATTTTTAAAAAGGATTTGACAAGATAAGATGTTGGTTGAAAAGGGAAGAAGAAAAATTCAACTAAAAAAATAGAAAAAGAGAAAAATAAAAAAAAATTTAAAAAATTAACTTTGAAAGACTAAAGAATCATTGGAATAAAAGCCATGAATTCTATGTGCTCTATTCCCCTAACACTGGAGTTTTGAAGTTCTCATTGATTGGTAAACTTGGTCTTTGCTGGATGTACTTGCTGATCTTCTGGGGAGGAGCCTGTTGCAGTGATTCTCAAATGTCTTTGCCCGAGGTGGAATTGTCCTGCCCTTGCCAGGGGCCAGGCTAAGTAATTTGCTTGGATTTGCTCTCGGTAGCTTTTGTTCCCTGAAAGCTTTCCCTACAGCTTTGGAGGATGAGAAAGAAAATGGTGGCCTCCCAATCTCTGTTCCCAGAGGAGCCGAGAACTCTGGATCCCACTCCTCAGTGAGCCCCCAGAGAAAAGCAGTCAATCACTCTTGTCTCCCTGGTTTCCAGCCACACTCCATGCTCACTTGGCTGTGACTGAGCATTTCTATCTCTGGCACATGACCCTGTTTGGAGTCTCCAAATCCAGCAGATTCCTGTGGTGCACTCCTGAGCCACTCCTCCTGGGGGAGGAAGGGGAGTCTCCCCGGATCTGCCACTTGTTGTGTCCCTGCTCGAAGAACTGTGTCACGGGTCACAGTTTATGGCAACCCTGAGCTGAGACCCCAGTCCTTGACTCCGTCTTTGCAGCCGGCTTCCCTGCTCCAATACCTGGGGTCTCTGCTACACACAGGCACCCCCAGTCTTTTTGTGACCTCAAGGGTCCTGAGACCACACTGTCCCAGCGAGGGTTCCACCCCCCGCTTAGCCACTGGAGCGACGTCCCTCAGCAGAGCAGACTTCTAAAAGTTCCAATTTTGTGCTCCATCGCTCTATCACTTGCCGGTAGCTGGCTGATGGAGGCTCCCTCCCCCTGCTGTCTATCTTCCCAAATATCGCCTCAGATCCACTTCTCCACATGTCCTACGTTCCAGAAAGTGGTCGCTTTTCTGTTCATAGAATTGCTGCTATTTTCTTTGATCTCCTGTATAGTTCATAGGTATTCTGAATGGTTTGATAACTATCTAGCTGAATTCCTGGGACCAGATGAAATTTAGGTCTCCTACTCCTCCACTATCTTGCTCCTCCCCCTTGTGTACAAGTTTTTATATGGACATGTTTTCAATTCTCTTGGGTATATATTTAAAAGAGAAATGTGGGTTATACAGAAACTCTAAAATTAACTTTTTGAGGAACTGCCAAATTGTTTTCCAAAGTGGTTGTACCAATTTACATTCCCAACAATGATGTATGAGGCTTCCAGTTTCTCTACCTCCTTGCCAACATTTGTCATTGTCTGTCATTTTGATTATAGACATCTATTTGATGTGAAGTAGTCTCTTATTGTGATTTTTATTTGCATTCCTTTAATGTCTAATAATGTTGATCATCTTTTCACATGCTTATTAACCATTTGTGCATCTTTTTTGAATAACTGTTCATTCAGATCTCTTGTCCATTCTTTTTTTTTTTTTACATATTTATTTATTTTCAAGAGAGAGAGCATGTGAACGCATGTGCATGAGTGGAGGGAGGGGCAGAGGGCAAGAATCTTAAGCAGACTCCCCGATAGCACAGAGCCTGATGTGGGGCTTGATCCTACGACCCATGAGACCATGACCTGAGCTGAAACCAAGAGTCAGGTGCTTAACTGACTGAGCCACACAGGGACCTCCTTTGTCCATTCCTCAATTGGGTTATGTTTACTGTTGAGTTGCAAGAATTTTAAAAATATTCTGATTACAAGTTGTTTTTAGTATATAGAAGTTGCAAATATATTCTCCCATCCTATGGTTTGCCTTCCCATCCTCTTGTTATTGTCCTTCAAAGCAAAAATGTTTTTAATTTTGATGAAGGCCAATTTATTTATTTTTTTATTTTGTGGCTTGTCCTTTTGGGTTGTTATCTAAGAAAGATCCCAAAATACAAAGTCATAAACATTTATGTGTATATTTTCATCTAAGAGATTTGTACCTTTAGCTCTAACACTTAGGTTTTAATCTATTTTGAGTTACTTTTGAGATGGTTTGAGATATGAGATAGGGTCTAGCTTCATCTTTTTGCATGTGGATATCCAGTTAAGAATAGTTCAGCCTAGGGGTGCCTGGATGGGTCAGTTGGTTAAATGTCTGCCTTCGGCTCAGGTCATGATCCTAAGGTCCTGGGATCAAGCCCTGCATTGGGCTCCCTGCTCAGAGGAAAGCCTGCTTCTCCTTATCCCTTTGCCTGCTGCTCTACCTACCTGTGCTCTCTATCTCTCTGTCAAATAAATAAATAAAATCTTAAAAAAAAAAAAAAAGAATAGTTAAGCCTATTCTTTCCCATCAGCTGGTCCTGACCTACTTATTCAAAGTCAGTTGACCATAAATGTGTTTGTCTTAACTCACCCTAGCACCTAAAGTCTAAAATCCCTAAAGGGTGGCTTATCTGAATATCATCTAAATGAGGTGTGAGTGATATGCAAGGTATTATTCATCTTGAGGCAAATTCCTCTCCAGCTGCAAAATTGTGAAACCAAACAAGTATGTGCTTCCAAAATACAATGATGGGACAGACAAGATAGATATTTCCATTCCAATAGGGGGAAATAGGAGAGAAGAAAGGGGTAACAGGTCCCAAGTTAAGTCCAAAACCTCATAGGGCAAACAACATTAAACTTTCAGTTTTGAGAAAAATCCTCTTTGGCTCAGTGTTCTGCCCTCTGGACTCACTAGGGTGGGAATCCCACCTCCCAAGCTCTCCCAGGCTGGTGTTCCTGCACCGTGGCTCTTGGTGACCTTGGCCCCATGGCTCCACCAGGTGCAGCAGGGGCCTCTCTCCTAATACACTGGGGACATTCTGGCATGGCTGAACTGGAGAGGAATTAGCTCTGCCATCCCAACTGGGGTGCTTGCACTAAAGGTCTATAATAGGACTGGTAGCCCGGATAGTCTCTGAATTGTCTTTGGTTCATTCTTCCATTGTCTGAAAGGGTAGCACCTGGCTTCTGTTGAGATGGATGATCCACACTAATCTTGTCAAATGGTTGCTTGGCCTTACCCTTCATGTTCTCACCTTCTGTGATTGGGATAGGCAGAGGATTGTCTAGAAACTTAGTTCTGCTTCCTATTAGCTTAACAATTCTGTCTTTAAGTCATGTCTCTTTTCTCACATTTTACTAAAAGCAGTCTGGAGGAACGAAGCCACTCCTTCAACACTTTTCTCAGAAATCTCTTCAGACAAATATCCTATTTCATTTCTTGCAAGTTCTACCTTTCACAAAACACTAGAACATGAACACAATTCAGCCAAGTTCATGGCTGGTTTGTAAATTTGCTCCAGTTTCTAATAATATGTTCCTCATTTCTGATTGAGACCTCCTCAGAATGTCCTTTACCGCCCACATTTCTACCAACATTCTGTTCATGACTGCTTGTATTATCTAAGAGGACAGAGGCTTTCTCTACCACTCTGCTTTTTTTCTTTCTCAGCTCACATCAGAATTGACTGTAATAGTCCATTCACATCAATGCAGGGTTTTTCTAGCATATACCTCGAAACTCCCACAGCCTCTACCCATTACCCAGTTCCAAAGCCACTTCCACATTTATAGGTATTTGTTACAGGAGCAACCCCCTCACCCCCCTCTTTTGGGTACTGATTATGTCTTATTCCATTTGGGCTGCTTTCCCAAATATACCATACACTGGGTGGCTTAAACAATATTTATTTCTCACAGTTCTCTAAGCTAAAAAGTCCAAGATCAAGGCCCTAGCAGATTTGGCACCTGGTGAGAGCCTTCCTCTTGGTTCATACACAGCTTCTTGCTATGTCTTCACATGGCAGAAGGAGTAAGAGCTCTCTGGGTTCTCTTTGTAAGGGCACTGATACCATTCATGAGGGGCTCTATCCTCATGACCTAATCACCTCCCAAAGGCCCCACCATCACTTTAGGGTTAGGATTTCAATATATAAATTTTTGGATGATAAAAACATTCATTCCAAAGCATTCTGTTTCATACTTTCAGTGGGCTTTTCTCTTTCTTTCTTTGTCCAGGTACCTGTATCCACATGTATCTATCATTTCACTGGAATTTTTGACTTCACAGGCTAATTTGGACAACCGTATTTCTTATATATTTCTATTAAATTCTTTTCTTTATTCCACTAATGTTCTGATAACTCACTTGTCTTTATGTGTGGGGTGAGTTCTCAACATGTGTGTCCCAGAACACTAGTCACAATATCTCCTTCAGATAGGTTGACAAATTTTAACTTATATAAAACATTTGCTAATACCTTAACTGAGGTTATCTCTTGCTTTAGTCATGGACTGAGTTGTCAAATGTGCTACAAACACAAAAATAGTCAATGCTAATGGCCTAGAATGTTCTTAATGCCCTTACGGATCCTCTAATAATCTTTTAAGAGCCAGGTCCCTGTAAAGCTTGCCATGACATCCCAAGAAAAATTGATCTCTCTTTTAGTTGGTTCCAACTGTGTCCACTACTCTTTTGCCACCTAAAATATACAATTGCGATCATTTGTTTATATATCTGTCTCTGGGTGAAGGCAGGATCATCCTCTATGCATCTTATTGATCTATATCCTAGTGCTGGGTCAAGCATTGTGAATAGCTAGCAAAAATATTGAAGAAAGTGAATGAGTTACTCGAGTAAGTACAATTTTATAATATCCAAAGGAGACAATAATTGAATATTCACATACACTTGGAAGCCCAAGAACAATAAATGATGATTGCCCAAGAAGGGATTTATCATGTTTTTGGCCAATCATATGCAAATTAAAATTGCTTTTTATAGTTGATTATGTATTTCTCAATTTTATCTATATGATATAATGAGGGTAGACTATAAGAGAATTGAATTCTACTTGTTGACATAAAGTTTGATTAGTTTGAAAGGGAATAAACTGCTTCTCAGAATTTTTGAAAGCCAAAAGTCTGATATACAATCCCAGTTCAGCAGGATAGTCACATTTCATTGCCTAACAACAGATTCATTAAAATGGCACCAGACCTTGCTGCAAGCAATTGACCTCATCCCCTTTTTTCTCCTATGGCTAATGGCTTGAAATCTTAAAATAATTTAAGGCCATTTTTATTTGCCATTCCCACACTCTCTCACATCTGAGGTGCCTTATCTTCTATGTCTTTTCATTCTTCTTGTGATTCATATTCTCACAGCCTCCGCTTCAACAAAACATATTGGGCTCTCAGAGCAATCCCTTAATTATTCTCCTACCTCATATTTCTTTATTCTATGATGCATTCCACAAAGCCCATAACCCATTTAATCTTCCCAAGAGTATCAAACCAAACCAAACCAAAATAATAATGATAATAATAACAATAATAATAAATCTTACTGCTTTTAACACAGTCTTGCTCAAAAATTCCATCTTGCTTCTTCTACCCCTCTTTTTTTGGCATTATAATATCCAATAATTAATGCCTTCAATAACAACACTCCAGCCTATTTTTCCCAATTTGGCTTTCATTAACATTTTTCCTCAAATCTTCAGCTTCAGTAAAACTGTGGTCCCAAGAGCAAGCATGACACATCTCACCCATGAGATGTTGCTCATGTCATTTGGTCTCACTGATGAACATTCTCTCCTCTTGCTATATTTTATAAACTTTTCATTATAAGACATGTAATCAGAAGGAAAATAGAAAAATATGAACCTTTTTATTCATCACCTACTTTTAACAATTGTTAACATTTTGATATATTTGATTATTTTTTGTTGAAATATTTTAAAATAAATCACAGATATTATGATATTTCATAATATACATTTCCATATGACCCTCTACATACTAACAGTATTTTTTTTTTACTTTATCAGAATAGCATTATCACACCTAACAATATTAACAATATTTCCTTTGTATCAACTAATACAGTAGTCAAATTTTCCTCATTGTTCAAAATGGGTGTTTCAGTTTTTCTTTTTAAAATCAGGATTCAAATAAATCCACACACTGAATTTACTTGCTATGTGTTTCAATTCTCTTTGAATTCAGAATCAGTATTTGATACTATTGACTTGAAGAAATCAGATCAGTTGCCCCATAGAATACCCTATGATATGGATTTGTTTATTTGTTTACTCATGGTATTAGCTTGTTTCTCTAAATCATGAATTTTATATAAATTGTACATTAGATATTAGGTCTTAGTTTGATTGAGAGTTAATACTTCGGCAAGAATGTGTCATAGGTGATGCAGTGTGGTATAGTGGGCAGGTATTGCCCAGTTGTTCCAAATCTCTTTTAATCTAAATAATTCTCATTCCTGCAATTCTGTTCCTGGGCCCCCCACACCCCCCTTCCACACCTGCTATGAAGCATCATGCTCCTCACTAAAGTTCTGAATACTGTGGCATTTGTGATCTATAATATATTGCATTTCACCCTTACCTTTATGCTATGCTATATATCATTTTGAAGCACATTTTCTATTTTGTGTTAAACTTGTCTGTTCAAATGGGTTGTAGGTCACCAGAAGTCAATTCCCATATCCCACATGTTGTGTTTTTCCCCCATGGCATTGAGGATTTTTTAGGTTTTCACTATATATTTTCTTTTTTATGATTTTATGTTTGACTTCACAGGGACTTACCCATGTCTTTTTAATTTCTTAAAGAAAAAAAAATTAAATATAGAAGTATTCTTTGTTTATGCCATTTGTAGTATATGGACAAGCCAAACATGGCAAGAGAAAGGGCAACATACAGTGATGAGGATAATTGTAGATACTATTGTAGTATATGGACAAGCCAAACATGGCAAGAGAAAGGGCAACATACAGTGATGAGGATAATTGTAGATACTAAGACCATGCACATGGCCCATGAAACTATGGAGACTATGCACATGGACCCCACTCAATGTATATTTGTGCCCCCAAATGAATGAATGCTCAATTCATTCAAAATGTGAGGAATGTTGTGTTATTTAGGTCAAGAATGTTTTTTAAATTGACTGTTGCTTATTATAGCAGCCAGAGTCTCTTTAAGTAGTTCCCCCAAAATTTTCTATAGTAAAGATATTCTACCAAGAGTTATCCGTAAAGACCTTTGACACAAAGCACCTAGCACGCACTCAGATGCCTAGCATCTATTTTCAATAGCTGTTGAGGTAGTTCACCTCCTTCTTCCACCTGTCCAAGGAATATCGTGGAAGGTTTAGGTTAGCTGAAGATCCCAGCGGTTTTTTTCCCCACTTGCTGTCCAGAACTTTTCTCTGTAGTCCAGGTTTTGTCTCCATCAGAGTTTATAGAAAAAGCTAATAAAGCATGTATCAATCTGGTCATTAGGGCTCCAGAATATGGAATTGTGTTGTAGTCAGTAAATAAAACTGTCATCTCACCTGACTAATAACAGCTGGCAGCTGCTTGGGGGGCTTTCCATAGCATCCCATTCTATTTCTGGGCAGCTGTATATAAATTCAAATTATTGTATTATGTCTCCTAAGATAATCTTGGGCCTCATTATATGGCATTGTGACATGGTAGAATTAAGTGCTAATAAAGGCAAGAAATCTCTCTCTGGGATTAAAGTCTAGTATGTTTGTTAAAAATTTGTGCTTGCATTATCATTACATCCCATTTACTTCATTTGTTTGGGTGTTGTGACTATTATATGCTAAGACTTGCTTAGAGAGCTGTGAGCAAGTAGCCCTTTCTCTTCACAATATGTAAACCAAGGTAGACCAAATACAAGTAAATTAATTAAAGATAGAAAGCCAACTGCTTATAAATAAATGTTAAAATCATCTGTAGTAAACATTGACAAATAAATTGCAAACCAAGCAAGAGTTAAAAAAAAGTCATGCTCTCTAAAGCTTCTTCCAGTTCTATGGAGGCATGATTTGGGTTTTTATTACCTTAAACATGCTTTTGGTTTTTAAATGTTTTGTTTATTTGATGTCATCTTTATTCACAAGATAATATATGCTTGTAATAATAAGTGAAGCAATACAAATATGTATAATGATCAAGTTAATTATCTTCCATCCTACTGCCCACACATACCTTCCCCGCCAGGTGACCTTCCATTACATTTTCCTCCCTCTTACAGACATATGCAATTTTGTCTTTACTCATAGTTATGCACACATGGGGTTTGAAGTTTGTGGTCAAACAAAGGGGAATCCTACCATACATACTGGGACCTTGCCTTTTTATCCTGATATGTATTATGGATATGCTATAAGTCAATAGATAGAATCTCTATTATATATCACACACATAAATATAAGTATATAAATGATATGTTCTTCATTCTGGGAATTTTTTTTCAGTTCAGTTTCTATCTTTTCTTTACTTCTCAGCTTTTGGTTAGCCCCTGACCTTCTCTTAATCCCACCCACCCAACACAAGACGTCAGTTCTCTACTGCTCTCCCAGCCAGATAACCATATGCTAAATTATCCAGCATATGGATTTCTCCCTCTCTTCCTCTCTCTTTCTCTCTGAATATATACATATAAAATACATAAGATATATATAAATAAATATACATACAGGTAAATACTCAATGTTTTAACTAAGTTTTCAGCTGTTCTTTTTGGAGCTACAGATCTGCTGATCTCTTTGCAGTGCTCTTTAGCCCATACGGGGAACTGGAATAAAATCTCTCTGCTCAGGAACGAAATGTCATTTACTTCCACAAGTATTTAGGATTTTAAGGCTGTTTAATGGGACTAAAAAAATTCAGTGTTCTGGCCATCTCTAACATTTCCTTTCAATCTAGTTAAAGCCTAACTTTTGCTACTGCCTTCAGCCACCAAGCCAGAAATTTTCCTCCATGTTGTTGTATGTTATTGAGATTTCCTTCACAGACCATTTCCAACTTGTCATCACTACCACCATGTTAGCAAACATCTCCCCTCTGGTGCCTGATGGTGCTAGATTTTCAAACTATCAGAAAATTTTAAGCTTCCTGTTACAATTTACTCTCATCCTTATAGATTCTGCATGATGTCTCAATCATAATGACATCTCTATCCACTTCCATGCAAAGCAGAGCCACTTGGGATTCTGTAATGCTGAGGTAAATAAGCAAATAATGAAATAACATAGCACAGAATTCGAGGTCAATGTGTAGATTTAAAGAGTGATGATGGTTTTGAAGTTCACTCACCCAGTTTTGTTGGGATGATGAGCCTATTTAGACTTGACAACAGATCAGCTTCTGAGATGCCAGCCTACAAAAGTTAAACAAGATTTTCCATGAAATGTCTCTGAGTAGAACATGTAAGGAATTAGTCAGCTGATTACTTAAGTAGGTACCTTATAATGAGCTGTAAATGGGCACTCCTGCAAGGAGTAAAACAGCTGCCTCTAGATCCCTAGTGTTAGTCCTTAGAGTCCCATCAAGTAGAAAAAAAATCAGCCCCTGTTTGCAAATCCTGGGAGTTTTCTGGTTCAACATGTTCAAGTAGCCAGATTTCGACCTATCAACCTAAGCAGAGCATGGGGATCATATTTAAAATGTCTGCTTCTTTGGTAGCTATTATGGATGGAGTTTGGGATCCATTCCCAGACATGGAGGACTGGAGAGACTCTTCTCTAAGTGATCACTAAAGCCTCTTTTATTGTAATTGCCTTTATGATATGGTATTATCCCCTCTTGATTATAATTTCCATGAGGACAGAGACCATGCCCATCTCATTGACTGTTTGATTGCCAGGGTCTAGGTTGGTGTCAAAATTTATGTCACTACTCTAGAAATACTTGGTGAAAGAATAAATGTTTGAATGAAAGGGTGATCTCTGACAATGCCCTCCTAGAAAGTGTATGTGTCTTTGATTTCCCCCATACAACTCCTTCCTTCCACTTTTTACCTTTTGCCTGCTGCTTATCTGTATTACAATCCTTTTCTTCTGCTCACTACTGAATAGTGGGATACTTTATTTCTCAAGTTATTACCACCTTTATCCAACTGTTTTGAAATCTCAAACTCAGTTGTCTCTTGAGTTCCAGATTTTTACAACACACTGCCACTAAATAGTTTCACTTGAACCTCCTATAGATAACACCAACGTATATCTGAACTCAACTGAGCTTTCAGATCTCCACTTTGGTGGTCTTCCAAGTGCTCTCAGCCCCATGAACATCTGCTATTAGCTTCACAATACATTAATTGCTGAACCTTCTATCTGGAGCTCATTGTGCACTGCTTTTTGTTCCTTATTACTATTCACTTTCACACCATATAAACAAAACTTGATTTTTTAAAAGATTTTATTTACTTATTTGAGAGAAAGCGAGAGTGGGATGGGGGCAGAGGGAGAGGGAAAAGCTGGCTCCTCACTGAGTAGGGAGCTCGATGCATAGCTCGATCCCAGAATGCTAGGATCATGACCTGAGCCGAAGGCAGAAGCTTAACCAACTGAGCCACCCAGGCGCCCCTAAACAAAACCTTTAAAATTTCTTAAATGCCTATTTGGTCTAGGCTCTATTTAGAATCTTAGTTGCTGCTTCTTTACAGTAAGACCTCTTGAATTAGGACCTGCTTGAATAGCCTCTTGAATGGTCTTGGGGTCTACGGTCATACTCCTCAGCCAACTTTCAGTTAGCTGCCATAATGATTTTTATAAAACATAAGTCTGTAGGGGAAAATATCACAGTATCTAGTGTACCTAAAACAAGATATATATGGCCTTGATGTTCGGGTTTCCCTTACTGTCGAGGGCGTAATTTTTTGCCACTTGCTTTTGTTCCTTTACTCTCTAGGGATAACATAAATTTATAAATTTATAGCTCTGCAATTCAATACTTTTTCTATGTCTGCACACATTCTGTTTGTCCTGCTTGGTGTACACTTTGTCTCCTTTATATAGTTCTCCTCTATCAAGAATTAATTCAAATGTAAACTTTAATGAGAATATATTTGTTCCTTCTCTTTGCTCTGAGATCTTTCTTTTTTGGGTGCAGACATGAGACTTCCCCTCTGTATTTCCACTTGACCATTAGATTATCTGTCATGTTGTAGTATACATGCTTGTTTATGTACTTGTTTTCCAACTCAACACATCTTTTCATATTTGTAATGGGGAGTCTTAGGTATCAATTACTTAATTGATACATAATTATTTTAATTATTTTATTGAACAAGTGAATAAGTAATGAATTAAAAAAAATAACAGCATTGGCCAGGCCAGAGTACATTTAATGAAAAAAATGAACCTAGAGTTTCCTACTCATGAAATACGACGAATTGTAATTTACCTGGTATATAGTCATGAAAAAAGCATCAGGTTGAAAGAGAAAAATGTAGTTAATCTAGGACATGGATATGGATGTGCCATCAATTTAATAATCTATTCTGGTTGCCTAGGATTAGATTGGATTATTAACAATTCAAATTGAGTAAAACAGGTGCAATAAAAAGATGCTGTGGGACAGAATTGCTGTCACACAAGAGGATGGATTCAACAGCAGCTATTATTCAGTTGATGCCCGGGGTCAAGTAACAATTCGGTGTCAGCAGCCAAATCCCCACCTATCCCAGCCACGTGTACAGCCACAGCCCAAGATTCCAAAGGCACCAAAGCCACAGGCGTAACCATGTCCAGAGCCCAGATCTCTATCATAGTTGCTGCAGTAGTGTATTGTCAGGATTTAAGTTTTTAGCCTGAGAGAAGAGTAAGTTGTAGCAAGTAAAAACAATACATAAATACTAACAGTCTTTTGTGCAGCCTCAGGGTAGTTGTGGTAAACTGCAGGTGCTCCTGACATCCTCATTTAGACCAAATTTGTATTTAAAAATCTCATTAATTACGGGATGCTTGGGGGGCTCAGTTGGTTAAGCATCTGACTTTTGGTTTTGGCTCAGGTCATGATCTCAGGGTCATGGGATTGAGTCCTGTGTTGGGCTCCCTGCTCACTGTGGAGTCTGCTTGAAATTCTCTCCCTCTGCTCCTTTCCCCTGCTCGAGCGCACGCACTCTCTCTTTCTAAAATTAAAACAAACAAACAAAAAACCCCAAAAATAACAACTCATTAATCACCTTTCTTTAAATAAAAAAGACTCCATATATGCATTAAAGTTGAGGTCGTTTTCTTGGTATGTTTAGATCTTCCCAAGTTGATGAGCTTTAAATGAAAAAAAAAATGCTGAATTCAATGACCTTGCTCACACTGATGCTGAATTTAACCTTTGTAACCATGCTGCATGACATCACGTGGAGAAGGCAAATGCCTTTTTCCTCCGATGATTTTGCTAATAATACCCTTCATCTTATATGCAGATTTAATCAACACAGCTGGGATGTTATCTATATAAATCTTAGGAGCAAATAATATATTTTCTGTATAAACTACCACCCACTCCAACACATTTTACTCTGTGGTTTTTGTATTGCTGTGTTCTCTCAAAAATAATACCACTTTGTTGCTTATATAGTTTCCCCTCCTCTGTTCCTTCAAGAAGTTGTCTAGTTATTATCCTATACCTGCACCAGAGTATACACATTTATTTGCAGACAGGAAAACTTTGACAATCTTATTTGCCTTCAAGTTCATAGGAGCATAGAATAGATCTTTTTGAGGTTGAATTTGATAGAGGTCATTACTATTAATTTCTTCTTCAGGAATATTAGCTCTAAATGTATCATGCACCTGTACATAGACTTAAGTTTTGAGAGATAGATTGATCTGGGCATTATGATTGAAAAAAATTGAGAATTTTCCTTCACCTCTATTCTCTAGGGCCATGTCTGATTTGGGCTGCAACCATCCACTTTTATTCGGTGATGTCACTTTATTGGCAAAACCATCTATAAGCCAGGACTAATTTTTTTCTTCCTGGGAAAATGGCATAAATCCATAGATGTGTGTTGAGAGAGACAACTCAGCAGGGTAGAAGCCATGGAATCTGATCCACTTACCTCTATAATTTATTTGTGCTTTCTGGACTTCCTCAAGCCCAAGCTCATATATACTACTTTTGTCTGATGATGGAAGAGTTGCTGCGTATACTCAAATTTGTGGCTTAGAAAGCCAGACAATATCTAGGTCATAATGGGCGGTTCAAGTCACATGGTAACTTGGTGTCCCATGGTCAAGAGCTCAGTCATGAGCTAGAAGTTATTTCTTCAAAGGATAGTATAAATCCACAGAGGATGGCATAAATTTGCTCCAAAATCTTAAAAATCCTGTGTTGTGATTCACATATACAGACCTGTAAAAGCCTCCAAATACCATCCTTACCTTCCATAGACACTAAGCACCAGTGAATCTGCTGCTTCATAAAGACCAAGCAGCAGAGCAGTATGTACAACAGCACATGACCATCTTGGAATTTCCTCTTGCTCTTAAGTCACTCAAACTGGGCAGCTATTTTATTACTTTCCTAATGGATAACAGGTAGCATGTCCAAGTGAGGAATATGCTGCCATAAAAATCCAAAGAGGTCACTAAGTATTGTGTTTCTTGCTTAGTGACAATGTAACACTTGTTCTTCCATCACTGGACCCCTAGAAATTTCACTGAGGCGAGAGGCCCCTAAATTTTTGTAGGATTTATTTCCCATACTCTGTCACTCATGGGTCTTAGCAAGATGTTCAGAGTAGTTGCTAATTCCTGTTTCCTGGATCTAGTCACCATGTATTATCGATATAGTGGACTAACGTGATGTCCTTTGGAATGCAGAGTCAGCATCTCTGCAGACTTATTTATGCCTGAGGGCTGAAGAATTAGCATATTTTTGAAGTGGGGTAGTTCAAGAGCATTACTGGTCCTGCCTGCTGAAAGCAAACTGATTCTGCTGTTCTCTATTTACAGGGATAGAGTAAAAAGTCTTTGCCAGATCACAAAAAGTGCAAACCATATTCTAGAGGGTATGTACATTTGCTTCAGCAAAGAAACAATATCTGAAATAAAACCCACATTTGAAGTCACACTGGATTAAATTTATGATTACTCATTTTCATTCCTCTGAATCTATCTACATTTTGTAGAGGCAAATTGAATAAAGATATGAAATCACAACCCCTGAAACTTCACAAACTTTAATGACAGTGTTGTGGCTTCAGTCATGTCTCCTCAACAAATATGTTGAAGTCTTAACCCCTAGTAACAGTGAATGTGACCTGATTTGGAAATAGAGTCTTTGTAGATGTTATCAAGCTAAGATGAGGTCATACTCAATTAGGGTAGACCTTAAATCCAATCACTGGTGTTCTTATAAGAAAGCCATATGAGGACACAGGGACACACAGGGTAAGATCAGATATCAATGGAGGCAGAAATTGGACTGATGTGTCAAGTGATGTGACATGCCAAGACAAGGAAAACCAATGATTGCCAGCAACCATCAGAAGCTAGGAGGAGACAAGAAAGGATTCTCCTCTAGAGCCTTCAGAAAGAGCATGATCCCACAAACACTTTAATTTTGAATTTTTGGACTTGAGAACTATGAGAGAATAAATTTCTGTTGCTTTAAGCTACCAAATGTATGGTGCTTTGTTACATCAACCTTGGGAAATTATTACAGGTAGCAATAATATACTTAATCTTTCCAGAAATAAACTATTGTTTTTGATCTACTATTTTGGTATGAAGGGGAAGGTCTAGTGGTTTTGTTCTTTTTTTTTTTTTTTTACCATAATAGACTTCACTGCAGGGACTCAATGTGCAGATTCTGCCAATTATAAATATATCTTTGCTAACAATGCATACTCACAGAGAGGATTCATGTATTTACTGAGCCCATTATGAGATAGACCTAAGCCAAAGCTCCATTAATCATTTGACTGGACCATAAAGGTATTTTGGGACTCTAAAAAGTTGGTGTCACTTTAGAGCCAGAGTTGGGTAATCCCTGAAAACTCTGGTACTTTTCCCTTCCTCGGTGCACTGTCACTAAAATTGTCACTTGTCATTAGTCAATTGTTACTGTCACCAGTAAATTGTCATGGGTCCCTTAGAGGAAGGCTGAAGGGAAAACTTAAACAGCCTAATTTTTGGGCAATGTAGCAGGGACCTTCCTCAAGGGACCTGACTTCCATTCATTCAAGGAGTTCTGAGTCTATGAACTGGCTTGAATGGAATTGATTAATTGGTTGATGTATAGTTTCTTTTGCCTTTGGTCTTACATACTCCACTCATTTCCAAAGTTACTTAAGTCAGCAACATTTTTTCCCTACTCGCTTCAGTGAGAATATTTCATGTACTTGTAATACAGTTAGGTGATTTTGTTATATTCTGGATTCCATTCTGGAATCCTCTGTTCTAAAACACTTTTAAAAAAATTGCATAAGTTAAGATTCACCGTTTGTGCTGTGAACCTATATGGATCTGGACAAATGAACAGTTTATGTATTTGCCAATACAATATCATGCAGAATAGTTTCTCTCCCTAAGAGAACCCCCTGTGATTTGCTCATTCTCTTCCTTCCCCTCCACTTGAAACCACTGATCTTTTTACCATGTGTCTAGTTGTGTCTTTTCCGAATGTTATAAAATTGGAATCATACAATATGTAGCCTTTTCACACATTGTTGTAATTGACTTGCTAACTCTTTTGGGAAGATTTTTTGTATCTAGGTTCATGAAAGAAATTGCTTTTTATTTTATTTTATTTTATATTTTATTTTATTTTTAGAGAGAGAGAGCACATGTTGGGAGGCACAGAAGAAGAGGGAGAGAGGGAATCTTAAGCAGGCTCCATGCTAAGCATGGAGCCTGACCTGGGGCTCAATCTCACAACCCTGTGATCATGACCTGAGCTGAAATCAAGAGACAGATGCTTAATCAAATGAGCCATCCAGGTGCCCCAAGAAATTGCTTTTTAATTTCCCTTTCTTAAAATATCTTTATCTGATTTAGGTATTAAGATAATGCTGGTATTTTAGAATAAGTTAGGAAGTGCTTCTTCTGCTTACATTTTTTGGAATGTATTGTAGACAAGTGGTGTAATTTCTTTCTTAATTTTTTTGCTAGGTTTACCAGTAAAACATCTGGCATAGTGGTTTCTTTTATGAACGATTAATAATTCTTGACTCAATTTCTTTAATAGTTATAGGACTATTAAAATTATCTATTTCTCGGGCGCCTGGGTGGCTCAGTTGGTTAAGCGACTGCCTTCGGCTCAGGTCATGGTCCTGGAGTCCCGGGATCGAGTCCCGCATCGGGCTCCCTGCTCAGTAGGGAGTCTGCTTCTCCCTCTGACCCTCCTCCCTCTCATGCTCTCTCTCTCAAATAAATAAAATCTTTAAAAAAAAAAAATTATCTATTTCTCTTTGTGTGAGTTTTGGTAATTTGTGTCTTTCAAGGAATTAGTTTATCTCTTAGCATGGGCCTGTGGATATTTTGGAAGGACATTTGATTGTTCAAGGACAAGGACTGACTGTCCTTACAATCCCAAAAGAATAATTAAGTAGATGATTTAACTTTTCGTATTAAAATGCTAAAGAATGTTTCTTAAAAAAGATTTTGCATAGTTGAAGGCAAGAAATTTTCTAGTTTAATAGACATTGCTGAATTGTCACTTTCTAATTGGATATGTGTTTTCAATTCCCAATGTACTTTGATGGTCTATGAAAATTAATCAAAATCATATATGTGATTATAAAGGTACATTTCAAATGCAGCCCAGGGAAATTGGCATTTCAGATTCTTGTATTAGGTTTAAGGAGAAAGCCAAAATTAGTGAGAAAAGTATGTAATTGTCATGTCTTTGAAAGAGACGTTGGAAATACAAAATTTAGCTGCTTCTGATAAAAGTGAGAGAGCAGTGGTCCAGAATTTGCTTAGACCTGGTTTCCAAAATGGTAACCACAAGTCTGTTCTTACAGATTCTCCCAGACACGAAGGACAGACAGCCCACCCTGCCTGTGGACATGACATGAGGGATAAGGCTTCCAATGTTTTTCTTGTTAACTGAAGAGGAGGAGCCATCCCCATGCGAATCATTCAGCCGCACAACTTGAATGATACTGCCCTGCTCTGGGGAGGCAGAAAAGTCCAACAGCCTGAGGCATTTTGGAATATTTGAGAGAAAAAGGGGTTGTAGTTTTACTGACTGTGAAGCTTAACGTGATGAGGTGTGGAGGGAAGCAGAAGTTGTGAATGAATGCCTGTGAAACCTGAAAAGAAAGGATTTTAAAATGGTTGCATGAAAAAGAGCAACAAAGGTAATGTAGTGACTTCAAATATACCCTCAAAGTCACACTGTAAATAAACACACAAGTGACAGCGATAAATGAATGTAAATGTCAACAAACAGTATTACCAATGGGAAAGTTTATTAAAAAATAAACATAAAACTCTCTCACATGACAGCCATTTGGTTAAGATTTTAACAAAAGGATAGCAATACTACCAATAAAAAAAAAAACTATCTTTTTCTTTTTTAAATGTTTATTTATCTTAGAGAGAGACAGAGGGAGAGAGAGAGCATGAACAGGGGAGGGGCAGAGGGAGAGAGAATCCTCAAGCAGACTCTGCATTGAGGGTGGAGCCAGATGTGGGGTTTGATCCCAGAACCCTGAGATTATGACCTGAAGTGAAGCCAAGTGATGCTTCACTGACTGAGCCACCCAGGTGCCCCAATAAAAGAAACTATTTTTAACATGTAGGAGAGACCAGATGATTTTGGTCAATTGAGGTTGAGACGTGCTGAATCTAAATTATTTTTCCATGTATCTTAGCATATATTTGCCATTGGGTCATAATGGATTTATAAAGAACCCTGGAAGCAGAATCAATGAATCAAAGGAAGAGGAATCCAGGCTGAGCTACTCAGGAAGATCCTCATTATAACCCACAGGACCAGTATCTGCCACAGCAAGATGTGTAGCCATATCCCCATCTGCCTGTCTTAGTCTGGTCAGGCAGCTATAACAAAGTATCATAGACTGGGAGCTTAAACAGCAAACATTTATTTCTCACAGTCTGAAGGCTGTGAAGTCCAGGATCAAGGTGTTGGCAGATTCGGTGTCTGGTGAAGAGCTGCTTCCTGGTTGATGATTGGCTGTCTTGTCATTGTGTCCTCACATGGAGGAAAGTGGTGAGGGAGCTGTCTGGGGTCTTTTTTATAAGGGGCACTAATCACCTCCCAAAGACCCCACCTCCTAATATCACCACACTGGGAGTTATGATTTAAACATAGGAATTTTGGGGAGACACAAACATTTAATGTATAGCAACACTATGGATAACCACAGCCATGACCACTTCTGGCCACAAAATATATGCAGCCCTGATGTGAAGGTAACTGTCATAGTAGCACATGGTCCCAGAGAAGAAGATCCATTCCAAGAGCGGGAACTGATGTTTCAGTCTGAATGTTACCATGTGCATTGGGCCTTTTATACACCCTTGGTTGTGTCTGAAAAAACCAAAGTCAGTATGTTTATCTCATTTTTTTTTTTTTAGTAGGCTCCATGCCCAGTGCAGAGCCCAGTGTGGAGCTTAAACTCAGGACCCTGAGATCAAGACCTGAACTGAGATCAAGAGTTGGACGCTTGACAAACTGAGTCACTCAGGCACCCCTGTTTACCTCATATTTTAAGTTAACTTTCTTTAGATCTATTTGGTGCTTGTTTCTTAAGGCAAAGATTTCTTACTGTGTAATGATTCACACAATCATGTTATTCTTTAACAAAAAATTAATATCCAATTTCCAAAAATGATTTTCATTCTAAATTTAATTACTTTGAAGTATAGGATCAATTTCATGTGATGATATAAAACATTGAAACCTGTTTTCCAAAGATTTGACTTTGCTAATAATCATTTCCATAATCAGATACCCAGTTAGGAATAAAAGGGTATGTGGGTGCAAAGAATGGGGATGTTACCTCCAGCCACAAGTCTACAAATTCCCTGTTCTCTTTTCTTAGCAGAAAATAAAGTTGTTTTTTCCTCAAGGTAATCCTAGTTATTTGTGATTGACAGGCTGAATATATATTCCTAGCGTTACAAAGTCATCACTTAATTCATGTTCAATATTGTGACATTGACTATTTTTGGATGAGTTTGCTATTATAATAAAATTTAGGCTTTACATATAAATATGATTTTCTTATATATAGTGGTTTGTTTACTTCATCTGAATTATAATTTCTTATGGAGGGGTGCCTGGGTGGCTCACTCGTTAGGCGTCTGCCTTCAGCTCAGGTCATGATCCCAGGGTCCTGGGATGGAGCCCCGCATCGGGCTCCCTGCTCATCAGAGAGCCTGCTTCTTCCTCTCCCTCTGCCTGCCACTCTGCCTACTTGTGCTCTCTCTCTGTCAAATAAATAAATAAAATCTTTTAAAAAAATAATTTCTTATGGAATAAAACAGAGGAAGTGCTTGAATTTCCTGTTACAGTGTATAAAACCCCACTGTCCTTGAGAAAATTCTGTGGAGGATTTAGACAAAAAATCGCAGTTTAGCTACTGGGCTCCTACACTAGTCCCTCCCTTGTTAGATTTCCACCAGTCCCTTGACTGTATGACCTGTCCACACAGTGTTCTTTTTAAAATGAGGGCCAGATCTTGATCTTGCTTAGCCTTCATCTTGGATGGGAGGTCTTCATGCACACAGAGAGATATTCTTCCTTTCGGAAAGAACAAATCTTCACCCAGAGGATCTCCAACGTTTTCATTGAATTGAATGTGTATGTCTAAAAGTTGCTATCCTCTTTACTGATACCAGTGAGGGAAGGAAGAGATGTCTCATAAAAAGAGAGATGCCCAGCGCTGTTTCCAATGGAGAGAAACCTAGATAGAAGACAGTGTGTATGCAATGTCACTCAAAGATTTTGTCACATATAAATGTGAAAATGAATTAGTAAAAGAAGGTTAAACATGTACTAAGAAGTAATTTTATTGTTTTTCCACTTTGAAGTTGTTTATACCAACATTTTCCTGTTTGTCTCTTGGTCAAGCCTCAGAGCCATCAGCATGTTCCTGCATCATTGCTCTATTTGTAGCCACAGGAACATCGTGTGAAGTACAAAGTGAGCCTCCACTTTCTACTGATGCTGCACCCAAGTTATCCCTAACACCAGCACAAATACCAGTTTACTGGGTTTAAGGGGAAGTTAGGGTCAGTAAAAAAAAAAAAAATTACATGTGGAAAAAAAAAGTTGAAACTACCCAATGTCAAAAGAAGAGGGAAGACCATGGTCCAGTTTGCTGAATCTTGGTGTGTTGGAATGAGAAAGTAAAAGGGAAACTTTTTCCCGAGTAGTTTTGGACAAGAATGTCAGGAGAGTGCACTAAATAAATATCCACAGTCATGGTAGACTATATGATATCTTTGGGGTGAGAAGATTTGATGAAGGAGAAACCAAGAAACTGTAGAAGAAAAAATTATGTTTACAACAGACAGTGTAGTAAATGATGGAGTCCAATTGTGTGGTGTTGGGGGACAGCCAAAGACAGAAGCTGAAAGAGCCCCCCTTTTTTTTAAATTTATTTTAAAAATTTTTATTAAGACAATTTTTTAGAGCACTTTAGGTTCACAGCTAAATTGAGGATAAGGTATAGAGATTTCTCATATATTGCCTGCCCCTATACATGCGGATTCTCCCCCACTACCAATATCTCCCATGAAAGTAGTGCATTTGTTATAAATGATGAATGTACATCAACACATCAAAATCACCCAAATCCATAGTTTTCATTGCAGTTCACTCTTGGTATTGTACATTCTAAGAATTTGGACAAATGCGTAATGACATGTGTCCATCACTAGGGTATCAGAGAGAATGGTTTCACTGTCCTAAACATTTTCTGTGTTCCATTATTTGCTCTTTTCTTGCCTCCAAATCCTAGCAACCACAGATCTCTTTACTGTCTCTGTGATTTTGCCTTTTCCATAATGTTGTGTAGTTGTATAATCATACAGTATTTTGCTTTTCAGATTGACTTTTTTAACTTACTAACATGCCTTTAAGATTCCTCCATGTCTTTTTTTTGGCTTCATAGCTTATTTCTTTTTAGCATTGAATAATATCTCATTGTCTGGGTGTACCACAGTTTATTTATCCATTCACCTCCTGAAGGGCATCCCAGTTGCTTTTAAGTTTAGGCAATTATGAATAAAGCTGTCATAAACATCCATGTGCAGGTTTTATTTATTTTTTTTTATGTGTGTAAACACACACAAAATTTATGAAAATTTATGTGGGCATAAATTTTCAACTCCTTTTGCAAATGACAAGTAGTGTGATTGCTGTATCACGTGCTAGGAGTATGTTTAATTTTGTAAGAAACTGCCACACTTTCTTCCAAAGTGGTTGTACCATTTTGCATTCCCACCAGCAGTGACAGACATGCAAGGAGAAGGTGGCAGATTGTAAGCCGCAGAACAATACTCTTAGATTTTGTTTGCAGAACTCCAAGGAGTCTGAAAATTTCAGGCTATAACCTTGCCTTGAGAATCATTATGAAGTTTATCATGGTAGAATAATATTTCTTTTTTTTTTTTTTAATTTTTTTTTTTTTTTTTTTTTTTTACGACAGAGAGAGACACAGCGAGAGAGGGAACACAAGCAGGAGGAGTGGGAGAGGGAGAAGCAGGCTTCCCGCCAAGCAGGGAGCCTGATGCGGGGCTCGATCCCAGGACCCTGGGATCATGACCTGAGCCGAAGGCAGACGCTTAACGACTGAGCCACCCAGGCGCCCCTAGAATAATATTTCGATCATATCTAATATGATATTTTGCTGGTTGAAGCATTGGGCTCATATTTTGTCTGTAAGTTTGATATATTTAGATATGTAATATGTGGACCACCATTTGGACTCTTGCTCTGATCACTGCAAATTTTAATACAGAGCCTGGATAGAGACTTGTTTTTTGTTTTTGTTTTTCGGCAAAATCTAAAACTCAGGAGAGTACCAAAGGCAGTTTTTTTTTTCTTCTTTTTCTCATCACTACCATCTCTGTCTGTTTCTGTTGCTCTGTTACTCTTTCTTTTTACCCCGTGGTCAGTTAAACACACACAAACATGCAAAAATCATGAGAAAACATTGCAAGCGATGTGAAATAGTTTGTTGAGAAACAAACTAAGATTTTTTTTTCCTCTATATCTCTTTAAACCAGAATTCATGTGGAGGTATGGTGGAAATGCAATATCAAAGCAAAAGCATCTTTTCAAAATACAAAATTTAAGTTACTCCAGATGAGTTTGATCAGTGAAGATGTCATGTCAAACTATGAACTATGTTTTTCCTGGTAGCCGAAGAGGAGTTTACTCTGCATTAAAGATATAATAGAAATTCTAAGGTCATCCCTAGTGGCAGCAGCATGCGTCCAATGGGCTGAATAGCTCTAGAAGTTTCTCAGTAGAACCCACAGGACCAGGATGTGCCACAGCAGGATGGGCGGCAGCAGCCACATCCATACCCACCACAGTCACAGCCGGAGCCAGAGCCTGGACCATGACACTCGCTGTAGTAGCTCATGGTGTTAGGAGCGGAAGGTTCCGTTGAGGAGCAGGAAATTATTCTCAGTTTATATGCCATCATCTGCCCAGAGCCTTTTATACGCCGTCAGTGGTGCATAGGGCAAACCACAGGCATTGCTGGGCTAGTGATGTAGAATCACTTTTACTAGAAAAATCTACTGATTCTTTTGTTTACTTAGGAAAAGAGAGTTCCTAAGACGTAAGATTTGCTTTGCTATTCTATCAAGTGTCCTGTAATTAAGTCGTATGATTTAATAAGACATTTTTTGTTCTGTTTTGAAAAGCAATTACTCTTGGGGCGCTTGGGTGGCTCAGTTGGTTGAGCGACTGCCTTCGGCCCAGGTCATGATCCCGGAGTCTCCGGATCGAGTCCCGCATTGGGCTCCCCACTCGGCGGGGAGTCTGCTTCTCCCTCTGACCCTACCCCCTCTTGTGCTCTCTCTCTCAAATAAAATAAAATCTTAAAAAAAAAAAAAAGAAAAAAAAAAGAAAAGCAATTACTCTTAAAAACATGTGATTAATTTAAGGGAGACTATCAGTTTATTATTCACTCCCCACTCTCAAGTAAGAGATCTGGAAGCCCAGGGACTACATTTCCCAACATGCCTTACAAAATAAGATTCGGCCTCAAATTCCACCAATGAGAGACATTTGAGTGAGGTTTAGGAGCCATTCTAGGTCCTTCTGAATCTTTTGGTTCACTAGACTAAGTGAGGACCCTCATTACCAAGCCTATTTT
Organism: Halichoerus grypus; assembly: GCF_964656455.1. NCBI lineage: Eukaryota > Metazoa > Chordata > Mammalia > Carnivora > Phocidae > Halichoerus > Halichoerus grypus. Next base: position 14,607,161 of record NC_135712.1, read on the forward strand.
GTTTTGTTGTCAGAATAACCTTGATGAAAACATGCAGTTTTAGAGGTTCCCCATCCCCTATTTTTATGGCCCATACTTATATTTATTTACTTGAAATGATGTGTTCTGGTGACTTGGTGTGATGAGCATACAGTCTTTTCTCCAAGTTTTGGTTTGTTGGCTTATTTTTTTATTTTTTAGAGAGAGAGAGAGCGTAGTGGGGGAGGAACACAGGGAGAGAGAGAATCTTTAGTAGGCTCCTTACTCAGTGCAGAGCCTCACAAGGGGCTCAATCCCACCCCTGAGAACATGATCTGAGCCAAAATCAAGAGTCTGACGCTTAACTGACTGAGCCACCCAGGTGCCCCTGTTGTTTTATTTTCTGAAAATAACTTTAGTTTCTTGAAAGGCTGCTTAAGGACTTAGAGTTTACATATGTGGATTTGTGAATATGTGGAAAGGACAAGATAACTCAGCTGGACCAAAGTCATCATTTCTGTTAGGGCGGAAATGCTGGATTTGAGGGAATGTGCATGTTTAGCATTTTTAGATGCTCCCAGTTTGCATAGGGGTTGTGTGTTTACATGCCTACCAGGAATGTTTATGAATTTCAGTTGCTGCACATTCTCAAAATTATTTGGTATTATCAGCCTCTTTAATTCCAGTCATTTTGATGGGTATGCAGTGCTCTTTTGTTGTGGTTATAATTTGCATTTTCTTGCTCTAATGAAGTTGGTCATCTTTTGTTATAATCTGCTGTAAAATGCTTATTCAGGTTTTTGGCCATTTTTAATTGTGTGTGTGTTTTTGTCTAATGATTTGTAGGTATTTTAATTTTTGCACAAACCCTTTTTTAGATATATGTCAGGTAATTATCTTCTCCCTGTCAGTGGATTTTTTCACTTTTTAAAATATAATCTTGGGGCCCCTGGGTGGCTCAGCTGGTTAAGCATCCAACTCTGGATTTTGGCTCAGGTCACGATCTCAGGTTTTGAGATTGACCCCTACTTCAGGCTCATCACTGGACATGGAGCCTGCTTAAAATTCTCTCTCTCCCTCTCCCTTTGCCCTGTCCCCCTCCTCAAAAAAAAAAAAAATAGAAATCTTTAGTTTTGGTCAAGTCCAATTTATTAATATATTTTTTAAAGATTTTATTTATTTATTTGAGAGAGAGAGAGAAGCACACAAGCAGGGGGGAGGGGCAGAGAGAGAAGCAGACTTGCAGGCACCCTGATGTGCGACTTTCATCCCAGGACCCTGGGATCATGACCTGAGCCAAAGGCAGATGCTTAACTGACTAAGCCACCCAGGTGCCCTAATATTTTTTTTATAGCTAGTGATCTTTGGGTCCTGTTCAAGAAATCACTGCCTAGTTCTAATTAACCAAGATATTCTCACATCTTATTTTGGTGCAAGGTATGAATCAGGATTGATTTTCTTTTATATTGTTATCAAATTAATCTAAAATTATTTATTATGAAGTCAGTCCTTTCATCTTCTGCACTGCTATGGTATCTCAGTAGTACAAATCAGGTTACTCTGTAAGTTTGGGTCTGTTTATAGCAGCTCTTTTTTTCCATTGGCCTTTGTCCTTATTCTTGAACCATGTGTTATGATCATACATAATCAAGTCATTTGCTGATGGTGACAGGTCTCCATTTTCCTTTCCAGTCTCTGTTACATGTATGTACTTACTTATTTACATGTTATTGCGCTGGCATTGAACTCTGGTACAAAGTTGTACCAAAATGGTACAAACTTTTATTATAAGTTATGGCTGTGGTTATCCTTGTCTTGATCCTAACCTCAGGTGGAAATTATTCTGTATTTCAGCATTAAGTATGATATATCAGCTATTGATTTTGGATAGACGCCATTTATCAAAATGAAGAAATTATTTTGTAGTCCTGGTTTACCGAGATTTCAAAAAGTTCATGAATGCATGCTGAATTTTGTATTTTATCTGAATCTGCTAAGATATTCACATGACTTTCTTTGTTTTTTTGTTAATGTGAAGAATTGCACTGAGTTTTCATATATTAAACCAATCTAGGCTTTTGCAATTTTGGAATACAGCTCATGGGACTTGGTTTTGAAATGATACATTGTTTCAGATTTTTATAGCTAGGTTCACCAGAAATAGTCCCTTTCTTACAATATCCTTATTAGGTTTTGATTTTGTTAGTGTTACATTTTTCCTCTTCTGTGGAAGAGCATTAGTATAATTGGTATCTCTGCTTTACTTAAGTGGCTTAAATGATTCACCAGTGAAGCCTGGAGTTTTCTTTGCATGAATGTCTTAAAATGCAGATTGATCTTCTTTCATAGGTATCAGACTTTTCAGACTTTTTGGTTCTTCTCATCTCTGTTACTTGAATCGTTTTTCTCCAGATGAAATTTCCATTTTCACATTGTTCCTTGTGTGCGTGGGGAGTAAAGGAGATCTAAATCAGTGCAGAAATGGGTTGTTGTGACCTCAGAGGAAAAGTCAGAACCATAAATACTAGAATCAGTGGTGTAGGAGGAAAGCTGTGATCCTTAATGTTGAAGCTGGTGTGCGGGGAGGGTGGCCAGGGACTTTTTGCACATGATTATCAGGTACAGACACGAGCCAACACCCAAGAGGCATGGTAGAGTTTTAGCTCTTTTTCCTCAAACTATAGAGGAGTAATCAGAAGAAGATGATGTGGAAGAAACAAATTGCCATCCTACAAGAGCACAGTGGCTTCAGGAGACAGCCAGCATTGATGTATTTATGTGAATAGTGCTGTTTCTGTAGGCAATGCATCATTTAAAGCTTTAATATATGAGGATGAGAATTTAACCAGATCAAATGTAGATGATTGGAGTGACTCAGAGTCACATGAAAGCATTTAAGGTAGAACTGGTGATTGGAGCTTTGTCTCTTAAAATGTTTGGTGTAATTTATGTTGAAATATTCCAAATAAAAAAGTATAAGACTAATAGAAAGAATTTCTGTTCTCTTCACTCAAATTCTTCAATTGTAAACATTTCATTGCATCTACATCTCTCTATCCCCTCTTTTCTCTCTCTCTCTCTCTCTCTCTCTCTCACACACACACCCCTCTACTTTTCTCTCTCTGTCTTTATTGGACTTATCCTTCTTGTGTATCACAATCTTGTAAAATGCCACTGTCCCAGATGTGGTACTAAAGATGTATCTCTTTGATGTCTCAATTCTAGACTGGGACTCCTCTAAACACAATTCTGCCTCATTTTCTGGGGTCATCTTTTGCCTTATAGTTGGCCTGGGCTCACTGCAGATATTTTCTGGCAATAGCAGAGGGCTTACATAAGGCACGGAACTACTTTTCATCGTCCTCACCTTTCAGTTGAGAGCAGAGCTGCTCTGTGCAAATAGAGAGAAAATTTTATTTATGCAGAGTCTAAATCAGCAGGTAGACAAGACTCTGCTTTAAGATTTTCTTAAGGTAAATGCAACAGTTTACTTGTTTGATATTGTTCAGCATGGAGTCAGGCAGAGGGAACAAGAAGTGTTGGTGAGGAAAAATGAACACAGTGATTGAGTGAAGTCTAGCTACAGAGGAGTATCTATAGAGCATTCTTCAGGTAATCTGTTTTATATATGTATACTGATGACTTATTAGTATTTTTAGCAGGTACCAAAAAGTAATTTTATTCATTAATCTATTTTTAACTGAAGAGGTTTTGCCAAACAAAATCTATATAAACCACATGTCCTTAATTTCCAGAGTGATCAAAAGGCTGAATGAGGGACAGAACCGATCTGAGCCTTGCATTTTATACCGTCGCTGAACAGAGCTTCCCTCTTACCTGACGAGCAAAAGCATTTTAAACAGCATTATTATTTTACCACCCAGGTTCTCTTGATGTGTGGCTACCATATCTGTAAAGATCCCCGTTTTTTTCCATGTGTCCTTAAATGAAATATATATACCCTCATGCACACATATGCATGGTAGAGAGAATTGAATATAAACAGGAAGCATTTTGCAATGAATGAGAAAGTTTATTGAAACATCAACTTAAAAACTTTTTCACATCAAAATTGTTAAGTGAAAATGAAGGAAGAAGGAATACAATATCAAACATAAACATTTTTATGAATTGTGAGGTATTACATGTGACTTTGGTCAATCAAGTTGAAGCATGCTGAATTTGTAGTATGCTAAAGTTGAAGTAGTCTTGATAAAATTTTCGCTGTTGGAAAGATAAATAAATTACTTATAAGAACACTGGAAGGAAAATTGGAAAGCACAGGAGGAGGAGTTCTGCAGAACAAATAACTCTAGAAGTTTCTCAGTAGACTCCATAGGACCAGTATCTGCCATAGCAAGATGGGCGGCAGCAACCGTATCCATACCCACCATAGCCACAGTCCAGGCCACGGTAGCCACAGCCCAGGCCACGGTAGCCACAGCTCAGGCCACGGTAGCCACAGCCCAGGCCACGGTAGTAGTTGCTGTAATAGCACATGGCGTCGAGAATGGAAAGTTCAGTTGAAGAGCACGTTATCGATTTTCTCAGTGTGTATGGTAACATCTGTCCTGGGCTTTTTACATACCCTCCTTCATGGGGTGGCAAACCACAGGCAAGAGTGAGCCTCATATTTTACATTAATTTGCATTTTAAACTTTCAGAAAGAAGTCCTCATAACTGAGAATCCTTTGCTGTTGTGTTAGGATTCCCACAATCAAAGTCAATGCCTTTAACAAGCAACATTTGTTATATTTGGAATGCTTTACTTCCTATGTTTTTGTTAGTTTAAGGTCTATGACAAGTTTGCATGGGAAGCTCATTTTCCCCCCTGTCCTTAATGATTCTTTTTTTTGTTATTTTACTTTTCATCTCATGATGAAATGTGTGGTTAGAAGTTATGATGCCTCTATGTGGGTATATGGGTTCATGAGTTGGAGATATTAATGAAGACACAAAACTGCTAAATTACCTATTTGATTTTTTAGGAATAAACAATTATTGCCCCTAGATAGGAGTTTCCAGTGATTATGTACAATAAAATGGCTGCTTATATATTCCTTTATTGTTTTAATGCCACCTCTTCTTTCACCTTGAAATTTGTCATTATTCAGTATTCTTACCTTGGTCTAGGTGATTTTACTCTTGAATCATGCAATTTGCTGTTTACCTTTTTATTAATTTCCCTTTAAATATATTAATTAAATCTTTTGGGGGGATATCCAGCTTAGTGAATTTGTATGTCACACTGTTGCCAAAATCCAAAATTGGGATACTGATGAAGAATCATTCATGTGTAAGTACAGGTATAAGATCGTTCTAACTCTCCCCTCTCTGGACCCAGGATTTCCCTTGCCTGGTCAGTTGCTCACCGGAAGTAGCATGACCTCAGTAAAGAAAACACACAAACTGGGGTGGCTGGGTGGTGCAGTTGGTTAAATGTCTAACTCTTGATATCAGCTTAGGTCTTGATCTCAGGGTTGTGAGTTCGAGACCCCCATTGGGCTCCATGCTGGGCTACTTAAAAATAATCTCACAAATCACTGGCCCAGTACCAATTCTTACTGGCAGTCATTTATGTGTCAGTGATGCTTAGAATAATATCTTATTTACGTAAAGTCTGGACTCTTTCCTAAAAATGCTTAAGCTACATAAAAGAGTTTCTATATCCTTAAGCAAACCCTGAAAGATATACCTTATAGTGCAGGCATTTGTACAAGGCATCACTCAGGAAGATAACATACAATATATTTGTGAATTATTTCAACATGCAATTTTATTGTGTCAAAAAGTAAATTTCTCCTTCCTGGTTTGAAAAGATCAACCTCCTTCATGGTAATCATGGAGAAAAAATCCTACCAGCTTATAATCCTATATCTAGTGAAAGTATCCTTCAAACTTTAATATAAAATAAAGATTTCTTTCCAGAGAAAAGTGGCCAGTAGACCTGCATTAAGAAATACTAAAGAGCTTTCTTCCAGCAGAAGAATGATCCCAAATAGAAACATGGAAATTCAGGAAGTTATGAAGACCAAGGAAAAGTGAAATATATAGCTTAATATATGGCTGGAGAAATGAGCTGTGGGAGCAGGGTGTTTACGAGCTGGATGGAGGTAACAATGGCCTGGAGTGGACTGTGGAGCCTGAGCAGGGTAAGATGTCATCCATAGGTCCTAGTGTGGTCGAACAGGACCTGACTGGAACATGGAGGCTGTTTAGGGAGAAGGGCAGGGGTGGGGACAGCCCATTGCAGGATGGCAGTAATTGAGGAGAGTAAGCATGAGAGAGGAACAATGGAAGTGGTAGCTATCCAGAGCAGAACCTTGGAGCCCTACCTGGGTTAGGAGAGAATCTCATGATGGAGAACAGCAGGGGAGGCCCAGTTTGGAGTGCTGGAGTCTAATCCGGATGAGGAGAATGTTTGTCAGTCCTGCACAGTTGTTAGAGACTGAGCAAAATAAGTTGGGCATCCACATGAATCAGAGACACTAGTAACTGTTTGCTGTGGGTTGTTGGAGCACATATAGGGTGAAGAGGGTGTCTTCATAGAAGTTGTGGTAGGAGATTTCATCAGCAATGAAAATAGGTTACATATTGACAGAGTGATCAAATAAGTACATAGATTAAGGGTAATGGTAGTCACTGACAATGGCTCTCGTGAACAACTATGGTAGACAGAAAACCGGAATGAACATTGTGAGGTTGGCCTGGAATCACAAGTATCAGTGTGAATGCATGGTCTTCAATATATTTATATAGATAGACATGGCATAAATATAGATGTGGATGTGTGTCTGCATATAATGTATGTATGCATATGCTCCTTAGCTTGGCTACTGAGAAGACCTGGGAATAGCATCTTCCAGTAACAATGAGCACATCTATTGTCTAGATCTTAATTTTTAAATGCTTTTGTTCAGAAAGAGGAGCCAAAGCACTTTGGAAAATTGGTTGATGCCAGTGTTGTAGCAGAAAAGTCAAAACATGAGGTTGAACCATCTTTTTGTGTGAAAAGAAATGCTCAAAACATGATAAGAACATATAGGATGTGTCAAAATGACACAGAAGGTAGCTTGAGGGGTATCCTATTGGCCAAATAAACCATGGCTTGAGCAATAATTAAATAACAATAGGATTTAATTATATTATGACAATTGAATAAAATATAAATTTATGTGTATTTATGGATATAAAAGAAATGTATAAAGAAGAAAGAAGAAAGAAGAAAGTTTTTCCCTATCGTGAAATACCACCTGACTATTGTAGGAAGGATGATAGATTTTGAAAAAATCACTATTTGGTACCCATCATAGTAATAATCAGTTCAGCTAAAAAACACCAAAAGGCACCAAGACTAGTGCGTGAAAGCTTGACAAGAAATGGGATATTTACATAGCCTCAAAATAATTCCCTACAAAATACTTCTTAATTACAAAGTAGTAGAGAGTATCTTCACAGTAGACAAACCCAGAAGCCACGGCCATAATCAAATAATGAAGGTTAATATTTCTAGGAATGGGACAAATCAAAATCACACATGATCTGATAATATGTAATGGGGGAGAATACAGAATCATTTCTGTGATATTCCTACCCAAAAGGCAAAACCTAAATCTAGCTGTGAATAAACACAAACCAAAATTGAGGGACATTCTTTCAAAAGAGCTGGTCTGTAATCCTCAAAAATGTCAAGGTTGTGAAAATCTAGGAAACACTGAAAAATTACCCAGATTAAGGGAGGCAAATGAGACATAGTAACTAAATGCAACATATGATCCTGAATTAAATCGTTTTATATGAAAGACGTTATTGAGCAGTTGGTGAAACTAGAACGTGGTCTTAATATTAGATGGTAGTAATTCTCACTGTTACTTTCTTGATTTTAACGGTTGTTTTGTAGTTATGGAGGAGAATGTCCTGTTTGTGGGAAATGAATGCTTACTTAGAGTATTCCAGGGTGATGGGGCATTGAGTTTGCAAATCACTCTCAAATAGTTTGGGGAATAAAATAGTATTCTGTGCTGTTTTGCAACTTTTCTGTAAGTTTAAAATTATTTTTTAACAAAAAAGGAAAATAGGTCGCTTGAGTGGCTCAGTCGGTTAAGCGACCGACTCTTGATTTTGCCTCAGGTCATGATCTCAGGGTGGTGAGATTGAACCCCCAGTTGGGCTCCATGATGGGCATGGAGCCTGCTTAAGATTATCTCTCTGCTCCTCCCTCTACCCCTCCCCATCTCTCTCTCTCCCTAAAAAAACAAACAAAAAACAAAGTCAGTATGATTGACCAAAATAACGGGATAAAAGAGAAAGTTCACACGACTATTCCAAAAGATGCACAGAAAGCATGTAATAAAACTCCAGACCAAATTAATAATAATGATTTTTAGAAAACCAGAGCTAGAGCAAATTCTTATTCTGAAAAAGTGTACTATAAACTGTTGACAACAAATTTCATACTTAATGGTGACATATTTGAAGTGTTCCTCCTGGGATGATAAATAAAATGAGGATAACTGATTGCATGCCCTCTCTATAATTCTGCCCTAGAGTTACAGTCTAATCAACCAGGCAGGAAAAAGTAAAAAATACCATTTATACAAACAAAAAAATAACATTTTCTGATTTAAAGATGACAAAAATAAAAAGGAATATTTAAATAAGCTATTAAAATTAATAAGTGAAGTTACCAAGATTTCTGTACACAAGGTCAATTGATAAATTAGGTGTTTTTTTTTGTTGTTGTTGTTGGTTTGTTTTTTGAGAGAGAGAGAGAGAGGGAGAGCAAGCCAGAAGAGGCAGAAGGAGAGAAAGAATCTTAAGCAGCTCAATGTCCAGCGTGGACAGGCTCAATCTCAAGACCCTGAGATTGTGACCTGAGCCAAAATCAAGAGTCGATCACTTAACCAACTGGGCCACCCAGGCACTCCAAGGTCAATAGATAAAAAAGCAATTTTATTTATGAAAATGGGAAACAAATATAAACAAAATTAAAATTAAGGAATAAATCTTTTAGAATAGCATAACAAGACATTAACTATCTAGGAATAAATACAGTGAAATATACTTAAGACTGATAAACTAAATTCCACAGAACATTAATGAGAGAGATTAGAGAAGATCTAAATAAATCGAGGAATATACCAAGTTTAAGGGCAGGGAAACTCCTATTTTATGATGGAAATTCTTTCTAAACTGATGTATAATTTGATGCCATATCACGAAAATACCAGACACTTTTTTAGTTGTTGTTGTTGCTTTTTTGGTAAAAATCGATCAGGTGACTGCAAGTTATATAGAAATCCAAGGGGCAAGAATAACTAAGACAATGCTGCAGGGCAAAGTTGGAAGTCTCACTCTATCTGATACCAAGATTTATTAGTCAAGTTTGGTAACTAAAGACTGTGTGCTATTGAGGCAAGCTGGGCAAAAAGGTCACTGAAGGAAATAAAGAGTTCAGAAACGTTAACAACATGCAGTCACCTGATAGATACCAAAGGTACCCTTCAGTGCAAGGAGGAGAGATAATCTTTTTAATAAATGGTGCTGGAAAATATTATTTAAAAATGTTTGCCTATATCTTACATCATGTCCAAAAATCAATTTCAGCTAGGTTTATATCTAAATGTGAAATTAAAAAATTAAATGTTGTAACAACAAAAATTGCTTAAATAGGATAGAAAAAGTTGGAATGCAGCGAATTAAGAACTTCTGCTCATCACAGTACAAGAGAGAAAAACAAGCCACTGAATTAGAGAAGATATTTGTAGTGTGTGTTCATGAAACAATCCAAGGGACAAATGGGCAAATAACTTGGATAAGCACTTCATAAAAGGACTGTATCTAAATGGCAACCAGGGGACCCCCACTAGAATATCTAAAATAAAAATGCCTGGAAATATCCAGCTTTAGCGAGGTTGAGGAAGGCCTAGAAACGTCTTAGGAGGAGGGATGTGAATTGGAATAATTATTTTGGAAAGCCATTTGCTTCACCTGCTGAGTGAAGTAAGCATGCATGCACCCTATACCCAGAAATTTCACTTCTGGGTATACATCCCACAGAAACGCACTCATATGTTTGCCAGATGAAACGTAATCATTAAAAGGTAAAAAACAAACAAACAAACAAAAAAACCCACACGATTGCCTGTTACTGAATAAACTGTTATAGTCACACAATTGAACATTCTATGGAAATGAGGAAAGATCTTCTACCTGAAGATGTATGTTTGAATTTCACAAACATCACAATGAACAAAATAAGCAGCACCACGTATTGTGCTTTTAGTATTATCAGTTTTTAAATCAGGCAGAACTAATCTATAATGTTAGAAAAAAGGATATTGATTACCTTGGGATTAGGATAATGACTACATTTTGTAACAGTTCATCTAGTTGTTTACTTATAATTTAAGCATTTTTCTGCATGATTTTACCCTTCAAACATTTGCTTAAAAGGATATGAAACAAAATTGGTCCATTATTATTATTACTATTATTATTATTATTTACAAAAGGTGCTCACCAGACAGTACCTTCAATTTAAATGATCAGTTTTCTGGTCATTTGATCTCTCAATTTATTTTTTTATTTTTTTTATTTTATTTTTTTAAAAGATTTTATTTATTTATTTGACAGAGACAGAGATAGCAAGAGCAGGAACACAAGCAGCGGGAGTGGGAGAGGGAGAAGCAGGCTTCCCCTCGAGGAGGGAGCCCGATGTGGGACTCGATCCCAGGACCCTGGGATCATGACCTGAGCCGAAGGCAGACGCTTAACGACTGAGCCACCCAGGCACCCTGATCTCTCAATTTATAAGCAGAGCAGAGGTGGGTGGACAATAGTGACTATCACAATAGCCTAAATCCCCTTTCCAGAGAAGCGCACGTTCCTATCAGACAGCCTTTACCTCAGAGATTTTATGAGGAGACAAAAAATACTATTGACTCATACAATTTTAAGTTTGGAATTAAGATAATGGAGATTGGTGAATGGCAATATTTGAGTACTCTTAATTTGTCATGTGCTTGTTAATAAAATAGTATGGAAATACAATGAGTTTTGCCTGCCTTATTAATTCATTCATTTAATAAATATTTACATAGTATCAAATGTATGCTGGGAAGTTTTCTAAGTGCTGAATCATATGACTTAGTTCTGGTTCCTAATACCATCTCTTCTCATACTCACTGTATGAGGATGTTGGAATTTTGCAAAATCATTAGAGTACCATTAACCATCTCTGGAGAAAATGAAAGAGAATTCTTTTAATACACTTCTGAAACTATAAAACATGGTTTAGCATAATTTTGAATAAAGAGATATTAATGTCTGTATCATAGATATTTTCAAATAGCATGTGATTGAATGTGCTGTCTGGAAGATAGCAATCAAAATCATATTTGTATAAGGTCTTTTTCTATATTTGATTTTTTGAAAGATAATTTTTAAAAAAGTATTTAATAAAGATGAGATTTTCCTCACTTAAATCCATCAAACAGGACACACATATACATGTTGCATGTGCACAAAACTAATGGAAAGAAAGAAATATAAATGAAAAAAAGCAATGTTGTCAAAGACAGTTAATTTAAAAATGAAGTTAAAACTTTTTGCACATGAGAAAGATTGAATTAAGCCTTACACAGAAGTAAAATAGTTAATACAACATTAAAAGGAGATGTTTCCTATTAATTGAAAGAAACACTGTATGATTTTTGTCAATAAAGAAAGAGCTGTATCTGCTTTCCCTAACCTCACACTTAGGAATTAAGATGGATTTTCCGTGTCTGAAAAGAGGTTAGACTTTCTGGAGGCAGAGTTCAGGACATTAAGAGGATACATCCAAGGGGCTGAAATGCTCTGAAAGTTTCTCAGTAGAATCCACAGGACCAGTATCTACCACACGAAATGGGTATTAGCAGCAGTATCCTTATCAACCACAGTCACAGCCCAGGCCACCAGAGTAATTTCTCTAGTAGCACATGGTGTTGGGAGTGCCAGGTTTAACTGAAGAGCAGGGAATCCGTTTGCTTAGATTGAACATCACCATCTGTTCAGACCCCCTCAGTCGTGGGAAAACCACAGGTTGTGTTGACCTAATTTGCATAAGAATTTTGGAGCCTCTTGATTCATAATGCAAAAAAGATTATTTTGCTATTACATCAAGATTGCCAGAAATGTATCATGCACTTTTAAAAGGTGATTTCTCTCCTAATTTCAAATCCTTCAAGTTTTTGTTTAGATTCCAGTTGGTTAACATGTGGTGAAATATTAGATTCAGGTGTAGAATTTGGTGATTCATCACTTACATACAACACCCAATGTCCTCCTTTAAAAAAAAAAAAGAAAATTTTAAGATTTAAAAATGTATTTATCTAAAATAAAAATCTGCATTTCCAAAAAAAAAAAAAAATCAAACCCAAACCTTCCTATTTCTATATTTGGTAACATAAACATGTCCAGGTTAAAAGAGATAATACAAAACATGAAAGCCATATTCCAGATGTTCGTTTTTGCTAACAAAAACTCCATTTTAAGTTAGACATACACTGACAATTCACACAGTACATAATGAGTTTGTGGGTTCATGAAGGAGAAATTACCTGACATCACATCATGTAGCTGATAGATTCACCTATCCATTTCCTTAGGGATAATGGGCCTCCACGTTTAGGTTTTCTGAGCATTACAAGTAGCTGACAGAGAGCCATTCCACTTTTACTGAAATCCAAAATACACACAGAAAAGACCCTAAATCATTAAGTGCAGAAATAGATTAATTTTCACAAAATAACCATACCAATTTAGTCAGCATTAAGATCAAGAGAAAGAATAATGGTAGGACCCAGAGGGATTCTCACATTTCTTGCCTTCATCCCTCTCCCCAGGCATTTCTCATCCACCTTTTGAAACCATGTATCTGTTTTACCACCTTTATACTTTGTATAAATGGACTCATACTCTATGTACCGTTTTCACCTGGTTTCATTTGTTCACCAGTGTGATTTTTAAGAGTCATACATTTTTTGTGTGTAGAAATTGTTCATTTTCATTGCTGAATAGCATTCTCTGGTATTATATACCACAATTTATTTACCCATTTATTGTTGATGGAGAGTGGGCTTCTTTCCAATTTTAATCATTATGAATATTGCTTCATGTATATTCTTGTACATACCTGTTGGTAAACTTATATATGCCTCAATCAGATATTGCCACAATAATATTGCATAACTAATGGGCAGAAAACACAGTTTTACGTGAGAGTAAACATTTACTTTGCCCTCCTATGTCTACTTCTCACCTGTGGTTTGGCTGGACTAGGCTGGTCTTGGCACAAAGCCGTGAGTTAGATGCTTTGACTTGAACCAGCATCTCATGGATTCATCTCCTTTTCACTATAGAAAACAGGAGTGCAAGTGGTCCAATTCCAATGGTGGAAGCACATTTCCAACCTCTGCTCACATGCCCAGTAATCCCATTGTGGAAAGCAAGTCAAGGAGTGGGGGTATACCTTTTGTCCATGCATACCCTGTCCACTCTGAGCCGAAAACAATGGAGAAAGGGAATAGAATCCTCTCATGGAGGTCAGGGAGGAGGGAGTGAAAATTTTATGAAGAACAATTTATTCTGCCACAGATGCAGTTTGTTGGGGGCAAAACTAGAATTAGAATTGCAGTTGTTTAGAGCACAGATTTGTTCAGTTTTTGGAGATAGGCCACCAGACGGTTTTCCAGAGTTGTCGTGTTATTTGATAACTCCACAAGCTGTTGGTCCACATTCTCATCAGCAGGTTGTACCGCCCGTCTTTTCTTTTAGCTATTCTGGTGGGTGTGTAGTGATTTCACTTTGCATTTCCCCGATACCTAATACACTTGAACATCTTTTTTTTACATGGTATTAGCCATTTCTACGTATCTTTGCTTTGTGAAGTACCAGCTCAACCTTGTTTCCTATTGAGCTGTATAGGAGAAATAATGAACAAACTCTTACCCTACTACATCAGAATTTAATCTTATGTTTCACAGGCTAGTTTTACTCTCCTGGTAACTTGATAAGGTGGTAAATGTCAATGACATTGTAAGCATCATCGCTTATGATGCAAGTGCTCATTAAATTGCATCTGGACAAGGAGGAGGCACTCAGGATGTGATCTGGACACTTGTGCCGATGACCCAAAGAAGAAAGGCTGAAACTGTATGTAGAAGAGATCAGTGGAGTCAGCCCAGAGATGCTGCCCGCTTGGTACTGACCAGAGGCAGTCAAAAGAGAGTGCTCGTGGGAATCAAGTTGTTAATTACTCTGAAAAAAAAAAAATAACACAAGGTATGAGGCTGACTTCAGCCTGCTAGGATGTGGATGCCATAATATATTATATATATACTTTACATACAAATATATTGTATATATTATGTATATATGTATTATATGTGTATATGTGTATATATATGTACATATATAAAATATATAATGACATCTAAATATAATGGCTTCAGATCACCTGAATGCACAATGCATAGATTTACATGGGTACAGAAAGAAGCAGTTGGTCTGCTCTTGCCTTTTGGTCGCATCATCCCTGCAGGAAAAAAACCTGTGCAATGATTTCTTTCTCTTTATTTCTTTCTCCTTCTTTCACACTCATGATTGAACACATATGGCATACACACATAAGACAGAAATGAGAAGAAATGCAAAACAGCATTATTTATGCTAAGATAATAGAATTTTTTGAAAATTGACATAAAGATGTTATAGTAAACAAATGAGGTATAATGATAATGTGATATTAGAGTTACTATACATTGTGAGGTATTCCAAGGGAGTTTGGTTAATTAAGATGAAACACACTGGATCAAGATTTTGTGTTTTTCTGTTTTATTTGTCTTGTTTTCAGGTTGCATAGGATGAAATTTCTCTTTAGAAGAGAGAATAGAAAATCTTTAGTGAAAAAGTCAGGAAACACAGGTAGAAGTGACCAATAGTGTGAGTGGCTCTAGAAATTTCTCAGTAGAACCCATAGGACCCGTATCTGCCACAGCAAGATGGGAGGTGGCAGCCATATCCATACCCACCAGAGCCACAGCGAGAGCCACAGACCAGGCCACCCGAGTAGTTGCTGTGGTAGCACATTATGACAAGAGTGGTAGGTTTAGTTATGAAGCCACGAATCAGTTTTCTGAGTTCTAAAGTCACCATCTACAAATGGGCTTTTATATATACCCAGTAGAAGGTGGGGCAAACCAATGGAAGTTTGGGCCTCATATTTCAGACTAATTTGCATTGAAAATTTCTTGAATCTATGGTTGGGAAGAGATGACTTCATAAACAGGAATAATTTGCATTTGTGTCAGGATTCTCACAGCAAATCAGGAGGCTTTTGTAAGCAATTCCTGTCTATTTAGAAAGCTCTAACTCAACCTATTTTTGTTTAGAGCCTGTGATTTTCATGGGACACTCCTTATCACATTTTTTGGGGGTATTATCTAACTATGAAATGTGTAACGTAGAATTATAAAAATCTTTATGTATGAATGTGGATTTGTGGTTGGGATAAGTTAATGAAATCACAAAATGGATAATCTTGGCTTTGAAAAAAAATTTTCATGCGAACACTAATGTACCTATGCATTTCTAGTGATTACTTATGGTAGACTGCCTGTTCATTCATCTATAGGCACTTTGTTTCATAAATCCATATTAATAGATCTGTCCATTCACATTTAGACTTGTGTCATTTTTCAACTCATTTTTCAATTCAACCATGCAATTAACTATTTATATATTCATTTTCCTTATAATGTATTAGTTAATTTGCTAGAAATAGAATTGAAGTTCCTTATGGGTGAAACCTACATATGTCCTTATATATTTTTATTCTATAATGAGGCAAAACTTCTGTCAAAAATCAGGGTTCTCAATAGGACACACATATTGGAGTAAGAGATGTTTGTCCAGAAAACTGGAAGAACACATTATATGTCTAATCGAACCCTACAGTACCAGATATTCTGAGAACATCCCCATATGATTCCTTACTTTCTATTGTCTTCTGTTTATCCGAGGGACTAGAGACTACATTTCTCAGAGTCTCTTGCTAGAAGGATTTCAAACTAAACTATTCCAATGACAGGCTTTTGTTTAAGATTGATCAAGATTGGTTAAAGAGAGGAGAAAACCACATTATTAGAGAACAGCAGTGGGAAAATATATGACTTTTGAAATATGTGAAGTTTTACATGAAATATTGGCTACTGTCCTGACAATCATCTGTGGTTTTTGCACTTTCTTGACTTACTGAAACATAATAGAAAGTCTGAGCAGTAGGGGAGACATTTCTTGGCTTTTTTTTTCCAGAACTTTCATTGGTTGAGCAAGCTAATACTTCTGTTAATTGAATCTTTTCTTGCCTTAAATACCCAGAACATTTTCTGGTTTCTTTTCCCCAAAACCTGATTGATACATAGCAATGTCTTGATATACACATAATATTATTAACAATATGTAATATATAAAATTATGTGCAAATTAGACCTACATTTTTTATGGTGCTGCAAAGTAAACGTTATTTTTTTTTAAAAAAGGGATGGTATATTTAAAGCCTTTAACAAAATAAGTATGGGTAAAAACATTTAGAGGTTAAGAAGAACTAATTATATATTCAGAGAAACAAACCCTGAGGGAATTTGTCATAAACAGACTTGCACTAAGAGAAATACTAAAGGGAATTTTTTCAGCAGAAAGAAAATTATTTCAGCTTGAAACATACAAATAAATGAAAGAGTGAGGAACAAGGAATGAATGAATATGAAAGTAAAGATAGGTGAATATTATCTGCACAAATTGTCATCATTGTCTTCATTGTCATTTTCTCTGGAGTGGGGGGAGGAGAGTCATATAAAACATATATAGAACCAATAAGCTTGAAAACAATGATATAAAAGATGACAAATAGTATAATTGTAATTAATGTGTTTTGAGGTTCCAGCAATATGTGATAAGTAGCAAAGAATGCTAATTTATATTAGAGTATAATAAGTAAAAAATACATGTTTTATTCTCTAGTGAATCACTGCAAGAACAGTAAAAGAGTAGATAATCATCAAGAAAGAAGAAAAATAGAATATAAAATATTTGATCAGTTCCAAGAAGGCAAGAAAACAGAAAATGGATCATAAATCTGGTACAACAAACATAAAACAAATAGAAGAATGGTAAATTAAAACCAAAATAAATGGGTAATGTGAATAGATGAAAATACAGAGATTGTAAGCCTGGAAAAAATATACCTAACTACATGCTGCTTAAAATAGACACATCTCTAACATCATGTTAGATGATGTTAGACTATATTCTTCAATAGAAGAATAGTTTAAAATATTTTGAAAGTCAAAGTATAGAAAAAATTTTACCTTGCAAACATTAGGCAAAAGAAAACTAGTGTAGCTATATTAATATCAGACCTTAAGACAATAAGAATTTCTAGAACAAGAGAAGGAAATTTCATAATCATAAAGGTACGAATCCATCAGGAAGGCATAATGACTTTTATTTAATATTCAATATTAAGCAAAAATACCTTTCTTATCATAATGGGATAAAATAAAAGATGTGTCTTAATAACTGAGAGAATAAGGAAACAAAAATAAAAGTATGCAAGAATATTGAAGGCCTAAACAACACAGTAAACTTGGCCAGTGGATGAAAGTATGACAAAACCAACATCAGAAAACATAATTCTCAAGTGCACATATACACATATAGTAAATTTTTATATACTACTAATGGGAATTATAAGCTGGTAAAATCTCTTTGGAAAACCAAACTTAATTCTGTGACCCATGGATTGCACTTTTAAGTATAGACAGAGCAAAATGTGATTAATGTTTGCAAGATGTATTGTTCTCCATCATTTTATTTTCAACCTACCTATGCCTTTTTTGAATTGAGTTTTTTTTCTAGAGAGCATATGTTTGATCATTTTTTTTTCTACTCTACTTATCTCTATGTTTTAGTTAGTGTAGTTAAGCCATTTATACTTAAAACAATTATTGATATGCTGATATATCATGTTTGCCATTTTATTATGTGTTTTCTATTTGTTTTCTTTGTTTATTGGTCTTCTCTTTCTCTCTTTTTACTTTCCTGTGGGGTGCTTGAAATTTTTCTTGATCCCATCTTGATTTACTTGCACCATTTTTGAATATATCTATTTTTACTGTTTTCTTAGTGGTTGCTGTAGGCTTCACACTATTACCTATATTATTTATCTGAGTCTACCTATATCAACATTTTATGACTTTAAGTGAGGTGTAGAAATCTTATTCCCATTTAGGAAATACAATTGTCTTAAGCATTTCCCTTACCTTTATAGACATCACATCAGATAGTGATATATATTTTGCTTCAACCATCAAATACGACTTAGGAAAATCAATAGAAGAATAGTTTAAAATATTTACCCCAATTGTACCCACCCTAGTAACTCTTTTTATTTCTGTAGTTCCAAACCTTCTATTATTATCATGTCTGTTTTAGAGAACTTTCCTTAGCCAATTATTAAAAGTAGGTGCTAAGGACAAATTCTCTTAGTTTTTCCTTCATCTGTGAATTCCAGAGGATTATTTTTGCCACATGTAAATTTCACAGTTAATTCTTTTTCTATTTTAGTTTTTGAAAAATGTGTCACTTCCTTCTAGCCTGAATGGTTTCAGACAAGAAATTTGTTGTCATTTAAATTGCTTTTTCCCAATAAGCAACACACTGGGAAATAATGATTTTTCAAAATTCTTTTTTTAGTTTTATTCTCTTTCTCATCTTCTAGGACTCTGATGATACCAATGTTAGCTTTTTTTGTTATTGTTCCACAAGTCCAGGAGGCTCTGTTTGTTTGCGTGGTCTATTTTCTTCCTGTTGTTCAGTTTAGTAAATTCTATTCACCTGCCCTCAGGTTTACTGATTCTATCATTTGTCATTTCCACTTTACTGTTAAACTCAGTGAGTTTTTATTTTTATTTTGGCTGTTGTATTTTTCAGTTCTATAAATTTCATTTGGTCCTTTTTATAATGTCTTTTTGCTGAGATTTTCTATTTTTTCAAGAAGAATTTTTAATTGCTTCTTTTTTAAGATTTATTTATTTATTAGAGAGAGGGAGAGAGGGAGAGAGAGAGAATGGCTGCTTTGGGGAGGGGCAGAGGGAGAGGAGAGAGAGAATCCCAAGTAGACTCCATGTTGGGCATGGAGCCCAATGTAGGGCTCAATCCCAGGAACCTGAGATCACCAAGGGTTAGAGGTTTAACCAACTACACCACCCAGGCACCCCTAATTGCTTCTTGAAGTAATTTTATGATGGTTGTATTAAAATTCTTATCAGTACCATAAAAAAATCCTTATCAGATAATTCCAGTATCTGATCGATCCTGATGTTGGTATATGTTGTCTTTTCTCATTCAAATTGTGATTTTTAGTTTCTTAGTATGAGTAATTTTTTAAATTGTATTCTAAATATTTTGGATAGCATAAGACTTGGATCCTATTTCACCTCTTTTTCTCTCTTTTTAAAAGAAGCAGTCTTCTTGTGAGGTAGCAAGGGCTAGGTGTGTGTGTTTGTTTAGCTTCCTCATTGAGGATGGGTGGAGTAGTACCCGTCTCTGTCTTGCTGACACTTTCTGATAAAAATAGGGTGCCTAATTGCACTGCCTCATTGCCTCCAAGTGGGGAACATAAACCCAGCTTCCAACTGGGCCCTGTTGATACCACAGTCAATGTGAATAATTTAGTTTTTGCTTATTATATCTGTATACATAACCATCTCAGTGGTGGTTTGATGAGTGACAAGCTGCCACAGCAACATGGATCCCACTACTGAGAAGCCCACAGATTTTTCGGGTATCACATTCTGTAGAGAATGTATAATTTGACAAAAATGCCATAATATTAAAAAGATTCAGATTCTGGAGATTGATGAATATAAATAAACAGATCTTATTTGTCACATGTTCTTAAATGAGAGTATGGAAACAGAATGAAAAATTTTGCATAATTGTTAACATCCTTCATTCATTAATAAATGTTTGTACAAAGTACTTTCTACAGTGCTTATACTTGGTGACCATTTTTCTAGGTGCTGAACTATAGGACTTACTTTTGGTATCTTAATATAATCTTATAGTCATACCACAAGAACATGACAATTACAAAAGACCATTAGATAAATATCCATCTCGGTAGAAAAATGGACTAAAGTTATTTTAACATATTCATAATTTTTTAAAATTTATTTATTTGGCAGAGAGAGACATAGAGAGAGAGGGAACACAACAGGGGGAGTGGGAGAGGGAGAAGCAGGCTTCCCGCCGAGCAGGGAGCCCGATGCGGGGTCCAATCCCAGGACCTTGGGATCGTGACCTCAGCTGAAGACAGACGCTTAATGACTGAGCCACCCAAGCACCCCTAACATATTCATAATTTTGTGTGAAATTTTGAAATATAATGAAAATGAAGTGAAAAATAATGAATCCTGTTTAATGACAAAAAGATGCCTTTCACTGAAATCTCCTAGAATGAAATTGTTCCTAGTAGCTGGATCTATAAGAAAGGTAACCTCAGTCAAAAACTACCAGAGTTGGTCAAACCAAAATAATAAGTCTATACAAAAGCACAGCAATAAATGGTTCAATCCAAACGTGTAGTGTCAGGAAAAGCCTAAGAACAGAGACATCAGAATAGAATCATGGAAAATTAGGTTACTATTATAGAAAGTGTTATTAAGTAATTAAAATAATTATTAGTTACACTTTTAGCTTCTGAAGATAAGGTTTTAGTGTGATCAAGGTGATGATGATAGTAAGTGGCTGTAGATATACATGAATGCATAAATTTACATTAGCATTGCCTACGAAGAATGAGAGTCCTATATTTCTGCTACTTCATCACTTTGGGAATGCAAATAGCACAGTTTCTTCAGTCATAATCACCAAAACCTAAAGAAGACAAAGACAGATAAATGAAAATAAAACAATATTGACAATTAGAATATTGATTTTAAAATGAAGTTAAATTTTTCTGCCCATGAAAGCTGTTGAAATAAACTGTGCACTGAAGTAAAATGGAAATATAATTTAAGAAGAAAAAGTTCTATAAATCGTAACATATTTCAAATGATTTTAATCAACCAAGGTGAAACACACCAAATTTGAACCTTACTCTTCCCTCTCAGCATTCCTGTAGGCTGATTGGGTTGAACGCTATTTGAGGAGAGAATGGAGTTCTATGTGAAGAGTTCTAAAAACAGAGTCAGTCACAGGAGGAGAAGTCCAATAATCTAAGTGGCTCTAGAAGTTCCTCAGTAGAATCCACAGGACCAGAATATTTCACAGCAAGATGGGTGACAACAGCTGTATCCATACCCACCCTAGCCATAGCCATAGTGACAGCCTAAGTGGCCATAGCCATAACCCAAGCCACCATAGTAATTGCTGTGGAAGCACATTACAAAAGGAGTGGATGGTTCAGTTGAAAACAAAGAAACGTGCCTCAGATCGAATGTGACCATCTTCATACAACCGCTTATACACCCTCAATAGTGGGTGGAGAAAACCGTAGGCAGTGTTCACTGCATATTTCACACTAATTTTCATTAGAAAATTTTTAGGGTCTCTTGATCCATAAGGTGAAATGAAGCCTTCATAAGTCAGATTCCTTTGATAAAATGTTAGAATTCCTACAGTCAAATCATGTGGCTTTAAGAAGAGGCATTTTTTTTTTTCAACAAAAGAAAATAAATAATTCAATTAAGAATGGGTAAAGGATCTGAACAGATGCCTTCCCAAAGAAGATGGATAGATGACAAGTAAGCATACAAAAAGATGCTCAACATTGCACATCATTAGAGAATTGCAAATTTAAATGCCGAGATACCACTATACAACTTTTAGGATAACTGAAATCCAAAACACTGACAGCACCAAATGTTGGCAAGAATGTGGAGCAATAGTAACTCTCATTCATTTTTGGTGGGAATGCAAAATGATACAGCCACTTTGGAAGACAGCTGGGCAGCTTCTTACAAACTCAACAAATCTCTTACCATACTACCCAGTGACCTATGCTCCTTGCCATTTACTCAAGTGAGTTGAAACAGATGTCTACACAAAAACCTGCAATCAGATGTTTATAACAGTTTTATTCATAATTGCCAAAACATTCAAGCAACCAAGAAATCCTTCAATAGGTAAGTGGATAAACAAACTGTGATACATCCATGTAATGGATATTATTTTGTGAAAAAATGAAATGAACTGTCAAGCCACTAGAAAGCATGGAGCAACCTTAAATGCGTATCGGTAAGTGAAAGAAGACAATTAGCAGAAGCTACATATGGGATGATTCCAGCTATACGACATTCTAAAAAAGGCAAAACTATGGAGCCAAGAAAAAGATCAGAGATTGCCAGGGGTGTGGCGGGAGTGAGAGAGGGATGAGAATGTGAAGCACTGGAGATTTTTAGGACAGTGGAGCTATTCTGTATGAAACTGTAATGGTGGACACATGTTATTATATACTTGTCTAAACCCATAGGATGTATAACACAATGTACACTGAACTGTGGTCTTTAATTAATGACAATATACCAATATTGGCTCATCAGTTCTGACAAATGTACCACACTAATGCAAAACGTTAATAATAGAAGACACTCATGGCAGGAGGATGAGGGCGTATATGGGAGCTTTCTGTGCTTTCTGCAGTTTTTCTGTACATTTAAAACTGATTAGAAATCAGTCTATTGCTTTTTTAAAAAAGAAATGTTTGTTTATTTTTCAAAGACTGCTTACTCTGGATTTGGCCAGTTGATAAATATTACCAAATTACTTGGGATGACATAGAGCACACAAGCATTCCTGTAAATTTATGGGTTTTCTGTTTTAGATATTTGTTCTACTCAACTGTGGATTTCTAGGAATGTTTATATTTATATAATTCTATTATACAGTCTAAAGTTTTATATTGTATTTAATGGATGAGTGGGTACCTTGAAAGGGAAATTATTTGATGCTGAAAGTCTACCAAGTTTCTCCATCTGTTCTCAGGTGAAAACATGTCTTGTCTAGTACATCATGTTTTCTATGGAATATGTTCGGTAAACTGACTTAACATATTTTTATGCATTTTAATGAAAAACCTTATTCATGTATATTGTATAACATCCAGATTATGAATAAATCATAAAGGTAGAACTTGATGAATTTCCAAAGTGGACATACCTGTTTAATCAGTACTCAGATTCAAAAATCACGTATCACTAATATCTCAGATGACTCCTTTTATGCCCATTTCCATTCAACACCAGCCTTTAAGTGTAACCATTCCTGATATCCAAAACTATGGATTTGGTTGCCAACTTTTGAACATGATACAAACGGAATCACACAAAGAATATTATTTTATCTGGCTTCTTTTGAGCTGCATTTTTTTTTTTTTTTTTGTAGATTCATGCTTTTTCTTTTCTCACTGCTGTATAAAATTCAATGTACAAATATACCATAATTTCTTTATTCATGATCTCGATGGTCATTTGTATTGTTTCAAATTTATAGCAATATTTTTCAAATAGTGTTGCCACAGACAATCTTGTACATGTCTCTTGGTACACTTATGCATGTATCTAAGACATGCTAATTATTATTACAATAATGTTGCTTTTAAAAGCCCTCATATACCACATCTTCATTATCCACTCATCAGTCAATGGACACTTGGGCTGTTTCCATAATTTGGCTATTGTGGATAATGCTGCTACAAACATCAGGATGCATGTATTCCTTTGAATTAGTATTTCTATATTCTTTGGGTAAATGCCAGTAGTGCAACTGCTGGGTCATAGAGTAGTTCTATTTTTAACTTTTTGAGGAAACTTCATACTGTTTTCCAGAGTGGTTGCATCAGTTTTCATTCCCACCAACAGTGTAGGAGGGTTCCCCTTTCTCCACATCCTCACCAACATCTGTTGTTTCTTGTGTTGTTGATTTTAGCCATTCTGAATGGTGTGAGGTGATATCTCATTGTAGTTTTGATTTTTATTTCCCTGATGATGAGTAATATTGAACATCTTTTCATGTGTCTGCTAACCGTCTGTATGTCTTCTTTGGACAAATGTCTATTCATGTCTTCTGCCCATTTTTTAATTGGATTGTTCATTTTTTGGGTGTTGAGTTTGATAAGTTTTTTTATATATTTTGGATACTAAACCTTTAGCAGAGATGTCATTTGCTAATATATTCTCCCATTCTGTAAGTTGCCTTTTAGTTTTGTTGATGGTTTCCTCCACTGTGCAGAAGTTTTTATCTTGATAGAGTCCCAATAGTTCATTTTTGTTTTTGTTTCCTTTGCCTCAGGAGATATATCTATAAAAATGCTGCTATGGCTTATACATAATTTTAAAGATTTTATTTATTTATTTGACAGGGAGAGAGAGACAGCGAGAGAGGGAACACAAGCGGGGGGAGTGGGAGAGGGAGAAGCAGACTTCCTGCTCACTGAGCAAGGAGCCTGATGTGGGGCTCAATCCCAGAACCCTCGGATCATGACCTGAGCCAAAGGCAGATGCTCAATGACTGAGCCAACCAGGTGCCCTGGCTTATATGTAATTTTAATTGTACTTCTTCTTCTTGGCAGTGCAGTTTTTAGAATATGTGGTTTGGTGACTTTCATCAGTTTTGGAAAAGTGTGGACTATTTTCTCTTCAAAAATGGCTTCTGCTTTATTCTTTCCTTTCTTGTTGAACTCCAATTACATTTCTTACTGTTTCATGAGGTCTGATGTGCCCTTTATACTCTTTTTAGTGTTTTATATTCCAAGTATTCTATTTTTACTTCAGTAGAATAGCTTTTATCAATCTATCTTTAAGTTTACTAGTTCAGAGTTCCTGTAGCTAGTCTATTGAGTTCTTAACTACATTGTTCATTTGCTTTCTTTTTAAGACCTAGAATTTAAAATAGATTCTTTGGTGAATTTCTCCAGTTTTAACACCCATTTTGCAATTTTTCTTTAAGTTTTTTGTATGAATTAATCATGACTATGTTTAAATTTCCAGTTTCCAAATCCAATATATGACTCACCTTTTGGTCTCCTTATATTGTCAATTGTTTCTTTTGTATTCTTTCAGATGGTTCCACAAACTCAATGTTTTGTATAAACATCGTAGAGGATCCAAAATGATACTGTATTTCATCACAGAGATTTTGTTTTTGTTTTTGTTTTGGTCCTAGGTTATTCGAAAAGTTCTGATTGCCTTAATCACAACAAAGGCTCACATAAAATTAGGTTCCTAGAATTTTGTAATTTTGATAAGGGCCTGTTTACCTGTTTTCTTTCAGGTGATAGGAGTACTCCTTTGGATCTTCCAATTCAGGGCACTTTCTGGCAATTCCTGAATTTTAATGATTATTTCCTCAACACCTTGATATGAAAAAAAAAAGGATCTGATTTTCAAATGTGTTTGCTTGATATCTTAGGAAATTGACTCTTACAACTTCAGAATTTGGAAACTATCTCATGGAGAAATCTGGCTGTCTGTTAAGCTCAGTGTTCTGCCAGTTCATTTTTATCAGAATCTTGTGTCTCCAATTCTGTTTTGCCAACCCTGAAAAAAGAAAAAAATACACCCAAAACTCTGATTGTTAGTCTTTTCCCCAGCAAGCTTTTGTTTGCTCTGCTCCTAGAATCAAGGACTGCAGAATTTCACTTAATTTTCTACAGTTGTCTTATCTTTAGAATCTTGGTCCTTTTATTCTTAGTTTTTTTTTTTTTTTAATTAGCTCTTCATTGTACTTTATGCTTTTAGTTTGAGTTTCCCAAGTAAAACAACTGCTTCAAGGATGGAAAATACATTTAGTTCTGGGGAAATTTAATATGTATAACATATATATTTGATAAAGGCCAGACCCCCTAGGTAAAAAATGAAATAAGCTAATATTAATTTGATACTGAGAAAATATCTCATGGTTTTCATAAATCTATTTTGAATCATAAACTATGTATATATCTTTTCTAAATACTTAGTATAAATTGGTATACTTTGAAATATTTGTCAGACATCATGTAGGTAAGACAGAATGTCATTGTTAGTGTTGATATTTTAAATTTGATAATGCCCATATTTATTCTCTGGGCAAAATATTTTAAAAAATTGAGAAACATTTAGCAGAAGCAAAACTTTAGCTCATGTAATCCAACCATAGATGTTGCAAAAACACAAAACAAACAAATATACACAGTTTTAATGTTCATTTTTTTTACAAGTTTTAATGTTCTGATATGAAATACAACTATTGTAGATACTGGCCATTTTTAAAGCTTAGATTAAGACATAAACCAACAGAGACGATAAAAGATTATAGAGATGTATATAAAAACAGATTTTTTATGAATACTTGGAAAAAATTGGTATTTTTACTCCTCAATTTTAGTCACATAAAGACCACAAAAGAGCACTCTGAGGGTTCCTGGGAGGCTTGGTCAGTTAAGCGTCTACCTTCTGCTGGAGTCATGATGCCAGAGTCCTGGGATTGAGCTCTGCATTGGGCTCCCTGCTCAGTGGGGAGTCTGCTTCTCCCTCTGCCCCTCACCCTGCTCTTGTGCTCTCTTTCTCAAATAAATAAATAAATAAAATCATTAAAAAAAAAAGAGCACTCTGGCTCTCTCCTGCTCTCTTTCACCATACCCCCACCCCCAACTGCATACACGTGAATAATCACACCCCAGTAGACAAACATACAAGCTAAACCAATGGAGATAATTTAGTATAAATGTAAAAAAGCAATATTTACAATTAAATAAAGTTTATTTAATAATACATATGCTTTTTAAAGATTTGTTTATTTGAGAGAGAAAGAGAGAGTGCGTCATGTAGGGGGGAGGGGCAGAGGGAGAGGGTCTCAGGCAGACTCCCTGCTGAGCATGGAGCTCATCATGGGGCTCCATCTCACAGCTCTGAGATCATGACCTGAATTGCAATCAAGAGTCCAATGCTTAACCGACTGTGCCATCCAGGCGCCCTTAATTCATATGTTTTAAGGTAAAATTGATAATCCAACTTAATTAAATTTTATGTCACATTATAAAGGTAATACCATATCAAAGGAAAAACTTTCCTATAAACTACGATACAATCTGATCTGTAATAATGAATCAAAATGGGCATGCTGAATTTCCTTTATTTACCTCAGATAGTTTGATACAAAGTCAGTATTTTTGAAGACATTTAAAAATTTTTCATGTGAAGGAAACTTGGAGAGAATGCAAGTAAAATAGGGCGATGTAGCCAATAGACTAAAAAGCTCCTCAGTAGAAGCCATAAGACCAGTATCTTCCATAGCACAATGGGCGGCAGCAGCCATTTCCATAGCCACCATAGCCACAGCCCAGGCTACCGTAGCCATAGCCCAGGCTACCATAGCCACAGCCCAGGCTACCATAGCCACAGCCCAGGCCACCATAGCCACAGCCCAGGCCACCATAGCCACAGCCCAGGCCACCGTAGCCATAGCCCAGGCTACCATAGCCACAGCCCAGGCCACCATAGCCACAGCCCAGGCCACCATAGCCACAGCGCAGGCCACCATAGCCACAGCCCAGGCCACCATAGCCACAGCCCAGGCCACCATAGCCACAGCGCAGGCCACCATAGCCATAGCCCAGGCTACCGTAGCCACAGCCCAGGCCACCGTAGCCACAGCCCAGGCCACCATAGCCACAGCGCAGGCCACCGTAGCCACAGCCCAGGCCACCGTAGCCATAGCCCAGGCTACCGTAGCCATAGCCCAGGCTACCGTAGCCACAGCCCAGGCCACTGTTGCCGTAGTAACACATGGTATCAGGAATGGAAGGTTCAGTTGAGGAGCAGGAGGTAGGTATCTTTAATATGAATGCCACCATCTGCCAAGGGCCTTTTATACACCCTCAGTGGTGGGTGGGGAAAACCACAGGCAGTGTAGCATCCTATATCTCACTAATTTGCTTCAGACAACATCATGAATATTTTTATTTATTGGCAAAACAGGGCCCTCATAACTGAGATAATTTTACTCCTATATCAGGACTCCACCATTTATGGGCCTTTAAAATGAATCTCTTATTCTGTTTTCAAGGCTATGTCTCACTCTATATTTATTTAGTTGAAAAAATATGACTTGATTACATAGCCTGATCCAAACATGAAAATAGGTATCCCATTGTTTGGTTTTGTGTCCATTCTTCTTTAAGAAGAATTTTAAAATGAGCCTTGTCTGGAGGAACATGTTTCCTGAATCTTGCACATAAAGGATGGATATAATATATATTCATATAGTCTTACAAAAAACACTCTCTTCCAACTCAATATGACTACTTATTGGTTATGTTACTGGTAATATGGTGGCAAGTACTCTCATATATGGACATATTTGGCATTTATTTATCAACCTTTCCTTTAGTATGTGCGACTTTGATCTTTCCAGAAAATGCGTGACCATTTTATGGGCAGAAATGGTTTATGCCTTATGCTTCCTTGTGTCATCACATAGGAAGGTGTTGTAGATGTATCTGCAAACCATATGGAGGTTAAGCTTGATGCTCCGTCCTCAACTCATGTTTTTTTTTATCATGGCTCATTTCTGTTCTTCCAGATACCCCAGATTTGCAGTAGTGAGATGTGTCCTAAACAACGTGTGGATATTATCAGAGAGGTGAAAAGAGCCCAGCATTCATTCTTCATTCCCTCAGTTTTCAGCTGATTGGTGAAGTGTTGGTGGAGATAGAAATCCCCAATCATGGAAGGACTAATTGAGCACCCAGCAGAGACTATGCTCTAAGTTTTTTTTTTCTCTTTCTTTCTTTCTTTTCTTTCTTTTTCTTTCTTTCTTTCTTTCTTTCTTTCTTTCTTTCTTTCTTTCTTTCTTTCTTTCTTTCTTTGTCTTTCTTTCTCTCTCTTTTTTTAATTTCAAATTTTTAATGAAAATTAAAATATAATTGAATTTAATTAAAACATACTTTACATAAAACAAATTTATTTCTATTTAAGAGGATGGGTTTTTTCCACTGTCCAAAAGTACAGTGTTCCTAGGAATCCTTTCCTAAATTGAACTGGCATAAAACAAAGAAATAATTACCATTAATTTATATGAAAAAATTCTTGAGCATTCCCAGGCTCAAAAAAAAAAAAAAAAAAACCTTTCTTAGGCATTTCTGATACTTGAGGACACATTTTGCTAACAGATGCACGACATAAATCCAGATGAAGCATGGATGCTCACAGAGTTCAGAGCTCTGGGGTGAGGCTGAGATGCTGAGCAGAGGTCTTGGGAGAGGAGCTGGGGACACCACTCTCATAGCTCCGGGGGCTGTTTGTATCTGTAATGACTCACTGCAAAAGCAACAATGAATGCTATTTTCACTTTTTGCCCTTTTTTTTTGCAAAAGCAAAAATCCCTTTCAGATTTCTTTTGGTTAGAGAAAACAGGTACAAATGTAGGTTTTTTTGTTGTTGTTGTTTTTTTTTTTTTTGTAAAAGCCAAGTGTCATAATGCAAACTTTTGGAAAGCTGCCTGTATACCTAAATGAGTTTTGACAAATAGATTAATACAAATTATGTATTTTCACTCTAAACATAGCTATTGGGAGATTTTATAAGGTGGGGGAGAAGTTTCCTGACTTTATAGCTACCAAACTGAAATTTTCTCTGACCCCACAAACACTGCTTTGAACATTGAGAGTAGTGATAGGTATATAGATGGGATGAACAACCTGCTTTCCCTCAGGCTTCTAATTTAGATTATATGAAACTTCACAGAAAAATTCACATAGATTTTTCAGCCTCCCATCCAAGTACTCACCAGACCCGACCCTGCTTAGCTTCCAAGATCAGACGAGATCGGGCACGTTCAGGGTGGTATGGCCGTATTCCAACCACTCAATTGTTATTTATCTGTTGCTAACCATTGGCCAGCCATTTTTAAGACATTGGGTTTATGTGACAGTGTTATTGTTCTTGTGTTTCCTCATATCACTGACCTTCTCATTCACAGCATGAGATGTCGGAAGTGGTAAAAGGACATTAGAGAAACTTCCAGCATTGTAAAGAAAAATAAATAAAATAAATTTGCTTTCTTCTGAAATTGGAAAAAAAATCATCATTTTTCTTTGTTGGGTGAAGACTTACTACACAATCTCTTCACATCATTAAGGTAGATGTTCAAGTATCAAAATGATGCTTGGCATCTAGGGTGTCAAGCTGAAATTCGTTGTTAGGGTTCACCTTTCAAATGGGATGATGGCCAATTTTTTTTTTTTCTGAGCAAAATGTAGCAATTTCTTGAAAATAAAGTAGAAAGTTCACTTAATCAAAATGATCTTTGCTTGACTGATAACGGATTCCATAAACCTCTGTTGTCTCTTTACCATTTCCCAATGTCATGAGATTTCTTAAGAAAAAGAAAATAGGATAAGTGGGCACATTCATTTTGGAGATTTTAAATATGGGCCTAAATGAAGTAACTGAGTGCGCTGAAGACCATCGTGGTGAGATGGTGAGGTGGCGAGCAGTGTGAGCAGGTCCTTCCTGGAGGATTTGGACATCAAACGTCAGGCAGTCAGCAGGCTCCAGGCAGGGAATGGTTCGTGAACTATATTGTGGATGACATGCCCAATGTAGGTAGAAGCCTGCGAGGTGTGAGGACCAAGTGATCTCTTCTTTGAGGCACAGTTTGAAGTAATTCAGCTAAAATTTAGGGCATCAAGAAATGGACAAAGGCAGGGATTGTTAAATGTAGTGATAGGGAAAAGGACTATTTTGGTGGGCAAAAGCGTCATTTAAAAATTTGGCCTAGAAAAGCAATTTGATAGTCTGAGCAGATGTAGTAGTAGCTGCTGAATCATATGGAAGCCTGGGTTACATACATTCCAAGACAAAAAGAACGGATGTTCAGATCCTTGAATTTGTAGATACAGCAAAACTTCAGAGACAGCCCAAGACAGTCTGTTCTCTCACCTCTGTTTCTGCCTCATTTTCTCTGTTTCTCTCTCATTTTTTCTCTCTCTCTCCCTCTATTCCTTTCTCTCACATGCATACACACACACATAAACAGAAAAAAGCAAAAATGATGGAACTATTAATGTAAATGCAATGCAGCAATATTTGCAGGGATAGGTCATTGTTAAATACGAATTTTATCTCTCATGAATGATATGAACAAGAATAATGCTAAAACAGCATAAAAGGTAAAATTTTTCTATAAATTTAAGCCATCCCATTGGTTTTGGCCAATCAAAATGGGCGTGCTAAATTGGAATTACTTTTTTTCCCCCAATAGTCAGAAATGAAGTTGGCATTTCTGATGTGAGTATGAAGGTTTGGTTAGGACATGAGAAGAGGAGTCCAATAGGTGGAATTGCAATCTTATTTATTTTATTTAGATTATTTTTTAAAGATTTTATTTATTTATTTGACAGAGAGAGATAGCAAGAGAGAGAGAAAGAGAAAGAGAGAGCAAAAGCAGGGGGGAGTGGCAGGCAGAGCAGGCAGAGGGAGAAGCAGGCTCTCTGCCGAGCAAGGAGCTCGATGCAGGGCTTGATCCCAGGACCCTGGGATCATGACCTGATCTGAAGGCAGATGCTTTACCGACTGAGCCACCCAGGCGCCCCACAATCTATTTTATTTAAAGATAGTTTAGCTTGGCGATATGTTGGCTAAACAAAATGATCGCTATGTACATCATGTCTATCATAGCTATAGGAGGATTGGGCAAAAGAGAAGGGTTGCTGAGCCTCAGTGTTCCTCAGCTGCAGCATGCAGGTTCCCTAAGGCTGTACCATCATACACAATCATCTGCCATCATCTGGGCAATAAGAGCCTGGAGATGGGTATGTGTATATATGGTCATAGCTCCAATTTCTCTCATGTTCCCAATCAAAACTTCATAGAACTCATTAAAAATTATTATATGGTTGGGGTGCCTGGGTGGCTCCATCTGTTGAGTGTCCAACTCTTGGTTTCAGCTCAGGTCATGATCTCACGGTGCTGAGATCAAGCCCC
This sequence comes from Halichoerus grypus, assembly GCF_964656455.1. Taxonomy (NCBI): domain Eukaryota; kingdom Metazoa; phylum Chordata; class Mammalia; order Carnivora; family Phocidae; genus Halichoerus; species Halichoerus grypus. Next base: position 14,639,188 of record NC_135712.1, read on the forward strand.
AAGTTGGGCTCCATGCTCAGAGGGGAGTCGGCTTGAGATTCTCTCTCTCCCTCTGCCCCTCCCCCTGTTGACGCTTTCGCTCTCTCTAAAATAAATAAATAAATATTTAAAAAATTAAAAGATTATTACATAGTTTGCTATGTCCCATCATTTAAGCTAACAACATTCCATCATTTAGGCAATATTTTATTGAGGGCCCACTATGTGCCAGACACTTAGAACAATGGATTATATTACTTCTATTATTGTGATTATGACTTCTCCTATGATCTTCCCCCCTTACGTATAGCATTGAGTTGTGGCAATGTTGCAAAACCATTTGAAAATATTAATCACCCAAAAGCAATATTTTTTTTCGATGATAGACATGCATACCAAAATCCTTAATTAATTAATTATTATTATGTTATGTTAATCACCATACATTACATCATTAGTTTTTGACGTAGTGTTCCATGATTCATTGTCTGAGCACAACACCCAGTGCTCCATGCAGAACGTGCCCTCTTTAATACCCATCACCAGGCTAACCCATCCCCCCACCCCCTCCCCTCTAGAACCCTCAGTTTGTTTCTCAGAGTCCATAGTCTTTCATGGTTCGTCTCCCCCTCCGATTTCCCCCCTTCATTGTTCCCCTCCTGCTATCTTCTTCTTCTTTTTTCTTTTCCCAAAAGCAATATTAAATTCATTTATTTTAACACACACACACACACACACACACACACACACACATGCACACAAATGATGAAGAAAAACCAATATAAATGCAACAAGTACTTTCAATGAGATAAATGTTTATTAAAATTACTCTAAACTTTTCTCATATAAGATTGTTGATCAAAAAAGTAAGAAATTTGAAGGCAATACAATATCAAAGGAAAAGCTTTTTAAAAATTGTGAAACATTCCATATGATTTCAGTGACTCTAGTAAGGTTTGCAGATTCTGACCTATTTTATTTTATCTTTTTAGATATCTTAGGATGATGTTGACATTTTGGAATAGAAAATGAAATTATTCATAGGAAGAATCATGGAGGCAGATTCAGGCAGTTGGAGGAGAATAGTAAGTTGAGTTTCTCTGGAAGCTTCTCAGTAGAACCCGTAGGACCAGCATCTTCTGCAGCAAGATGGGCGGTTGCAGCCATATCCATAACCACCACAGGCGTAGCCCACACCATTGTGGCCATGTCCATAGCCGCCATAGCCCCAGCCGCCGTAGCCACAGCCCAGGCCACCGTAGCCACATCCATAGCCACCATAGCCACAGCCGCCGTAGCCACAGCCCAGGCCACCATAGTAGTTTCCGTGGTAAGACATGGTTTCAGGAGTGGAGGGTTTTGCTGAGGGGCAAGGAATCAGTTTCTGTCAGTTTGAACATCACCATCTGCACAGGTCCTTTTATATGTACCCTCAGTGGGTGGGACATGTCACAGGACTTGTTGACCACATATTTCCTACTAATTTACATCACTACACTTCCCGAGTCTTTCTTTCATTAGGCAAGGTGAGGTTCTCATGAGCAGGATGACCTGGCCGTTGAGTCAGCTTCCCTGCATTCAAATCACATGCCTTTCACGTGTTTTTCTTATTCTCTTTTTCAAGACCTTACTCAGCTTTTACTTATTTTGCTTAAAATATTTGAACGAATTTTTATCTAATTTAATCATTGACTAGGTTCTAAAATGTTGATTTTTTAAATTCTATCATTTCTTTTTAATATATTATGTGAGGGTCTTCCATAAAGTGAAAAATAACTTTCTTAACAATAGAGCTTATTCAGTAGAGTCGGGTAAGCTTTTCATGTTTATTATTTACTTTCATAAGTAAATCTCACGTGGGCATAAAAATATATAGAGTTGTATTTTGAAGCTTTAAAAACACATCCCCAGGATTTAGTATCTGTCAGTATTCCACTATCAGTTCCTTCTCTCCTTGTATACTTTTTGTAGTTATTGAATATTTTAAAACAAATCTAAGACAAGTAGTATTTTTCTTATAAGTACTTCAGTGTGTATGTCTATCACAAAATGAGCTTTTAAAAGACATATATAACTATACCATTATCACACAGATGAAATTTTTTTTAAAGTTCCTTTGCATTCCCTAAAACTTAATTCATGCTCAAATTTTCTCAATTGGTTCACAAATATGTTTTTTTAAATTTTTTATTGTTATGTTAATCACCATACATTACATCATTAGTTTTTGATGTAGTGTTCCATGATTCATTGTTTGTGCATAACACCCAGTGCTCCATGCAGAACGTGCCCTCTTTAATACCCATCACCAGGCTAACCCATCCTCCCACCCCCGTCCCCTCTAGAACCCTCAGTTTGTTTTTCAGAGTCCATCGTCTCTCATGGTTCGTCTCCCCCTCTGATTCCCCCCCTTCATTCTTCCCCTCCTGCTATTTTTTCTTAACATATATTGCATTATTTGTTTCTTTTTTTCACGTTGGGACTCACATTTAAGCATAATGTCTCTTAACTCTTTTTAAAGATATAATAGTTCTTTTCCAATCAATAGTTTCCAATAGTTCTTTTCTTCATGCACTATGTTTTTTTAACAAAATCATATTATTGTCCTGTAGAATTCTTAAATTTTGGATGTGGCCGATGTCTTCCTTAACTTTTCTTTTCTTATGTTCCTCTATCCCTTATACCATCTCTATCCTGGTAGGTAGATGTAGAGGGTTGAAATGATTCTTCTTATTTTTTGACAAGAAAAATACTGTATAGATGCTTTGTATTCTTTCTTTTCTATAATATTAGGAGGCACATGGTGTCTGGTTGTCCCATTGCTTCACATTTAGTAATGTTGGGATTAATTGAGTTCATGATATAATCTTCCCCAACAATTTTTATCTATTAATTTTTGCACTTGATGATAGTTATATAGACCCATTACTGCTAGAAGTTCTATCATGTTGATTTTAAATATTCTATCATTACATCTCAGACCACCATAACTGTAGTCATGGCCACCACAATAGTAACATATGTGTTAGTAGTGCAAGGTTCAACTGAGGAGCATGAAATAAGTTTCCTGAGTTTGAATGTCACCATCTGCATAGGACCTTTTATATAAATAGTAGATACGGCAAACCACAGACAATGCTGACCTCATATTTCAGACTAATTTGTGATAAAGCTCCCTATGAATCTTTATTTCTTTCATTTATGTGAAGTGCATTCCTTAAGCCATGACTATTTATTTATAAATAAATAGTATAATGCCTGGTTTCTCACAATCTATTCGCTTCCCTTGAATAATAGGGTTTAATTCTATTGTAACAGGTTTGTCCACTCCGTGAACCATATAGAAATATATTTAATGTCTTGGATCAGACTCCATGTAATTCCATGAGCATATAAGACCTTATTTTTTTTTCCTATTTTTTATTTGAAGAATATTAACGTCTACTACATCATCATATATGAGGTGAGTGGTTAGAAGAGGAAAGTTACTTGGAGACACATGTCTATAAATTTTATGAATTATTTTTACTACAGCAAAAGATTTTTCATCCCTAGATAGTGTTTCTCACTGATGAATGATGATGAGTAATTGACTAACTACAAGTACATTTCTAGCCTATTATAAAGATACCTCTTCTTTCATTGATATTTACATTAATTTTTAATATTTGTGTTTGAGTATATTTGTGAAGTTGACCATTTACCTACACAACTTAGCATTTTTCTTATATTCCTTTCCATTAATGCATGATGGCTCCACAGTTAGAGAGTCTGTAATCTATTATTGGAAACTGATGGCATTTTATGCATTCCTCTGTCACAATGTGATCAAGTACCACTGATATAGATATGAGAAATGAGGAGGCTTAGTTCACCAGTTCTGGTGGAACTGTGTTCTATTTTGTCTTTCTTCCTTACCACTGCTAGGTCCCCAGGGTTTTTTTGGTTTATTATATTTTGGTGGGGAGCTTCAGAGAGCTGCACACACAGGTTAGCTGAATAGTGGCGGGAGACACATGTATTATAGACAGATGTGGTTATGCTTGGGAATCAACTGGGTGTAGTTCGTGGTGCCTGTAGAGAAAAATTCCTTGTCTATAGGAGACCATCCTATAGGTTTTCATTTTTAAATGAACATTTAATTTTCATAACTGAACTGGGTTTTTTTAAACCAACATTGGCTGGATCCAAGTGTGAATCATAAAGGGAACTGGTATGTATCCAACTAGCTGAAAACTACTGAAGCAATGTATGCACACAATATCACTCAAGAAAGATATAATATATGAACATATAAGAGAATTGATGGTGTTTTTCCAATTATGTATAAAAAAGTAATTTTGCCCTATTTTAGTAGGCAATTTTAAGCACACAATTGTCTAATTCTTTCATCAGAATCACCAGAGGATTTGATATTGTGTGCTTGTCTTCCAGGTACTCCTGGACATAGGTAAAGGATAGTGAAGTATAAACCCCCTTTGCATTGCTACAAAATTCATCTTCCCCTCTGAGCTTAACATGAAGAGTTTGAACAGTATCAATTGGACAAAATAAAATCATTGAGGCTCTGGAGGCTCAAAAGAGAATCATTTATCTGGAGAAGATAAATGTGTACACATCTGAATAGCCATGCATTTTCACATGCTATTAATTTTTAGAGTAAGCTCCTAATTTGAAGGCATTTTAAAAGTCACATAAAACATTGACAAAAGATTGTCAGCCTTATTAATTCATTTATTTATTTTCCATTTATTCATTAAAAAAACTCAAATCTGTAGTACTTCCAGGCACTGTCTTGGGTGCTGGAACCTTGTGAATTCTATCAGTGGCATTGTTTTCTTAGTGTAATTTGATTTTTCTCTCAAAACATAGGCTGTGGTATTTTTAAAAAGCCAAGAAAATTCCATTATATGAGATGGATACATAGATTAATATATTTTACCTACTGAGAACAATGAGAAATGACTTCTAATACTATATAGCAGACCATAAATGTCATTTAATCTTATGATCCAGTTTTAAAAATTAATTAATATAAATTTGAAATTCCTAAAGAATTGTTTGGCCATCTGTATTATTCTTTTTTTTTTTTTAAAGATTTTATTTATTTATTTGACAGAGAGAGAGAGACAGTGAAAGAGGGAACACAAGCAGGGGGAGTGGGAGAGGGAGAAGCAGGCTTCCCGCCGAGCAGGGAGCCCGATGCGGGGCTCGATCCCAGGACCCTGGGATCATGACCTGAGCTGAAGGCAGACGCTTAACGACTGAGCCACCCAGGTGCCCCCCATCTGTATTATTCTTAAGGAATAATATCTGCAACACATAACATGTTGATATTTCATATTGATAAAATGGCTATGCCTTTTTCAATCATTTGGGGAAAAGTTTATAGAAGATCAAAATGACACAAAACATTAAGTCAAAATAAGTCTTTAATATACTGATGTTGAGATTCCATTCTTCTAACTTTTTTTCTGATAAGGTCTGGTGGAAAGTTGTATTTAATATAAAAATAAATTTTGATATCTTCAAAACAGAAATTGGAAATATGAAATTCAAAATCACCATCCCATGAAAGCACTGATTTAATTTCTTATGCCTGATGTGCTGGTGTGGTAATGGGGTGGTACTTTCTAGAAATTCATAAAGACAAAGATGATATACACATCCACTCTGTGGGCTACTATTAGATATGGGATATGGAGGGTCACTTAAAGGATGTGAAGTGGAACATCCGAGTACAACCACCAGGAAGCCCAGTTCGAAATACACAAATGTGCGGTGTAAGGAAATCGCCCAAGACAGAGGTGTGTAGAATATGGTGACTGGAAATAAGAGTGTCATGGTGGGATTTTTATCTGTTAATTAAAAACTCAGCATATGGGCTGATGTTTAAATATAATCAGGTGTTTGCCGTGATTACGGTTTTTATCAAAAACAAATTTCATTTAGAAATAATTTATTCTTAGGCTTTAATTTTTTAGCATATTAAGAAAGGCTATTTTTCTGTCATAAAAATACACACATGTGTGCGTGCAACAGATGTAACAAAAGTAATGTAAAAAAAGTATTTTCAATACACCAGATTTTATTGAAAATTAAAATAAATTTTCACAGAAAGGATGTTGAACTAAAATGTATGCAGAGCATAACTGTAATGCAGTAACAAGAGAAGTTTCTTTTATAAAGCAAGACATTCCAGATGATTTTATTCAACTGAGCCGATGGATGTAGAATTGCAACTCTTCTCTCCTTCCCAAGTATTCTAGAATGAGAGAATCACCATTTCATAAAGAGAAGAACTCAGAAAGTAGATTCAGGAAACATAAGAAGAGGAGTCTTGGAGTACCTCTTGAGGTTTTTCAGTAAAATCCGTAGGACTAGTATCTGCTACAGGGAGATGGGCGGCAGCAGCCATATCTATACCCACCAGACCCACAGCCAGACCCACAGCCAGAGCCACAGCCCAGGCCACCAGAGTAGTTGCCATAGTAGCACCTGGTGGCAGGAATGAAAGGTTCCGTTGATAATCGGAACCAGCGTCCTCAGTCGAAATGTCTACCATCTTCTCAGGGCTTTAATTTATCTTCGGTGGGGGGTAGGGCAAACCGCAGAAAGTACGGAACTCATAATTCACACTAATTTATGCCAGAAAAATTCCTTAAGCTCATGCTTTTTCTTTTAGGCAAAGAGACTCTCATGGGCTAGATTTTTTTTTTTCTTTCAGGTCAGAATTCTCACAATCGAACTATATGAGTCTAATAATAAATAATTGCTGTATTTTCAAATCTGCATCAAACTAGACTAGTTAGTGAAATTTCTTTGACCAGGTTTTATAGGATTTCTAAAGAATGCTGATTCCTCACTTGAGTTTATAGTTTCATGGGCAGGTATTTTAACTAAAGTAAAAATTCTGTCAAAATGCCTGTCTGTTTTTTTGGTATGATGCTTCTCCCCAAGGAGAATATTCCTTCAATTCTTTGTACTGAATAGATGGACACAATGTATATTCAAATGCCCTTGTACAGACACCAGTATTTTTATATGTAATTATGTTACCTTTTATTATTTTTGGAAAATTTTACAATTTTGTTATAAAGTGAAAGATTGAAAAAAAAGTGAAACATTGACTTACATTTTGTTTTACCTATCAGGTATTAAAAGGATGTGGAGCAATTGGAATCTCTGTAAACTCTTGGTGGGAATGTAAGGTGGTATAGCCACTATGGAAAAAAAAGGATGGTAATTCTTCAGAAATTTAAAAACAGAACTACTATATCGTCCAGCAGTTCCACTTCTGGGCATACATCCAGGTATATATCCAAAATGATTGAAATCAGGTTCTCAACAAGGTATCTGCACTTACTTTCATTGCAACATTATTCACAATAGTCAAGATATGGAAACAACATAAATGTTTTATTGATGGACGAATGCATTAAAAAATGTGGTAATACGTATAATGGAATATTATTCAGCCTTAAAAAAGGAGGTAATTCTGTCATTTGTGACAACATAGATGAAGCTGGAGGACATTTTGATAAGTGAAATAAGTCAGTCACAGAAGGATATAGTGCATGATTTTAGATGTGAGACATCTAAAATAGTCAAACTCATAGAAACAGAGAATAGAATGGTGGTAGACAAGGATTATGGGGAGGAGGAGATGGGGAGTTGCTGTTCAAAGTGTATAAAGTTTCAATGATGCAAGATAAATACGTTCTAGAGATCTCTGTACAGCATTGTGACTAGTCATACTGTACTGTGAACTTAAAATTTTGGTAAGAGTGTAGATCTTATGTTAAGTGCTCTTACCTCAATAACAAAAAAACCCCAAAAGAGCAGGGTGAAACTTTTGGAGGTGATAGATATGTCTATTACCCTGATTTTGGTGATGGTTTCATGGATTTAATAATATGTGGAAACTCATTACATTTTATACTTTAAATCTGTGCAGTTTTTTTGTGTATATCAATTACACCTCAGTCAAACTGTTAGAGATACTGGGCAGAATGGGGGGATTTTTTGCTTTTCTCTGTTACAGTGTGTCAAATTTATTTTGGTATAGTGCTCCTCTAGTCAGTTCAAGTAGATCTGGAGACTTCTCTACCCATTCATCTTCTGAGTTCCATCCATCTTAACTGTTGCCCTGGGGGGAGGGGGGCATCTGGAGTGAAGTATCCTCACAAAGCAGCCACGTATCAGCATAGGGGACACATGATGACTTGCAGGACTTTTGAATTCTATTCTGAAGGCAACTGGAAGGGTATGTATGATGCAGACAGAGAACATTTCTCACTTATGAAAGAGCTGGATTCTCTCTTAGGAGAGGCTATGAGCCAGGTTATGCTTTAAGATGAACATTTAAATTCAGTATTTGAGGTACTTCTTACTGACATTGGCCAGAAGAAAGAGACAAAAGAGGTTGGTTTGGAAAAAGCTAAAGGCAGAAGGCACAATGATGATGACTGAAATCTAGCTATATACAATGATATTCAAATAGAATCTTTCTTGAAAGGTCATATAGATAAACATAGCTGAATTTTAATAAATTTAATTAATTACATATTAAACAGTTATCTTACTCTAAGAGGTGGTTTTGATCTACCCTAAGTATTGAGAGTGATCTGTAATACTCATTGTCCCCAGTCTCTTAGTCATAATATAGTTGAGTGAGGGATGGAGAATGTCCCTGTTTTCTTCTTATGATAAAACTATGTTCCATTCTAAGTACTCCACCGAGAGCACATAAAAAGACAATCAATACTTTCTGGGAAAAATAACATTATTAGTACATCAAGACCCTGGAGATATTTTATATCCCTACTTTGTCATTTTCTGCTAAAGTAGAATATGAAATTCCAGGGAGACATTTTCAACATCATTCATTGTCGTTAATCTTTTTGTTAAAAATATTTATTAGGCACATACCCTGTCCCAGCAACTCTTCTCACTGCAAGGCTATGATCCTTTATCAAGATATTGTGTCAAATATCTTTTTTATCATTCATTACTTGAGTATGTGTCAGTTATACAGGGCTTTTGAGAAACACCCACCATCCCAGAGGGAAAATGGGAGGAGAATTCCTTGAGTTGTCTCAGTTGCTGAGACAATGAAATAGAACTTCTTAAAATATAATGTAATAGAATATAAAGTATACACATTGCTTAAAAGTCCTTCAAATGATAATACATTTTTGAAATATCTAGAGTGCTTTCAGCCACATGTGTGGATATCTGAGAATACTGTCTGGATGTTCAGAGACATCGTTCCTCATTAGTATCTTACGGAGATTGCTTTTCCTCATTTGCTTGGGGAAGAAAGCTAGAATAATTAAGAAAAGTTTTGTTTTCTTCAAATTAGAAGTTGGAAGAACAAGGTTAATATCCCTAATGCAAATGAAAAGTGATGATCCAGTTTGCTGAAATGTTGTTTACTAAGAAGGGAGCCAGGTGGCTTTTTCTGATAGATCTCTAAAATGAGAACAGACCCACCAAGTATGCAGGTATGTCTTTTACTCTTTTGCTGTTGAACCCAGAGGAATAGGAAGAAGAAGGAGAGGCAGAATAAAGCACTTACACACATCCAAAAAGGCCCATATCTGAATGATATGACCTAACTGGGGTTTTAGAAAAACAGCCAAAGACAAATATCTCTAGTACATGTTAATAGAAAATGGTGCTATTATTGTATGAAATGGCATTTAACTTGTTTATGTGTGAACAATAGTGCTGCCTATAGGTACATATGAAAGCAAAGTTTTTATAGGATGTTGTTATAAAGGAATGATGGCCATATCCCTCTTTTTTGGAAAATGATCATCTCAGAATAAAGACAAAGTCGAGGTCCAAAGGCAATTCCCCACAGAGTTATACTAATCAATCTAAATAAAGTGCAATAATACGGAATATGAAAGACATTTTTTAATGAACTTAACATTTTGCATTATGAAATATATTGATCGAAAATAGAAAAGATAGGGGTGCTTGGGTGGCTCAGTTGGTTAAGCCTCTGCCTTCAGGCTCAGGTCACGATCCAGGGGTGCCGGAATCCAGCCTGCATCACGATTCCTGCTCAGTGGGGAGTCTGCTTCTCCCTCTGCCTCTGGCCCTCCCCCTACTCCTGCTCACACACACTCTGTCTCAAATAAATAAATAAAATCTTTAAAAAGATAGAAAAGATATGTTGTTAACTCGATATCAAAGATAAAACTTCTTTGTAATATTTGACACATTCCTGGCTATTTTCATCAATTGAGAAGTATATCAGATCTGAACTTTGTGTTTTCCAGGTTACCAGGGATGAGCTTGTCAGTTTGTATAGGGAATAGAATTACTCTTGTGAAAAACCATGGAAGTAGAGTCAGGAAATCATAGGTGAAGGAGTCCAGTAGACTGAGCTGCTCTGGATGTTCCTTAGTAGAAGCCATAGGCCATTATCTGCCCCAGCAAGATGGGCAACCTCAGCCATGCCCACATCCACTCTACCCACACCCAGAGCCAGAGCCATAGGGCAGGCTGCCATAATGGTGGTTGTAATAGTGCATGGTATCAGGAGGAGAGGTTTCCATTGTGGAGCAGGGAACTATTTTCCTCAATTTGAATGTCAACATCTGCATAGGGAATTTTACACACCTTCTATGGTGTATGAGGCAGTATGACCTCATATCTCAGGCAAAGTATAATAAGAAAGCTTCATGAAACACTTGTGTCAGTAACAAGGAGATGTCCTTATAGCAAATATTATTAACTGTTTTTCTTGGAATACAATAATCATATCACATGTCCTTAACTAGATTCTTGTATTTTAGGGATCTTCTTGCTCTGGTTTTGTTATTAAAGCCTATACTCAGGTTCCTTGAAATGTTGATACTCAAGCCCTTAGACCCAATATTCCTTGTTTTTTTCTTAAAATAGTAATTTCTATGGCATATTTAGATATACAGTCAAGGAACTGAAGTATATCTATTTGAGTGAGGAAGTGATAAAAGTGAGGAATTATCTGAAGTAAAATATCTTTTAAATTATATAATTCCTTTCCATCAGGCAAATAACTCCTCACACCAAATAATGTTTTCTACTACTTACTGATGATGAACTGACTATATTTACATTAAAGTGCTAATGTAAAGCTGCACTTTTTTCATCCTGAGAATTTTATCTATTTGTGAACCATGACTTTCTATAGGAGTACGCCATTATATTATGCAATGAAGCATTTATTTAGAAATTCAAATATTCATGCTGGGTGTCCTCCCTCCTCTACCTTTTGGGTTCTCATATACTCAAATTGGCTTTAAAGTCATCACTGAATTTCTCAAGGAAGGTTTTCTTGAAATAGTGGCAGAAGAAACATGGGACATGGATTTCTCATATCTGCTTCTGCATTCAGTCTGTTGTGGTCGCATGTCATACATAACACTTAGCTGGAAAACTCTAGTGTATATTCATGGGCTTATTAGATTGGAATAGGCAAATATATATATTATGAAAATAGTTTGGGGTTTATGAACCCCTTGAAAGGGTCTTTGGATCCCACAGATGTCAACAGACCATAGTTTGATAAGCCCTGGTCTAGAGCTGTGTTCTTCAAACTTTTAAGAAAAAAAGCTAGAGGAGTAAATATTTGGAGCCTGCATCCAGAATTTGAATATAACTATTTATTATTTGTTTCATGCATTAATTCCTGATAAATAATAATTGAATATAAAACATATAAAATTATTTATACCAATAAGAACTCACATTATGATAGGTTATGCTTTAACATGTTAGAAAATTTTTAAGATTTTGTCATATGGAGATTTGAAGTTTTGGTTCTAAGTTCAGTTTATTATAATTATTAGAAAAAATGTATTATTTATTATACTCACCAAATCATTTTTTTAAAATTTTTTGAATCAGTCTGAATCCCATTATCTAGTTATATAATTTATTTTTGAAATTTGACTAATAAATATGTATCCTCCTTAATTGCAACAGTTTGCTTTTACAAATTATTTTGAGAAGCTTTGTTTTTATGTAAATAGGGTCAAAACCCTCTTCAACTCTTCATTTGGAAAAATTTAAACACATTATTATTCTATTTTCACATTTTAATATTACATAGGTATCAGTGTCTTACAGATGGTACATCTGTATAAAATTCGGTAACATGGGGCGCCTGGGTGTCTCAGCCCGTTAAGCATCTGCCTTTAGCTCAGGTCATGATTTGGGGTTCTGGGATGAGCCCCACATCAGGCTCCCTGCTCAGTGGGGAGCCTGCTTCTCCCTCTCCTACTGCCCCTCCCACCCACTTGTGCTCTCTCTCTGTCTCTCAAATAAATAAAATCTTTAAAAACAGCAACAACAATTCAGTAACATGACAATAGAAACAATTTCAAATAATCTTTACAAAATACTCTCTTCCCAAAACAGCAGTGTGCCTGGCATTCTTTACACACTGAGTGTTGAATGAATGAAAGCCTGAATGAACATATGAAGTGGACTTCATAATCAAAATGATCTCACATAAAGAGATTTGCTAAAGACAGCCAGGTTCTCAGGGCTGGTACAGCATTCCCTATGTCCAATTCCAGGCCAGACACGAATTCTAGGTGAATGACATCAGACACCTGAGAAGCTTTCTTGTGAAGCTACCAGAAAGCAGACGCCTGGAAAACTCATAGAAGCACCACTTAAAATATGGGTGTGTTCCTCTGTGTTCTGGGGAAACAAGGGCAGACAGCCAGCTCCATGCAGCTCTCAGAATTCAGGTATGTTTTGAATTATTTGGCCTGTGAATTAAAGAGAAGCCAAATTTATTGAGGAGGAAGCAATCAGCTGTCACCTGGAAGCTCAGCTTTAAATAGTATGGGAAATATGTAGAGGGACAAAAAAAAAAAAAAAAAAAGAAAGAAAAAACAAATGGAGGAAAATAGCATCACTCCCTTTGGAGAGTAACTACACGCACATTTTTATCTTATAATCATCCGTATGCAAAAATGACAGTGAAAGTAAATAAATGTGAAAACATATCATCTTTGCAAAAAAGATTAAATTTATTGAAAGAAGTACTAGAGATCAAGGGGAAACTTCTGTTGCGTTTTAAAAGATATTCTTTATGATCTTGCACAACGGAACCAGAGAAAGATGGTATCTGTACTTCTTTCATGATAGCCTCGATTTAGATTTTTGCTATTTTGAAAAGATGGGATGGGATAAACAAGACCAGCAGCAGAATCCATGTTTCATGGGAGGACAAATCTGGTGGGTCCAGTCGTTCTAGAATTTTCCGGTAGAATCCATATGACCAATATCTTCCATAGCAAGATGGGTGGCAGCAGCCCTCTCTGTAGCCACCGTACCCATGACAGCTGGAGTCATAGTCACAGCTGTAGCCATGGCCAAGCACACCATAGCCTTAGCCCCCATAGCCGCTGCTGTACTAGGTCATGGTGTCAGGGAGGATGGTGCAGAAGAGGAAGATACTTCCCTGAGTTTGAATATCACTATCTTCAGAAGGTCTTTTATATATCCTTAGTAGTAGGTATGGGAAGTCACAGGCAATGTTGTCCTTATTACAAATTATTTTGCATTAACTATGAACAACACCAACAGCAAAACTCTCATAGATCTCTTATTTCATTAAGCATAGTGAGGCCTCCATACCCACAACTACTCTGCTGTTGTGTCAAGATTTTCACAGTCAGATCATGTATATTGAATGACAGCTCTCTGACCTTGGTTTTCTCACTGGGGGCTCAAATTTAAATTCCATAATGAAATTCTATGAAATCACAGAAACTATGCAAACTGATTCCAATTGTTTTGGGTGTATTAATAACCTCAAATTCATCTGCCCATTGCAGTTGAAAAAGTTACTCTTGTTTAGCTTTGGAAAAATTAAAGTGTTAAGGGCTAAGTTTTATTTAAAGTATGAGATATGTAATATTGCCCAATATTTCTTTTAAAGATAAAACAATTCATTTTATTTTAAATACATAATTCAGGTAACATTTTATTTTATTTTATTGGAGAGAGAGAGCAGAGAGAGAGAGAGAGAGAGAGCATGAGGGGGGTGAGGGGCAAAGGGAGAGGGAGAAGAAGACTCCCCACTGAACAGGGAGCCCAATGTGGGGCTCGATCCCAGGACCCAAAGATCATGACCTGAGCCGAAGGCAGACTCTTAACCAACCGAGCCATCCAAGCACCCCTTAGGTAACATTTTTTAATAAAAAAACTTTACAAGGGTACAAATATGCTTTATTTTCATATTTTACCAAATTCTATCTTGAGTCACCATTTCCACTAGATGGTAAAACATTTATTCTTGTCCCTTCCAGGTAAATAACAAAGTTCAATGACATTCTAGTGTGCAAAATGAAAGCTCAATTGAATTAAAGGTTTCACCACTCCTGCTTCTCCTGAGGTGGACTCCAATGTGCAGACGGATGCTAGTGATCTGTCCTGCGCTGACACGTGTGGCTGCAGAGGGCAAATTGCCATTTCCCATTAACCAAAAATCTCCCCTGGTCAATGCATTACCTGCCATTCAGTGCATGGCTCTGCAGCCAGAAAAATTTTTCATTGTGCTTGGGAAAATAATGAGTCTGAACTCAAATCCATCTGGGAAGGCACCAATTGTTATATTCTCTACCTGCTTGTGTTATGTTTGTTGGGTCACTCACGGGACTTGCTCCTTCTCAGGAAAATGAGAGTGTGCTTTTCTCTACTTTTAGATGCACAACCATAAGGTAAGTTTTCTCTTTCCTTCAGCTGCAATGACCCACGACCCCTAAATGAGGACTTAACCATGTCTGAGTTCTCCTGTTCAACTCATCCACTCTCCACTAAAGCTTAGATCCAGGGACACAGGGGATGAAATAAATAATAATAATAGCAAAGATTATTCTACTACCTACTATGTACCAGACACTGTTGTAAGTGCTTGACACACGCTAGCTAATTTGACCTTCGAAATTGTCTCGTGGGGTAGGTGTTATTATTCCTAACTCATTTGCAGACAGAACAACTGAAGCACACTGTGATAGTGGTCACAAAGCTACAAGTGATAGAAGTAAGATTTGAACCCAGAGAGCTGATTTCAGAAATTGTGTTCATATCTATTATGCTCTGCTGACTCCTACGAAGTCATCTTACTAAGAATATAAGATTAGAGGGCTATTTCACTTGATCATTGAGTTACGCTCTGAGCTGTATGGCATTAAAACAAAAAAAAGCAAAACAAAACTGGCCATTAGTAACATGTTTCTCATAGTCCAAGATACTTTACCAAGACTTCATTGTTTGTTGGTGAAAATCTATTAGTGCCATGAAAGATACCCCTGCCAGTGTTATTATTTTAAATAAAGAAATGTCTATATATTAATCTTTGAGTTAAAACACAAATATTACAAATATATCAAATTTTAAAGAAAATTCTTTCATGAAAACGCAATTTCATAAAGGAAATAAAATCTCATTTCTATTTTCTGGCTATAGATTCAGGACATAAATTTGAAACCATGAAAAAAAATTGATGGTTTAAAAATAGAGTCATAAAAGAAAATATTAATGTAAGTGAGAAAGAAAAGCCCAGTTTTCTCAGGCCAGCTGTTCCAGAATTTCAAACTACTGGCTTTTTATTAATAGACTCGTGAAATTGAGTGACACCTTTTAGCTTTTCCTAGTAAGCCACTTCTCATGTGAAAATAAGGAAAATCTCTAAAGGAAAAAAAAATGAGTTTGGAACAGAAAAGAAGAGATGGAGAATCTCAAGTTAAGGCAGATTATTATGACCTGTTGAATGCCAGCCAAAAGAAGACTGGTTGTTTGGTTGTTTGGAGGTTAGAATGTCTACTACAAATGCTATTTCTTGTCATAAAGACTGGTTACAAATTGCTAACGTGAAGATCTTGTAAAAGTAGGGTTTTGAAGCTGGGACAACTGATTCTTATTAATGACTCACAAATGATTCAATGTGGCTAAACAATAGCAAATGTGATTGTCCCCAAAGCCGTACCCTAAAACCGGAAGTCAACAAGTTACTCACAGAGCTCTTGCAAATTAACCAATGGGATGACTTGTGTGATGGATCCCACCCACATGGAGGGTGTATAAAAGGTCTCTGCAGGGGGGAGTTGTCCACACTGAAGTGACACTTCTCTCCTTCTCCACCCAAGCAAAACCTCAACAACAAACACCATGTGTGGCAGCTACTACGGAGGCTCTGGCTACGGAGGCTGCGGTTACGGAGGCCGCGGCTACGGAGGCTGCGGTTACGGAAGCTGCGGTTACGGAGGCTCTGGCTACGGAGGCTGCGGTTACGGAAGCTGCGGTTACGGAGGCCGCGGCTACGGAGGCTGCGGTTACGGAAGCTGCGGCTACGGAGGCTCTGGCTACGGAGGCTGCGGCTACGGAGGCTCTGGCTACGGAGGCTGCGGTTACGGAGGCTATGGCTATGGAGGCCAGGGCTGTGGCTACGGCTCTAGCTATGGCTGTGGCTTCCGCAAACTGGGCTGTGGCTACGGATACGGCTCTGGCTGTGGCTACGGATACGGCTCCCGCTCTCTCTGTGGCTCTGGATGCGGCTCTGGCTCTGGCTGCTACTAATTGAGGTCGCCATGGGAGACTCTCACCCTCCGCACCTGCACGTGGGATTCACCAGTTCTGAGCCCCACACGTCCTGAGCCTTTCCCTTGGGTGATGATATCCTGCGTGATGAAAGTCTAGCAGGGTCTGTTGTTGCCCACAACCTAACCTACAGATTCCCTGAGTTAACGCAGGAAGTGGGAGGTGGTGAAATTCACCTGTGACCCCCACAGTTCTTTCATCAGGATGCTGGAGTCGGAGCAACTGCCTCGATGACACTCATGCTGGAGCTTGTTTCTGTGTTGACCTAATAAACTTGTTCAATCCCAACAGCAGCCCTGGTTTTATGTCAGTCATTTGATGCCTAGGATTACCTTTTTTTTGTTTCTGTTTTCAAGAAAGCTAACAATTACTTTATTTGGGAGATACTTTTCTCTTATTATTTTAGGTCAGTTGTCTTGGAAAAATAATTTTTTTCTTATAAACTTCAGTTTCCTTCTCTGATACTGAGGGAATAATGTCTTATGCTAGGTAACTGTTAACACTGAATCAACTATTACTTATATGTCAGGTTAAGCATTGCCTGACAAATAGTACATGATAAAGAAAAGAACCAATTTCCCAAACTTTCATATTCATGTTCCTTAAGATAAATGAACTTTGTTGCTATATCCTTTTCTTCTTCTTTTTTAAAAAGATTTTATTTATTTATTTGAGAGAGAGCAGGAGAGAGAGAGAGAGAGAAAGAAAGCATGAGCAGGGGGGAAGGGTAGAGGAAGAGGGCAAAGCAGGCTCCCACTGAGCAAGAAGCCCAATGCAAGACTTGATCTTAGGATCCTGGGATCATGCCTGAGCTGAAGGCAGACGCTTAACCAACTGAGCCACCCAGGCACCTTATCCTTCTCTTCTTTTAATCTTCCTCTTTAAAGATATCATTTTAAAATAGGTATACATTTTTTAAAGGTATGCATTTCAAAGGTATGATAGACATAACCCAAGGAATAGTTTAATAATCTTTTACATCCCAAGCTGGTAATAAATTATAAAACTGTTTGGCACGCATGGTGGGCCATAATATTTAGTTAGATGACTCTATTTCGGATACAATCTGAGAAGTTTCAGGGTCTCAGGAGATTCCAATTCAAGATGTTGGATGGGGCTGTGGTCACTCCTAAAGCTTAGCTCGGGAAGGATTCACTTCTAGACTCATGTTTTGTTGGCAGATCTCAGTTCATTGTATTTGTAGGAATGAAAGGCTCATTTTTTTGCTGGTTTTTGGCCAGAGGCCCTTGCAGGCTTTCTTTTTTTTTTTTATTGTTATGTTAATCCCCATACATTACATCATTAGTTTTAGATATAGTGTTCCATGATTCATTGTTTGTGCATAACACCCAGTGCTCCATGCAGAACGTGCCCTCCTCAATACCCATCACCAGGCTAACCCATCCTCCCACCCCCCTCCCCTCTAGAACCCTCAGTTTGTTTTTCAGAGACCATCGTCTCTCATGGTTCTTCTCCCCCTCCGATTTCCCCCCCTTCATTTTCCCCTCCTGCTACATTCTTCTTCTTCTTTTTTTTTCTTTCTTAACATATATTGCATTATTTGTTTCAGAGGTACAGATCTGAGATTCAACAGTCTTGCACAATTCACAGCGCTTACCAGAGCACATACCCTCCCCAGTGTCCATCACCTAGTCACCCCATCCCTCCCACCCCACCCCCCACTCCAGCAACCCTCAGTTTGTTTCCTGAGATTAAGAATTCCTCATATCAGTGAGGTCATATGATACATGTCTTTCTCTGTTTGACTTATTTTGCTCAGCATAATACCCTCCAGTTCCATCCACGTCGTTGCAAATGGCAAGATCTCATTCCTTTTGATGGCTGCATAATATTCCATTGTATATATATACCACATCTTCTTTATCCATTCATCTGTCGATGGACATCTTGGCTCTTTCCACAGTTTGGCTATTGTGGACATTGCTGCTGTAAACATCGGGGTGCACGTACCCTTCCGGATCCCTACTTTTGTATCTTTGGGGTAAATACCCAGTAGTCCTTGCAGGCTTTCTGCTGGAAGTCACCCTCAGCTGCAAGCAAGTCACAGGTCTTCCTCACACTCATTAGGAGGGGTCCCACAAGGGCATTTGCATCAGGAGGCAGGAATCAAGGGGTCATGTGGAGAGTCTGCCCACCACAGACTCAATGTTATTCACCCTTCATCATAGGAATTAATAAATTGTCCTTCATTCTCAGTGCTCTTCAACAATTTAAGTGATATTAGCACCATCTCGTCCTCTAATTTGGTAGAATTCTGAGAGATCATCTGGATCTTGGCTTTTGCGTGAATTATTTTGTTAATAATTTTCTTTATTACTTCCAAGGAAATTGGACTATTTTTGATTTCTAAATCCAATGGTATCCATTTTAGTAATACGTATTTTCCTAGGAAATTATCTATTTCATACAGGTTTTCAAATTTACATGCATAGAGATCTGAAAAGTTGTCTCATATGATGTTTAAAATTTCTTCTATATTAATGTTCCCTCTTGTTATTTATTTTTTATATGGTTTCTGTCTCTTTTTTTTCTTCATCAAGTTAGATGTTCTGTTAATTCTTTCATTTGGTTCATTATTTAAATAACCTTTTTTTCTGATTCTCTGCCTCATTAATTTCTGCTTTGCTATTTATTATTTCTATCTGTGCTTTCTTTGTTTTTTCTTAAAGTTTCCTTTGTGTTATAAAATATAATTATGAAATATTAATTTATTTCCTTTCATTTTTACTGATGAAAGTGTTCATCTTACGAATTTTTCTCTAAAAACTGCTTTAAGGGGCACCTGGGTGGCTCAGTTGGTTAAGTGACTGCCTTCGGCTCAGGTCATGATCCTGGAGTCCCTGGATCGAGTCCTGCATTGGGCTCCCTGCTTGGCAGGGAGTCTTCTTCTCCTTCTGACCCTCCCCCTTCTCATGTGCTCTCTCTCTCTCATTCTCTCTCTCTCAAATAAATAAAATCTTTAAAAAAAAAAAAAAGAATTACCCAAAACTGCTTTAAATATTTCTCATAGATGTTGTTATGGGCCGTTTTCATTATTATTAATTATTTTAAAATCTGTAATTTCATTTGTATGACCTTTCTCACCCAAGAATTTTTTAATGGAAGGCTTTTTATTTTCCAAGTTAAAGGGTGTTTTTTTCACTGTTTGATTTTATTTTTAAAGGGCTTTCTGTTCTTTGTTTTTGTTAGCATTTATTAGTGTTTTTTTTTTTAAAGATTTTATTTATTTATTTGACAGAGAGAGACACAGCGAGAGAGGGAACACAAGCAGGGGGAGTGGGAGAGGGAGAGGGAGAAGAAGTGGGAGAGGGAGAAATTCTCAGTGGGAAGCCGATGGGGGGCTCGATCCTAGGACCCTGGGACCATGACCTGAGCCTAAGGCAGATGCTTAACGAATGAGCCACCCAGGCGCCCCAACATTTATTAGTTTTGTTGTCTGACATCAGAGAGTATTTTTTTACTAGTATTTCTACTTTACAAAACTTACTAACGCTTTCTGTGTGACAAAATATATGGTCAATTTTTGTGGATGTTCTGTGGGAGCCAAGAAGAAGGTTCATTCTCTATTATTAGGGTATAAAAGTCAACATATAACCATAAAAGTTACCTTACTGGTAATATTGCTATATTGATAATATTGATAATATTGTTACTTTCTCCACTCCATCTGTCTTGTTCTGAAAGTGCTGTTTTAAAGTCCCCCATTATTAGTGTGCTTCTGTCTATGTCTTGGCCTCATGCAGCTGTATCTTCACAAAGGGGGCGTGCATATTATTTGTTGTATAGATGTTGGTAAGTGTAAGATATTTCTTTTTTTTTCTCCAAGTTTTTATTTAAATTCCAGTTAGTTCACATACAGTGTAATTTTAGTTTCAGGTATAGAATTTAGTGATTTCTCACTTACATACAACACCAAGTGCTCATCACAACAAAGTGCCCTCCTTAATCCCCATCACCTATTTAACCCATCCCTCCTCCACCTCCCCTCCAGCAACCCTCAGTTTTTTCTCTGTAGTTAAGAGTCTGTTTTATGGTTTGTCTCTTTCCCCCCCCCATGTTCATCTGTTTTATTTCTTAAATTCCACATATGAGTGAAATCATATGATATTTGTGTTTCTATGACTGACTTATTTTGCTTAGCATTATACTTTCTAGCTCCATCCACGTCATTGCAAATAGCAAGATTTCATTCTTTTTTATGGCTGAGTGATATGAAACAGAATAGAAAACCCAGAAATGAACCCAGAACTATATGGTCAACTAATCTTTGACAAAGCAGGAAAGAATATCCAGTGGGAAAAAGACAGTCTCTTCAACAAATGGTGGTGGGAAAACTGGACAGCAACATGCAGAAGAATGAAACTGGACCGCTATCTTACACCATACACAAAAATAAATTCAAAATGGATGAAACATCTACATGTGAGACAGGAAACCATCAAAATCCTGGAGGAGATACCTTTGTATATGCCTTTATTTTTTGTTATTCTGAATCAATTTTGTTTAGGTATGTATACAACATATAGTGATGTTTTGCTTCAGGAACCAAGTTTAAAATGTTTTCTTTGATAGATAAATGAAACCAATTCATATGTATTGATAAGACTGACGTGTTTCTTTTTTTTTAAGATTTTATTTATTTATTTGACAGAGAGAGAGACAGCGAGAGAGGGAACACAAGCGGGGGGAGTGGGAGAGGGAGAAGCAGGCCTCCCCACAGAGCAGGGAGCCCGATGTGGGACTCGATCCCAGGACCCTGGGACCATGACCTGAGCCGAAGGCAGACGCTTAACGACTGAGCCACTCAGGTGCCCTGACTGATGTGTTTCAAAACTCAATACACTTTAATAAATTTAAAAAATGGCATTTGAATGGTTTGTAGTTTTTCTAGTGGTTACTTGGGTATCTTTGTATCTATAACAATTTTAATGTGGTAAGTTCTCTTTTTTTATTCAACCTTTTATTATGTGATATACTAGTTATATTCATATTCTTAACTTCCACTGTCGTCTATACAACAGCAGCTTAATTTATTTTTCTCTCTCCCTGTCCTGCTACTCCCTTGTCTTTGAGTTGGTTTATTACTACTTTGTCATCACAACATATTTATATATTATTAATCTGCAAATCTAATCCCTGTGTTTGATTGGGTTATATATTACACTAAATATATATCACTGCACACACACACACATATAGTCACCTACAGTATATACATAAACATATCCATATATCTCCAACATTTTGCTGCTCAGTATAACCTTTTGGGTGCAGAACTTCCTAATTTCTTCTATGCTGAAAACTGTTGTTCTAATACATTGTTACATGAAAGACAGCTTCATTAGATATAAAGTCTTAATGCTTGCTTTTATCAGTCTTTAAATGCTCTCTCTTCTGTTTTTGAATGTAACTTTTTGAAAATTCTGATTAATAGCCTAATTCTTTATCCTTTGTAAATTCTTTGATTGCCTAAAAGCCTTGAGTAAGCCTTCCTTATCATTGAAATATAATATTTTAATAGCATATATCTTATAATTAATAATTTTAAATTAATATTCTGTTACCATTGGGACCTGTCAATGAGTATTTTTAGATCAAACAAAATAAAATAAACACCAAAATGCATCACAATTAAATATTTGAAAAATAAAGGCAAAGAAAAAGTCTTGAAAATAAACAAGAGGCACAACAGATATCTAAAGAAAAACAGCAATTTGAATGACAGTTGCTTTGTCATCTGAATGGAGTAATAAAAAATGGCATAGTAGTTTTCAAATGGTGAAAGAGAAGAACTGTCATCCATGTATTTTACATCTTGGAAAACTATCTTTCAAGAATGAAGGGGAAATAAAAACATCCTTAGAAGGAAAAAAATGATTTGTCATTAGCAAACTGACATTTAAAGTTTGACTTGAAAAAGTTCTCTGAAGAGAAAAGAAATGCTAAAGGAAGGGATCTTGAAACATCAAGAAGGCACAATGAAATAAAACAAGAATATGTGTACCTACAATAGACTAAACTCTTCCTCGTGAGTTTTAGAAATCACATTTGGTGGTTGAAATAAAAATTATAACATTATAATCAAGGCAATAATATTAAAAGTAGACATGATAAGGGGATCCAAATCAAAGTAAAGGCCCAACACTTCACTTGTGGCCATAAGTATTGATACCAGTATACTGTTATAAGTTGCATATTAATATTATAATACCCAGAGGAAGCATTATAAAAGCTACGCAAATATATGCATATATTTGCACTCAAAAATACCATAAATAAATTAAGATCCTCAAATGTTCAAAAAACATAGAAAAGCAAGAAAAATAAACAGAGTAACAAGAACTAGAAGAAACAAATAGAAAACAATAATAAAATGAAATACTTAAATGCTAGCATATCAGTAATTACATTGAATGTGCATGGTCTAAATACATCAGCCAAAAGAGACAGATATTGGAAATGTGGATTAAAAAATTCAACATGACCTCTCTTTATTCTGTTTATAAGAAACACACTTCAAATTCATTGACATAGGTAGGCTGCAAGTAAAAGGATGGAAAAAGTTATGTCATGCAATTGCTAATAAACTAAAGCAGGAGGTGGCCATTTTAACACCAGATAAAATAGACCTCAGACCAAAGAAAATTACTAGAGACAAAGAGACATATTACATATGGTATAAGGATTAATAACAATTAAGAAGGAATAACCAGGAAGAAATAACAATTTCTTGTTATAATATATATAATATATAATAATATAATATAATATAATATAATATAATATATATAATATAATAATAACTAGGAAGAAATAACAATTCTAAGTGTGCACCAAACAATAGAGTTTCAAAATATATGAATAAAAAGTGATAGAATTGAAAATAGAAATAGAGAAATTTACAATTACACTTGGGTATTTTCAACTCGCCTTCTGAGAAACTGATAGAAGTAGTATGCAGAAAATAACCTGGAGACAGATGACCTGAGCAACACAATCAGCCCAAAGAATTTTTCATATATAGAATTCTTCACCCAGCAATGAGAATATATATATTTTCAATGAAAGTATATATATATATTTTGAGGCCAGTCTTTAAGGTTTGCCCTGCACCCAGGAGGGCTCATCTTAGCTGTCTTTCCCCCTGGTTCCCTCTGATAAAACCAGCTGGCTTATGGTTTAGCTTGTTGCTGTCACGGAGCAACAAAATTCCTCTTAATTGCTTATGCTCAGAATCTCTGTTGTTTTCAAGCATGCCCTTAAGCTTGAATTTCCCACACACTATTCTAAATAAACTAGTTCATTTGAGGAAAGGTTCAGAGCTCTCTGTTTTTACGGCTTGTTTCTTGCTTTTTGCAAAATACCTGAGCAACTAGTCCAGAACTGGGGATAGGAACAGTTGCTTGCTTATTCTCTCATAAAGACACATCTGCATTACTAGCAATCACTGGGCTTGGGCAGTAGCCTCTAGTTTTTTAGGCTTGATGCACTTGTGATGAAACCTCCTTCCTATGAGTAGCCTGGGGTGATAGAAGGAAAGATAGGGCCTCAAGATTATTAGCTTGTTGGGTGATGGATAGAGCTTGGCACTATAAGTGGGAACTGGGTAAATGAAGGGAGCCACATACCTCTTGGCCATGTTCACTTGGAATTTAGCCACTGCAACATAGAACAAGAGAGCATGAATGCACTAATGGCCTGCCCAAAAAGGAGAGAGAATGTAGCCTTTAACAAGGGGAGGGAGTACTGTTTTTGTGGCCTCCTCTGCCCAGAGCTGAGCTTCTGCCACGTTAATTTGGGGGAGGGAGGATGGAAGGAACAGATTGTGATTTAAGTAGATAAAGACTCTCATTAAACCTAGATTGAGTTGATTGTCTTGAATGAATGTTTCTTCATTTGTTCTGTGTCCTTAGGGCAATTTCCAAAGACTTGAATTTTTTCAAGTATGTAATATATCTGAAGAAGGCCTGATATCTGACGGCCACTTTTTTAAGTATGGTGGGATTGAGTCAAAACTCACAGCTTCTATATGGCTTCCACTCTGACCTTTTTGACCACTGTAACACAGGGCCCTCTGCTGACCTGCCTTTTAAGACTCCTGTCCACTATGGCAGGACCAAAGCCAAGCCTATGAGAAGAGGGACTTACCTCAGTGTCTCTCTTTCCAGTTTCACTGCCTGTCAATGTTTGGAAATGTCAGGGTGGCACAGCGCTCTATGTGGCCTGTTTTCAATTGATGGAGGATAAACAGACAACCCTATATTACTCCTTCCTTTGGATGCCTTCAGGAAACATGCATTTTGTAGCTGGTTAAGAGTTTAGTCAGCTTCATGCTTTAATAGCCATTCAGAAAGTAATTTTGTATGGATCTTAAATTAGTTGTAGAAGCCCTTAATTCTAACATTAGTCACTAAAAGTTTAGAAGATAATGTTGCCTTATACTTTATTATTATTGATGTCGTCAACACTTAATAAGTGGAATGAATAAAGAGATGTTATTATGAACATCTTTGCTGAACATGAACCAAGCTAGAAGGATCAAGGCCACTCTTTCCAGCCTATAGTTTGGATTAGACTTGTGTTTTGTGAATTTGGTCTGCCTAAGTCACTGCTTTGTTATGAATGATAAAAGGTGTGGGCTTGAAGGCAGGCAATATCAACCTCTGTGAAAAATGTAGTGAAGCAGACCTAAATTTGGTCATCTCTCTGTGCCAACATGGGAATCACAAGCAGAATAGCTACCTGTGCGGCCACCATACACAGATTGAGTTCGAGGATATATTTTGTCAGTGAGTGAAAAGAAACAGCCATAATGTATGATTTAGCGGAAAACACTTGCAGCTGCCTAGAGTCACAAATTCAACTGCTGAGTATCAAGAAAGAATGAAATTGGATGAAATGTTAAGAAAGGGAGGTACTACTTTTACCAGTGATTTTAGTCAAACATTGCCTATACTGAAGATGAGACTTTGATAAGATCAAGGTATATTATAGTAGCTTTTGGATCTGCTCATGAAAACACATTTTGCAAAAGCGCTGGTTGAATATAGCTATCAGTCAGGCCTAACACATCCATATCATCAGCTGTAGATTGCCAAAGGGTGAGTACGCTCTTTCTCTGTCTTTCACACATACACGGATACATACACACACAGCAACAAACATTATGTGTGTGTGTGTGTGTGTGTGTGTGTATGCATACAGCATACATATATATGCTGTGCATTTGTAAAATAAGATTACTTTCAATGAAAAATGAATTTGGACATTTTCCCAAATAGAAATGGCTAAGGTTGCTTATATTTAATCATGTACTAGTAACACAACACCAAGGCTTTTTTTCAAATTGTTGGAAACTCCAGATAATTGATTAAAGAAGTTCTGATATGGGGGGCGCCTGGGTGGCTCAGTCGTTAAGCATCTGCCTTCGGCTCAGGTCATGATCTCAGGGTCCTGGGATCGAGCCCCGCATCGGGCTCCCTGCTCCGCGGGAAGCCTGCTTCTCCCTCTCCCACTCCCCCTGCCTGTGTTCCCTCTCTCGCTGTGTCTCTCTCTGTCAAATAAATAAATTAAAAAAAAAAAAAAAAGAAGTTCTGATGTGGTGTTGTAGGCTAAGGTTTGGTTGTCATTGTTTGAATAGCCCATAATATCGTTATAAATAATGGAGAAGATATACATAGTGCCTCACAGGATAATGATCTCAAGAGATCAACAATCTAGAATTTCCTAGAAGAATCTAGAAGACCAGACTCTTCCACAGCAGCATGGATGGTAAGAGGCATATCCATAGCCCTCATAGCCACATCCCAGGCCTCCATGGCCATACCTCAGGCCACCATAGTAGTTTCTGTAGAAGCTCATGTGTGAGAAGAAGGCTCGGAAGAGCAGAGTCAGTTTCTAGAATTTAAAGTTTATAATCTACACAGGACCTTATAAACCAACTGAGTGGTATGTGGGGCAAACCACAGGCATTGTTGGATTCATGTTTCAAACTAATTGGTGTTAAAACCATCTCAAGAATTTCTCATAATTAATATATCCAAGACAACTTTGCTGTGTCAGGAGGCCTGTAATGAAATCATGTGCCTTTGATGAGAGATTCTTCTACTCTGGTGACTTGTTTATTCCAGATTCCAAATTTAGACTGTGTTACTGTTACCATAACATCATGTAACCCATGCAGATTCTACCTGTTGAAAATCCTAGTTTTATTTAATAATATCCTTCTTATACCTGCATATTTGCTGCCTTGGGAACAAAAGGGTAGTTTCAAAGGGAAAGAGAAGGATGGAAAGATTATGGGAGAGAAGACATGGTGCCAGGATTCACTTGTAAACACTGAATGACTAAGTGTTTTATCTTTTTTTGTGGAGTCATGTTATTAACTTTTGTTTATACTTCACATATACATGTATCTATAATTTTATACATGACCCCAAACCATGGCAGAGACCTGAAGTTTGACCCTATTAGCCCTGAATATATAGAAAAGGAAGGACTTATTTTACTAGAAATTTGAGTTTTAATGGTTTCCAGAAACTCTCAAATGATTTATTGATGTCATGCACCACTGGATATGTTGCACTGAAAAAGACACATCTCTTCTGGTATTCTTTCTCAAAATGTATAACCTCAATCTAGGTGTGATAAAACTTCAGACAAACCCAAACTGGGGAATAATCTACAAAACACCCAACTCTTTCGAATTGTCAAGGCCATGAAGGCCACGGAAAGACAGAGGAACGGTCACTAGTTAAAGAGACTAAAAAGGTCCTACAACTAAATGCAATGTGAATTAGCTTATGGAATAGAAAAAAGACACAAATGGAAAAAAATGAAATAAAATCTATTGTTTAGTTAAGAGTATCATATAAAGTTAATTTCTTTGACTTGATAAATATACTACAGTTATGAAAGAAATTAACACTAGGGAACATTGAGTGTTGGGTATATAAGAATTTTCTGTCCTATTTTGGAACTTTTTATAGGTCTAAAGTTATTCCAAAATATGATGTTTAAAGGAAATATAAAAATAATCTTTCATTTTATTGATTTGATCATTTACTAATTCACTTATCAAACTTTTTTGAGAACCAATTATATACTAGGCACTACTTTTTTATTTGAAGATTTATTTATTTATTAGAGAGAGAGAGAAAACACATGCGGGGGGAAAGGTGAAGAGGGAGAAGGAGAGTGAGAATCTCAAGGAGGCTCCATGCCTAGTGCAGTGCCCCCTGAGGGGCTTGATCCCAGGACCCTGAGATCATGACCTGAGCAGAAATCAAGAGTTGGGTGATTACCCAACTGAACCACCCAGGTGCCCCAATACCAGGCACTATTATGAGCACTGGGATGGAGCAATGGATAGGACAGACAAGGACACTATTGTGATAGAGCTTATATTCTAGATTAAGCAGGGGCAGGAAATTCAAGACAGACAAAGATTGAGTGAATTAGATAATTTCTTATAGTGATGACTCTGTGTAAATAATAAATCAAGATGAGCTAAGGAAAACTTAAAGAGTTATTGGTGAAGGATTACTTCAGACTGAGTGGTCAGAGAAAGCCTCACTGAGAGAACCAAGAGAGAAGGATAAGCCATTCTCGATATTACTTCAAGAGCTCAAAGGCAGAGCCTTTAAGGTGGAAACAAGTAAGCCCATCTGAAGAGCTGAGAAGCCACTGCGATCTATATATTCAATGGAGAGGAACAGGGTTACCTGATGAGCTCATAGATGTAGTCAAGGCTGTGACATGCAGGGTCATGTCAGCTGTGTTTTCTAAGCTTTGGGTGGCCAGATGTAGCAAACAAATATTGAAATTCAAACTTAACTGCATGTCTGGTACCCTAGCCATCCTAATGTGGGCAGATGTTGAAGGATTACGGTCAGGGAGGGTCATGATCTGATCTATGCCATGCATGCTTTGAGACCTAGAAGAAAAGAATGAAGGAGTCTGGGTAGTATAAAGAATCATCAACTTAATTTTGTCTTGTTAAATTTCTAATGATGATTAATCTATGAAGATATATATATATGTACACACATTTATATATATTAAGATTGGAAATATATGAAATATTATATATATAAAATATGTATATAATAAGATTGGAAATATAAATGAGACTGGAGAAAAGAATGTATCCAAAGTGACCCATCTAACAAGAGTTTAGGTAGAGACTAGAGACCATACGTGGGGCAAACAGCTAGCGAGGCATTCTCACATTTGAGGGTAAAATCTGAGGAGAAAAGAGAAAGGACACTTAGAGGGAGCAGCTGCTGGAGGTTGGAATTCAACCAAGTGCGCATGGCAGGATGAAGGTAAAGGTTGGAGAGCCTTTCAGGAATGAAGAGAGAAGTTGGTGAATCTGAACGCTGCTGAGAGGCTGAGTAAAATACTTGACCTTAGATTCGGCAGGTCTGAGGTCCTGATGATCTCTGTAAGAGGGGTCTCAGGAGAGTAGTGGAGATGAAACATCAAAACACAGGAACAGAGAGATAAAGGGTTCTTAGAATACTGCCGTGGAAATACACAGTGAAGTTCTGTTACGAAGCAGAATACAGAAATGAGGATTACTCTGAAGAGTATGAAGAGTGAAAGAAGGCTTCTTTAATTTTTGATTATGGAATCTATTTGAGAATTGAATGTATTTAGAACAACACACCCACCAGAAAAGATAGGAAAAGAAAAAAAGAAAAGAATGGCATGCAGCGCAAAGCTCTCATTGCTATGATCAAAGAGAACAACTTAATTCTTTGGAAGAAACACATCAATTTTAGGAATTAATTCCTAAAATTAAGAACCTAGGGAGAAAAACACTCTAGCAAATGTTACTAGAGACATCATTTGCACAAAATGCAATGTGTTCGATATTCTTTTAAATAAAATACAAAAAACCCCAGGTTAATTATAGTTTTTTAAATTAACTGATGCAATTCAGGTCTACCAAATTTAGGCAATGATCTAAGAACTTAAATGTCCTTGAGGAAGAATAAAAATAATGCTATTTTACTAGTGTTTGCTAAAAACTTATTGCCCACTAGACTCCGAACTGTGAGAATTGAGTCTAATGTGATTTTCTATATGGGGAATTTGAATATGATTTGGTGAGGATGTCCTCCACCTGTCCTCCACCTCCATCTCGATCCAGCAGATAGTGGCTAAAATTTTGCAATAGTGTGGTGCTTTACAAAAATGTACCTACCAAGAAACACACATGGAAAGCACATTCAAAGACATATGATCACTGAGTAGATGAATGTGTTGATGTGATCATTAGTATGAAAATTTTTTTTGTTTCATTAAGAGTCTATTTTCTTTTGACTCATTTGAAATAGTTACCATGTAAGATGAATTGCATTATTTGAAAAACCTGTGTCCTTATTCTGATGATCTCCGGAGAGAGTTGATTAAAATGTAGTGGGTGTGTAACTTCTTGAGCCGTCTTCCCTGTGATATAAACCAGCACCAATTCCATTCTATAAACCCTGCCTAAGGTTACTTGAAAGAATATACAAAATGATATTTTGCCTAAGATCTGTAATTAAATATCAGAAATCCATGTGGCTGTATAGATAATGCTGTCTTCCCACATGCATTTTCTTAAAGACACAGAAGTATATATTTAAACTATAACATAAAACTACCTCTGCTTTTCTTTGGCTACTCTATAGGGTGAGCTATCATACTGATTTGAGTGAAGATAGTTATAATTCAAGGGTTATGCAAGAGAGCTTAGCATATCAGGTTACAAAGAATACTGATTGGACATTTGGAGAAAGGAACAGTTCTCTAATTTATTAACAAAAATATGTGATGCTAAGCTTATTGGATAGTTACTTCGAATATAGACTAATTGCTGCATATACAGTTAGGACAAGAAAAGAAATATAAAAATTGGATTCCACAGAATAACTTGTATTTTCTTGTCTTTCATAGAAGTTGGACATAAATGAGAATAAAACTCATTGGTATAAACAAGAAAGTAGAAGATACTTTGTTCAGACCTGTTTCCCTTGATTTTTAATGAGTTAAATTATTTCAACATCATGAACATGAAAGATACATTACGCTTTCAATATTTCGATATAGAAAAAGACATTAAATCCCTGAAGAAATTATTTGGATCAAGAGAAGAAAAACTCATGAATAAAAAGAAAAGTTATTCTCTGTGAAAAGCTATACAATAATATAATTATTTGGGGGCCAAGATCCTAACAAATGCATTCTTTTTTGAAATAAAGGATGATCATGGGAGGTTAAAATGAAAGTCTAATTTGGGGCAGGACCGTGTAGAGTGCACGAGTATCTCCCCTCATTCAAGCCCTAAACTGGATAAAAAGTCCAAACAAAGCAAATCACCTTAATACCTCTGAAGCTTTATCTTATGGTTGACAAACAACAAACTAATGCAATTAATCATAAAATTAGCCAATGACATGACACGTGTGCTGGGTGACACCCACATTGAGAGCATATAAAAGGCCTCTGTAGGGAGAAATGTCCACACCACACTGAAGTGACACTTCTCCTCTCCTCCTCCACCCAAGCAAAACCTCAACAACCAACACCATGTGTGGCAGCTACTACGGAGGCTGTGGCCACGGAGGCCGCGGCTACGGAGGCTGCGGTTACGGAAGCTGCGGCTACGGAGGCCGCGGCTACGGAGGCTGCGGTTACGGAAGCTGCGGCTACGGAGGCTGCGGTTACGGAGGCTCTGGCTACGGAGGCTGCGGTTACGGAAGCTGCGGCTACGGAGGCTGCGGTTACGGAGGCTACGGCTGCGGAGGCCTGGGCTGTGGCTATGGCTCTAGCTATGGCTGTGGCTTCCGCAGACTGGGCTGTGGCTTCCGCAGACTGCGCTGTGGCTTCCGCAGACTGGCCTATGGCTCTGGCTGTGGCTACGGATACGGCTCCCGCTCTCTCTGTGGCTATGGATGCGGCTCTGGATGCGGCTCTGGCTTTGGCTGCTACTAATTGAGGTCGCCATGGGAGACTCTCACCCTCCGCACCTGCACGTGGGATTCACCAGGTCTGAGCCCCACATGTTCTGAGCCACATGGTTGGGTGCTGATTTTCCTACATCACAGGTGTTAGACATGACATTATCTGAAGACTTGGACTCTGGTGCTCTCTTTGTCTGAACTACGAGTCCTTCCTTTCTTGGTTATAACTCGTGAAAAGTAGAAGAATGTGAAAATTACCCGGTGAGCTCCTGCCAGGTGTCTCATCTGGATGATGTTGTCATAGATCCTGCCTTTTGATTTTCATACAGATTATTTTTCTCCATTTTTCTAATAAACTTCTTCAATCTGGCATAACAATCTCAGTTCTATTTTCATTTAATATTAACAGCTATGTTTTGAGCTTTTTAAACATTATTTGTGCTAAAGGAAACAATCACCTTCTTTAGGGGATACCTCCTTTTCATATTTCTATTTCTGTTGCCTTACCAAGTCCTTGATTTGTGACATCAAAAAAATACCAATCTTTGCAGCTGTCAGTTTTCCGACTGAATTGCCTGGAAACACTATATATTCCAAGTACTTTTGCATCAAAATCTTCATCTATTGAAATTCCTTATATGAGTGTTGGAAGGAAAAATAAAAGAAAAGAAAAACAGGGAGGGAGGCAAACCGTAAGAGACTCTTAACTATAGGGAACAAACTGAGGGTTGCTGGAGGAGAGGTGGGTGGGAGATGGGCTAAATGGGTGATGGGCATTAAGGAGGGCACTCTGGTGATGAGCCCTGGGTATTATATGTAAATGATGAATCTCTAAATTCTACTCCTGAAGCTAATACTATACTATACATTAACTAACTTGAATCTAAATAAAATCTTTTTTTTAAGATTTTATTTATTTATTTATTTGAAAGAGAGAGAGAGAGAGAGCATGACTTGGAGAGAGGAAGAGGGAGAAGCAGACTCCCCGCTGAGCAGGGAGCCTGATGCGGGACTCAGTCCCAGGACCCTGAGATCATGACCTGAACCGAACGCATACGTT